>NC_134950.1:140218635-140843635 GCF_965638725.1 Aptenodytes patagonicus
CAGAAAAAAACTTGGCAGAAATAAACAGAGTGATACAGGCATGTGTTACAAAGCTGAATAGGCGAATCAAGGTTACTCACCTAGGCCAAATCTACAGCTGGAATAAACTGACAGGATTGGAGGTATGTTTCAATACAGCTGTAACATAGCTGAAGTTAGCAGAGCCATGATAATTTACATAAGCCTGAAAAACTGCACCATTGAAAGGAAATAATGTTTTAAAAAGAAATTTTAAAAATTATTGTCCAGATGGAGATCTAAGTCATGGATTTTGCTGCTGTTATTTAGTCACCTTCAATTCTCAGTGCTGCATGTCATCTGTGGTTTGCATCAAAAGGCTCCAGACACCTATGGGAAAGTTTCATAGAGCAGTCTGCAGAGAAGCTGCTTGGCCACTCTCTCCTTTTTCCAGAGCTATATGCATATGCACCTCTCAAACATTGTTATAAAATGTGCTTTAAAGAGTTCATCAGCTCTGACTTTTTTTCCCTCTGGTGACATGATAGTCATTTGTACAGCCAGTAATTGAAATGTCACCAACAGCTGATTATAATTTCAGGTGGGGAATAAGCAGTTAAGCTCTTCAAACAAAAGGTCTCTTTGTCCAGAACTACCTTTGGCAATAAAACAGGGAGCGTAAAGGCAAGTAGAAATCATAAGTCAGAGCAAAAGGCATATTGTTCTCTATGGAATGGCCTCCCGAGTTGCTTGCAACTCCCTTTTTATTATTATTTTTTTAAGGGAAATTATACAACTGCAACTATGAAATTTCTGTCCCATTCTTTATACTACCATACAGTTCTTCCAAGCGATTACCCTGCCTTCTCTGATAATTCATTTTCTTTGCTGAAGTAATATTTAAGACTGGGAGTTGGCTTTTGACTTGTATCTCCTAATAATCTCAACATCACTGTCATTCCAAGTACAGTCTGTATTAGGTCATGAACTAAGTGTGTATGTCTGTGTGTTTAATATAACTTAGTGTCCTGACAGCAAGGAAAACACAGGAATAGTACAATTATCCACAGTATCAATCTAAAGAAAAGTTTTCATCTTTCATGAAAGTTTTCTGGCGGAACTGGATAAATATTTTTTTGTGTATCATCTCTTTATACGGCTTTATTTTTTCATTGGTTTTCTTTATTAAAAACAAACAAAAAACCCCCAACCCTCCACCACATTTGCAAATGAGTAAGTCTGCTTCAAGTTCAATGGATGTCTGTGTGTCCAATTAAAAATCATAGTAGTACATGGGAAATTCAGGTCATGGCAACCTTTTCACTTGTGTTTATTTGTTGCACCTGCAAGGCTCCCCCTCCTCCATCCCCAAATAAAGTATCTGATGGTAAGACCTGCTTGTTAAATGCATTTAACAAATCAATGCTAATCCATTTTTGTGGCAGGTGGCACGTCGCTGGGGGATTCAGAAAAATAGGCCAGCTATGAACTATGATAAACTTAGCCGATCACTTCGCTATTATTATGAAAAGGGAATCATGCAAAAGGTGAGTAGCTAATTTTGTATTAAATTTCACCAGAGTGTTGCATGTTAATCCATAAGTCAGTTTACGAGGAGTACTTGTAACTGCATTGCTTAGGTAGGTTTTTCGTCTATTTAGGCAAACACTAAGCTTTTTCATCTACCAGGTCCAGTATATGCATCAAGATTTTTTTTTTCTATGTAAAAAATGTCTGTGGTTTTAGTTCACACAATGCACATCATGATTATAGAGAAAGAGGTAACATTCGAAAATATCCAAAAGAGCTTCCTGGCACCTGGGAAAGGCAAACAGTAGAGTACGCTATGAATAATGTTTTGCAGATCTAAATTAGCTGCCCAGCACTTGGGTACTTTGGTAAGTGCAAGATAGGGGAGAAAAATGATACCTATTAACATACCAAATACTTTAATATTTTACCAATAGTGTTGTAATAATACCATTTTTAAGTGGAATTTAATATTTTATAATAGGCTGAATTATGAGAAATATTTAACAATAATTTATATATAACAGTCTGGTCTTGCTGACAGTATTCAACCCGTCCTTCTACTGTGGCTTGCTGATTTACATGTATGTTTTTAAATCTTGCTATGTAGTACTACGTAGATTGACTGAGAAATCAATAGGAGAGACCTATCTGCTGCATCTACAAAACTGGCAGGTGTGACCAAAGATCATAATGAACACCTTGTGCTGTAAAACTTGTTCCGTATCTTTTCACATTAGTTTTGTGACCTGTGATGACTAACATGTTTAAACCTGCCATTTGCCAATTCCATGAATGGAAACAATGTTCTCGGCTCAAGTTACTGGGCAACTTTTCCAGTAGGTTTTGTGAAGTCTCAGTTTGGAGTTGCCTGTTACAGGTTCTCTTGCTTTGATTATGGGACTGTTGTAGCGCTCTCCTTTTTCGCTATCCAGGAATCAATTTGGACAACGATCTTGGGCTAGTATTGGCTTGTGGTACTTGAGCAGCACAGTGCCTCATCCATTTTTTTGTGTCACATAACTGTGCATTGAGTCTTTGTAAAGTGGACTGGAGACTGGGTCCAGTCGGGGAGAAGCAGAAACGCTTGATTTTGCTGGGTGGTGCTTCAGGCAGAGGAGGTCCTCGTTGCAGGTTACAGCTCAGCTCCATAGGCAATTGTGCCGGCACAGTTCAAAGGCAGCACAGAGGCAAGAATAAGTAGCAAAGAGAGTGAAACAAGTTGAAAAGGTGGGGACGGGAATGCTGTAAGGCTGATAATGCTGCCCAACCCACACATCCATTTAATATGGCAAGTTTACAAGTACTTCTGACAGGTAGCTTGCTACCTCTTAAACTACTACTTTATTATCTACAAGAATGTATTTAACACACATTTTAAAAGCTTGTTTGGATGCTTATTTTTCTGACAGCAATGTCTGAGGTTTGCCCTGGGATCACCCTATCTGGCCAGTTAGTGTATGTTAAAAACTAATGGTGGTTGTAGATTCATAGCAGGTTTCTTTACTGCAACATTTGTATGCACATTTTTTCCCCTTTTGTTTTAAGTTAAGCAATGATAACAGGTTATGCAAATGCCAGATTTCTGAATGCAGCCTTCAGTCTGTCAAACTTGCTGACATTAATTTGATGAAAAAAATTCTACTGCAGATACAGTCTCTACCAAAACTTTACATTATTTTTAGAATAAATAAGCTGAAAATTTAAGGAGGTGCTTCAGACTATTTTGCACCCATAAGAATAGAGTTAAGTTTGCAACACTTTTGCCACCTTCATTCACTCACTTCCAATGCTGTGCTGGAGTTGCAAGAAGCAGACAATATGATCTTTATTTTAAAATAATTTTAGTAAACCGTGAGCATGCAACATGGTTCATATTTTTTAACATAATTCTTTAAATAAGGTGCTTGAGAAGACACTATATTGACTTTTTTTTAAAAATAAGACAATAATTCTGTATTGTTTTTATCATTCTTCAGCTTCTAGGAAGATGAAGCACAGACATGTAATGCTATTTCTGAGTAAGGGAAAACTTTAGGATCTTTGGACAAATTGTCCCTCCATAAGCAAATCCAAATGTCCCAGCTTTGCATGAGCAATTGCTAAGTACATATTAGCCTACGTATTTGCTTATGCTGTCCCTGTACAATCAGCATGCACTGTAACTAAGTGCTTTTATACTCAAGTATGAATCAATCTGCGTAAAGTGAAATTCAGATCTCTGTCATGCAACGTGATTTTTTTTTTCCACTTCACACACAGAGTGTTGGACTTAGTAATTTTATTTTGCCACTGTAGTGACAATTTGTTTACATTTTCCAATAAGAACAGTTCCATTTGTGGTTAAGTATAGGAAAAGATCACAAACAAAAGTTTGGAAGTAGAATACCTAGTCCATCTTCCAACAGGATATCACGTGTGGCAAAACCAAGAGTGTTCTGCACAGTCTGCTTCTGCAGATCCCTGTTGTCTTTGCTAGGTCATTGCCTTACCAGTTCTGCTGCCGTGTTATTAATTGCGTAACGAAGGTGAGTTCTTCACAAGACTGTTGAACTTGGAGTTGCAAAACCACGAGGCCTTACGCTGCATCTTTTTGTCCCTTCTCTTGTCCTAAGGTGGCTGGAGAAAGATACGTCTACAAGTTTGTTTGCGACCCTGAAGCGCTTTTCTCCATGGCTTTTCCAGACAACCAGCGCCCCTTACTGAAGACTGACATGGAGCGTCACATCAATGAGGAGGACACTGTACCTCTGTCCCACTTTGATGAGAGCATGGTCTACATGCAGGACGGTGGCTGCTGCAACACCCACCCCTATAACGAAGGCTATGTCTATTAACAACAGTGACAGTGAAGGGGATGTTTCCCCCCTCCCTTAGGCTTCTCCTCTTTCACAAGACCCAGAGGAAAGCTGACTCGACTTCAGTTTGTTTTTTAAATAGTACACTAAAAGGGGCTTTTCCTGTTGCATTACTCCTATGGTCTGCCATGGACAGCGCACTTTATTTGAAAGGGGAGGGTTGGAACCTAAACGTTATTCTGTGTAACAGGAGGAAAAGGGTGGGTTTGCTTTTTACTTAAGTTTGGGAAGGGAACATACAGGTTTTAAGTACAAAAAAGCTATATCATGTCTGTTTTGTTTCATATCAGCATAAGATATTGTACATTTTCTCTGGGTATCCATAGTACAGTTAATTCTCATTGTGCAAAATAACCACTTGATGATGATATCAGCACAGCATGCCTAGGGCATTTGTTTCTTGCCATTCTTACTTGTCTTTCTGCAGTTAAAAAAGAGAAGCAAAGCATATACCACAGCATTTAATTTAGAAGTTTTTTGTTTGTTTGTTTGGGTTTTTTTGGTATGGCCTCAAAAAAAAAAAAACCTGTTTAATGGCAGAGTGGCTGTAAATACAGTGACCAAGCAAAATCCCTGACTTCACACTGCAAGCCACATGCCGTATCTGGTGCCACGTTGCTATACATATATGGCCCATGCTATGGCTTAGACCTGTCAAGATCCATTTGAGGGTAGTAATTACGTGTGGTAGGCTTTCTGATGATCATGTCAGCATTAAATACAGGATCATGATCGGGACGGAGAAAACATTTTGTATCCTTCCATTTCCTTTGGTACATAAATAAGTTATTTAATCAATAGGAATTAACTGTACTAAGTCACATATCTAATTATGCTGTTTAGACACAGCAAGCACTCCTTGAGAAAAATATCCAATACACTAAATAGGTACTTTAGTAATTTTTAGACACGGTACCCATTAATATGCATTTAAACCTTTTACTGCTGTGTTATGTTGATAACATATATAAATACTAGATAATGCTAATGCTTCTGCTGCTGTCTTTTTCTGTAATATTCTCTTTGATGCTGAATTTACTATGACCATTTATAAGCAATGCTGTAACTACAGGTAGCATTTCAGGACAAAATAGATGACTTGAACCATTTATTGCTTAGAAAATAGCTTACGCCATAGCTGTGCTATAAGCAGCTTTTATGCGCATCCACAAATGACTAGTAAGCTTCAGCTTGCTAAGGAAAGCTCTGCAGAACCTTTTGTAATTTTTGGTGGAACAGAGACTTAGATGAACTGTCAAAGAATACCATGAAGTCGCTGTATGACGTTGTAGTGCTGGCACTGATGTTACCAATCAACTTGTTTTGGACACTAAATGTAAATGTGATCAGATATGCTCGGAAGACAATTTAAATTTTGAGGGTTTTGGGGGGTTTTTTTGTTATTTTTTCAAATTGTTTTATTTTTTGAGAGGGGTAATCTTGAACACAAGCCACACACACTATTCTGTATGTAAAATGAAGGAGGAAAAAAAAAAAAGCAAGCCCTGACAAAACCCCAAAAGTTTTAAATATTTAGGAGCACCTTCTCTGAAATATAATATTTCCTAGTTTGAAGGGAGGGAGAGGGGGTAAGATCTGGATTTCATTTTTTGCCCAGTGAAATTTAAATATGTGTTAATATGGAGTACCTCATTTTCCTATATTCCCGAGAAGTGGGAGGAAAATGAATGCATAACCATAAAACAACAAGAATAGTTTTCATCATAATGGATGGATTTCAAAGACAATCCTAGGTGGTGGGTTAATTTTCCATCCTCTGTCAGTTAAGACACTAGTTAAGCTATGAATATTTTAATATGCAGTTAATCAAAACTAAAGAAGTAATGGTCACTAGAAACCACAGGTGCATAAAAAACATTTGGGCAGGTATTTAATTTACTCAGAACCATAAGACAACATATTTTATGGGAGTGTATATATGCCTTAATATGTCACCTAATTCCATCATCCGTAAGTCTCAATGGCACTTAAATTTTCGGTGATCAACCCAGAATCAGAAGTCTAAAATTGCAGAATTAGCAAAAAGGAAAGGGAAAAGGTTGAGTAAGATTGTTTAAAAAAATGTGGTTTCCATTGAAATAAGGTTCAAATGAAACATGCTTTGATGAAAAGTCCTTGGATTGGTTTTGGTTCTTTAATGTCAGCACGGAGCGCCTCTTGCCTGTGGCAGGATGTGGGTATTTGGGAAAGGGGTTGGACAAAAAAGGAAAAAAAGGAAAAAAAAAAAGGAAAAAAAATGCATCAAATGTGTAATATTTAAGAAGAAATATATATATATCTGTATATGGTAGTGACTCACTGAACAAAACAAGCAATCAGACCAACATTACATGATCTCTCAGCAGAAGATATAAAAGTCTTTCACTGAACTGATTAACCCTTTTTAAAATGTACCTAAGAGGTTTATTTAAAGTCTGTTTTTATTCCACTTTTTTGTTTGTTTGGGGGGGGTTTTTTGTTTGTTTGGGGTTTTCAGGTAGAATAATAAATCTGGCAGCTGATTTCTGCAAGATTGTTGTGTATTGGATTCCTAACCATTTGGACTGGAGAGGCCCCTGCAGTAAGGTCCTTTTGGAAGAGGAGATGATGGCCTGTTCCCAGTGCCTAGAATGGCTTCCTGCAAAATGTAACCAAAAAAAAAAAAAAAAAAAAAAAAAGAGAAGTGAGGAGTATGTACAATTCATGTGTATGTATATATGAGTTATAGCCAGGCATTAGATTGCCAAAGCATCGTATTTGACTGACAAAAGGGAGGAGGATGGTCTATGTAAATTTAGAGAAAGATTGATTCCGACTAAGAACACTTACACATTTTCACAGGGCATTTTAATACCCTACTGAATTTGAATGTGGGGTGTTTGGGGCTGGGGTGGGGGTGCTGGGTTTTCGTTTGGTTGGTTGGGTTTTTTTTGGTTTTGTTTTCAAGCTGTGCCACAAGTGGAGGGAAAACACAGGCTTCACCTGTGTTTTTAGGAGGAGCTGTAATGGAGTTAGCTTGTGCGTGTTTGCTTGTGCATCTTTTTGCTGCCCAGAGCAGTGGGCAGCCCAGGGTAGTGCTACTGTGAAGCAAATCCAGGAGGCCCAAGATTGGCAAGACCCAGGCACTGTGGTACGGCTGTAGGTGCTCGGGTTTCCTCTGCCGTGACAGTTCAGTTGCACCGGTAGCTGAACGGAGGTGAAATTAGATAAGGACTTGGCAGATCCCCTCAGAATCCATTTGTGAGAGTTAAGGTTACAGGTTTAGGGCAATGCTCAAATTTTGCTTTAGGGATATGACTTTCCATGACAGACAGCCTAAGCCTTTTCTCTCCAAGGTCACACCAGTCTAACTTTCCCACACACCAACTACAGTGCAAATCTTAATATCACGTTCTCTGGAAGCATGAATTTCATATGCTTGTCAGACCAAATCTGCCTGCTTTACTTACAGTTGGCTGCTGTGGTAACCTAGGGGAAATTGGAATACAGGAACATTAAGGATCGTTTTCTCTAGTAATTCCCTGCAAAGAGCCTTTTGCTCAGAATCTTTTCGTCTTTGGGATTCTCTGGTACCTGGGACTATTCCCCAGGGATTAGTGCTTAGAGTTTTATTGCCCTTGACATCTGACTGGTTTGGGCTGCAAGTCCATCTTCACAGGACAATATCAACTAGTAAATATTTTTGCCTTGTTTGTGGTTTTTTGTTTGTTTTTTAATAGCAGGAAATAGATCAATGTGTGCAAAAGGTATTATGAAGAAATCTTGGAATTGTTAATGGCTATACTTTCTGCTCTGAAGAGCATTAGCTTCAGTTCACGTACTACAGGTAATAGCACCCATGAACAGCCCTATTCAGTGCTCACATTAATATCACTGAGGACTTTTCCAAATAATCTCCTCCAAAGATGTAATTAATATGGTATCTTACACGCGAAGAATCATCACTGAAATACCCCACTTGCGTCTAGCTGTAAGAGCCTAGGAGCTTAATTTCTCAGTTCTCTTCACTGGTTGCTTGGCATTTTTTTGTTGTGTGTGGTTTTTTGGTTTTGTTTTTTGGTTGGGTTTTTTTTTTATCAGAGGCTACTCTGCTTGGAAACGAGGTAGCAGCTGGGAGCAGGTGCCTGTGCCTCAGAAACTCCAGTTCAAAGTCCCCTGCGTTTTGCTAAGATACCAGGCTGAGAACTGAAGCATCTGCAATACATAACTGAGCCCTGCCCTCCCTGTTCTCTTACAGAAGAGGGAACTACAGTCCATCGTCTTCTGTTGCTTCTGCTTCAGGAGTGATAATCCCTGGCAGAGCAGGGGGATGGAAAGCTAGGGGCAGTAGCATTTTAAAACTACAAGGTTACGCAGAGGATGTCTGTCAGATCCCTAAGGATCACAAATGCATCAGCAAAGCACTGTACCTTACCACCCAGCTTTCCTGACTGCGTAGGTAGGTAAAGTTAACTTCATCTTTTACTTCAGGAGGTTGAAATATTGGTTTCCCCCTTGAACACCAATTTAATTTCTGTGGGAAGGAAATATCTGTGCCATCTTCTTATGTAATAGTCTGAAAATGCATTTGAAGAGTCTCGCTGACATTTTCCCAAAGAACTATTTTTGTGTGAAAATGACACAACAAACATCACCAAAAGAAGGGGTAAATAAACTCCGGGAAGGTATCCGTACACCATGTTCTCCAAAACTATAGCGTTATTTACCCTAGAAATGTATCATGTCTTTAATACTGCTGCAGTATTATCCTTATTACATACTTTCATGGGACTGACGTCAAAAATACACAGCATACCCTGATGTTTTTTTGGGAAATGAGCTTCCTGCTGTTAATAGAGGTCACAGGCAGGTACCCCTGAGGCAGAGTCACAATCAAGCATTTGGATCTGGTAAGCCATAATTCTATGTCATTGCTCTTGCAAAGCTCTGTGGGCATTTCTGCCCGTGTCCATGCTTTTTAGTTGCATGGTAGAGAGGTAATTACAGCCATTGGTTGTTTGGGTTTGGGTTTTTTTTGTTTGTTTTGTTAGTTTATGAGTAGCTATGGTTTGTTCTGTTTCAGAAGAAAAGTGCCAATGTATGTCTTTCCACGCTCCAGGTAACCAGGTAGATACTTGGGGTCCAAAATAGAATTTTTGCTGTGTATTCCACAGTACAGGCTATGGCAGTTCCTTGCTGCTGCTCTAAAAAGGAAAGAGTAGAGGTGATTTCACTGTTTTCTTTCCCCCTCCCCTCCGTGATAGGACCCAGCTGATCTGTCTGGAGATAGTTTAAACCAATTCTTCACTCGCCCATGATGTTTTAGCGAACAGTGCGCTTGTTCGTTAGTTCATGGCACTTTATAGAAGCTCGGGTACAGAGTTGAGTGTTTTAGATGTACTGCAAAGGGCTCTCCATGCTGGCTTTCAGTCGAAGCCTTGCATGGGGAGTGGCATATGGCTACACGACCTAGAGGCAGGAGGAGGTGTTTTTGCAGAGATGCCAGCTCCTCAGAGCTTGAGGCGTTTGCTGAAATACGCAGTTAAGGCTGCTGCCTGGCCGGCTGGGGTGAGCCTGCCCTGGAAGACCTGGCGAGGAGCTCTGTGTGCAAGTAGAAAGCCAGAGAGAGTGTGATCCCAGCATGCCTGGGAAAAAGTCTGTCGGGGGCAATCTGGCCCTACTAACTAGCTAATCCAGAGCTCATGATTAGTACAGGAAGGAGGAGGTTATATGACCGATATAGTAAATCACAGAGATAATTATTTGAAAGACATGCTGCAGCAGAATCATAAGAAATGATGGAAAGTAATAAACTCTGTAAACAGCAGTGATTTTTAAGACCCCAGTGCTTGTGGGAGTGCTTCAGGAAAAGGAAGAGAGAAAGTAAAACACAGAAAGGGACAATAATATTAGATGAGAACAGGAGTCAAATCATGAACTGCATTAGGGGACCTGGAAGATTGCAGTGTTTTAGATAAGGAAAGGACTAAGATAAGCATAGAGTCAGTAAACTGAGATAAGAGCAAGAGAGAGAAGGTAATTGGAGGCACTGCACTTTGTGGTCAGTGGGCCAAATGTGTTAGGCTAACAGAGCTGCACCAGGGATGTGTTTGGCCCCGGTGGTATATCCCTAAGGACAGGAATATCAGAACTGACTTTGGAGTGATTGTTTATAATTTAGTGAAACCATCTGCACAGTGTTTAGTAGCTGTTAAAAGAGCAAACAAGATATTGGAATATGCAGAGAGTGTTCTGGGCTATAAATGTAGTGACTTTATTGTCCCACTATATTAAAAAAAAAAACCCAACCAAACAGAAAGAATACCTCACAGAACGTTGTGGTTTAACCCCAGCTGGCAACTAAGCACCACACAGCCGCTCGCTCACTCTCCCCCAGTGGGATGGGGGAGAGAATCGGAAGGGTAACAGTGAGAAAACTCGGTTGAGATAAAGACAGTTTAATAGGTAAAGCAAAAGCCGCGCACGCAAGCAAAGCAAAACAAGGAATTCATTCACTCCTTCCCATCAGCAGGCAGGTGTTCAGCCATCTCCAGGAAAGCAGCGCTCCATCACATGTAACGGTTGCTTGGGAAGACAAACGCCATCACTCTGAACATCCCCCCCTTCCTTCTTCTTCCCCCAGCTTTATATACTGAGCATGACATCACATGGTGTGGAACATCCCTTTGGTCAGTTGGGGTCAGCTGTCCCAGCTGTGTCCCCTCCCAACTTCTTGTGCCCCCCAGCCTACTCGCTGGTGGGGTGGGGTGAGAAGCAGAAAAGGCCCTGACTCTGTGTCAGCACTGCTCAGCAATAACTGAAACATGCCTGTGTTATCAACACTGTTTTCAGCACAAATCCAAAACACAGCCCCATACTAGCTACTGTGAAGAAAATTAACTCTATCCCAGCCAAAACCAGCACACAGGATAATGGGTCAGATTGTGGGTTGGTGTAAATCAGCTTGGTTTCCTCGAAGTCAGCTAAGTAGCTTTATGCTAACAGAGTCTGTAGCCTGTTTTTAGTAATGTGTATGCCTATCTAGTGTGGTATATACACAGGATACTTTTACTTGTTACATTATTCAGAAAGATATACGAATGATCAAGGCCTGGGGCGTAGCATGAGACCAATAATAAAAGATGAAATTAAACAAAAATATGTGTTCTGAATTCTACTGATGTAGCCAGCTCATTCCATTTTTGTATAAAGCGCTCTGCTGGAGCTCTATACATCCCTTTAATTCCTACAGTGGTCTTTTGTGACCAATGCTGGCAGACTGTACATGCTGGAGTCCCTGCTACAAGTGGCTCAACATTGGTCTCTGCAAAGGTGGCTGGGATTTGTAGGGTCAGGCTGCCTTCCAAGCTGTTCACGAAGATCATGTGGACATTTAGAAGTCTTAAGGAGCTGGAAAGCTTCCAGCCATTCTCAGGACTAGCAAATTTCAGGTACATTGCAGATTTGGCCACAAAAGCTAGGCTTGCAAATGAATTTCAGCCACTGCTCTGCTCCATATGACAAAGGCTCTGTGAGCCCAGCCACAAGTATTTAGGATATCTAAGGGCCATCACAAAATCTTTCAAAAGCTGGTCAGCTGAACCAGGGCTTCTACGCTTCCTGCAAGAATGAAATGTGGGAGAGACAAAATAAGTGAAGACCTAGATCTGCATCTACAGAGAAATAAAATGAAGAACACCTTTGTATTATTATTTCAGAGTTTCAGCGTGACACTGCAGGAGGGAGTTCATAGGAGCTGAGGCAGTTAAACGTTTCCTTGGAGCCCAGAATAGATACCTACACCCAGAAAAGGATTGTTAGTTTTATGTAGTGCATGCATGTGCCTGCTCAGCATTCAAGCTTTTGTGTTTTTTTTTTTTTTTTTTTTTTTTTTGGTGTTTAATTCTTAATATGTAGGGGAATATTCTGCTCAGTAACAAGTTATCTTTTAGACACTCTAATGCTCTACTTCATAGTACATAAAGTTTCTTTGTGAATCCAACCTTAATGACTGAAGAAGCACCGCCACATAAGGAAAGGTCAGTTCCTGGAACTATGCAATCCGTTAAACTCAGTAGTTTCTACAATCGTGATCTAGCCTTGGGTAAGTGACGTAGCTTGGCTGTGGCAAAACCAGTCCTTGAACCTCAACTTGGCTCGTTAATGCTTTATGCTAGCTAAATGACAGGAAAGCAGCTCCACACATCATATATCCTTCTCTTGCCCCTCTAACCACTTCTGCAGTTCTGATCCCCACATCTAAGTTTACAGGAGACCTAGAAAGATACTGAGAGACATCATAAGAATAAGTAAGGCTTACAAATGGCTTTTGTATTAGCAGAAACTTAAAAGGATTCAACTTGGGACAGATAATGGAGAAGTAATAAATTAAAGGTTTATAACATCATTAATTGTTTGGAAAGGAAGAATAAGGAATCAAAATTTACTGAGTCTCATAACAAGAATTTATGGGGGGGGCAATAGGAAAAAAAAGCAGTTGAGGCATTTAAAAAACATTAAGGAAGTACTTTATCACACAGCACAATCATTAATTGGTGAAATTTATTGATGTAAGCTGTTTTAGGTGGCACAAGTCTTAAACGAATTAAGAAAAATTGCTTAGACAAATTCATGGAAGAAATGGCCAACAGCGATTCTTGACCGTGATGATGAAGTTGAACTCTCCAAATCAGGAAGTCCCTAATAAAGAGACTGTCAGACCTTCAGAGGACATGCCAGAGTCACCCTCTTCCCATACTCTCTTTCTAAATACTGATGCTGGTCTGTCCTGGGATGGGTGGACCTTTGTCTACAGGTGACTTGGTATCTCCTGGAAGTGAGTATTATTTGAAATGAAGGCACAAAGTTCTGGTGGCACAAGCTAGTGTTCTGTATCCTGCATTTTGTTTGGGTCCTGTGATTGAACTAAAAAGGATGTAACGCAACTGGCTTAAGTAGTCTGGGTGTTTTTACAGTAAATCTGTAAATTTGAACCTGGAATCCTTTGCCTCTAGGATTTGTTTTCCTTGCTAACAAACACACCCTTTACAAAGAGCTATTGTCGACTTGCGCGTGATTACTAAGCTGCTGACATTGGGGTTGGAGTTATTTTTAAAGAAGAGAAACATTGCCGCATTTGTATTTGACTAGGAACTGCATGTCTTTCAAAAAAGAAGAAACAAACAAACAAAAAAACCCCGAGAACAAAATTTGACCAATTTGTGAGTAATATGCCCATTTTATATCCCTGCCACTTAACATCTAACATTTCACCTTGATGTTTTCTCTTTGTGTGGCATTTTTGCATATAGCAAGCTAAGGCTATTTAGCAACATATACGGTCGAAGCAGGACTCAGAAGTTATAACCCCCCAAAATAAGGAGAGAGAGAGAAAACCACACTAATGACTGTCTTTCCCTTCTCATATTGCCTCTAACTCTATCAATAACATATTCCATAATGCTCTAAGTTCCATCCTCAACAGATAACATTAAGCAGTACATATCCTAATTTCATCAGACTTGGACTCTTGCTTAAAACCTTAGGTGACTTCATGCATTTATATCAATTGTATCAACAGACCAGTGCATCTGACTTTCTGAAAGCAGGTGCGGATCCACACAGAGATTTCTCATGACAAGATGGTTTGGTTTATGATGGGATGGCTATGACAAACACAGGCAGCAAGAGACCCAAATCTCTCATGTAAAATAATAGAAAAAGCTCTGGAAATACTGTGTATGTGGTGTCTTCAGTTAGTAATATTTTTGGAAGACAAAAGGCAGGTTTATTTGGCTGATTTGTGTTACTTGGAGATGACCCTGTGCATAAACTGTAATGGGAAGTCAGTATTTCTGAAAAATTATGTAAGAGGATCTAGCCATAGAAGCATGACCTGCTGACTCATTGTCCCAAAATGGTATCAGTCTAAAATATCATTGCAAGTGCGAGCTGAATTCTCTTACAAGCCCTAAATGGGACAGACAGCAGTTCCATACATTAGGAAGACAGACTGTCACATACAGCTGTATCCAGTAGGGAAGCGCAAAGAAAGAATCCTGAGACCATTAAGCATAAGAAAACAAGATTATAGCTCTCAGTTTTGCTGCAAATTGGCAACTGCAAGCTGTAAATTGTAACTCATGAGAAGTAAAAATCAGCGTAGAATGACTTGCTCAGAGACTTTTAATTCTGGGGCATCAGATGAGTTCAGCTTCTGTTGGACTGCACACCCAGGGTCCCCTTTCTATCTAGAGGTGTAAGTAACTCAGGCCAATGGATTTTTTGCACTATATGAAGTGGTCTCAAATTTGCTAAGAAAAAGTCCATCTGGAATGTTCAGCCAGATATGTTAAAGAAACAGTCACCACATTAAAAAAAACCGCACCTCTATATTGATAAGATAAAAAAATGGGAATCAGTACTTAGACAGCAACATTATTGCTAAAGAAAAGGATCCAGAGAGGCTTATATACATAGCAAAAAGGACACCAAGAAAACCAGTCCAATGTCTCAGGTTTTTAATGTTTATACAGGTATGGGGTAGCTTTGTTTTTTTGCATGACCCTGCTTTATGAGGGAAAAATAAGCTTCCCCTTAAAAATTTAATAGCTATCAAACTTCCTAATCTTTTTCTTTATTCTTATTGTTGAAAGATGAAATTCAGATTTAAAGCTGAAGCCTGTAACCCACTCTTTACTCAAAGCAGTTGTTGCTATGCCATAAGTATAGAATACATCATGGAGCAATATGGTATAATGTTTTTATTGACATGGATGTGAAGAAGATGTATTACCATGCCCGAGCTACTTGTTATTTCTATGCTGTTTATTTGTGAAGGCAGAAGTACATTTTACAGCTCCTCCCTCAAAAATAAAAAAGACTTTTATAACAACATTCCTAAGCATCTTTTATTTTCTCTGAGCCTCATAGGCTGAAAAAAAAAAAGAGAGAAAACTATTCTTTGAATGTTTAGAAATTTTTAAATAATGGCACAGGCTTCATCATTTGTCTGCCTATGAAGTTAATGACTGTGATGGAATATCTTAAGTTCTGACAAGGGATTTGAAAGTGAGATCAAGGTAGAGTGTCTTAGAGAAGCAACGCAGATGTGTTAGCTAATATTTGTGCACTCACACACGTATTCAAAGTGCTTCTTTCAAGAAAAGTTATCAACGGTTTCAGACATTTATAAGATAGAAGTTGATAGTTCCTGTCTTGTCTAAATTAATTCTAGAAGCTGAGCTAATGTGGTTGAATCTATCTCAAGTTGTTTTCTTGCTCTGTTTTGTTGAAACACTGAAAATTATCTTGGATGCCTCTTGTCATGGGTTTCTCTGGGCCCAGGTTGTCTGAGGAAATCTAGAGGTTCCTCAGCAGCAGGCCTGTCCAAACCTTTTGCAGTTGTGTTGTGGCTGTGGAAATGGAGAGAATGGCAATAAGAAGGAAGAAACCTTCCACCTGCAAAAAATGGGGCTTTTGAGACTTTTTTATATTGTACTGTCATCATCTATTTCCTGTAGAAAGACTGAGAAATAATGACCTCATGTTATAAATTTATCATGATAAGACTATAGGAAGCTCTAAAAATGCCTTGAGAATGTAGGCTTCGAGGGCTTAAAATTGTATTTTCCCTATCTGAAAATCTCAGGGTCTAGAAGCTTACTAAGATGTCAGTTATCACATTCTGAATGGTTTTCTAGAGAAAAACAGTAGAAAACTGTTTTTAAGGAGGATCTGAGCTTTAACCAAATTAGTCTATTGTGATCTTTAATCTGTTGTAATTTTGAAAGGAAACTCCAGATTTTGTGGGAAAAGGAGGGAAACTTTATCAGAAAAGAAAAGAAAGGAAGATTAAGTTTTCCAGGGTGCTGGAATGTGAGGTTGCCCAATGGAGCAGGAAAAAAAAGTTAAAAATGCATGCATAATTATAATTGACATATAGCTTTGTGATTTACTACATGGATACTATTCATGTACATAGACTCTATAGGCACTTTATATAATAGCCATGTAATTAATGTATACATTATTAATACATAAGTGCTTCTATTAAGAGATGTCATTAATGATCCTGCCATCCTGAAGCTGTAAGATACAACTTAGTGTGATCCCCATAAGACATTTGTTCTGGTCTGTCAGAATTAGACAAAAAAGCTGGAGTAAATTCTTCTCAGTACATAAAATCTACTAATAAAACTGTATGATATTTCAGAAGCAGCCAGTCTCATTGCCCTGGAAAGGGAGCACACAGGCTGATTTTTGGTGAGGCAGGTAGAAAAGATATGGAAGTGGATCAAGGAGGACTTAAAATAAACTGACAACAGTCAGATCTCTAGGAACAAACTAGAGGAAGAGCTGCACTGATATATAATATATTCAAAGTAAAAAATATAAAACTTTTTGTTTCTCCTTTGTAAGGTTTCAAAATGGATGTGGAAATTAGAAAAAGACTGAGAAGCCGTTCTGAGGAGAAGAACATTTAACAGATTCCTGTTACTGCCATAAGATAATCCATTTATTTGCTGCAAGATTCTGCATAACAATGGAAAAATTTTCAGCTTCCCCTGAGAATTGTAAAACAGAATGTCTTCACAAGACTTCAAGAAAAAGAATAATAATTAGTGAGTTTAAGGTTAAGTATAATAATTATGACAGGTAGCAGAGACTTTAGGATTACAAATATAATCAACCCTGTCAAAAGAAGTTAGAGAGAAGAATATTTAGTCACAATGTTTTAATGTACACAGTTCAAATGCTTTCTCTGAGTCTGCCTTAAGGTCTACAGACTTGATGTCCCTCTGCCTTTTTTATACCCGTACGTGATGTATGGTTTCCTGAATGTGTGAACATTCTCTGGGCAGGTGGAAGCCTGAATTGTGAAGGGACAGAGGTTAAGGGCCAAACATAATCTGAAGCATTGTTTTTTGTCAACATTTGCTGGCAGCAGAACTACACTTAATGGCTTGGTAAGATCTCCAGCATTTCACAGTGGTGCTATGAATTTTTCTATACAGTTTAGATAAAACAAGAACCCCGGAGTCTGTTGAATTCAACAGGACTGGGCCCAAGATATCCCTACTCTACCTCATTATCATATGGATGAAGCTAATCTTGTATCCCTTATTGGTTTTTTTGTGTTTACTTGCTATGAGGACACTGATTCATTCTGCCTCTGCCCTTTCTTTATACATTTATTCTTGTACAGAGGGTGTGAATCGAGCAAGGTCAAACCAATCAGCACAAATGCAAATGAAGATAAAAAAGTAAAGAACTGGGCTGTGGCATTCCGTTTTTTGCTGTCTTCTCCATGCAAATCCAAGAGTTTTTCTTCCTCTGTGGTGTTTTTTGAGCTGTAACAGGCTATTACTTATTTTTATTCTGTGTCTCTGTCACCACCAGAACACTGTAATTTGCTGTTTCTTCCCTTCAGATGAGAAAAAGCCTTTTTTCTTTTTATCCCATGTACTTCACTTGGCTTGGGTTCTTCTTCTGTGTTTTACACTCTTTCATTGTGAAAATCCTCTTTTCAGGAAGCTAAGGCAGACATATCAACTTATTCAGATGGGTTAACATATCTTACAGAGTACTGTGGCAGAGAAACAATACAAAATACAAGTATCTGCAATATTTAGTCTTAGTGTATAAAATATTTGAGCATAAAGACCCCTATAAGTCTATACAAGGATATTATGCATTATTAAATACATCTTCCTTGCTGAGACATATGGACAGAACTATTTCAAACCCTTACTTGGTTTGCCAGATCGAGAGGAAGGATGTTCATTATCCACTTGTGAGCCAGGCAGCCTGGGTTGTGTTTACAGCACTGCTGGTGCCCTTTTGCAAAGCTCCTTGTTTTTCTGTTACCCCTTGTGACAAACAGGATTCTCCTGCCTTTGTAAAATGCTTTGAGATCTACACATAGAAATATTCATTGGCAGCTAAGAATTAGTTACATTGACTGGTTACATCAGCCTTTGTGGTTCAACTTGCAAATTTTCAGTCCTGTCTAATACCTTTGGATCACGAGTTTCTTCTTAAAACAAGAAAAACCTAAAAGATCTAAAACTAACATTGTATTTCAGGTCTCAGAATTTTTGGGATATCAGGCCACCTGAATTTCATTTGAGAGGAATTGAAGTATATAGTTTATGTATGTGAATAGTTTTACTGAGCCTCACTCAACTCACATTTTTCTTACCTATTGATAGAATCATAACAGTGTTTCTTCATTGAAGCATGTCCTGCTTACACCTGAAGTATTATTGGGGAGCTGCTCCCTAAAGAAATATTAAGTACCTATTTTGTGAATAATAGATCATAAAGATTGCAAGAGAAGTATAAAAATATGTTTGCATCAGAGATGGTGGAAAAAGCTGATTCCTTTCCTAGCATGTGTTTCAGCACATGATTAGCTTTTGGCCAGGTACAAAGTTATTTTAGAGGACATTACCTCACTAAAAGTCAGTCAACCTCAGTTGAGTCAAGGTCACTTGTGTACTTTGGAGATACAGCCTCATGAAACAAATAAGCAATTACCTGAGGTTCTCCATATTCCTAAGCAGTTATGAGCTTCTTAACCGCACTGAGTGCTATACAATTTTTCCTCACAGTATTATGGGATCAGAAAGCATATTTCCTGCTTTAGAGGTACATATTGAGATATGGGTGAGGAACGGTCCCACAAGGATTCATCTGCTCTGGAGCTGAATCCAGCTGCATTCATTTCAGCGGCTGTGCGCTGGATGCAATTTCCTACTTCTCCACACACAGAATCTCTAAGGAATTCTTTTGATGGGGGCTATGTGACCCTCATAAGGAGCAGTGCATTCAGGCAAAGCTCCTGCACTGAATCCCAACCCCACCTTGGCTGTCTGCTGTGGAATTTAGCAGCCCTGCAGAAGTGGTTTCCCAGACTGCAGTTCTTTCCTAGACTGGAGGACAAGATAGCTGGCAGGAGTTTGATAGGAAGGGAGAGATACGGGTCCTGTGGAAAGCTCAGTGCTGTGTTTTGGCTGAGCAGCAGTTTCATGCCACTGTGCGATGCAAGGAGTTTTGGGACCCAAGTACTCCACTCTCATGTTTTGGTCCTACTCCTATTTGAAATTCCCACAAGACGTCTTGGCTTCTGACATATGGGCCAATCCCTGATTTCTACAGGAGTGCTGTCAGGACAGGCACCTCCTGTTAACCAGGACCCATAATGGCAGCTCCACTCAACTGAAAAGGATAAAATCAAGTTGATGTTTTTGGAGGCTTTGTAATCTTAATAAGAGAAAAGATCAAGCAGAGTGCTTGCACATCAGACATACTCTGCATTTACGAGGAGGTTGTTCTGTCCTCGTACAATTCCATCTACTCCCAAGGTATTTTGTAGAGTCAAAGGAATGGTGGGTAACTGAATAAATAACATTTTTACTACCATTCTCTGGCTCACAAACCAGGATCTGTCACATTTGCATAGTTTTTATTCATAAAGGAGGGGAATTCAGGACAGTTCTTTGTTTTTCACTCTTACTTTTAATAAATTAATTTAGTAGTTAATAAAAACAGGGGCTGAAGATCTGCTATGTGATCCATCCAAATCACAATGACCTTTCTTTGAACATGAGCTATCAAAAGTACAGCATGAGCATGGCTCATATGAGACCTCAAAATTTGTTTGCTTTTGCACCTAATGCCAGAATGTAAACTCTGTTCTCCTAAGGCTGACAGGCTAATGTACTAATTTACAGTGTCATGCAGCTGCCTATTTGGTTGAGTTTTCTTTTCTTCTCACAGAAGGTTAATTTCCATAAAAGGGATTTTGATTTGACTGGGGTTGTTTGGACAAGATTTTATGGGATTTGGTTTCAGTCATGGTGTTTGATGTCACATTACATAAAGAAATACAGCACAAGGACAGAGAATACTGTTTAATTTTTCACTAAACAAGCCTATC
The DNA here is from genome assembly GCF_965638725.1 of Aptenodytes patagonicus. NCBI lineage: Eukaryota > Metazoa > Chordata > Aves > Sphenisciformes > Spheniscidae > Aptenodytes > Aptenodytes patagonicus. Next base: position 140,238,904 of record NC_134950.1, read on the forward strand.
AAGTGTCCTTTTGTATTAAATGTGTGTGCAGGTATGTTGTCTTGGGCTAGTGGAGTGTTTCCCCATGTTTAACGCTTAACAACATTATGTTAACCTAGAGCTTTTTATCACTCTGGTCTTTGTGGTCCTTATTATCAAGGAATACATAGCAGAAGATAAAACTCATTGAACTATATGATAGGCAGTAGGAACAAATAGTTCCACTTGTCGGGTCCTGAGTTCATAGTTATCTGGGGAAAATATCTGATTGCTAGAAAGTTACTGCAGAAGTTTCGCACAGCCATGTGTTAAAAGTGTGGTGACAGGTACGCAACAACCCTGAGACAAAACAAAGTTAAAGTAGTTGATAGATATGCACTTGATCAAGGCATACAGCTCTTGAAGAAGTTAGTTTCTAACAGTTGGTTTGTAATTAGAGCTAATAACATTGATTAATAATAGAAGAAAGATGAAAGAACCCATTGATCATCATTACTTAGATTCCTTTGGCATTCTGCGCTCTCTAGCATGCAAGAATCAAAAAGTAAAACAAAAATTTCCATCAAGAACCTGTAATATAACTAAAGTAGAGGAAAGAAAAGTCTCAAAGCAGGAAAAAAATTCATCTTCTTTAACTCTACTGGACGAAATCCAAGTTGAATTCAGTCCTCTACAACCTTGCTGAATTTAAAGCCATTTGCGGGTGGGGTGGGGGGGCGTAACTGATGGCAGCATTTGCCCCTGCAACTCATTTAGAAATACATCTTCATTTGGTACAATCCAGCAGAGATGAAAGGCAGCAGCACTTTGTGAGCTTCACCGAGCAAAAAGGTTTAAAGCAGCTGACAAGCGTCATAAGATATTGTTGTACCAGTTTGTATTGATCGTGCTGGAGGGCACCTCCTTGTGGAAGAGGATTGATTTTTTTTTTGTATGTTTTCACAAAGAGATTTTAATAGTCTTTGTACTTGCTGTCGTGTCGCAAAGGCCCGCAAGCAAGACATGTCTGATACCACAACTTTAAATGATCAGCCCTTCAGCCTCCAATAAGCATCAATTAATACTGTATAAAAACATCTCCAATGCAGTTACACTGAAAACCAATTTTTATAAGTTATAAGGTCAAATTCTGCACTCGTGCAATAGCAAAGAAATTAGCGCCATCCAGGAATTAAATTAGCTCAGCTTCAGAGAGCGATTAAGAGAAGGAGTACGCAGTTTCTGATTCTTTGTTAAGAAGGTCAAATTCTTTCTTAAACTCGTGAAAATGTGAAAGCTGTTAATTGCAATCATTTGAGTCATTGGATAGAAAATCGTTCCTAGAGTTTTTTCTTTTGTTTCTTTACTCAGAAATTTCATGCCTCTATCATTTACTGAGGTAAAAATTCACAGAAAAGAGATGACTAGCTAGTTAACTTTTTCAAATTTGGGCAGCAAAAGCACCGAAGAGAGTGTTTGTTTTTGTGCCTTGTATATGTAGGCATGGTCAAATGGCTATAATATTCCTAAAGGTTTATTGTAGATCAATGATGCTACTATCAATACGATAGTAGTTCTTCATATGGAAAACTCTTGTAGAATTTAGCAGGGTTGAAACCATTAGGTTTCTATTGACTTTAATGTAATATAAAAAAGTTTGAATGTAATGGAACATGAAATGTTATGTATAGATTTTAAAAAAAGATCTTTTCAAAATAGGATAACTATAGTAATTTTCAAAGGGTGTGTCAGAAAACTTCTGTTCACTTCTATTGGGCTTTTCCATAAGATGAGGAAATCCTTTGTTTCTAAGTCCTCATCCAACCTACTGGCAGGTGCCAGCTCTGTTGGGCTGCAGTGAAACATCTGCTCCAGCAGAACTGAGGCACTGGTTGTCGCAGCTGCTCCATACAGTGAGTGGTGCACTTGCGGTGCGCTCACGACTGCAGTAGGGGATGCCCCCTCCCTGAGTCAGTAGTAACTGCTGGAATTGCTTGGCTGCTGCAGGTGCCATTGTTCAGTCCTGAAGGTGCTCGTGGTGCATGCCACAAAGTGCTGAGCCCTGTATCCCAGCTACGTGCCAGTCCAGATATCATATTCTCTTCTACTTCCATTCCTCCTGTAGTTGTAATTCTCACCTTCTTACTTCATGTATCTCATAGGCCTGGAACAGAAACCGAGGTTTAGCCACAGAGCCAACAGGTAGTGCAATTCTCCTATCTTTGCTGTTCTGATTTGGCTTTTGGAAGCGGCACTGACAATGCACGTGCCTAAATCAGGTGCCCAAAGTCAGCTAGGGAAAATATTCTCTGTTGCTTTATTTTTTGTTTTGTCTTAGTAATGCTCACAAAAGCCTTTTGAATTTTCTGGAAGTGTATATGTGAGTTGCAGCCATTATAATGCAAATTACAGATTAAGCCCAAATCAACATGGAGGTAAATAAAATTAACAAGACTATTTCCGCTGACATCCTTAGTAGGTTGATCTGAGTTAATAAGATTTCTGACGTAAAAGCTTTCTTTTACTGTATATTCATGCAGTATTTTGTGAAGTGGGGTCTGGAATCTGTTTTTTACTGCTGCTGCACTAAAAATAGCAGTGATGTCATGTACTTTGCAAATACTGAGCTTTTCTGTGGAACCTACAGTTGTAGCTTCTAACTTTTTCTAGTTTGTAACTTTTATTTGTAACTGTCCCTGCATATTCACACAAGGAAAGCTCAATTGCTTAAGTGTTGGGAAAAGTAAAGAGCAGAGAAATGAAAAGATGGAAAATGTTGGATGGTTTTTAAGAAATAAAGATGGCTTCTATTAAAAATAAATCAAATAAACCTTCATTTAGTTGCTTGTTTGTATAGAACATTGAAGATGTGAGGGCGGACAGAAAAAAAGTGTCTTATTTTTACTGAAATACAAATCTGGAATATTTCAAGACAAATCATACTCTGGTCATTATCAGAACCATCAACACTATTTTTTCCAGAACAAATATGCAAACAAAGAAAAGGCTGCTTCTTTTGTACAATACTGATCAGAAAAGTGGAGAAAAGGGTAGAGAAAATGTGGAAGACAGACAAAGAGAGAATGAGTAACATGACTTTGTGAATCAGCAAGTATTGGCAGTGCTCCTTAAACTCTTAACCAGCTGGAAAAAGTTGGCTCTGACTCTAAGCTTGGATACAGAATATTTATATTCTGCAGGATAGCAGAATAAAAAAGAAAATATACTAACTAATTGTTTGAAGATGAAAAGAAATTATAAGATTAGCTAATATACATACAAAATTCTTTATTTATATACTGTATGTTGTATATTCTATATTTTGCATCTTGTACATGGGGAACAACTACTGTCCCCTCCAAGAATGTGAATTTTGATTTCTGATGTAAGATGATGGTAGGGCTTTCATTATAGTGCAGTTTTCATCTTTCCTTCAGCAGCTGTTTTGGGGAATGGAAGGATAAATTCATTTGAAAGAGACTAGCTGAACAGTAGAAGAGTATTGAAATGGTGAGGTTTTCCCCATACAAACCCTGCATGAGAACATTCTGCCTCAGAGTTAATTTTGAAAGCCTGTGTTGTTGTTTTATACATATATATATATATATATATATATATATGACACGACCTGAGAAGTTTTTAAAAGCAAGATGCAATGTGAGAACAATGCTGACATTTTGGGATAAAAACAACCAGATACAAAGCACTTTACCTAATTAAAATAGTGGATCTTAAAAGTCAGGTTAAGGTGTTCAGGGATCAACTGCATAATTCTGTCACTCAAGGAGTACAGAAGCCTGATCACAGAAGCTTATAAATATCATTAATTAGAGACAGAAAAATACTGTACATGGGTTATCTTACCCAGCTCTCTGCTATGTGACTGTTTCATACAATATGCATTCTACTCTTTTAAAAATACCACTATTTAACTTCCAACTCTGCCTTTAAAAACAATGTTGAGTAACTGAGAAAATATTCCCATGCAAATATGATGTTTTATTCTTAGAATTAGCATGGAATAGGTAATGAGAGCTAGATAATTAGTTGTTGTTGTTGTATAGTTGATACTGCATAGAATTTAACAGCTACTGTTGCATGTCTGAGATGATAGATGTCAAATCTTTTCTTATGCAGTCATCAAACATTTCATGTGATCTCGTACAGAATCAAAGAAATCCCTAGCGATCTCTTTCTAGTCCCTCTGCACCATTAGAGATACAGCTGGATTGTGGTTGTAGGACCCTGCAAAGATCTGTGTGTGCATCAGCAGATATATTTCTCTGACAGGAAGGTAGAGTGATGGCAATTACAGGTCAACCATCTGAGAAAAGATGAGAAATGAATGAGCCCAAGGGCTCAATTCTTAACCCAGAAACATGAGCATGTGTGGTTGGTTTGCTCTGTTCCTTGTCAGTTTAACTCCTTTGGTTGCATGATGTTATCAATGATGCAGTATGTTTTCATACTTAACAGTGGAATTGGTTCCTAGATTATATATTTTCACCTTGTTATGAAAGAATTTAGATAAATGACTTTTCTTTAATGTTTATCAGGGGAAAGTATGCTTAAAATTTGTTGTCAAATGTTTGTCATATGTACTACAGACAGCTAGGAAGAATGAATGAGCCACAGTGCTGTGTGCCCAGAGACCTGTCTTTCCATTCTGATCTTTACCTGACCTACTTTACAAGGATGGCCATCGTATTCTCTGTACTCAAGTTCTCTGGCTGTGAAATGGGAGTAATTGCATTGATTTGATATTCCCAAATGAAGAATATTATTATTAAGCATAGCAATTGATTATACAGCCTTCTATGAAGACTAAAGTTTTCCAGAAATGGCTCCAGTGGGGGTTGAGGGAAGAGCACCTAAGCATCCAAGAAGTACTGAAAACTCAATAACTTTTATTAAGCTGTTGACTGATTTTTGGAGCATGGTTGTTGACATCCATAGGACACCTGTAAGTGTATGCCCACAAGGGAAAGGCAGAGGACTGGCAAGTAGGGGGTGAACAGAGGCACATGTATACTTCCCTAGAGATTATCAAGGGGGAAACAAAGGGAAAAAGAAAGTGGAGTGGAGGGAAAGTAAAGAAAAGGAGGAAAGGATCATTCTGTGACTAGAGCCATAGGAAGAATAAGGGTTGTTGGAGAAGGAATAGAGGTTAGGAGAATATCTAGAAAAGACTAAGAATGGAGAGAACTGGAGAGTCATAAGTGAAAAAGAGGCAGATACGCATGAACGAGGACTCCTTATTAGTAATTTCTTTCTGAACCATCTAGCTTTGCAGCAGTTTGTACACAGAAGTACTTACCTACTGCAGAAGGATGTGATGTGGTCATGAAAAAGCAAATGTGGTTCTAGACTGGATCAAGGAAGTTACCACCATCAGAAATTGAAAACCATCAGTCCCATTGCTGCGTTGTGCTGTGTTGGTTATATACTTCCAAAAGGACTTGTAACTACGATGGATGCACAGAAAGGAATACGTAGGGCCTGTTTTTTCTAGATTGGTCATGGGACTGGAGAGTCTGTTAAGTGCCAAAAGACTCGAATGAGTACGGCGGTTACTGCAAAAGGGCATATGACTTGCATCTATAAATACTTTCTGTGGTTCTAGGCAGCAGCTAGTGCTTCAAACTGCTCCTTGGTTCTTGTTCCTCGGTTCCTAGCTCTGGTCCTATGTGGCCTATAGTATCTATTTAGGATACTGATGGAATAAGTGATATTTTCTAGGTGGTGCATCCACCACTCTCCTTGTGAAATTGAAAAAAGCACCATAATATGACTTATTTAATGTTAGGAGGCTTTTGGCTTTATCATCAGCAAATTTTACTAACTTCCATATGTGCAGTAGATATAGTTGCACAAAAGCTAAATACAGAGTAAGAGAGTGTTGTCAATGGTGGAGGAATGCTGCAATTGTGCATGATGTGTAGTTGTTCAGGTGAGCCAGTCATGGTGGAATCCAGTCAGTGAAATACTGCTGAAAGCTACTTGAGACAAAAATCTGCTGAAATCACAGGAGTTCAAATAGGATTTTAAAAAGGGAAGTATTGAGATTCTGAAAGTTACTAGAAGTTGCTGCTAGCTAAATGGGATGGATTTGGTCTCAAAAGTATGTATTTGGAAAGTAAAAAACCAGCAATATTAACCTACTGGTTTGTTACACTTTGAATAACTGTAGAGCATTCTGGGAAAAAAAAAGTTATATTTAAATGGACCATGGGAACTAATTTGTAACTAAAACACGATATTTTTATGCTTATTAGCTCCTATAATTTCAGACGAAGATTAAGCTTTCCACAGAACCCATAAACATTTAGTTTGTGGTAAGTACAGATTTTAATGGCTGAAAAACAGGCTTATCCATCTGTTGGAGACCAGCAAAACAAATACCTTGAGTTACCTGTATAAGCTGCTTTCTTTGTAAATATAGTTCTAAATAGGCACAATGAGAACTGGTAATACTGCTCATTTTTTAGACAGGATGTCAAATTTAGGGTAAATGATGCTAAAAAATATTGTAAAATGGTCCCTAGCCTCTGTCAGTGCAATAAAATGATCACAGCAGGTTTTTTTTTTCTCATCAAAGCAGATGGCTTTAATGATTTTTCAAGCCATGCTTAATTCATCTGCAAACAGCAGAGATCGGTTTGCAAATGTATACTGAAAGAGAGAGATGTTACTGTTCATAAATGCTCTGCAAGTTTGTTTTGCCCCATCATTAGTGGCAAATGGTGTTTACTTAAGGTAAATTATTTTTGTGAACTGTCTCAGAGTCAGTGTTGCAGTTGCAGTAAATTACCTGTAAAATGAAATGAGCATCACCTGGTTAATGTGGCTAGTACAATTGACCTGATGGAATAAGTAAAATTATCTATTTTCTTTTGAATTAAAATTGCATTATAGAAATGACTGCCATCTTTCCCAAATACTTGTTTGCTTTGCACTATAAAACTGAATGTTTTTTTTTTTTTTCCATAATTTTCTATTGTGAGTTTGTAATTGCTGTAATGTTGTTCTTTAACACCAGGCAGAGGAAAACACATGATGAATTCACATATGGGTTCATATTTTAAAAATAGCTTTGTTTTTGTATAGCATCAGAAGTTAGTCAGAGAAGAACAATTGAAGAACCAGTCTGTATATGATAACTTACAGGAGGGGAAGCTTTTAAAATACACTGAGTAAATAAAAATGTTGATTCTGGCTTCTTTATGTCCCTAGAAGAGGAAATTCAGTTATTCCTAAAATTATATCATTCCTCCATTTACCTAGTGACTGAAATATAACTGGAAAAAAATGTTTGTGTTTAATGAAACAATGGATGTATTTCTGAACACTGAAACTTAGTTCTGAAGAGGCTTTCTCCCACTAAAAGCTCTGGATTTATCAATAACTATGTTGCTCCAGGCCGTAAAGAAACTGAAAATTTTGTTTCTGTCTATAGATATATACCAAAACTCTGAAAAAAAGTTTTCTTCTCCAGAACAGGCATTTATCACTTATAGATGTGAGTAATGTACCCAATTAGGCCATACAAGACTTGTTTTCTTTCTAAACTGATCGTAGTTGAAGTTAAAATATGTCTCATGATTTATGATTGATGGCTTGCCAGCTAAACCATTTAAAATGTAGCAAGAATAGACAAAGGTGTTGGGATGACACTGACTATAATAAATAACATGAGATATGTGTTAAGAAAACTGTGAAATTAGATATTGAAGAGCATTGATGCTTGGGGTTGTAGATGTTTTTGATTTCAAACTGGAATTATAAACAAAAGAAAGTTGTATTAAATAATTTAAAGGAAAGTTAGTTGCAGATGGTTTTCCTGATATGAACATTATACGTTTCTTCATAACGCTAATCTTGGACAGTCTAAACATTCACACTCAAGCCTCATCAAAATGTTGAAGCATTTATGCAATTAATACGAATCATTCAGTTCCTTTCTATGTCATATTCTGTACTCCTCCAAGTCACTCCCATCTGAGGGTGCTGAAAAAGCCATGGTCTCCACGCTGCTCAGGTCAGAAAGGGAAGCTCAGAGCTATGCCTGCATAGAGAATTTGGGTATGCAGAACACAGCTAATCTCAGAGGTGAGGACACTTGACTAAATCAGTAGCTATGCAAAAAGGATTTATTGACCACCCTCATTTCAACGGGTGGTTATGCAAAAAGCCTTTTCGGATTTCACAGGGCAGATTTTTCAGACCTTGGCTTGCAGTCCTGATAAGATCGGCAGTAAGAGATACACAAGTTTTATATGCCAATATGAAATTTTCATTAGGCAGACAATAGAAGAGATATCTTCCAAATAACCTTCTTGTTTCACTGTTAGAATATTTTAAAATCATCCTTATTTCAAAACCTTGCTGATATAGCATTATTCATGATGTCAGTTGTCTGGGAAGAAGACAGCAAGCCCCTACATGCAAAGTTGTGACATTTTTGAGTCGCAGTAATTAGTTCAGTTATCTAACACAATACAAGTGAAAGCGAGAAAGAATGGGCCAGAACAGGAATAATCCACAACATGCCTTTCAATTCAGACGGGGGGTCAGGGTTATAAAGATTGCATTCAAGATGTCAGCAACAGTGTTAGAGAGCATAATTTAGCAGCGACGTTCATGCCTAATGCCAGGAAAGCAGCTGGCATCCTACAAGAAATACACTTGAATAGAACACAGTTCAAGACATTCAAGACCTTTCGGAGAGGTGAAAACCTAGATGAAAATGCAGCCTCAGACTATAAATGGAGGATCTGTCTGGCACTATGCTTTTGGCATTCTGTTGGAAAAAAACAACCCACAACAAAAACCACAGTTGGAAGGTGGGAGGAGGGGATTGTATCCTGCTAAACTGTGAGTTTCAGTAATAAGGCTTCACTAAGAAAAGTGCAGCATAACTAAATTTAACATACATTCTAGAAGAGCAATCAAATCATATAGCCAGAGCCTCAGTGAATAATTCATGTGAAACCTGATGAGATAAAAGGACTGACATGAGAGAACACCATAAATAACATACTGTAAAAAGACTGAAGACCAAAGATCTAGTCTTTCATCAGCAGATATAAGGCAACATCCCCCTTTGGAAATGCTGGTTCTTCTTCGCTTAATCTAGTCAACTTGCATTTTCACAGTTTTTAGTTGGGAAACTGACAGAAGGCAAATTTCCCAGCAGACAAATTTAGTATTGCTAACTTGCTACTAACTCTAATTCTTGCCAATTCTCTAATTTTCTCAAATTGACATTTTGCTGAACAGCATAATAAATATGGGACCTTCTTTCCATTCCCAGTGACTGTGAACACCACAACAATCTCTCCTGTCTGATCTATAATCCACACGACGCCTTTAACCATTTCTTCTCTTCGGTGTACACATCTCTGCCTCCTCGTCTGAGTCTCACTGCTTTTCTTCATCTGGTCTTCTAGGTTTGGGAAGAGAGATGAAAAGGACACACACACACACACACACACACACACAGAAAGACTGAAAATCACTTTGCTGGGAAAAAGGACCTTCTTGTGACTATGTCTCTGCTGCAGAAGATTAATGGAATTGAAGCACACTTTAAAAATAGTGATAATCCAGCACTGCAACGGAACTAATGGCTGCAGTGTATCTGCTGCATTGCCTAAAAGCCCATCTCTGTCTCTTCCACTGCTGTATAGCTGCGTTGTTCTTACCTGGGAGTTTTGGTTGTGGCATTATGACTAGGACAGTCTGGGTTTTTTGTCTTTTTTTTTTTCCCCCTCCTTTTTTTTTTTTTTCCTCCTGGCCTTTGCAAGAACACCTGGGTGACCTTTGTCAGAATGCACCAAACTGCAGCAGGGACAATCTCCGTTACTGCTTCTCCTAATCAAAAAGGACACTTATGCTAGTGCAGTTTACCACAAAGCCATGCTGAAGATGGTTGTAAAATTTCTTTACGTTGTAGATGTGTTATGCTGTGCTGCGAACATTCTCTGAGGTGCAAACTGCACTCCTTCCCAAGCATTTGCCTTAGTCAACATACTTCTGACTACATGTCGGGATGGGATGCAGGTATGCTCCCTTGTTTTCTTTGTAAAGAAATACTGATATACAGGCAATAACAGAGCATCTGTGACTCCAACAGGTTCCTTTCATGTAAATAATCGGAAGATGAGGATGTGCGGTGGCCCACTGAGTGTGTTTCCACTGGTGGGAAAGGGTCAGCTGGAGACCACAGTGAATTGTGAACTATGCAGTTTGTCATGGTTTAACCTCAGTCAGCAACTGAGCACCACACAGCCGCTCACTCACTCCCCCGTCCCCGGTGGGATGGGGGAGAGAATCGGAAGAGTAAAAGTGAGAAAACTCATGTGTTGAGATAAAAACAGTTTAATAATTGAAATAAAATAAAATGCTACTACTAATAGTAGTAATAATAAGAATATACAAAGCAAGTGATGCACAATGCAATTGCTCACCACCCGCTGACCGATGCCCAGCCAGTCCCTGAGCAGCGGCCCCCCCGGCCAGCTTTCCCCCAGTTTATGTGCTGAGCATGACATCACATGGTATGGAATGTCCCTTTGGCCCGTTTGGGTCAGCTGTCCTGGCTGTGCCCCCTCCCGGCTTCTTGTGCACCTCCAGCCTTCTCAGTCGGTAGAGCATGGGAAGATGAAAAGTCCTTGACTAGTGTAAGTACTGCTTAGCAACTACTAAAACATGGGTGTGTTATCAACATTGTTCTCCTCCTAAATCCAAAACACAGCACTGTACCAGCTACTAGAAAGAAAATCAACTCTATCCCAGCCGAAACCAGGACACAGGTGCAGTATACATGCTGGATTGTTCTTGGGTTTAAAGTTAAATATACTTATGTGCTTTACTGGAGCAAAGCTAGATGCTCAGCACTATGCAAACCCAAAGCACTTATAGCATTTAAACTAGATCTAGTCACACTATTTTACATTAACATGTGAATTCTGTTGAAAAATGCAGATGTCACCAAAAAAAAAGAGTAATTTTTTTGCAGGAGGAAAAAGAATGAAAACTACATATATCATTATGGTATGATAACTCTTATAATCTCTTAACTCAACAAAATTTTATTTTGTTAAAATAAATCAAATTAATTTCTTTTCAGGTAAGTTTAACATTAAATAGCAGTTTCTGTTTTAGCTTTATGGGAACGATAGTTCAAGCAACTCACTTTTACATGGCCTGGGTGGTTTAGAGCACTGTCTTGTCCATGTTAGAAAGTGGAATTCCACTTATCCCAGCTGCTTACAGCATCTTTGGAAATCCAAAAAGAGTGAAACAGTATCACATGGCTCTGTGAGACATATTCAAACTAGACAGACAGTTTCATAGAAGAAAAAATGTCTGCCAGCTTCACTTCTACTCGCTATAATGAAATTAAGTCAAGTTTGATGCTGAAATGACCAGAAGCAAATTGCTTCACCTTTAGTACCATGAAAGAAATTTTTTTTGCACTATACTGGGTAATATGGGTAGTTCTGTTTCAAGTTGTCACCCCAATTTTGAATCATGGTAAATGTTGACATATGGCTATTGCCTATAGAGCATCTCCCCACTCCTACTTAGCTCTCAAACCCTTTTCTTCCTGGTCTGTCAGAGTTATTGCATCTTAGTGAACATTTTCTAAACTAGGAAAACTGCCTCCCACAGCCCATTTGGATTGCTGTGGTGGGCCAGTGTCTGGTTCACTGCAACGCAGTGGTAAGCCACAATGTCCCAAGAGGTACTGGACTTTCTGGAATGCAAAGCTGGCATTTGTCATTTTAGCCTCCTTCTTGTACGTTGCGCTGAACAGCTCTGCCAGCCCCAAGGAGAAGGGCCAGAAACTAACCTTGATTAACCATTGGATTCATTCATCTGGCAATTCCCTCAGCTGATACTTCTTTTTTTGTCTGTGAAGTTATTTCCCAGGCATTCTATTTATAACGCATGTAATGTCCCCTACCGGTGGTTTATTCGTGGAGCATAGTGGTACAAAAATATGTATTAGAAGCAGACAATATTAGTCCTAGACGTGCTGGTTGTCAATTTTATTGAGCAATTGTTTCTCTTGCCTGCAGGCACAGATTCATTACAACCCAATCCAAAAAACAACCTTGGATTTCAAATAAGTTACTGAGGTCAGAAATTTGGCATGAAGCGCTTAAACCAATAGTGGAGGAAATTACTTTATTACAGAGTTAGGCTGATATTTTCAGAGGCAAGAATAACTCCCATTAACATTGTTGGCAATCACACAGCCTAATCCCAAGCACGTAACTTAGAAAACTTCCCCCTCTGTGGACAAGTGTTCTCAATGAGTTTCTAAATTTATAGAAGCCTCAAAAGCCCATAGTCTCTATGTTTTGTTGTTAGAGTCTACAGTTAACTCCCAAAGGTGGGACTCCAGCATAGCAGCAAGCAGTAGTTTTACTAGGCCAACAACATTCAGCAAAGAAACATTAACGTGTGTATATTATACATTCTTATTTTTACACATAATTTTCATGATTCCTTTTTAGCTCTATTCCCAATAGATGTCTGAAGCACCATTGCTCTAATCTCTACTGACTAAGAAAACATGCAGTAGATTAGGCAGTAGTAATGATTACCAAGTGCGGGGCCCCTGCTGTTAAACTCAAATGACAAGCTCATCATGAGCTCTGTTTCTGATGTTCAGCTGCTTTACTTCATTATTCTCCAAGAAGCAAAGTTGGCAAGTCACCACTCCGAGAACAGAGTGACAACATTACAAGAAAAGTCAAGGCTTAAATCATGATTTTCAGAGCACAAAAGCTTCCAGCAAAATGTCTTCTTGGTTAGTATTTTCTGTTTGTAACTTTCAAGGACGGTATGAAAATGACTTCTAAAATAACAGCAACAACACCAACAAGTTGCCGTGACCTATAAGCTTGTGTTATAATATCCATTCTCTATAGCTCAAACAACCTGTCTGAAATCTGAACGCATGTCAGGCTTGAAGTACTGCAACGTCTTGGAGTTCACGAAGCAGAAGTTCCTTGTTGAACAATTTTGTTCCCGAAAAATAGAAAGTTGCAAAAGCTGTTAATGTGTCAGAAAGAGAAGAAGCTGGAGCATGACCCTAACATCTGGATATATTCTGAAGAAGCTCCTGTTTCTCAAGGAGGTGAGGGTATTAATTTCTTTACTTTTTTTGGTATTGCAATTGCTATTGATTCTTTTTGGATAAAATTCAGCCCCTCACCCTCCCCACCTTCACAAAGAGAGAGCTTCCAAGCTGTCTGTCAAGAAATCTTGAGTCAGAGAAACTGGCAGCTCCTCCACGTTTACTGTCTTCTGGTTTCGAGGCCTCAGTCTGTATACATTCATATGTAGCTACATTAGGTATATTCCAGTGGTTCCTGAAACATTAGCCTGCTTGTTGCTGGCAGACAGCCCCTGCATTCAATTACCATAATTTCTTCCTGGGAGGGAAAATGTGGATGAGAGACAGTACCATCTGCAAATCGAATAAATAAATAAATAAAATGCACAGAACAGTCTTCTGAAATCCTCACCTTCCTCTGTCCTGGTTCAAGCAATAAAGACTATGTGAGCCATGAATGACGGATATGCCCCATCTGGCATCTGGCAATACGGTTGTGCTCATTTGGCATTTTAATATGAAGACCAACACAAAGATATCATAACCAGGAGTGCTCAGGATCCCAGCTTCCTCCAAGGAGATGGAGATTGCTGCCCACTGACAATACCTAGGTGGCACCAAATCTCTTGGCGGATTGATATAAAACCAGTCCTGAAGCTGTGTGTCCTCTCTTTGGTTGGTGTTTTGGGAAGGAAGAAGCAATGGCTACAAGGAGCTGATAAAACCTGACAAGAGCAGATCTGGTAGGGACTACAGAGCTAACCTGGATGGTGACATGAAGCAGGGGTTGAGTCCTGCAGGGCTCAACCCAGTCTGTGAATGAGAGTAGTGGTGTGGTGTTACTGTTGTTGTCTGGGTTTGGCCAGGATAACAGAAAGGCTATTTGGTCTTGATGGAGTGAAAGACAAATGTTTGGAGTGAGATAATATTTGTCTGAGAAAGACAAACAGGGTGTGGATGATGAGTTACGTATAAAAGAAGATAGGAAATCTGTGTAAGTCATGCAGGACAGGTGGGTAGGCCAGGGAAAGTGGAAGAAAAGCAGTTACCAGTTGACAGTTGGGAAGACAGAGGAGATAAAATAGTGGGAGGGAAAAGGGCAAGTGGAAGTCTTCATAGGGAAGGGAATGTGAAGATTCAGGAGTTTCCAGCATTTTTAATTCCATTGGGAGTAAAAAGGTAATAGTGGCCTGAGAAGGAAGGCATTGTTGTGGCTGATCAAGCTATCTTCCTACAAATTATTTGATAGAAAGATAGACATGACTCCAATAATTTTTGGTTTTTTTCCAGAGAAGCCATTTAGAGATGAATTTTCACATTGCTATTCCAAAGGAATGTCATTTTTTGAAGACTCTGGGAAATACAGAAAGTCTGTTTTTTGATCCATTCATTCTTATACTGGGTTTTAGCCATGTTGTTCTAGAGAGGACGTAATATTTTTAGATTAGGAGAACCAGATACTATTCCTTGCTAAAACTTCTGAAATCCTCTCATTGTAAATTTTTCATTAGTTTGATAGCTTCACCCTATACAGAAGTACCTTAAGAAAGAACTGTATAACCAAAGAAAGTCAGTTCTCTGGCACCAAGGTTAGATGAAATATTTACAATATACCTGTGGCAAGAAAGAACCACTCTAGTTATATTGGGTTTTTTATCTTATTGTCAGCGTACAGTTTAGATTTTAAAAAAGTGGAATCTATTAACCCTGTGCTTCAGCTTTACTATGTGTACAAAGGTAGGTGATGTGGAAGGACCGCTCTGGATTGAATACATAGCCCTGCTTGTGACAATTGCCCAACTTCTTCCTGGCAAGCCCAGTCCTCTCTGTATTCATTTCAAAGCTGATATGTGCAAATTGCTTTGCAGTGGTAATAAATATATTCCTGGTAAAAGGGGAAAAAGTAAATTAATTTCCTCTTGAAAGTTGAGGTTAGTGATGAACAGTGCAGGCTTATACAGTAACTTTCTAAATTCTGTTGCTTCTAGGAAGGTGATTCAGAACCCATGACTCAATCTTTAAGATACTGTATCCCTAGGTTTTTAATGAGCCTAGTTAAGGAGCGTGCACTGATTCATAAGACATCCCAATAGGTGCGAGCTCAGATGTATAGCTGGAATGAAATAAGGTGCTATGAGCACCACATTTGGAAAACAGATCAGTGTCAGAGTATGGGTAATTTTCACAGAATCAGAATAGCTGAGGCTGGAAGGGACCTCTGGAGGTCATTTGGTTCAACCCCCCTGCTCAAGTGGGACCACCTAAAGCCAGGTGCCCAGGACCATGTCCAGACATCTTTTGAATATCTCCAAGAATGAAAATATTTAATAAAATTTTAAATTTAACTTTTGGGTTTCTGAAAGTGCTCCTCCCATTCCCCTTTATTTCTGTTATTGAAGCAGCAGGCTGCACGCTAACATATACAATGAATCACTGAGAACTCCCAAGTAGACTCAAAAGCTTTGGTGTGAGCATGTATTTACCCCATCACTCAGGGTGTTGTTTCACAACAGTATGCAGCAGGCCAAGGCCACAGGCCTGCCTATCCCCCCCAGCCTTTAAAAAGAAAGATTTTCTGCTGGCTCAGCTCCATGAACTAGCTCACTGACAGATCACAGAAACATCAGCATAGGTGAGAAGGAGGGAGTGAAGCTGTATGGCCAGGGCAGAGATGAGGGGGAGACAGGACTGTGGTAGTTTGTATTTGAGTATGACTTAACAGTTCTATACATTTGACATAATGAGGAGAATTGAAATACTATGGAAAAAGATGAAGTACAGTTTATTCTCATCTTGGTACGTGTTGATGAAGAGCTGATTCCTCAGTCCACAAAGTGCCTCTGGCATCTAAGCAAGGCAAATATTCAAGTATCTTTACTGAATTTTAAAAATAGTCTATTGTAATTGCAGGGAAAAGGTAGAACACAATGTAAATAATGATGGAAATCATATTGATAACTAAGTCTTTCCCACCCAAACTTACTATTGTGTTTGGTTAATACCCCTAGGTTTTTATTGTAAGAGATTAAGTATTTTTCTTCATAAATCGTGGATGAGTTGAAGCTAAAGTATCTTCTCTCATTCCATGTCATGCTCAGCTACAACAAACTAAGTTACTGCAGCGACTTCAGAAGTAACGAATTATGTTATTAATGAAAGTGAGCAAACATTGTAAGAATATAAAAATGAATTAGATTGAAGTGATTGTTGAATTTGCTGTTTCAGCTGTTTTGGATTTTATCAGAAGAAATTTACGTATCTCTTCCCTCATGCCATGTATATTCTAAATTTTTTTCCCACCTGTTATTTTTTTATAGAAACATCATTATTTCAACCACATCACTTTTCAATGTAAAGCCCTAATGGGCAGTGATTTGTGAAGGATTACTTGAAAAGCTTACACTATAATTGCCTGAAGTAAAAAAAAAAAAAGGAAGGGAAAAAAAGCTTACAGTAAGGTAATGTATACTGGTAATATCAAATTGATTCTACATGCAGAGTGTCAAGCCTGCTGTCTTTGCAGCAAAAAAATATTGTTTCAGTTACTGTATGTCAAAGAGCAATAATCCATCTGCAAATAAGCATTTGTTTTAAGCTGTGTCTTGTATGTGAAGATTTCATCCAAATACTGATAACAAAAATAAAATTTGTAACTTCCATTATTATTATTATTATATTTAGGGGTAAAGGGGCCATTTTGAACCAATGAAGCCAATGAAAGTTCTTATTATGGTTAGCATACCGATAGCACAACTGTCTTTGCATCCCCCTGTATTACCAGATACTTTGTAAATCCTGAGGCTTAATCATCCAAGCTGTTGTTCACTGTGTGCCTGACCAAGAGGACTATGTACTACCTCATTCATATAAGGAAAACAGGTAGAATAATTACACTAATTTCTCTAGCTATACCATTGTAACCCCCTCAGGTACAACCTACCTGCAGTGAACTGAAGCTGACGGCGCATCAGTTGTGCTCAATCCTGCACAAGTGCTGCATTGCTATAGCTGGAGGAAAAACACCACTTTATGCATCATTCCTGTAAACTTAGAGGCTGTTAGAAACATAAGAGAGGAGTATGCAGTAAAGCTGATACATGCAACTGGAAAGCATATGTGTAGGGGAAATCACGCTGTTTCAAAAGTGAATGCCATAGGAGGAATATAAGATTTGGTCCTCTCATCACCTCTCCATGCAGCATGGTGAAACACTGATGCAACATATGATGTGCTGTTCTGTGCTCTTTGTCTTCCATGATGTTAAACTGTCTTGAAGAAGATTAGTGTAATTTCTGTTTGTGTGATACTGCAACGTACTGAGCTTCACATGCGTTTCCTCTCTATGGGACAATCTGTTTTTTCTTTAGCTATGCACTTCTTCATACCGGTGTCCAGACATCATAGGTCTTAGGTAGACCTGTCTTGAGCCTTCATAAACAAAATTAATATTTACCTCCTTCCTTGGTTGTGCCAAGGATGAAGGGCAGGGACCTGACAAGGTTCAGGACTCTCCTGCTAGAAGGGCCAAAGTGGAAAGCTAACGAGATAGGCTATGGAAAATTGGATTAGCTGCTTGTGATATTTCTGGAGGAATAAGAGGATAGGGTGGGGACTTGTGCTTCTTGGGGATCCCTCCCCTCCAGAAGTCACAACCCATACACTCTAAACTCTTTCTAAGTGGCAGGTACAAGCCTGGCTTTCTTGGGACTCGGCATAAGCAAAAGAGGCAGTGGAGTCATGGCTGCTCCAATCTGTTGCTGTAGTTTTATGCCTAGATCTGATCTTCTTTATAGCATCAGAGTTCTGTAATAACAACACCTTTTTTGTATTTCTTGATGCCTTTGATAATTTTGCTGACCTGCTAGTCTTCTTGGCCAGATCCTCAAAGGCATTTATATGCCACCTCATTTTGGATTCATCGGGCATTAGATACCTAGATGCAGGCTGGGCACACAAATAGGTTTGAGGACTGAGGGCATGTTTCCTTTGCACAGTACCCTTTGCTGGGCATTCCTTTCAAGTGATCCCTGCCTTTCCTTACTTTCTTCGCTACGGTACAGGCTTCAGCTATATGTTGTGCTGCAGTGTTTACACATTTCAAACAGATAGCCCTAGGGTATTTTACTGCAAGGTCTGTTCTGGTGAACTTCAAATTGAGCATAAACCAGTTTTCCTATTGACTTCACTTAGATTTAGGTCAGGCTTAGATGCCGGGGAGGGGGGCATATATATTTTAAGGACATAGAGTTATGCAAATTCCTGCATTTAAGTAATGAGAAAGTAGGGGATGATCCTTTCAGATAGTTACCTGCTTCTTATGAGTGATGTGAAAGATGCTTTGTGTTCAATGTGGTGCTGTACTGAGCACCTGAAAACGCCAGCTAGGCTAGGTGGTGTTTTTAGTTCCTGAATTGTGTGTGTTAAGGTGCGTCAGGATGACACTCAGTTTCACTTGAAATTGTACCGTTTGACATCAGTGGAGGTGCCCAAGACAAAACCTCCCAGCTTTCATCCAAAAGATTTAGGGACGGCAAGTATTTTGAAGGAAGGCCCTTCAATTCAGTGCTTAACTCTCCCTGTTGGTTTCATATAGCCTAGGGCTAGGGGAGAGGGTTGGGGTTTTTGGCATGTAACAATATATCTGTAAACTCTGGATTTCCTTAAAGGAGTGGTCCAGACCTAAGTGTGCTGTCCAGGCAGAGAAAGTCAGGGCAGAGGCAGGGAAGGTTAGGTAACATACTGTGAGTGGCTAGCAAGTGGAGAGAGGCAGGTGACTAATAACTGTAACTCTTTACAGCTGTAAAACCATCTGAAATTTAGAATGACCTTTTAAATATTTGTAAAGCTGTTAATGTTACAAACAGGCATTTGTTACAGTGAAATTGATGCAAACAAGCAAATCAAATAACTCTCTTGCTTCTAAACATTCAGATTTTGATGGGCAGGTCTGAACTTTTGACAACCTAAGGATTAAAGTTTCTTCTTTGGAACCAGCTGATCCTTTTCCCAAAGAACAGAGACTAGACTCGAGCTAAAAAAACCAAAACCAAACCAAACCAAACCAAAACAAACAAAAAAAAACCAAACAAAAAAAACCCAAAAGAAAAAGCAGAAAATAAAAGGAGAAAGAAGAAAGCAAAATAAACTTCAGAAACCAAGCTAAGTCTTTCTGGCTTCTATTCTCTCTCTCTTTCTCTCTCTCCTCTTGTCTCTCCCTGCTTTCTCGCTCTACCACTTGACTGTATCATACTGTGTTGCTGGTTGCTGAGGTGCTGCTTCACCTTCTGCAATGTTGCTTGATCTTTGATTTCCTGTGAAGCACAATGAATCTTACATTAGAGTGTGCAGAGTCAGGTGGTGCACCATCTGTTCCCAGGCTCTGAAAACACTGAGTAACAGAGAGTAACAGAAAGCAACAGCTACACCAGTTTCATCAGAATATTCATATTCACACAGTAACAAGCAGATGACTCTGTTTTCAAGCACAGAAAAGCATTTTAGTTTTCCAACAGTTACCTATTAAATCTAACATGTTGAGGCTGGTTTTTTTAATTTTATTAAAATATGTTTAATATTCATTAATGTGGCTCAGTCATAAAATATGTTAACCAATTCGTACTACTTAGGTGATCTGATGTTATGGAGACCATGTGACATAGACTGCAAAGTAGTGTTAATTTAACTGTATTTAATAGCATCTGTGCACGCAGCGATCAAAAGATAGCTGGAACAGCTGCAAAACTGTGGTACTAACATAGTGAAGCGCAGGTAATGCATAATATCAGTGAATCCCTAGCTGCCAACCTATGATAACACTTTTTTTTTTTAATGTGCACTAACATTCTGTTAAGAAAGCATTACGTGTACCTGACTTGCCATTAGAAATCTCTATGCTACCTTACTAAACATTGATTACGAATCACAGACTACAACAGTTTTAACTATGTGTTTTCTTAACTGCGGTTTTATCAGACAAAAAAGAAATACCTTGAGTGCCTTAGAATATGCTTATTGAGAATAATTCAGGTATAGAGTCAAAGTTGCTAAGACATATGCTTCTAATTCTTTAATGTTCCTCTCCGTATTAATGCTAGAACAGCTTAAGTCAGATTTACAGGAGCCCAAAATTGCTTTAACTACTTTGCTAAACATTGTGCTTATTATAGAAGAAACTAGAAGAAAGATTTATCACATTTTTAGAAACCATTTAAAAAGCTTCATTGATCTTCCTGCACTTTAACTTTCCAACACGCTTGTTTTGAAGCACTATATTACAAGGGGCATATAAATGTTTCAAAAAAAAGTGCTTCTGCCAAAAAATGAGAAAATCAGGGGAAGAAAGAAACAGACTTGTTTGACACCAGTATATCGGTAACCTCTCTAATGCCCTCTGTCTCTCAATATACAGCACTGAAAATAAAGTGTATCTCATGGCTAGGTCCACCTATTCCCAATTGAGCTCATGATTTGATGAATGATCTTGACAAAGTTATTATATGCTATAGTTTATCCAGATATGAGTAGGGACAATGATGATAATTTTGTATATACAGGATTTTTGATTCAGAACTATTCACATATCTTACAACCATGCATTTATCTTGCTTTATAACTTCCTTGAAAGATTACGTATGTCCAGCTGTATACAAAGTATACTAATATTTGTATTATTTTACATATGTGCATATGCATGCACATGCTATATGGATTATATAGAGACAGAAAATATAGAAAAAACCCTTGTCATGCAATAAGGTAACTGCATGGCTGTAAAGCATTTGAAGATGTCTGCATCAAAGACATTGTACTAGCACAAAGAAAAAAATCCTGCCTAAAAAAAAATGCTGAGCCCCTCACTGTTGCAAACAGGGCAATGGGGAAAAAAGTCAGATGACTTAAAAAGCTGACACAAACATAGTCTGTCGGCTTGGTAAACATTGGAAGCAAAATTGATTTTGCATTGTCTGAGTTTGGAATGACTGATGTTAAGATCTAGCTGTTAGTGTGCAGAGGAGCTAAGACTTTTGGCAGATAGGGATAAATACAGAATATGAAAATAAAATGCAGTAGGAAAAAAACCAGTTAAATTAGACATGACTTCTGATTTTCAGCCTGGGCAGAGCTCAATGCCTAGCTGGCTCAGCCCTACGTTTCATGTCTAATCGGGATGATCAACTAAAAGATTTCTCATTGCTTAATGTGCAGGTAAGTCCTAGATCAATGAGGCTTAGATGTCCTGCAATCAGATGTCCTAAGCTTTTAACCTTTGATAATTGAGCTGTAAAAAGCGCTTCCTTCTCATTCTTCTCCTTGAAGCCTTCAGGAACATGTGTCAGTTTATTTTTTGCCTGTTAATTGTTTATTTGAATGTAAGACAGTCTGACCCTACATTCACTGACCTAAACAGCAATATTTCCATTGAACTCATTGGATTTGACTGCACTTTTGCTGCTTGGGGGTCAGTCCTCTCTGAACCAGTGTAAACACATGAGTGTCATGTATGCTGGAAAAAAGCAAACAGCTGGACAGAGATTAGCTGTTAGTAGAAGAGTAGGTCCAATGTTTTTCACCAGCTTGTATAGCAATGTCTGTGACTATAAAGCACAATGTAGAGAAAATTGAGCTACCTCTAAAGGAGGAATTAGGAGCAGTCCAGCTGCAATAGCTTCAAGTGGCATCCTGGCTAATTTATTTTGCTCTGCAAAGTAAATGAGGGATGTCTATCTAATCCGGCTCTCCTACAGCTATAGCATGGCTGCAAATGATTTACTCCTTCAGATGCAAGGAAGCACAACCTCTGGTCTAAAAACAGGCTACTGAGACAGAGTTTGGGCTGTGAATTTGTCCACACTCCCACTGGAGGTCTGTGGCTGAGCTAGAAATCAGGGGCAAAATAGTGCTTTATCAAGGTGACTGGAGCCTTATTCCTGTTCTTCAGGAATAGCTTTAGGCTGGCAAAGGATCCTTGTTGTGGGTTAAGAAATGGACGCCCTCCTCCCCAAATCACACGTTTGTGCATGTAGGTTCACCAAGCAGCATTCGTCCCGTTCTGTTTGGGCCAGGTTTTGAATTGCTCCTGCTTGTACCCTTTTCAGATATGAGAATGATTTTCTGAACAACATAATGATGACCAGGGCTGTTAAAGTTTTCCAATAGCTAGTCTAACAAACAATCAATTTAAGGTTAACTGAACTGATTATTACTTGGGTTTTTTTGTAAAGTGAGAGTGGAAGGGGTGTGTGAAGCTGAACAGGAGCCTGCAAGTGCAAAAAGTTGTCCTGAGGTTAGAAGAGATTACCCTTCACTTCCTTCAAGGTGCTGTGGGATGTCAGCTTCAGTTCAGGAATTCCTGGATCGTGTCATGCCAGCAGTTCCTATGGACTGGCCTGAACTGGGGTGCAGGCGCATCTGGGGAGGGACTATGTGCAAAGACCAGCCAGTTGCCGGGGTATTGGCACCGGAGGCAGCAAAAAGTGAGTATATGCTTCTAGGAGAATGTGGACAGAGTTGGGAGGGGGAGCTGGGATGGTGTGAGATTGGACTTGATGTATATATCTGTTTGGATTTAAAACTTTAACCATATAATATTTTTCTCTGCTGTTTTTTAAAATTTCATTATCTATTGCAGTACAAGCCTAAATTAAAATTAATGCTGACCCATTGATTTGAATAGGTGATAGCTCTAAATTTCAGGGAGCTGAGTTTGCCTATGTTCACATTTCCTTCAATTACAATGACAGCAGTTTTAATTTAGACTAATATTATCTGGTACATATTTATCTTTCTGCTGCCAACTAGGATCTCCATGGAGAACCTGAGAGATTGTGACATAATTAGTAGAGATAATTTCCAAATGCCAGAAGTGAATAAAGTTGCAGGCAATCCCTTCTCGAACTTACTTGCCAATTTTTTTTTGCTAAAATGTGTTATGATTCCCATTTGTTTAATATTTATGAAAAACTAGAAAGTACTTACCAGTAGCTATACTCTGCATTAATCACATTTTTACTATTATACCTGTTTATGACTTCATTAATTAATTAATTATCATTAATTATGTCAAATAAAGTTTATATGTATAATTTTGTAAGTGTATTCATGTATTAAAGGCAGTTTATTAAAGAAAGTGGCAGTGCAACATTTTGAGGCCCACATATCATTGCAATAGGAGTTGCCCATCTGCCTCATAAAGATACTGTAGAAACTTGAAATGATAGATGCAGCCTGAAATTATCCCACAGCTGAAAATCTGTCATGTAACAGATTTCAGAGGGTTGCCTGACACAAAGTGCTAGCAATCTCTATCACTATGTACCAGGCTCTAAGCCCTAGTTGAGATTTCACCAGGCTGGATGTGTTCAGTCTGAAACATTAGAATGACGCAGTCTGAATCACAGTTTAACATATATTTTCTTGTATTCAAACTACTGCAAACATCAATCCTGCTCAATATGAACTTTCTGAATGCAGAAATTCATGCTAGGATCTATGTACTAGAAACTACATTAATGCAAACACAGGCTGACAACTGGCTTCTCATTGACAAGAGCAGTAGAAAGAATTTTACTTACTTCTTTTGACCAGATTAAGTCAAATGTCTGATATCACCCTCGTATTTTGGAAGGTAGAATCACATCAATTGTTCATTCTGCTATAAATTACCCCTTAAAAATTATAACCTCATTTTGTGTTCTACCACTTGTGCTTAAGGGGAAAAGTGCATCTAGATTCAAGCCCAGTTGTGAATATATATCGGTCAAAGGTTTTATACACAGTTGACAAAAAACCTTATTTGTCAAGATATATTTCCTTTATCCCAAGCTAATAACTAGTTTCATTTGCATCAGCTTCAGACAGTATGTGTGAAGCTGACACTGAGATTTTTCCTTTCCTGACTGAAAACAGGCAGGTGAAAAAAAAGGACACCCCCCCCCCTAGAAAAATCCTAATTGGATGGTATTCATTTTGCTGAAGAAAATTATTCCTCCATTTGTAAGACAGTTGATCTTGATTTCTTTTTTGACATGTCATATCATCTTTTGAGAAGGCACAGCATGTCTCGAAATTGATATTAAAGTATAAAAACTAACATACTGCTTTATTGGGGGTTGAGTTAGAGCAGCAACGTGCAATACATTGGCAATGCCCAATAACTTCTCAGCTATGTGTATTCTTATGCCTTCATACGTGGGCAGTAGCCTACTCATCAGCAAGAAGGCTACCATATGAGGTAACATGCTTTGTTGCTTAAAGTGCCTACAGATAAGTTGGACTATTTGAACCTAGTCTGATTGTATTTACTGCTTATTGTATGTGAATAGTAAGTGGGTGTCTTTTTTTTTTTTTTTTTCAAAAATTAAAATGTACAGATGCCTTTTGGAGCTTGTATGTATTTGTTAGTGATGTTTGACAAACAACTAATTTTCACCATACTTGTCTGATTTATTTTAATGGCTCAGGAATGTGAACTAGCAATTGCAGCCCTTTCAGTAATAAGTATAGTGTTGGATATGAAAGAGGACAAAGAAAAATTATTTTTTTCACCATTTGTTAAATAGTTACAAAAATGCTTTAGATCTGGGTAAATCTGATAATTGTATACACTGAAAAATTTCTTGAACATGAGCGTAATTTGGAGTTCAAAGAGAGGAACATGGACTCTCTGTTCCCCTCTTCCTACCAGCAGCTGAGCTGAATGTTATAGTAAACTGAAAAAGACAGACCCTTCATATTTAGAATAAGTCGAATAACAGAAGGAAAAAGATTGGGCAAACTCTTCAACTTGATAGTGGTTTTGCCCACTGGTTTTCAGGAATACTGACATTACTCAGGTTTCCTTATAAGAAATGACCCGAGAGTCCTATATATTTGTGCATACATAAATATTTTGTTCAATAAAAACCAGACATAACGTAGAACTTCACAATACCATTTCCCAGATTTTGTATGGCCAGTGAAAAAAGTTTTTTTGCATTTAAACTGTTTACGCAGCTCTTAACATCTTCACCACCACCACCACCAAAAGAAAACCCCTTTCCTCCCAAACATGAATAATTTCACAGGTAAAGTAATACCATTTTTCTGCTTGTCCTCCTGCTACATGCTATACCTTCTAGATCAGCAAGAAAGGACATTTTCATGTGAAAAACCATCCGCAGGCTACAACAGATGTTCAGCTGGAAGCATCCTAAGAAATTTGCACCACAGGATGCAAACCCACCAAGACTTACAGAAAGGGCAAGTCATGTCAAAAGTTAATAGTATCTGAAAATAGTGCTGGGTTTTCAGGAATAGTGTATTATTGCAGTTCAATGCTCCCTAAATTCATAAGCTCTTAACATCTCCACGTGTCCTGCTGTACTCTGCCCAGTGATGTATTTTTTGTTCTTTGCAGACTGTCTTTAATTGGAAAATTGTTTAATAAATCCTCACATTTTATCTCATCAAAGAGACACATAGCGTGTGTAAATATTCATTACCACTTCATGTTTAAAACCACTTTGATAAATTAACTTCATAACCTTTAGAGAACAGGAAGAGACAGGAAGCCTGGATGTAACAGAGACAGTGCATAAAAAACGGAATAAAAAAATGTAACTCAACACAGTCATTCGAAAACGTGCTTAGAAAGATTCTGATTGTGTCTATTAGTAGAAATGAGATTCACATCAGCTCTCTTAGACGAGAAGATGAATTATCTTCTTGAGCTGCCAATCTCACTCTTCTGTCTGTAGAAGTAGCTTCGTCCACTGGCTTAATATAACTTTAAGGTCACTGTGAATCTAACTCCTGTGGATATTCAATAACCACAAACAATGACATACAGTAGGAAAGTTCAGCTGTCCTAGACAAGTAGCAGGTACTATGTCTGCATGCTGCCTACCCCTCATGCTTGCATACCAAGCACTAGTCATTGAAGACTTTAATGACAGCATGTCTTAGTCCAAATTTGACAATGCAGTCTGGTCTCACTTAGTGTAAAATGCAGTTAAGATCATTTTCTTAAGTCATTTCTTCAATCCTTCAGATGATCAGATTGCTCCTTTCTCTGCATCTTTTCCCATGTGTGTTGTGTGAGGTCTGCACTGCTTGCCCTCACCCTTAAGGTTCTCCAGAGCCTGCCTCCACCCCTCCATATCCTCCCTATTCACACCTGAGTCTTCACTATTCACTTCTTGTATCTTCAATCACTTTTGTGCTTTCTCTCCCTCTGCTCTTCATGCTGGGGAAAAGCTCCCTGTAACTACATACACAGCTACTTTATCATCCTCCTTTCACTCCCTCCTCAAAAACCTTTTCTTTGGGGCCATAAATCTTAGCAAACAGCTGACAACAATTATGATGTGAATGTGCTTTGACCCCTGTCAATCTTAGTGACCAATATTGTCTCATTTTTTTCCTTATATTCCCCCATATGTCTGTATGTATCTGTTGTCTCTTATCATACACTTCAGGTACGTCTCCATAATATTTACAAAGCTAGCTGCAGAATGAGAGAAAATACCTGAAATAACTTTAAATAGAATGGTTTGATCATGAACAGTAGTCTCATGTACAGTATAGACATGTCCTTAAATTGTAAGCTCGCTGAAGCAGAGCCTGCTTTATTGGCAGAAGTAGCATAGCTTCAGTTTGTAAATAGGTCTCCTAAGTACGAAGGCAACGCAAATAATTACTAATAATGCCAGCAGAAAAACATCCTGTTACCAGACAAGCTGATTAGCAGCTGAAGTGAAAGTAGAGGTCTTGTCTGCATGAAGTGTTGAGAAACAAGCAAATAAAATATCCTATATCACTTTGTACCAGTCCTCTTCAAGGTTTGCTTGTGCTAACGCTTAACAGCATATGCACATCATGCAATTTCTTCTGGTTTAATTAGAGATCTGTGAGGAGTGAATTCTCTGGAGATAAAATCTTCTGCTTATCCTATCCACTAATTATCTGCTTTTTCTTTGAACAGATATTTGATATTAGAATCTACTGTTCTTGAGTAGGAAAAAAAAGTTATTCTGACCTTTGATGTGACATAATGCATAGTGAATGAATATAGAGAATGTGATGAAATGTAGTTAGATCGGTCTTTGGAGTGCTCAGATATACAGCACATAGATGAAAAGAATTATATGAGGAATCTGGAGAGATTGCTACCTTTGTAAAAAAAGTACTAATATCAATTTAATTGCAAACCACTAGATGCTGTTATTGACAAACCAGTGAGGTTTACTTTCCTAGCTAGTTTAGTTCATCTGGTTTATTGCTGAAAAAAATTGCCAACTGTTTTACAATAGAGTGGGGCATTATTTTTCCTCTCTATTTAAGAATTGTATGAGAAATATTTCAGGTACTGATGCACCTTAAAAGAACTCTTACAAAAGTTAAGAACGTTGAAGGGCAAAATAATTTTGACAAAAAGTAAAAAGAATGGTCAATATTAGAAAGAAGATGGTACTGGCACAGTAACAATGATTAGCAGCAGCTAGGTGCTACTATTCAGATGTTAACTGTCAGTTTTGGAGGTGTTAGTATTTCCATGTTTTCCTTCACAATGCTACTGGATGAATCAGATTTGACTGTTGCTGTAAGAAATATATTTATAGGGATCCTTGATGCAGTATAACAGGTAGGACTATGATGTTGTTGTATTGTAAATTCTCCTTCTGAGGAGGTTGAAACAAGAAGGTAGTACAAATTGTGGCCAATCACCACTTTGCTGGTTACAGTCAGATTAAACAGCCTGCTGTTCAGCGTTGGCCGTAAAAGTTGTGTTTGCTTTGCCCTCGGCCTCACGCTGCTCAGCTGTGCACAGCATCGAGGGGGGCAGGAGGAAGCAGGCACCCCTTGGGCTCGGTGGCTGGAGCAGCTCCTGGAGCTGCTAATTTGATGCCCCCTCAGGCTGAGGAGGGCATGGTCCCTCTTCACTCTCCTAGGGGAGCGCCTCTAACCGCTAAGCTATTACATGTGGTTCCTCCTTTGGATTTATTTTTGAAATAAAACAATGAGGTCTACTGAAAGAGCAATTGCTAAAGCTTCCCTCAGGAGAGGATCTGGGGCTGAGGGTCCTAAGTGGAAAGGGAGTGTCTGTCTGCTCGCAGCCCAGACCTGGGAATCAAAATTCCAGAGGAGAGAAGGGATTGCAGACATAATTGGCATTTCCTATTAGCTAGACATAGGAGATTCCCAGCTCCTTAGGAAGCTTCCCTTCACTATATGATTTTTTGGGGCCATCTTTTGGAGGTGCCTAATTTTTCACCTAAATGTCTCTGAGAGGTTTAGGCATCTAACTCAGGTCTCAGGACTCCAGTTGAGGGGTTAGAGGTGCCTGACGCTAGCAATAGCGTGAATAGGAGCAACAGATTCTAGCCCTGGGTCATACTCTCTACTTCCACTTTGATTTATTAATTATCTCGGATCTGATAAAATATGACTCTTTTCAAGGGACATTAAGATACAGGGAACTTTAGCTTTATTATTAGACAGTGTCAGGTTGTTCTTACCTTGACAACTGAACTCTTTAAGTGGCAGTCACCGACTTCATAAATTTCTGACCTCTTCTTAATACACAGCACTTATGTAAACCAGGCAGAGGACCAAAACTGTAATTTCATGTGTAAGAACACTTCAGCCAGAGGCCTTGCACAGTTTTATGCCAATGTGACTTCCTGGACTTCTGAGGAGTTACTTCTAATACGTACTGATCGGATGAGGTCTAAATCAAGCCTATACTACAGCAGATAGTTCAGTTTGCTACCCTCACTTCTTTATGTTCTAGTCTTTATTATAAACTTAATGTATTTATGAAGAAGACATAAATACTGTAAAAGTATTTTCCTTTAGACAAAGTATATATATAAAACAAGACAGACTTGGTCACTTGGATAAATAAATCCCATGATACTTTCACAGAAGTAGGAGCATTAACTACAAAATCCCAGCTTATGTTCATTCCTCACTCTTTCCATATAAATGATCTTGCACTTGGAAGTTAGAATTACTCTTGCCTGCACCTGGAGCCAGGCAGGTCTCCTAGAAGTCCCCACTAGCCAGACTGAATTTTCAAGGATGCTAGTTTGCATCATTGGCATATACAGAAATCATAGCTCCCAATGAATGGGGACAGTTAAAGACATTTGTACAGACAAGGCCACTTCGTCTGATAAAACGTAGATATCTAAATTCAAAAGAGGGAGTCAGAGAGTCTACTTTCCATCACTGCCTAACTCTGATGGCCAGAATGAAAAGAGATAAGTGGGACAGCAAATCTTTAGCTTATTGATTAAGGACACTGGCATGCTGTGTGTGAGATCTGGATTTTGATCTCTGTTCACTGGACTGTTTATGGCTTGTTACATTCAATGGTCTGCATAAATAACAAACAAACAGACAAATGAGACCAGACCCTGAGAGCAGGCCCTGGTCTTCTGCTCAGATAGGCACTGTCAGAGACCGCTGAGGACCACCACTGCCCTGCAGAGCCGGGCTCTTGTCCAGCCCTGCGGCTACTGAAGGGCTGTCTGCCCTCAGCGGGGAAGCACAGCTGCTGGGGGGGGTCCCGACACCTTTGGGACTCTTCTGGTCTGCATGGAGTCTCCCTTCTGGAGGTGAAGATCTACATCTGAACCCTCCCAAAGACTGCTGAGGGAGCTGAAACACAATTTCATTGAGGTATAGGCAGGACTGTGATGAAAAAGATGCTCTGTGCTGTGAGAAGGGACAGACTTCTCAGTAATTTTGTATTAACCAGAGGGACAGTTCTGAAGGCTGCTGTAACTCAGCGAGGCCTGGCCTCTTGATCTTGAAAGGTTCAGAAATAAAACTTAGAAAGTTTGATCCATACCTTTGCACCCAGGTCTTGGTTCCCTACTGAGTTTGCAGAAGCATAGTTCCCTGCCTTGTAAACCACCTGCCTGTCTTCAGAAATGATACAGGGAGCTGGGCGTCCGCATATGTGCTCTGGCTTGCCCTCCTGGGCTGAGGGGGCATCTTCTCAGCCAGTGGGATGCCTACATTTTATTTATTATTGTGGTCTTGAGTATCACTTGGTGTTAAACCTGAGGCTACCTCTACATTTCATTTGGGGTCTAGAAAGCTAAGCCCTAGAATAACATTTCATCTTGCTGCTGGAAATGGTGTAGCCCATAATAGGCTTAGGCTAATTTTCCTTATCTGGTTTACCTGGTGTTTGAGCCAGATTGCCTTAAGCTATGTAAAGGTATCTCTGTATCAGTCTGATGTTTGCAGCATGTCTTGCTTAATTGTGGAATCCTCCACAGACTTAACTAATTCAGTCTTGAGCAGCAGATAAGATGAATCATGAATGACTATTTTTGTAATAACATTTCTGATTAAAAAATTCAAGTTCCAGATTACCTTTTGTGATGCTGGCCCAGCTACCCTTACAAAAAATACTTTGAAAGAGAACCTTTTTTACCACGGAAGAACTTTCAGAAGCAGAAAAATCTAAGAAAAGCCTGACAGACAAAAAATGCTGACTCTTTGATATCCTTGATTAGAAATCCTGTAACTGGGTATCATGCCAGTTATCATGTTACTGGCAGCAATCATTGGGAATACATCTAAATCTCCTTTCTTTCTCTCTCAAACACTGTCATTCATTTGGGTGCCTATTCATGCATAACATGATAGCCCTGGGGTGCAGTTAATTTCAGTATCTACAGAACATAGTATGACAAAAAACACTGGCAGTGTCATGTGCTTAACTGAAGGTTGTATGAGATCACCTTTATTGAGAGGAAAAAAAAGAAAATTAGTCATGGACACAAATATATTAATTAACTTAATAATTTACTAATGAAGTCAGTTATACTTTCTGATAATGCATTCTACTATTCTGTCACTGTCCCAGCTGTTTCAAATCTTTGGAGGACTGCCTAGCAGGAAAGGTGTTCTGCTCTGGCGAAGGGTGGAGGGTAGATTACTCTCAAAGAAAGCTAAGCATAATTGAAGTTGACTGTTATGTTGCTTAACATAGGAACTTGATTTACATGTTTCCTAAGCAGATGTGGAAGAGATATTCTATAACTTAGGCTAATACATGAGGTAGCAATAACAGTTTTCTCTGTGAAAATAAAGAAAACCCATCTGTCATTGCTAAAATTTCAAGTTTTACACTCTCAGCTTAAAAATGGTTTTATTTTCTTATCTTTCTTTTGGTTACCAAAAAAGGCCTGGCTCACTCAGTCCAGAGGTTCTTTGCAAAATAATAAAATAAAATAAAATGATGAATAGAAAACTGATACAGGGATGAATTCTTTTTTCTGGTTATGGACAGTGTACCATGGTCATGGTCATCTTTGAGGGTGGTTCTTCCTGACTCAGAAGCTCCAGGGTCCTCATTGTTATCCTGTAAAATAAGCAGTTCTGTTGCACAAAGTCCTTCTAGGTGCAAGATCCGCCCTTCTAACAATTTTCAGTGTGTTTCACAAATGTGTCTGGTTTAGGCATAACAGCAGTGGAGGAACAGAGAGAGATGAGAACTGTGATCCAAAACATCTCAAATTACCCCTCTTGCCTCTTTTCCCAGGAGATAAGAAAAAGGCAAGGAGTCTTCTCACCTCAGCAAGATGTTTTCCTCCACCATCCTGTTGTGGGCACTAAAGAGGTAATGTTTGTCAGAACTGCTCCCATTTTTCCAGCCTCTGCCATAATTTGTAAGGGGAAGGTCCAGCCATATGAATTTATCTTCCTCTCCTTTCCTTTCTCGAGACATAGGAGACCACATAGAGGCGCGTTTCTTACTGTCCCAAGCGGACATGGTAGGACTAGTCATGTCTTGCTCTATTGGGTTATTGTAAGTAACAAAACAATTATTTGCAAGGGCATTGGGAAGATACTAAAAAAAGAGAAGAAAACAATTCAAGCTGTGTATTGAACTAGTGCAGATGCTTTTAAAAATATCATTGTAATAACAATTTTAATTATTTAAAAATGAATTAAGATTCAGTCATCTTTTGAAGGACTAAGGACAAACCAATGATATACAATGTAGTGGGACTTCTAACTCTACTGCTACTTTTTTTTTTTGAATGAAGAAACAATTATTGCATGGTTAGTGCTACTAAAACTATAAGGGCCAGATGGAGCTCTTCACTTGAGTAAAGTCTGAAATACAAAGACTTAAGTAAACGATACAGTAAATGCTTGTTAATTTTCATTCTGCTAATCTGCCCACTGCATAATTAACACACAAAAAGACATTCTCTTCTCAGCTTCTCAGCAAGGATTTGATGTTTCAGTGTTATAGAATGGTTTTGAATCATGAAGAATTTGTTAGTTTTACAAGTTATAATACAGAACACTTAGTATGGGTTAGCGTTATAATTATTATATGGTAGTATACATTATATTATTATATTATATCATTATATATTGTTATAAATTATATGCCTATGTTATATATATAATATTATTATAAAGAGTAATTGAAATTTTAAAGTTTTTTTAAAATGTAATTGCTGCTTCTTTTTTTATATAATTATTTCCCTGCCATTAAATGCAGGCAAACTTCATTTCCTTCCCTGTGAATCCCTCTCCAGCTTTTATTAATGAAATTATTAGACCATAGAGATGAATAAGTGTAGTCACCAGTCTCTCATGCTTTCTTCTTTCCTTTCTTATGAGAGATATGGGAGGCCACTTAGCAACTATGTTTCCTATTGCCCTAAGCAGACATGGTAAGACGTCATTCCTTGCCCTACTTAGTTATTGTTGGTAACTGTATTGTAGGTGTAGGCTACTAGCTAGGATACTGGGGAGATTTTCAGAAGTAAGATGAGAACAACTTAGGTTACCTACTGAACTCTCATAGGTAGTTTTGAAAATCATACCATTAAAGTTCAGTAATCTTTTGATACTATAAGGACAACTGATTTACCTATGTAAAACGTAATTGTCACGCTGTTATGAGACCTGATTATTATTGGCTTTAATCCAGAATATACTTCTTCTTAACCTAAAATATTTTGATAATTTTTATTCACAGAGCTGCCTCTAGGGAACAAGTCTGTATTCATAGAGCTCAGATTCTGGTGGCTCAGATTTTGGACATAGACTTGAGTCCTTCCTCTGCATTTATCTGATTTCAGCTGATGTTGATTATTATTTTTAATAATTCAAATAATTTGAAGTATGACTCTGGTCCTTCCACGTCAATTGCTTACTTATCCATTACAGTCAGTATCTCATTTTCTCAAGAATAACTAGAATGGTAGTGAAACAGTTTCAGAATTATTCTTCATGACTGTGTCATAAAGTTAATTTAAAAATATCATGCCATGATTATACATGAGGAAAAAAAAAATAGGTGTTTTTGTCTACCATCCAGAAAAAATCTCTTCAATAGCTCTACTTAAAATTGATGACAGCAGGAGTAACTATTCAATTTGGGCTAAACTGTCTGCTTTTCCAATAGCAGTGACATTTTGAAAGCACAAACAGAATATTCAGTGACATAGGGAAGAAATTTGATGAATTACAATGCACCTTGTGATGTAGTTTCAAATGCATAAGGCCAAAGAACATCAATAAGTCTGAGTGGTCATCATCTCTCTAGAGAACCAAATACTGCTGGCTTGCTGTTAGTATATGCCCTCTGCTAGAGAAGCCATTGACTGACAATGACAATCTTACTTGCTACCCACATTTTATACCGAAAGAAGTTGTGGTAAGACAATCTATTCAGTCCAAATGCCCTGAGCCTCCATACTGCTTGGGAAGAATTTTGACCATTTTGGTAGAAGATCGTGTAGAAAGCGTGCCTAATGTTATCAGTAACTTTTCACATGTGATTGGAAAAAGGAGCTTGAAAAAGTCCGTTCTGTTATGTCAGCAAGGTGCATTTTTTTGTTACTGAATCAAAATTCGCCTCTGTTCCAGGATGGGAAAACCCCTTCAAGGGCTCCATTGCAAATTTCATGCCAAATACTGTAATGCTCTTAGGGAACTATTCAGCTGAAATTATATGCTGGCTTCTACAGATCTGGCTTTTGTACCTAGATGAGCCATTCAGCAGGGACACCAAATAGGGCAAAAATGCATCTTTGTTGAGACAAGATGGTGTCTCCCTGGCTGGGCTATATGTGTGTATGTATACATATATGTATTCTACCTTCTATCAGTGGTCCAGGAATCACAGCATTGCAGAAGAAATGGTGTTCCCAGGTAGCTATAGGAAACATGGCTTAATTTAAAAAAATGAATCTTCTCTTTCAGCTAGCTTAATGATGGTATATTCCTTTAACCATTGGCACAGAAGCTCAGCACAGACACTCTCGTTCCCACATACTTGGATGAGAGGCTGACCTATTGTACTCAAACGTGATGCACATACTGATTCTCAGCATGCCGACACTCATGCCCATCTGCCAGGATGGCACTGTGCCCGCCGCAAAGGTGGGACGCCATTCTCAAGAGACCTAGGTGCCAATTGCCTATAGATTTAAAAGGATAGTTTAGAGAATATGAGAAGTGACACTTTCTTTGTGGGTGTCCTTTCTGATGCCACAAACTAGTTCAAACATTGTTTGTCTGCACCAGGCAAAATTTTACTAATTCTGCCTTATAACGAGTATTACCAGAAATACGGTCTTTGAAATGATTCATAGACAAAATTCCAGACAGAAAAAAAAATTCTTAAAAATGTTGCTAGGCAGAGTCAGCAACCATAAGGTAGAAACTCCCCCAAAGCTGCCCCTACTTTTAAAAAGAAACAATTAGGAAATTGCTGAAGGCATAAAAGCCAAGAAACAAGTATCTGGAGGAGGGGGGACCCACCACACCCACTGCTGGGACATGGAGCTTCATACAGCTGTGTCTCTCCCTTCTCAGCTCTCCTTCCTTTATTTTGGAAAATGCAGTTTCTTTCAAATCAAAGTGGTTGCACACAAAGCTCAATATGCAATCAGTCAGATTTGCAAAAAGACTCTGTGTGTACCAAAACAAATGCCCATATTCCTCTCCGGGAGAAATAAAAAAGAACTGGGATGGTGGAGGAGAGGAATATGATTCTCAGATCACTTAAGCTTGTTTCACCTTTTTCTTTTGGCTTAGTCAGCTTTTAAGGATAGGAAATTTCAGTTTACTAAAGTTTTTTGGACATCCAAAGTCTTCTTTCTAGCAGCAAGAAAATACCGTGCTCTGATATTAGGTGTCTGGACATCAACAAATTTGTATCAGAAAAGCCCTTCTGCAGGAAACACGTGGGTGATGGCAGTGGGAAATCACACAGGTTAAGGCTCTGCTGGAGGCATCACAACCTAACACGTGTTAAGGGGCCCTGGAGAAGAAAGGGTAGTAAAGTTAGCACTCGTAAAAGTGAGGGGAGGCAGAGTTAGATGAATCTTGTTGCTGAGTTTGATCTATTTAAGAAAATCCCCATTCCTCAAGTCGCCATCCAGATCACTGCCTTACCCAGTTCGGTATTACTGGATTTAAGTCCCCAAAGCGGGTCAGGTGTGCTTGACTACCCAGTCACTGCTGAGGGAAAAGTGACATCCCACAGAGGGTCGGCGACTTTTGAAGGGGTGCCCACTGCTTCACAGGAGCATGTCTGCCAGGGCCCAGGTGCGTGCTGTCACGTCCACTGCTTCTGTCACACGTGTGTCACTGCTGAAATCTGAGGGAGCGTAGGTCTTTCTCAGTGTCACACTCAGAAAGTTGAATTTTTGTTCAGTGTGTGTGTTATACTTTTCACACTGAATGCAAGAAATGTTGTGATTCTTCAGGCTGAGCATTTTAAGTTAGGATTTAATTTGCACACAGACACATACATGTCTGTACATATCTATTTTACAGAGGGCAGAG
This sequence comes from Aptenodytes patagonicus, assembly GCF_965638725.1. Classification (NCBI taxonomy): domain Eukaryota; kingdom Metazoa; phylum Chordata; class Aves; order Sphenisciformes; family Spheniscidae; genus Aptenodytes; species Aptenodytes patagonicus. The sequence continues at coordinate 140,274,812 of NC_134950.1, forward strand.
AAAAAAAAAGAGCTTGTTTCTGTGGTATGCCTTTTAGAATAAGTTGAAAAGTTTGCACTGCACATTAACAGAATAACATCCTTAAAACTCCAGTGCCTTAAGCCTTAGCATTTAGTCTTCACTCAAACCTGTGCCAGAACATGAAAGCAGATCCCCAAGTGGCAAGTCTGTAAAGATATTCCTGAATATCTTCAGCATCTTCAGCATCTACATCCATCTTCAGCAAAGAGGATGAGGGATCCCTTATCTCCAGATAGAAGCCTTTCACATGTGACATAGAAAAGGAGACTATGTCTCACACGTCTACACCAGCAGGGAAAAATTCTACAGTCTTCTTATGTGTTGCTGAGAACTTAATTCTGTTTAGAAAGTTTCAGGAAAAAGTCTAAATTTCTTCTCACTCTCTGCTAATTATGTTGTACGCTTCCCATTTTCCAGTTTTGGAAGTATGACTAGATGTCTTTCTGGAATGGTTGCTGTGATCAGACATTAACACACATTATCGAGCTCAATACAGGGTTAACTGGATGAAATGTAATGGCTTGTGATTTACAGAGGTCAGACTAATGCTCCCTTCTGGCCATCAAACTTTATTAATCTGATTTTCTCTGAAAGGTTTTGGTCTCCTCAGAACATTATTTATAAAATAAACTAACTGGAGTCAGAAACAAGTTTGAAAAGAAACTGCTTACATCTCATTTCTCTTTCTGCTGCCTATCTTGGCCATAGCACGATCAAGATATGGAAAATAATCTGCACATTAAGCATGTACGCTTAGCTAATTTTACAAATAGCTTTGAGGTTATATTTGTTATGTCTGGCTTATATATAATGAATGGGTTTATTTTCCTCTCTTTCTTCCTCTTTGTTTTCCTGCAAAGCAGAGACTGCTCAAGTGGCCTATAACCCCAATCAATGGTGTCTGCACAATTAACTACTAGAAAAGAGCCAAGCCCACTAGGTAGCTGACAGCTGCTTGAATTTAGGCTGACACCTTTAAACAGGAATAGAGATAGCAAACGTATCTGATGCTGGGATGTCTCCATGGGGAATACGGTAGATTAGCTAGCTCAGGATGTAACTTCTGTTGCATAAATACAAACTCCTGAGCATTTTATGGGCCTGATCATTTGAAGCACCAGGCTGTCAGCATCTCCAGATCCCACTGAATGTGCGGGCAAAATGAAGATAGCTGTGTTATCCATAGCATTTCCCTACAATTTCTGCTTTTGTGGATCAGGTCAATCACTTTTTAAGTCCCCTCTATGGAGCTAATAGGAGAAGAGTCTTTCAGATGCTTAATTACATAGAGAAAGGAAGAAAAACAGACAATGGACAAAAAGAGCACAGAAATTGATCCACCGTCTAACCACAGAGAAGTAGAACTGCAGGACTGAATTGAAGAGCAATAGTTTGTGACTGGATGAACTCCAGAAGAAACTCAGACATTAGCACGAAGTAATTTAACTTTCAATAGGTCCTCCTTCCTTCCTTTCTTCCTTTAATCTCCTTCCCCTCCAATTCACAGTTTATTCAGGAAAGACTTCTAGAGCTGAAAACCTTAAGTATAAGTGAAGATGGTGCCAGATACATCTTTTCATGTTACAGATCTTTTCAGCACCTAATGAGAGACGTAGTGACAGACATTAAAGACTTACACCTAAAAGGACCAGCCCAAGTCACTGTGCTGTCATTTTAACCTTTCTCATAGTCCATTCAAATCAATCTTTTCAAGAAGTAGCTAAGATTTCCTAGATTGTTATGATACAGGCAATGCTGGGTTAGGAACTGGAACATGATTATTTATCTTACAACTGTGTGTAACATATCCCACTAAGGATGCAAGCATTGAATTGATACAGGAGAAGCAGTCTTTGCCGTGAGGGTTTTATGCTCTAAGGAAACATGATAATCAAAGAAAGAGAGAAAAAAAAATATCAGCATCCCCATCTGAGAGAATGGAAGGCAAGGCACGGAGATTTTGAGCATTCAGCACATGGCCATGCAGAAATAGGTGGCAGCTGTAGGATTTAAACCAGATCTCCTGACTTTCCATCCAATCCAGCTCTATAATTATTCATTTGATCTGAAAAATATGCCAGCAGAAAAGTCCTGTGCTGCATCTGGTAGTAGGCTGAGGATGTAGATTTTTACACAAGAAGGTTTGCTATCACTGTTGGCATGCAACATGATTTCAGCAGAACTATATTCTGGATTTTCTTCAAAATTCCTTAAAAAGGAAAGAATGGCATCCATTACTGACTGACAATAATTTTTCATGGCCTCCAGATTCAAAGGCTGAATACATCAGTCCTTCAACCATTACTTGCAGCAAAGGTTGCTTGGCTTTCTTTTTTTTTCTTTTCTTTTTTTTTTTTTTTGTAAGAGTGCATGAGAGAATAAATCTGAATAACTTGATGGTCAAGGGAATAACCAAAATATATATTATAGGTATCCTAGCTGTTCATGGCCATGACTAACTTTGCTAGTCCTCATAATTTTTGGCACAAAATAGTCTTTGACTGGTACTGGTTAGTCTGCCCTGGTTTTGGGCACACAAAACAAACTAAGAGGTTGTAATCCATATTGAAAAAAGTTTCTTCAAACCAGAACAGCTGCTCCGAATAATTTATTCTTTATTTAACCAATATGCATCATTTTTCCATGCAGCTTGCTGTTCTAAAAGCGGTAATACCCATATTTAAATGCATTAGTCTTAATTCCATAGTAAATGGAAGTACTATATAAAATCACATCTCACTTTTGTTTTGTAAGTGAAAACCTAGAAACAACTAAATGTTGTTTTGCTGAGTGATAGGAATGAAGCATGTATAGAGGATGAAGGTACTTATTGTGAATGTGGTTGGATGACTGACTTGCTTTCTTACACAGTCCCATTTACCCTTGTTGCTTCTAGGTCCTCTTTCCCTCTCTCTTTTTGTTGGATTGCAGACCTGCCCTTTTTTCCCTGTGCTTCACTACCCCTAGTCTAGAGCCATGAAGATCTTTCAAAGTGTCTGGTACTGGTATTTGCCGTAGATGGCACCCTTCTCTCTTACCCAGTAATGAGACAAGGTATGGATTATTTTGAATATAGTGTCATTGGGGGGGTATCCAAAGCAGAGGCCTGGATCAGTGCTGCTAATTTAGAATCCAGTAACATTCCCAAAGAGAGAAACAGGTGCCAAAGACAAAGTCCATTTTGTTATTGCTTTGCAATGTCAGCTAGAGATTGTTATTCTTTACTCTCCTTTTTCTACCATGAAGAGACAGTATAAATGGCTGCTACTTTTCTCTCTTGTATTTCAGTGATAGATAAATGCTGTTACACCTAATTTATTGAGCAACTCAATGTGTTTCACAAGGGAAAGGTAAAAAGCCAGACTGTGTTTTGTGTCTGCTCTACAGCGTACAGCACATAGGGGACAAAGTTCCCTGGGTACAGGATTTGGATGAAGCTGGTGTATATGGTCCTGTCCTCAGGCTTACATGTAAAGAGTGCCTGAGGGGGTTCCTTGAATGCCATTTTGGGCTTGAAGAGGCAATTTCCATAGTACTGAATGTAATGGTACTATGATTACATCAATATCACCCTCGGTAGTATAAAGCCATCTCTGCTCCACACTGTGTGGTTGTACCTATGTGCCATATGATATTTAGTTTACAGCACACGATCACTCTGCTGCCTATTGTGCTCTAAACCGACTCCACTTCTGCTTTTAGTGAAGTCTTCCAATCAACCAAATCATCTTCCATTGCTCTATATTTGTGTGGCAAACCAGAGACTATTTTTAGAAGCTGCCATTTTTTATAAACCTAAAAATATGTAGCAGAAAAAGCTGTGAAAAGATAAAAATGCCTATGGGAAAAACTGATCATTAAAGTTATAGAAGACAGTTCTTTAAAACAGTAAATTTGAAAATGATGGTAAAGCAATAAAGAGAAAGACTCATGTGAACAGGAAGATTCAATGGGAACTAGTGATGGGGCAATCAGCCTAGGACTTGGGAAAGCTGGACTCAGCTCCCTGCTCTGCTACTGAGAGCTGGCACGGTGCTGGGCAAGTTAATAGTCTCTCTGCCATCAGGGTATAATAGCATGAGATGGGGACAACAGCACTTCCCAGCCTCACAGGAGTATTATTTGGGTAAGTTAATGAAAGACTCTGAGATATTCAGGTGTCATGGTGATGGGGAAAGAAGAGAAGGAGAGGGAGGGAGTGAAAGAGAGAATCCTGGTGGCCATACGCTACAAATGAGCAACAGAGAAGCTCTCATGCAAAGCCTGCGTCAGGTCTTGTGTCTGCAGGTTTGGGGGATTTCAGGGTATTCAGCATACCATGCATAAATTGGCCCCCAAATACTGAAAAGTCTATACTTTCCACCCGAAACTGATAAAAATTAATTCCCTGGATCCTGTTTCCTATTGCCTGATCCTGTCCTCAATGCACGCGTAACAGCTACTGTCCTACGGACTGAATCCTGCAGCTGTGGCTTGGTAAGGTATCACAGGTAATACAGGCTGAATAAGGTCAATAGGGGATGGGGGGACAACTTCCAGGCACTGTTGTGTAGGGTGGGAGGGTGCACAAAGTAGGAGGCACAGGACTGAAGATGGGATTTAGACAGGTACTCAGACCATGCAGCTCCTTATTTGTTCTTACCACAAAATGCAGGACTACACTTCAATTTTCGCTTTGGGAATTATTATGGCTAGCTCTGGGATAATTACCTAAGTGAAAATAATTATTATTATTGCCATCTATTGTCATCAAGAAAGGCATTTCCCTTTCATGCCCTCACACCCACTAATTGCGTCTTTAGCAGCAATGCTTTGCAGAGGTAGTAGTGGTGAGAAGTGAGATGCAGCTCTTTTCTAGAAGCTCTTTCTGAGACCTTAAGCAGCTTCCTGGCCTGATGAGTGCTGCTCCTTCACTGTCACCCTGTGAGGTCCGTTGTGAGTTGCAGGACACTTGGCCCCTGCACAGCCTGCAGCACAGCCTGTGCGCAGGGCTCTCTCCTGACCTGAATTGTCTGATGAAGGGTCAGCCACAATTACGGGTGCCGTGCTGAGAAAAGCACAGGAAATGCTTTATCTCCATTCTAGGCACTGGTGGAGGGGGGCAGGCTGATGAAGGAGGAGGAAAGGAGAGGTGGTAGCCAAAGGGGATGAGGGTCCTGGCTCTCCATCCATGAATTGGTTTATGTGTCTGTTGGAGCTGTAGCCGGTACGAGTATAGCGGACTGAAAGGCTGCAAGGAGCGTTCTGCCTCTGTAGCCATGAGAAGACACTTGAATTAATTTGTAGATGAAGGAAATGGAGCATGGGGTATTCAAAGGTCATGATTTTCCAAGTCAGGTTTCTAAAGGTTTGCATCCAAATCTGTTCTAAGTGAACCAAGTAGAGCCTTTACAGCTTGAGTCACTGCTTTGTGCAAAAATCGTGGTAGCAACACGTGCCTTAAACTATCACAGGGAATACATTTCCCTGTTAAGATATTTCTTGGGCAAAAAATCTTATACTTTCCTTCTAGGATATATTTACAAAATAGACCAAGATTTCTACCTTTTTGATCTTTAAGAGTCTTGAAAATTTATGTAACAAGCCAAAACCATAGAAAAAATGTTTTCTGGGTGTTTGAAAATAGTTATAGTCCCAAAATATGAAATCTCGTGATAATTTCCAATGAATAGCATATTCTATGCTTTGTACCTCTTACAAACACTGGAAGCATGTCTATATTTATCTTTCAAAACAGTAGTTAGGCGAGGGAAGGGAAAACACTTTCCGCTTAATTTGAGTTTCATCTTTTTTTCTGAATTCAGTTTCATCCTCCAAACTTTCCAGGATGAATTTGGATCTCGGTCTAATTGAAAGAGAATTGAACTTTTTCTTTGCTGCTTGCAAGAAGGTCTTGATATTCCCTTTTGTTTTGTGGCTGAATCTAACTAAAACGTGATTTTGCACAGATTGCTTTTGTCAGACATCCCCAGTTTTCTATCTAAACTGATCTGTGCATTCACAGTGAAGCTTCATTAAAGATCAGGCCAAGCAGTCTTTAAAAAGTACAGGGCTTCAATGATAGACAGATGGTGGCTTTCATGATGTCAGGAAGTGTCAAATATTATGGTTGGCTGCAGAATGATGGCTACTTTCCAAACAGATTGAGAAACAGACAGAAAGAGCAAGAACACCATTTGTTGTATTTAGATACATTGTGAACAGAAGGAAGCAAGACAGAGCATACTTTTACACATCTTTTTTCCACTCCTTGTGAAAACAGTTTAGGATTTGTTATGTTATATTAGCCCCATCATTATGCAAAAACATGTGAAAGCCAGAGATGCTGATATATAAAAAAATGTTTCCATTGTGACTTTCTGTGTTTTTATTTGCATTTCCATGGGTAATTTTTTTTAACATTATAGGCAGATAGAAACCTGTGATTTCACTATTTTTTTTAGGAACAAAGCTGTGCTATTAAGATAACTTGCCAAAAATATTATGGTTTTTTTTATTATTATTATTAATCTATATGCTCTTCCAAGCCCCTGTTTGGGAAAGCACTCACTTAAGTACTTAAACGTAGTTAATTGCTTTGGTGTTGAATAGGTGTGGGCTTTGTTCGATATCTATGTTGATGCTTCTGGAGTTGGGATTCAGAATGGGACAGTTTTGAAATATAATAGGTGTCAACAGCTAAGTAGCAAGGATTTTAATAAAAATATTGAAAGACAAAGGTCATGCAATGGTCTGTGCCTAGACAGGTGGCTTAAGCTGCACAGAGCCTGAATGGCATCAGCAAGTCAGAGATTGCTGCTGTCTAAGGGACGGGGCAGATTTTGTCCCTAAAAAATAATTAAAAACTATAGTTCTTTGTTAGAGTATTTTTTGGCCCCGTGGAATTCAGTGTGAAAGATGCTGAAATGCATGCCCTCGGTGCACACTATTTTACCTTGGGAGTCTATGTCAGGTCAGCATTTTGGTAGAGCAAACTGAATGTTCCTTATGACTGTCATCTTGAAAAGTACGTATCCTATATGGGTTTTATGTGCCTAGCACAATTACTGGAGTGGCTGGCTGCCCCTGTGGCTATAAGGGAGAGGTGTAAGGATGCTCATTATATACACACTCATGGATTAACTGAACATATCTGCAGTTGCTGGTCCCTGGGCAGGACCGTGCCTCTGGCTCTGAGGACACCAATGTGTGTGCCACAGCCTCTCGGGGGCCATGGGGGCAGACCTCTGCAGGAAACACAGTGTACAACCTGGGCAACGGTGGGACAGAGCCCAAAACATGGGGCAAGCCACTGAGGCACGAGTTAGCCTCCGCTTACTTACAGTCTTGGTTAGGCTGGACTGTCAGATGGCTAAGCAATGTCTGATTTAAAGGTAAGGGAAGGAGCTGACCTAGGTCAGGAGGGATAAAGAGGAAGAGAGGGCCTGTAAGGAAGAGACATCTAAGAAACTGGGAACTAGGACAGCTGCCTTGTGTGTGTTCGTGCTTATTTTATTTATTTATGAGCTTTTCGATGATGCTGTTCACTATCTGCATGTGATCACTCCTTTCCTCCTCATTGCTCTCACAGAAAATCTATTTGTTTCTCCAAACTATCAAAATACTTAGAGAGAAAATACATGCTTATGTTTATAATAATTAAACCCCTGTAAAAATAAATGACCACATTTGGGAATATTCTTTGTTCTTTTTGCTTGTTCTCCGTTCAACAGTGGACTAGTGGAATCCATGGATCCATCATGTGAGAATAATTTTACATTTCCAAATTATATCAACATTTGCAAACAGCATAACAATTATGGTCCACAAGGAACCCCCTTAACCAGAATCCTGTTGCTCTGTGGAAAGAAAACAAAAACTGTAGATCGGAGCTTATTCCTGGCTTGTTAAAGTGCAGTTTTTGATAAATGGTGCATAATAGAGGGATTGAATTTTTCTGTTTTCCTGCTTTTGCCAAATTTGCTGTACAATTCAGCATTTCCCCCTTTGAATAATGCATATATTTATTTTTTATCTTTTTCTTATTTTGGTCCTTTTCTGTCTTTTGTAAGGATGTTATGTGGATTGAAGGCATTTTTTATCTAATTCATTCTTTGTCTATAAACAAGCATGGCATGAATAATACAAAAAATGTCCACAAGTAATCATTAAAGCTTTTAAATGAATTCTCTTTGCCCATAGTCACACAGAACCCATTCATACTTACTTCTCGGTGAAAGAACAATCAATTGAGTTTTACTTTTAGCAGAAAGGTTTATAAAAAGCAATAATGCAAATTTTGTTTCACACAAGCATTTATGGAAGACTGATTTGGAGGGGGAACACACAACTGTGTGCACAGGAAATAGTGTTTCCCACACTCGTCCAAGCAGAGAGAACAAACAGTGTGACCTGATTTACCAATCCCAAATACGCGATGCAGCTTGAATTTCAAATATTTGCAATCAGTTCGCAGGGTAAAAATTCAGATATATTTGTTGAGTACATTTAAATGAGAAAATCATGATCTGCTGATGGATATTCCATGAGGAGAAAAAGAGGCTAATTTAGTCAAAGAAATTACAGGCAGAGAATTACTCACTCAGCACTACTGGCAAATAGTAAACGAGTGGCACCAAGGTTTTAATTCAAACACTTAACAAAGAAAGCAACTAATAGCATCTTCCTTTTTAATCTGAAGTATTATAAAGCAGAGGGCTAGCCCTTCTGCCAAATTGCTTTTACAGAAATGTGACTTCCGCCTTTATTATTTTTACTCAAATTGCTTTAATTAAGAAACTAACTCTCCAGCCCTGACTTTGATCTTGTTCTCAGACTGGGTGTGTCCAGGTTCATCTTTATGGACTCACTGATTTGCTGCTGGATTCAAGTCAGAAGTCACAGTCTGTTTGTCTGCAGAATATTCCTCCAAATGATACCTGTCTAGGGCAAACAAATCCATTTGATTTGATACTTTTCTTAATATTTATAATAAATGGGAAAGTTATTAAACAACTTTAAATGTAGGGAGATATTGCCCATCCCTTTTTTTTTTTCTTTTATACTGTAGCATTACACAACACAGAGTTAAATAGTAATTTCAAAATCTCTTATTCAATTTTTTTTAAAAACCTACCACACCTGAGAAAGCTTGTGTAGAGCTCTTCTTTCTGGAGCCCAAAACTCCTCCTTAGGCAGAATTCCACTATGGACTGATTATTTGTGTCATTTGGGCCCTTTGCATATTATGTGGATGTGGATTAAGATTTCAGGTTCTTACCTTGGTTCCAAATGGTTAGTAATGGGATGATTTACTGGTGGCATCAACTCTAAATAAGTATTGTGGATAATAGCTACAGTGGCATGATAATTGATAACACTAATAAATTTTGGTTGCCTGAGGAAATACCATGACGTTTGGGTTAGGATTTGGAAGTCAGTTCAAAACCATGACTTTGTCTCCAGTCTAGTGGTGAAAATAACTGAGTCTAGCCTCTTGTCTGTAAGGGAACTTCTCTCTCAAGCTGTGAGCTCACTATGATACGAGGCAGAAGAAGAGCTGAATGAGCCTCTGAAAAATGCTAATCAACTAGTGGAAAAAAGCCAAGTCTTATCCACTGTCTGAAGGGGGGACTTCCTAAGGGTATTCTATTAGCGTCCTTTCTGAGGCATGTGGATTCTCATAGGGCCTCTCATCCTGTCCTCTTCATTGCCTTCCATACCTGGGAAAGCAGTCTCTTTTCCATGGGAGGAGGGGAATGAAAGATGCTCTATACCTAGAAGTCTTTGCAAGCTGTACGTTGTAGTCTCCATCTCACCGCTTGACTGGGTGATGGAAGCCTTCATCTATCCTCTGGGAGACATGCAGCCAGTTGTGTGCATAAACATGTAATAGCCTCTAGTTGCATAACCTGTCCCAGTTATTCACTTTCAGGACAAAATGAGGGTTACGGTGTAAAGAAGGTCCTCATTTTATGACCAGAAAGCCTAAGGATCCTAATTGCTCATGACTGGAAGGCCACTGGGAGCAGGCTCAGGAGGCGGATTGCCACCTAAATAAATTAGTTTTCTTATGGACAATTTGTGTTTTCCTGTATATCAGCAAGGTCCTCTAGCCCTAGAAAATCCAAAATGGCTGTACACAGCATAATATTAGAGAACAGTCTTAAGTACACTTGGTATCTCCTGCTTGTGCCACTCGTGTATTCCCCTAGACACCGAGTTCAGTCATTCTGTGAAAGTTGCTCTCATGGACCAGGGAAAACCACTCTCTCCTTAGGGCTCTTCCTGACCTGTTGTGATGTAGAAGAACTTTTACAGCTTTAAGGCAGTAGCAATATTTAAAAAAAAAAAAAAAAAAAAGTGAAATTGCCTTGTAAAATAACCAGGAACAGGGGGCAGGGGGAGAAAAAGATACAGTTGCATATTGTAAATATTTGACTTGTGATATTTCATAGGATCTTCAAATATTTTTTATAATTCCTATATTCTCCATTGTGGTAATGGGCTACACAAATAGAGAATAGCAGTAGATTGGTAAGGTTTTTTGACACTGTCTTGTATATTATTTAGACAAGACATCATAGTCTTGATTTAATTACTAGAGAACAGCTGTAAAACTGAGTGATAAGAGAGTAGTTGTCAAAGGTTGTGAAGATATGTAATGAATTGGTTCCTCAAAGGTCTGTCTTGGCTATGATTGTGTTCAGTGTTTTCATTAATGGCCTGGATAAAGGACCAGAGCTTACTTTTGACCTTTGCTCATGATACCACGATATGTAGCAGTAAGCGTACTGAAGTACAGGGTTAGAAACCAAAACAACCTCGACAAACAGAGAAGCAGCTTGAAAAAGCAAAACATAAGAAATTCATCAGAAACAACTGCAAGATATTGCCCTTGGGCAAACATAATCAACTGTGCAAACAGAGGATGAGGAACTTGTTCAGTAGCAGTTCAGAAAAAGATCTGGGAACAATAAACTCAACATTAGTCAACAGTATCATTCTGTTGAAAAAAGGAAAATAGCACACTAGGCTGCATGTTGAGTTGCCCCTGATATGCAAAATATGTGAAGTGAACTCTCCACCATGGTTGGAACTGACAGAGCTTCAGCTTTACCCATGTACAGTTTCAGGTAATAGGATTCAAATGAGAGGGAGTCCAAATGAGTCCAGACAAGCTGGTTAGAAGTTGGGAACAAAAGAGTGAAAAAATTGAGTTCTTCAGTCTAGGGAAGTCTGGGGAGAAGGGGACCGTGGTAAAAATTTTCAAATTAATTCAGCGAAGAAAATAATTTATTCTTAGGGAGGATGGGACAAGAGGTAGGTTTAAATTTCAACAAGAAATACTTAGTTTAAACAGCTTTTTCTAAGTGTCCGGTAAGGACAGTGAAGTCCACACAGGTTTCCTGGGGATGCGGTGGTAGTGGGTTAATGCTCACCCTTTGGGAATGATGAAGGTACAAGTGCTTCCCTCTCCAAGGGAGTGGAGGGCACTCAGTGACCTCCTGAGATCCCCTCAGGCCCTGCTTTTTGCTGGCTGTGATTACCGTCTTGCCCCAGCTTGAATATACCAAAATATAACTGAATGTTACAGAATTTTGTTAAAAGGGACTATCTGTATTAACAGATATTTAAGGTTGTTCAGTTTCATGTTATCTAATTACAAAAGAAATACATTGATTAAACAAATTCAGAGGCTTTCAGTATATCAGCTGCTTTTTCTGAGAGCTTATTTCCTTGCAGACTTTTTCAATAGCTATCAAGTTTGCACAAAATATAAATAAATGGCTCTCCATGAAGATGGTGCCATTCTTTATGGAACTGCATCAGTGATAGGTCAAATTTATATTGCTCTGCAGCACGATTTTAATATTATTCTGGCCTGGTTTAGGCATAATCAAGTCTTCTGTTGAAAGAGCTCTTGTAAGGAGCAATTAAACATTAGTACTTTAGCTAAACCCATATTAAATTATGTCTTGGAATTTAAGTATCTGGGAATCATCTTAAATCTCAGCTTGAATTTTAGGTGGTATTGTATCTGCAATTTATATTGAGGTATATGACAATCTGTTTGCATCTTGATTTAGTATTTATAGGTTGAAATGTTATTTTATTATTAAGTGTTCTATGCAACTGTTAGTAAGGCGACTAATAGATTAAGGTACTATTATTTATGATTACAGCTTCTGCTTTTCAACAAGAAAAGAAGCTGAACATTCAGCGGGCGAATTTTAGCAGGCTTTTTGAAAGCCTTCAAGTAAATCAAAGCTGTACCCTTCAGCAGGCATGAGTGGCGATTCCAGCCTTTCCAGTGAAGACTCATAACCCAGAGGAAGCAAAGGGCTTTGGACTGCTGTAACACTAAGGGCTCAACAGGACCTTTCCTTTAGGCATGAGCAGGAGAAGATTATCTAGAAAAGGTTTAAACTACAATTATCTCACCTTCCCTTTGCTGTGGACTTGCAGGACTAGCACTGAGCCTGCTCACAAACTGATGTGTGAGTCTGGGCCCTTTGAAGCAGATTGTGACAGTAAGAACAATACTTGGGAGTTCCACTTACTCCAAAAGTAGCCCTGCAATAACAAGTTGGCAAGTATATACAGTTTAGATTGACACTGGGCTGAAAAGGGAGAAAATGGTGCCTTGTATCTTGATCAAGGTAGATGACCATTGAACATTATATCTGAAATCTCTGAAGCCTAGGAAAAGCTTTATGTATGTGATGGTAAGTTTGTTTTTATGTTTATTTTAGCATTAAATATGTCCATTGTTTATGTTTTAAAGATATGTTCAATTTATGTCAGTATCATTTTGATCACTGATGGAAGCTTACAGGTTAGTTTCCCTGTCAGCACAGAGATGTCTCAAAGCATTAGGGAAATAAATACTTAAAAATCCGAAGGAATAAAGAAAAATAAATTAATGTTATTTACATCATAGGAAAGACAGGTCCTCTGCATAAATCTCTTGTGTTGAATATGTTATGTTTATTTGGGCCAGATTGGATGAGTATGAGCTGCATAATTTCCTTTTTATTTTCTATGTAAGACACAGTGTGATGGCTTGACAAAGAAAAAGCAAAGTTATACTTGCTATACCATACATGCAGTTTGTTAACATAAAGAGAGGTTATAGTACATGATATTGCCTAAACATCAGTTCTCTGATTATAAGAACTAATTTCTCCATACTGAAGGTCTGTTCTGAAAACTCTTTTGTGTTTTAAGAGGGACTTCCCCTTCTCCCAGTTTTGAATTTATCAAGGAAGAAACAGCAATGGGGAAACCAGCCTTGTCTCTGTGTGTTTCTACAAAACACAAACGCTGATGTTGTCCTAAGGTCTAGCTACATTTTTGAGAACTGGGTTGCAAATAAAACCTGTGAAATTCTGCTTCAGCAAGCCATGTAAGGACTATTGTTGGCTGGAAGAGTTCCCTAAAGATGGCCGCCAGGTTTGAGCCTATGAAATTTGTCTGATATACATAAAATCAGTTTTCAGGAGGCTGGATGGAAACCATGGTCTTCATTTTCCTAAGCACCCTATGCTTGTTAATAAAGCTCCTTATTGTAGAATCAACTGACCCAAAGAGCAAGCACAGTAGTTATTAGATGACATCCTAATCATATGTATTAAGACTGTTTCTGATTTGGTAATATTTAGTATCAGCTTTCCAGTAATTAGAAAGTTTATGCTAGCTTCTAATAAGATCTTGACAGAAGACAGCGTTACCTACTTAATTTTGAAAGGTCATGTAACCAAGCCTCTGACTAGTACATCATACAGGGACAGGCTCAGAAATCAATTCAACACAGGCACCAATATTCAAGTTTGGGGTAGAAAAGACTCTGTCTGTCGTGCCTAATATATTCAGTATGTTTTCTAGTATTTGAGCTACCTATGTTAAGTCACCAAAGTAACAATGTCTCTAGAGGTTACGCTAATTCTGTAGTTTAGAATTATTCCTCTCCCATCCCGTATATTCAGCTTTAGCTTTTCTTTCTGAGTATCATCCCCTTTCCCTTAAATCTATTAATTCTGATCCTTTTACATTTTCAGTGAAGATACACCAGCATTCTAGCTACCTGGGGGCATGGGATTAGAACAGGGGGAAAAAAGGACATCTTCCCGGTGAATTTACTGTTAGAACAGCTGGAGAGACACATAATTACTGTAGTCCCATCCAAGCTTAGCATTGCCACAAAACACTAAGGATGGCATTTAGCTGAAAAGTTTCTCTGTAGAGTTTCATTGCTTTACTTTTATTCATAGCTGAAAGCTTAGCCTATAGCAACCTGTGCCACAGTTAATGAAAATTGAGAAGTTGTTACATTAAATATTGTCCTTCAGGGCAAAAATATTAAAACGTCAACTTTATCTACAAAGACGGTTTCATTCCAGTTGCTGCATTTAGGGAGAGAAGTGCACGCAAGGCATATACATTATCCAAGTGTCTCTGTCCCCAAAGAATGGATGAAAGAATGTTTTCTGGGCATGAATCTCTGTTTTTTGGAGAAGTGTTATGATAATTTGTTGTTTATAGTAGACTACACCATAAGGAAGCAGTGTACAGACTGAGTGATGAAGTCATTCACAGATTCTGCTGGAAAGGGATAGATGGATGGACCTCATTATTGAAGCAGCTTCTCACTTGAATAATATAAAAAGGACAAGATAACGGCAAACAATTTCACTGTCTGTGGGAGCCATCCCTGTCTTTTGTTAAGAAATACAATACCGTGGCTCTGGTTCCTGACTACGTCTGACATAGCAGATGCAGTAATAAGCAGTGGTCCAGGGAGTGAATCGTAACTTTCTGAAGCAATTCCAATCACAGAACGATCCTGTATGGTTGGTCTCTGGTCAGCTACTCTTTTTGTCACTAAGATAAATTCCTATATACTTATATTAATGGAAGGCAACGTACAGCTGAGCTGACTCCAATATGAGGTCTTTCCCTCGTGCCTCTCCTCGCACAGCAGACTTTTCCCCCCCAGTTCTGTGAATACAAAGTGGCGGCGATAGCATTTGTTAGTCACCTCTTCCTTCAGGAGCATGCAAAAGACCCATTATAGTCTGTGTGCAGCTCCTGGGAGTTCTCTTTAACCACCAAAACTCCCCAATGTCCCAGCCATACTTCCTACCAGAAAAACTCAGGCTTAATTGCACTCTGATACAAGTATAAAGCAATGAGATGGAGCTTAATGAATTGGAGAATCAGGTACATGAAGTATGTTTTTTTTTACTATTACTGTATATCTCAGATCCTTTTTTTTTGCTATGTGACATGTGACAGTTTTGCCAGACCCCCAGGGGTTGCTTTGCTGGCACCTCAGTTCAGCAGGAGAGACTCTGGCCTGTACAGTGTAGTAGATTTGCTGGCAAGGACTAACTTTCCCAGAGCCAGAGGCTTGCAACATAACGTTTACACTCCAGTAGCTGCTTTTTAATCCATAGTTTTTCTCCAATACACCTTCAAAGAGCAGCGAGCAACTCCCTGGGAACAACCTCTACTGTGTTTCGTGTTCTCCTGGATATCTTGATCAAAGTACCATTCACCTTGAATAACAAGTAAATGTTTCTTTATAAGTCTTAAAGTCTTTTAGCATAAGATTAGGAAAACACAACATTATAAGAAAACAAATTTAGAAATGCTATTAGATCAAACATGCATGTATCCCTAAGAATCCCTAAGGCAGAATCTGACCATTAGACATGGAGATTCAGTGCTCACATCAGTGCTCCATCCTTCAGGTGTTGTCATTGGTACAGCATACCTCCTTCTTTACCTCTCCCGGAGCTCCTCATCCCATACCAATTATATTCCTGGGGAACTGCGTTTTAGACTATACTTATAGATTCGTCTATAATAAGTGAAAATGTAGGTTGATCAATATGGAGCCAGGTGTTTGTAGAAGAGGAGATATCCCATTCTTGGTTCACATACATCAAACAGGCTGTACACATTCTATGAAACTGTTCTTGAGTGTTTTTCCTGAGACAGAGTATCTTCCATACTCAAAGATTGTTTTGCCTATAGAAGAGCAATTCTGACAAATGTTACTTCTGGAGCTACAAAAAATATATTGAATTCCAGATGTGGGTTATGAATATATTTAAAGAAATTGATGATACTTGCTGCATTACCAGCTTCCTGTAGGAACCACACATGACATAGTATTAACAAAGATGACGGGCCTGGTTATGAATTTTGCTGCTGGGATAAAAGCGACCTTTTCATCTTCTCATTTTTAGGGATTTCTGTGTCCTACCTTGTGTCTGCTTTCTTTTCATACTTCAGCTATGATATCCTTCCATAAAAAGTGAGATGCATTTAGGATTCATTTCCTTGCAGTTAGCTTTGTAAAACAAAACAAAACAAAAATCAGCAAATATGCAGACATAAGACATACTCAATTCCCGTTAACATTTATCACATATAGCCAAGGTGGCCTTATGATTAAGGAAATGACCTGGCATTTGGGAGACCTAGATTTAAACTCTATCAATGATTTTCTATTTATTTCTGCTGTAGAAAAACACTTAAACATGTGCTACAAATTAAGGACATGCTTAAGTGGTTTGCTGAGTCCCAGGCTATAGACCTTGGGCAAACCACTTTGTCTCTCAGAGTCAGATTGTGAAATCTTTTATTCAGCTTGGGGAGCAGTTTCATACACAACTAATGTCATTGATTTTAATACAGTTAGTCATGATATTAACCACTTGCCAACCTGAGGTTGGTACCTCAGCTCTCCATCTGTAAAATGGGGTAATTAAATTTCTGTGCTTCCCAGAAGTGGTAGCGTATTACACACAGGTAAGTTTCAAAATCCCGCTCTTTGCAACTGCTCAAAGTATTTTCACCAAATCTCTGCATACATGCTTTTGAGCAGATGAAACATTTCATTGTTTTTTATTTTATTTTATTGAAAAGTTGCATAAACAATACATATTACCATACCTAAGAAAACTGAAGTGATATGAGAAATTATTAGATAAATCATTTCAGAGGAATATACTCATTCTGTTTACTATAAGTCTATGGCATATTCAGGGAAAAACTTCCCTGCCCGTCATCTTTTAATACCACCAAGCCAATATGCTTTATATGTCATCTACTTCAGAACAAAGCTTGGAGAAAGGTTTTTAAATGAAAAAGAAATAGCCTGCATTACTATAATTATTTGGGTTTTTTAACCTGTATCTCTTTTATTTATTCCGATTTTTGTTTAATTACTGCCAGTAGTGCCAAACCAACTGAGATGTGCAAGATAAGCTATTCTGAGCTCCTTCATGTTCCATATGCCAGGGTACATTCTTGATTAGGCAGTCTCTGAAAGAGGAAAGTCACAGGGTAGTTGTACTTAAATGGCAAAAAAAAATTTATTAAGAGGAGAAAAGAAAAGGTTGGAATCTGAATCAAAAGACTTCAACTTCACTTGGCCTAGCCTTTTATACCTCAGTAGAAATCAATGGAAAAGGAAAATAATCAGCAAAGAAGCATCCATTTATATATATAGATATAGATATGTATACATGCATGCGCACACACATATATATATCTCTATATCTCATATCTGAGTTTCATCTTCCCTTTTTTTAATCTCAGAACTAATGGGGAATGTTTGATTGCAGGCTTGCCTTTCAAAACCATTACTAATTCCTTCAGTACATCCAAAATAAAGGCTTCCCCCCCCCCCCACTATTTCTGGTGGCCCCAGGAAGCAATTTTTCAACGTTGAAACTGTAAGAATAGAGTCAGTCATTAGTCTATCTAATTAGATGCTTTGGTCAAACACAGTAAACACTTGAGTGAACCTGAACAATTATGTCATAGCAGGGCTGGGGCTTTAAAGGACAGAAATACTCTGATGGCATAAAAAGTGTCAAACGTCATGGATGTGTTTTTCTAGTAACCAAATTATCCTTGTGAACTTGACCCATTTCACTAAGCTTTTAAAAATGTTGATCGCAAGGCTTGTAATGAAATTTGTTCCACTGTGTGCAATCACGTGCAGCCCTTCAGCTTGAGTCAGCCGGGCTAGTGGGCTCCTTTGTCAGCCTGACCTCCTGCTCTCTATTAACCTCCCAAACAGTGCCTAGCTCAACTTTACAGCTCTTAATTACATTTGTTCCACTTTGTGCAATTAGGCTCACTCCATGCACCCAGTCCACTGGCTCTCACGTAGGACTCCAGAATGTCGAAAGTCATGGATATTTGTCAGAAAGGTATGAAAATCATGGAATCCCAGACTGCCCTGACAACCATGAGAAAACGCCAGCCCTCGATACAAACACAGAACCCAGCTCCACAACATTCAGCAGTGAGAGATTTTGAGTGCAGAGCAAGAACAAAATGACCAAGGAGATACATATGTGTAGAAGAGAGGCTATGAGAGAAGGTAATAGGAGTCATGGTTACCCCTGTGTGTTGGTGCTCGTCCTTTGCATTGATTGCATGGAGAAGGACCAGTGTTAGTGCATTGTTTCATACCAGCCATACGCCAGCTTCATTAGACTCAGCTGACTTTTGCAAACATTTCTTGTTATATGCCCTGCCTCCCCTTATTTGAGATAAGTAAGCTACAGTCTGCATATTTAGATATTCAGTAC
Organism: Aptenodytes patagonicus; assembly: GCF_965638725.1. NCBI lineage: Eukaryota > Metazoa > Chordata > Aves > Sphenisciformes > Spheniscidae > Aptenodytes > Aptenodytes patagonicus. The sequence goes on from NC_134950.1 coordinate 140,293,429, forward strand.
AACAGTCCCTTTTTGGGATCAAGAATGAAGTTTTTATTTTGTAACCATGTTGGTATGGGGTCAAATCAATTTCCAAGGATATGGTGCTAAGGAAAGATGAGATATGCAGTCACCTTGTCTCTGTGTATCTGCCTGTGGTCTCCTCCTGCCCTTAAATTTCATTGAAATTTAGTATATTAGTATAGATCTCAACCCTGATTAAAGTCCTTTTCCTTTTTCAGGAAAGGAGAGGAGGCTGGAGTCTAAGACTTGGCTAGGCAAAACCATAGGTGAGCTAATCCTGGGAAAAAAAAAAAAAGGGGGAAATTTACAATGAGCCATTAACTCGGTGTTACTAGGAAGCCTGTGGGTAACTACACTTCCACACACAAATTCTCTGTAAATGTTATTGTTATGTAAATGAAAGCTTTCCAGGCAAAACTCACACAGGCACTCCAGTGTCCTCAGTCTAGTTGTGTCTGCTTATACCATGGCTGGTTGTGCCATATTCTACTTGCTGACATTTTGCCTAACACAGCACATAAAATATAAAATAACATTTATTAATCTAAACCCCAGGCAATACCTGTGAAAATCCTAAGTAAGATAAGTACAAGCACTCTTAGTATTGACCTTTCTTCATTTCAGTGGTTAAAACATCATTACTCAGATACCTCTCAATTTAAGGAGAATTTAGTGTATTTGGAGGGAATGAGGCAATATTTTTCTACATACAGATCATAATCTGCTCCTTTGAACAACAGACCATGAAAGCCAAAGAGTTCTCGTGCTATTAGTTTAAAATTTTCTGCACAGCCTAACCTCTGAAATGGCACTCAGTGACCATTTCTCCTTGTTCGTTCATCTGACAGAAGAGTTTGGCTCTGTCATCTTTGTAGCTATCCTTCATGCTACCAAAAAAGTGGCTGCAATATATCTGTTTTTAAATACCTTCTGCAAAATAAGTATTAGCTAGAGAAGATATTTTTCCTAATCACAGAGAAAACATGTGAAACTCAGACCTTAACAAGTCAACATAAAATGCCACTGAGCAAAGAATAAAGTATTTACTGGTTATGCTCCCACTTTTGTTGTGGCAATATTCTGTACAGTGGCAATTCAGAATTCAGTACAGCAGTACTTGCAGAAGTAATAACCTGCCACCAAAGCATATACTTTTAGTAGTTAAAAATAATAAGTTTTGTTGGGACTAACTAATAAGCTTCTCTGGTGTCCCCTAGAGAATGAGCCTCTACACATGCGTCGGCCTGTTGCCAGGCAGTTTTCAGAGCCAGTGGCGTGACACCTTTGAAGTCTAAGCCAGAAAGAAAGCTTAGAACATTTTTTTCAGCTTTATCAAGTCTCCCCAATGCTTAATGGTGTACGCTGTAACTACACAAGGCTATTTTCTAAACTAATCTAAACTAATAAATGATGACCTTGCTTTAAAACTAGAGATCTGCAGAGAGAAACCACCAGTCCATGTTCATGGCAGCATAACGAGAGGCAACACTTTACCAGTTTTGTAGGTAGGACATGCATAAACCAAACACCATTCTTTTACTCTGGTAAAAATCTTGGTTCAATCTTTTTCATTTTAAAGAACAATTTAAACACGCAATAGCCCTCAAAAACTTGTGATGACATCTATTTTTGCAATAAAATCCCTTTCTGGTTATATTTAAGTCTTTTAGATAATGCATGGGAAAGATTTTAGCCTTCTTATGAAATATCCAGGAGGCTGAAATTTAAAACTTCACAGTAACTCCACTGTACTCAGGGGCCTCAGATATATATCTTATCAACTGTTAGAATAATTTCAGTTTGCATCACTTCCAGAGCCTGAAAACTCTGCTATTCCTGGATTTATTTCTGTGGTGCCAGTGAGATATCTGTGCCTAACTGTTTTTGTGCCGTGGGAATCTGTCCCACTCAACTGAAATGAAATACGATGAGTGCAGCCCTTCAGACACCCACTCATGCCTATAGATGAGGCAGTTGGAGGTGGGGTAAATTTTTCCTAGATGAGAACAAAGAAATGTAGTCTGCATTGATGGGAAAATAGTCAGCATAGTAATAAGGCTTTATAACTTTTAACCTGAAAGCCAATAACACCCCTCCACTCCCCCAAACCTGCTCATACTCTGCACTCACCAATGTCAAGGTCTACTTTCTTGTATTAGGACAGAGGCACTTACAGATGGAAGTGTCCCTTTGATGCCTTTATTATTCTCTCTCTCAGACAGAGCTTTCCTTAGAATATTCCTTCTTATTTTCTCTTGTGCCAACTTTAAACTGGGATACCGGTTTCTAAATCCCTGGTTTTAGTAATTCCACTTCTTGCCACTTTTGGTGCTTATGCCCAAGTATGTCTGCTGTGCTGATGCCAGCTGTCTGTCATCCATTTCATTGTTCTTGCACTTTAAAACCAGTCATCTTACCTTATATTCTCTGTGGATTCTGGTCTTTACTTACTGCTGTCCTGTTTCTGTGCTTGCACTATGTGCAGCTTTTGCCTTAAGTCTTTTAGGGACAAATTTACCCTATAATTTAGTCATCCAGTATGAAATATGAAATGGGCCAAATTAGGGAATCATAAACATCCCTGACAGTTATTTTAATGATTATGTACCAAGGTAGAGTGTTTGATGGGAATGGTCTGGAAAGAAGGGAGCTCTTGAGAAGAGCTGGAGAACCTTATTACTTGCATTGATGAATAAGCATTTTCAAGTGTCTCTTGGGCAAACCGTTGCTGGACAGAGAAGTTTGGGTAAGAATATCTGATATGCCCCAGTGGCCAAGCACATCTTCCATTCCTTCCTGAAAGTGCCAGTGTAAGTAGAAAGAGAGAGGGATGTTGCCAGCCAAAACTACTCTGACAGGAGAAGGCTGCATGTTGGATATTTTTTTTTTACAGTTGTCACCAGGTGATGCTGTTCATATGTTATTCCCTAATGAATAAATAACACATATGCTATTTTCAAATGTGTATATAAATATAGTATAATATTTTGATGTTTAGGAATCAACTGTAGTAATAAATGCAGCAGCTTCAAGATGTCTCTCAGTTACCATATTTATAATTTACATGGGGCAAACAAAAACATCACTTCTCTCTCTCTCTCAACATTTCAGTCAATGAGAAATTTTCCAGTATTCAAAGGGTCTTTTGATTCTTGCTGCCCAATTTTAGCACTGTAACCCTCGGGCATCAGTATAAGCTAACTGTGTAGGTATTTGTATATATAGTCATGGAGGAAAATGAGCACTTTCAGAGGGAGATTTGCCTAAACTATTTTAGGCAAAAATTTCATAAAGGATTGAAGCCACACAAGCTTTTATCATTAAGAGAGGCAGTCCTGCCTTCTACCACACTCTGACTTCTTGTTTTCAGCCTTTTGACATCCTCTCTTTCATGTTGCTAAATGTAACTGTGGGTTACATCAGGGAACTGATCTGGATTAAAGTTAACCTGTTTTTTGACAGGCTGAGTCAGTTGCCTGGCCTGTTCATTACATTGACAGCACTAGGAGAGGGATTTACAGCAGGAATGAGCCACCAAAAAGGATTAACCTTAAAGAGTGATATTAGACACCTCTCTTAGGATGAGATGCATCACTGTCTGCATGCCACCTCTCTGTTGGGTTACTATCAGAGATTGCCCAATACACAAGGCACTTTAGATGGCAAACTTAAGTGAGGTTAACTCTACTTGAAATAACCACCACACTGCACACCTCTGGGGGCCCCATTTTTTCTGGATCAGACAGTGTGACCCTGCACACTGCAATGCTCAGAGATGTGTGCATACTCCACCTGGCACCTTTGGGAACCCTACAGTTAATTTCCTTAAGCTTTGAAATCAAGGAGATATTTAGAATGACTTCTTACTGGGATCAAAATCAAACAGACAACAGGCAGGAAAAAAAATTCAACTGAATAGACAAACATTACCCTAAGGCTACAGTTACAGGTTAAAAAATGATCAGTAGGTACTTTCATAACTTCAGATGCCACAAATAATTAGGGGCTGTTACACAACAAGTTATGTATATCTAAAATTGTGACTACTTTACAACTTTCTACTACTGGGCTTATAAATGTCTGTAATATTGACAAATGGTTACATCAAATTTATGGCTTGGAATGTTGCCTTTTTTGGTAGGAATTAGGTAAACATGATACAATCTTGTTTAGTCTGTATTTAATCCTGTTTCCCTGTGCATAGGAAGAATCAAGTGGAAAGAAAATATTTTTGATCCTTACTGTGAATTTATTTCAGTTGTTAAGTCAAACCCAAAAGCCAAAAACTTTTATATTCATTTTCTCAGGACCATAGTGTCATTGCTTCTATTGTGCTGTCTGGTGTTTCCTTATTCCTGTCTTTTCGTATATCCATGTGCCAAACCTTTCTTTCATTTTGACGATACTTTTGTCAAATCAATGCCAGAGGAAATCCCTATATTCACAATATAGATGGAAACAATGCTATTGTCTTAATTCCTTGGTTTTATAATGGACCATAATGTCTCTTTCTTTTTCACAAATAAAAGCAGTGCTTCTACTCAAGAACTTCAGGAAAGTGCATTCCAGCCTAAACCAAGTCATATTATTAATGTCTCTGATGTGTATGTAGAGTTTAACATAACTTACTAATAACGAGTAAGTGGAACTTCTATATAAATTATCAAATATATGTATTACAAAGTTCATTAAAAGCCATACTATAGAGCAGGAAAGATAATTATGATGACAATTAAATATCACACAAACTATAAAATTTTGTAGTCTCTAAGCTTTGCAAGAAAGACAAAGAAGAGTGAAAATAAAAACTAAAGAAAATATAAGAAATTTCATCTAGTAGTTCTTGCAAATTTATCATGTGCATTGTGATAACTGATTCTTTTCTGAAAGTCCCTGATCCTGTAGTACTTAGCTTTTATTTAAAAATGAAGCATATTTCTAGACCTCATAATTGCAAAGAAAAGCCTGAAAAAGTGAGCTGAGTTCACTTGAGCATCTCAGAAACCTGAAGTTAGAGATGAAAAGGAAGAAGAGAGACTTTAATGTTAGTTTTCTGAGTTTCAAAAGGTTCTCTAAAAGTTAAGGTTTATTATATTGAAGTAATATGAATATTACTTCTGGTTTTAACCTTTAGAATATTGGAATCTTAATGCAGCATTAGCCAACTGCATTTTTTAAGGCTGAGGGAACACAGAAGGAGAATCATAGGATCATATAAAAATTTAGGTTATAGGGAGCTTTTGGAGGCCATCTGGTCCAGCCTTCTGCTTGGATCAGGGTTAATCTCAAACTGGATCATGTCACCCAGGGATTTGTCCAACCAAGTTTTGAAAAATCTCCAAGGACAGTTTCCCACAGTTCTCAGGCAACCTGTTCCAGGGCTTGATCATTCTCATTGTGCATTTTTTATTTCCCCTTAGGTCCAATTGCAATTTTCCTTCTGCAAATTGTGACTGTGGCTTCTTTCCTTTCACTGTGCACCCATGCGAAGTATCTGTCTCTGCATTTTCTGTAGCTCCCCTTGAGGCAAGAGGATGCTGCTAACAGATATCCCCTCAGCCTTCTGGCTGATCAAACCCAGTTTCCTCAGCTTTTCCTTGCATGTCAAGCACTCCAGCCCCCTCTAAATCATGGTTTCCCTCCTCTGGGCTCTCTTCAGTTTATGAGTATCTCTTTTGCATTAGGAACCCAAAACTGGTCATGACTTCACAAGGGCTGAGCAGTGGGGGATAATCACTTCCCTTGAGCTGCTGGCTGGTTAGTGCGATCCAGTCTGCGGTGAGGCTTTCTCACTGCAAAGAGCTCGGCTGACTCATATTCAATGTGTTGTCTACCAGAACACCCAGGTCTGCTTTTGCAAACTGGGCTTTCTAGCCAGCTGGTTCCCAGGCTGTATTGTTGTATCTCAGATGCAGGACTTGGCATTTGTCTTTGCTAAGTTTCAAGGAGGTTCATGTTGATCCACTCCATGCTGAGTTCTCCAAATCATCTTCTTCTCCTTCATGGATTCCAGGAGGACTTTCTCCATAATTTTCCTTGGGATTTAAATGAGTCTGATCAGCCTGTAGTTCCTCAGATCATCCTTCTTACTTGCTTTTAATCATGGGAATAACGTTTTTTCCAGTAATCAGAGACCTTTCCTGTGGACTTTGCCACAACTTTTCAAAGATGCCAGACAACTGCCATCTTTCTGAGTACCCTCATGTGTCCGTTCTGATCTTAGAGTCTTGCATATGTCTGCACATTTAAGTAAGCCCTAACTTGTGCTTTCTCTGCTTTGGATAGTACTTCTTTGCTGCTAGCTTTATTATAGGCACGTAGCTGTGTGGAGGCTGAGAGCAGACCTTGCCACCAAAAACCAAGCCAAGAAAGCACTGAGTTCCTCAGCCTTTTCCATATCCTTTGGCTTTAGGTCAATTGTCCCTCAGCAGTAGCCCCACATTTTCCATGGTTTGCCTCTTGTTTTTGACATATTTGCAGAAGTCCTTTCTACTGCTGTTCACATACCCTTCACCAGTTACCTCCAGGCAAGCTTTGACCCTCTTAATTCCATCTCTGTATGCCCAGGCAATGCCTCTGTTCTCCTCCTTAGTAGCGTGTCCCTGTTTCCTCATCCTATACACTTCTTTTTTGCATTTCAGTTCAGGCAAGAGTTTCCTGTTCAACCATACTGCCCCCCCCCCCACTATAGGTACCTAATTTTTTTTTTGTGAGATCAAGATGAATTTTTCTTGTGAATTGAAGAGGTTGTCTTCAAAGCTGATCCACTCTCCCAGACTCCTTTGCCCTTCAAATCAGTCTCCCATGTAGGATGCTGCCTGCCAATTTCTTGAACAATCTAAATTTTGTTCACTTCAAGAGCCTGTGATAGGAGCATTTCTTCCAGCTGTTTAAAGAAGACATCATCTACCTCCTCTATTTCACTGGGAGTTCTGTAGCACACATCCACCACAATATTCCCCTTTCTGGCCTCCTTACTGATCCTGACCCCTAAGTCCTCCACTTGCCTCATCCATCGATGGAGGAGCTGCGTGCATGCACTACAGCCACTTTGGAATGAAGAGCACAGCTGCTGCTCCTCATCTTCCCTGTCTTTCCTAAAGAGTCTCTATCAAGCTATTGCAGCTGTTTAAGGTGTTCCACCATATCTCTGTAATTCCTATGACATTGTAAATCTGTGACTGCATACAGACATTACTGCTCCCTGAGCAGTGCGTATTAACATACATGCTTTTGAGATGGGCCCTGAATAGCCCTGCTTTCTCAAAGGTTGTATAAGAGCCTTCCCTGTTGCCCTGTCCCATGCCTGATTCCCCACCCCTTGTTCCCTCACTTTCCCCCACCTTTGGTCTCTGTCCCCTAAAAAATCTAGTTTGCATAGGGTTTAAATCACAGACAGACCAGATGAAACTCTGCAACAACAGGTCAACAACATTTTTACCCATGCATGATTAAACAGATTTAATTCATAAAGCATTGAACTTTGATTGTGTCTAACATTTTAGGACAAATATTATAATCTGATAAGAAGACACCCAAATTTGTCTTGGATAAGGTGGTAAAATGCTTCTGATATCAGAGCAGCTATGCCAGGTCAGTATCTGACACGATATGTTGAATAATGAGGAGGGGGAAAAAAAAAAAGATAATACATTATATATTAGAAAACATATACTGGAAACCATTATTCTATGCTTGGAAAGCTTTGGGTATTTTTTAAAACGATGAATATCTCTGCCGTTTTCAAAGATGATTTAAAACAAAGTTTACTTGCAAGCTGTAACTTGAGACTGTTGTGAGTTATACCACTATTTTATTATTCTTAATAGCACCAAGTCAATCCACAGATATTTCATCCTGCAATTTTCTTCTGTTATGAAAATGCATAATGTTAATCTTTGTAATACTTTATAAACTGACCATAAACCAATGTTTATGGTCAGTTAATCATTGTACTACTTTGCTTTAGGTAATTTAGTACATTACCATAATGTAACAATCTACTTAATATAAATTTTAAAGTAAGCACAGTGCAAGTTGCAGGGCATTAATTTATTATGTCTTCTAACCAGAAATTCAGAAACACAGCTAAAGTTTGGATGCGGGTCAGATATTTTCTGCTTTAATTGACTTAGTGTTTCGCCTGAGGAATGCTGTGATTTTATGATGGTCACTAAATTATTATTTATTATTATAGTATGTCTTACAGTTCATTTAGAAGTCCCAACAGGATTGGAGCAACCATTGCAATAATCACGATATAAGAACATCATATGAGCAAGCCTGCTTGAACACCAGACGGGATGCAGTGTAGGGTACTGTTTCCACAAACACTGAAGCATGTAAAATCCCACTGAATCCAGTGAAGATTTAAAAGCTGTTGTTAGTGGGAGTCCAACTGAAAAGCGTTAGTGCTGACATGATGACGTTCATGATTATATTAAACAAATGAATACAGGTGGTGAAGAATGATGTAAAATTAGTAAGAACTTGTGCTTTTGGAAGTTAATCTCAGGATGACTTTTTAAACATTCTGTATATTGTTAGCTGGTGAGTTAAATATAATGGTAATTGGTGGGTCTCGCCACTAGTAACTTCCAGAAACTTGTACGAGACCACTATGGTCCTTAGGGGAACCAGACAGCTGAAACAAAGGAAGCTTCCAGCCAAACCAAGAGGCCTCTTGCAATCCAAAAAAAAAAAAAAAAAGTAAATGCTCCTAACGTCACTTAAGAATTCGAAAGTAGTGACAGATAGTTTTCATTGGGTATTGCATGATTAAACTCTGCATCTTTAAGTGATGTAGAAAAGAGCACAACAGATACAGACCGCTGTCCCCCCCTCCCTGAGAGAAGAAAAAGATTGTTGGCAGAACACAGAGAACATGAACATGAGAAAAAGCAAAAGAAAAAGATTAAGGGTTAAGTGTCAACACCTAAACGATCTGTGTCTGATTCCTTTTATGGTTAAGAAAAAAAAAGTACCTTTTTTTTTTTGTAAGATCACTTTATCACCATTTTCTACTGCATATACCACAACTCTTAGGCACCAAACTTTAGCTAAGTGCTCTGCTTAAAAAAAAAGGGTTGTATTATACATATCAAGAATACTATTCCTCCTTTATGTAGCCAATAAAAACTAGTAAATTTTTTTTCTTTTGTGATTGCTTCTATAGCTTGCTCTATACATAATCCGATATATTGTGTGTTCACAAGTCTGCGTTTTAGCTTGAGGTAGCTGCATTTCAATGTGATGGAAGTAATTTGTTCATCTGCAAAGCTAAGCCTCTGCCAAAACTGGAACTGTTTGCAATAAAAGAGAAAGACATGGCAGGAAGTGGATCCAATCTCTTCTGACTACTACATGGAAAAGAATGAAGTTTATATATTGGGCTTAATTGTTGAAGACATGACACCACCAAAAGCGTCGTACTTAATTATGAAGGATAACACACTGGTATTAACTTAGTCTTTCAAAGAAATACCAATACTACTCATAGAAATCAAACACTTTTCACAGAAATAATTGCTGCAGGGTTTTGACTGCTCTTGAGCCCTGAACAAAGCCAAGCATATTTTTGCATTGCCTTAAAGTAAACGGAGAGGCAAATTGTGGCTCAAAGATACAATGAGTCTCTTGGTTTTCGCTTTCAGTGCCTGAGTTCTTACATGCTGGTGCAACTAGGTCATGCAGTGCGAGATTCCCTATTGTGGTTATTCTTTTTATTCGCCCCTTACAGCTCCCCTGGGTATTAGTAATAAAGGAGTGTTTTATTCCTTTATTCTGCCTCCTATCCTGCATAGCCATGCAAACTGGGTCACAATTTGGGACTGTAATTTGTAAAACATCTGTGGATCCCTTCAACACTTTATAATCTACATACGTTCGACCTGCCCAGAACTGCATAAACTTTGAAAGCATTTTATCTGGGGGCAGGGAGGGAGCAGTGCAAAGAGAATAGGTCTTCCTTTTCTTTAGATCGTGTAGGAGAACAAAAAACATAAATGGTTTCATTATAATCGTATTTACTGCATGTGTGTCACTGCATAGCAACATTAACAGGGCTGAGATAATCAAGATGATTTCATATTTTAATGTAATGAGATTACATTGAAGTTTAACCTCTGTTCTGATTTCCCAGATTCATTGCATTTTATCCTAGACTATTTACATTATTTCTGTAATACATTTTGCTATAAGTTACTATATGTATCCTGAATTTATATAATTTATATGAGTGCCGTTTTTCTTCGGAATGGTATCCACATTTGATTTTATTAGTATGACATAATATAGCTTCCTTAACAGTTTACTGAAACAATGACACTTTTGACAGACATTTAAGTGTATATATATCGTAGCCTCTAAAACAGTTCAGTTATCTAAATTAGATTAATAGAAAAGAAAAACTATGTTCAAAAACATTTTAAATACGCACATGGAAAAAGTTAATTGTAGGCTAGGGACTGTTTTATACTTCTCATTTTTACTTTAGAATACTACCCCCACCCCCGCCCCCCAAATTAGATATATTATTAGATGGCACAAAAAGAAAGATTTTGTGAAAATATTAAACAGAAGTGTAATTAGAATGGGATATGAGCCCTAACTTGAAATATGATGTTACGTAGAGTTCAGTCATTCAAAGAGTGGTAGTAGGAATAGTTCAGATATATCATATAATCCAAGTGCAAACAGGATGGATTCAAAATCCAGGACCAAAAGGCTATACTGAATATACCTTATCATTCTTTTGCCTCTTCCTCTCAGGCATTCACGTCAACATTACTGAAGACATTGTTAGTCTTCAGCTAATAGGACTTGTACCAATAGGCCTTTTTTTCAGGAGGATCTGATTCCCTTCCACCCTAAATTAATTGGCCCATTTTGCTGCTGCTTCTGGGCTGCTGGGCTTCCCAGCAGTGGCTGGGAAGCCACCACTTTCTTCTCTTGTATATATTTTCAAGAAGTTAGCACTTCCTGAATATATTCTTGAAATCACGAAAATATATTCTAACCCCTAGTGTGATGCTTCGGGGTCTACCCACAGCAGGACTTACTAAGAGCTAAGAGAGGACTTAGCTGATATGCTTTTTGAAGACTGAAAATTTATACCATGGACTTGTGGTAATAAATCTGCTATTGACCAGGGCCAGATAAAATCCCACATGCTTATGTAACTAGAGAGCCTGGAAATGGAATTGGTTGGAAAAATATTTTTTTTCCAGTGAAGATGTGTCAACTTCTAAAAAAAAAACCATTGAAAACAGACATACTTTGTTTAGAAATAGTACAATTCCTCATGGGAGAGGGAGATTGAATTTGAATGTCATTCAATTTTTGACTTCAGAAAAAATTGCCAAATTTTCCATCAAAAGAGCAGTTTAGACAAAGTGTTGGAGACCAGACATTACAGTGAACAAGAAAACCAGACCTAACCCACTTCTCTGTGCAATTATTTGCGGGACACTGCATACGAAGAATGTGCATTATTCTTGAGACGGCTGTGAAAGGCAGCCTTGGAGACTGAGCATCACTGTCCGTGCAGAAGACTGTGTATTGGCCTAGTCCTGCCATCTCAAGAACTGAAGAAAGGGCCAACTGTCCCCTACTTCCTGCATGTGCTGCTGTTAATTAGAAACAAAACTGGCTTTTTTTTGGAGATGCTTAAATAGTCTGAATCCAAGAATTTTATTTTTTTTTAATCCCAGGAGACACCTGAGGATCCTGCAGAAAGTATCGTGACAGCTCTGTTTCTAGCAATAAATGCCAGAGCGGAAGGAGGTCCTGAGGCCTGGGGATGGGGATAAGAAGACAGGAGTGAAAAGGGAGGTGGTTCTCACCATGAGATAACAAAGGCGGTGTCTGTTTCATCCCTTTTTTTACATATTCTTACTGATACAGGATTTCTCCCCCCCACCCCGAAAATCACAGTCTACCCATCTCTTCATCTCCACTCCTTAAACATTTGGCAAAACAAACCCTATCTCTTCTCCAAAACATACTGGTGGAGTAGTTCAACAGTTATTCCCTAGGAAGACCTGCCCAGTCATAGCTGCTGAATGTGGGGTAATAGTCTCTCTTTCTGCTTCCGATATGTCTCCCACCTAGTCTTTCTTGTATAGCCTCATATTAGACATTCAGCCATGTCTAATATGCAATAAAATAACATTTTCTTACAAGTGTTTGGATTGAGCTTTCCGTACTCGGTGTTCTGCTTGTGGGTGAAAATTTCAGCTGTGATAATCATGCCATTTCCAAAAACAGGGTTTACAGAGACAAGGGCAAATTCTTAAAAGCATTCAGATGAGAAAATCTAACATCACCTTCTCTTGGAAAAGGCACTTGAAATTTCTGAGGAATTGCCAAGGTCTATGGTTTTTGTCACCCATAGAGAATTTTTGCCCCAATGCATTCAAGCGTGAAGCCGGAAAAAAACTAGTTTGTAGATGCTCAGTAGCAATTTGTTAGAGTTTGGCAGCAAAATTATCCTAATTTCCCAATCCCACTGCGCCCCCCAACTCTTGTGTGGCAGACAGCTTGCACACCATCACAAAGCTGAAGCATTTTGTTACCCTAAAATATATTATCTTTTTCAAATAATATCCCTAGAGACATGTGACATCTTACAAATGTGTCACCAATATCTCTCCTGTAAGGAAAGGTGGCACACTGACTTTAACTTACCTAATAAAACAAAATAATATGTCACGATCAGAGATGTAGCAAGGATGGGATGAAAGAGGAGGTAAAAGTCCTGTCCTGAGCAAAGTGCCAGGCCGCTCGCTTCTCTTCTAACCACTGTGCTATGCTGAGGGGGTGAGAAAAACATAGCAGCAAAATGAAGACCATTTTTCTTTTTTCTCCTCTTCTTCCAGTACGTCTTGATGAAAATGATCAAATCCATAGTACAATCCTACTGTGCTCAACTCAAAGGGGATTTGAATGTACAGAACTGTATTGTTGGGTCCTGGGAGTAGGATGTACTGAGCACAGCCAGCAATGTACTCATTATCAATAACTTCCAAATAAGAGTGGCAGCTCTATTGGAAGAATATTCCTCTAGTTCACTTGACAAGATAAAACCCTCCCACCTTAATATAGTAAGGTTTAGGTCTACTTTTTATATCATGAAATGAAAATGGACACAATTTTATTGAAAGCAGAATTTGTCCTGTTGTATTTTGTAACTGCCACATATGTGTCTGTGTGTGTGTACCTACAATTTCTCAGTGCCCAAGAATTAAATCCTTGCCTCATAATGTTAGTAATAATAATATTGATAAAAGTGGGTTCCTTACATTCCATGGAAAATAAAGATGGTCTATTACTTTCAGTAGGCTCTGGTAGGGAGTGTGCACAGGTCACAGTATGTAAGCTATTAAGATTGAAGGCATCTGCACAAACAGCCTTGCCTGCTTTTTAAAGGCTAAGCTGCACAATTTGTCTTTCATTAAGAGCTGTTGTGCAGTTTTGTGATTTGTAGCCAGCTCACTTGAGCTTCCAGAGTGTGTACTTCTATTTTGAGATCTTGTCAATAAACAAATAAGACATATGCTTCAGTGAGTCATCTGAGCAGAGCAAACTATCACAAGAATCAGTTGACCTGCACTTCCTTCCTGCTACTGACTCTTTCTCTACCTTTTCTTGTTAGCACAAAGTGTGTCCCTGTACACCTCACGAAACAGAGAAGCCAGGGATGAGAAGACAAGGTCTCTTTCATCCATATGGTTTTATTTGTGTTCCGCTGGCACCGTTATAGTCATACAGTAACCAACATAAATTTTTAGTTTTATTATCACCTCTAAAAAGAGACAGAAATGTGAAAATTGAAGCCAGAAGGTTTGTATCACAGGATTAATTAGGCAGGGCCAAGTGGAGTCACACTCCTCCTGGCAGTGAGTGCCTCAAGAAGGTGCCTGCCTTCAATTATGGAGCGCACAAAGCAATTAAAAACCCTGTTTCTTTTTCCTGAGGTGTTACTTGTTACTTGATAAATCTCTCTTTTTTTTTTTTTAATTCTCTGGAGATCTGAACTGGCTTGAGGTGTAATCTACTAGGGTAGATATTCATGAAAAATTGATTTAGCTGGAGCCTAAGTGCAATAGGTTTAAAATAAACCTGAAAGGAATGAACAGTGTGTTTCTTGGCTGACATTTTATTGGCCATTTTTTTTAATACACACACAAAAGAGACCAGATAATTAAGAATCCAGACATTATGGATCTCCAGGAAAGAATTTTGTCACTGGGACATATGAATCAAATCAGTCAGCCACCCTATGCATTTCCTTAAGCTGTACAGCACTTTTGATTAACCTTTTCCTTAGTACTATATATGGTAGTTTTTGAATGGCAGGGTTGCATGCACATGTCAGTTTTAAACATATGTTTCAGGCAGCCGTCCTCCCTGGCCCGTTGGAAATTAGTACTCCGTTTCACCTATACCTAGTTTATAGGATGTGATAGCCTTTCTCCGGATTTATGAGCCTCTTTGCTCTCCTGGTATTACCAAGAGCTCTACCGCCATTGCTGACTCTGACCCTTTGTACCAGGACTCGACATCTGATTTTGTGCAGCTGGACCCGCACGTTAATGTTTTTGCCACATTCATTTCAAGCACCCAGCTAACTCCTTCCTCTCCTGTTATTTCCCATGACAGATAAATAATTCAAAATATGATATAAAGTATGGTGTATATCTGGATTGAATAGTGCTCTATCAAGACGTGTTTGAGCTATAGCAATGACCTCATACTTCCTGTTGAGGAGGGAGAAGCAAAAGGATATTTAAATCAATAGAATAAGGGAGCCATAGCTGTGGATATTGCAGTGCGTGTGAGATTTCTTCACAGGTATTATGTGAAAAAACCATATGATATGACATTTTAAGGATGTAAATAATGACCACTGGTTTATTATTGTTTCTAACATTGTAATGCCTATATTCCCAGGCTTCCTCATTAATGCTGCTTAAGTAGTAATTATATTTTTGAAAAAAAGTAATGGGGAATGGAGATTTTTTTTTCTCCCATTGTGCACTTTATTTTTATTATTCCCTAGTTTAAATATAACCCACAGAAGAATGAGAAAATTCTTTATAAAGGTCATTAAATAAATGCTGCTGGAACAAATCTTTAAACAGGATCATCACTGAAATGGGAAGTTATGCATATGGAACACTTTTACTTGTAGTACAGATTAAACAGTTGGCAAAATAAAGCTTTAGATTGCCAGACATTATGTGTCACTAGAAATCAGTTCTGACAGATTTTATTGAGCCTTTTACCCATATTATTGCTGCTATATTTTTTTCAGTTAAAAAAAAAAGGGGAAGAGGATTGACTTTTTCATTACAGGTCAGCCCATTTGGCAAAGGCTATCCTGTCACATGGCACACTTTTATACCAATTTTGATTTAATGTGCATAGCATGTTTATCAGAGGCGAATGTCAAGATGACAATAGTTTCACATTTCTGAGCCATTGCCAGAAGAACTCTGACACATTCTTTCATGGTTATTTCAGGACATTTTAAAAGTTTCAGCAATTCCACCACACACATAAAAAAACAAAGCAAAAACTTTTTTTCTTTCTTTTCCAAAGTTATTTTTCTTTTGGTTTATGAACCTTTTTAACTATTTCTTAAAAGTAATTGGCAACTGGGGGAGAGCAGAGCAATATATATTCTTTCACTCTATCTAGTGTCTTGTCCCAAGAAAGATTCACTACTGGTATAAAACCATTTAGTGCCAGTGGATTTTGGAGTTGGGCTGCCATAATATCTACATATTACTTTCTTCACGAACTCTTATCTATTCATACATACAAAGTACAGTAGTTTTGTAATGAGCTAGCAATTTTCACATCAGTTAGGGGGTTACTGATGTGATTTACTTAAGAGGGGATAGATATAAGGACAACCACAAGAGAAATATATAAAATAATACATTGTATTCAGATTACAAATCTGATCCTGGTATTTACTATCTTTCTTATTGCAAGAACTAGCTAGGATTCAGTTGCAATGCAACACTTTTAAAAATAATTAGGAAGGGTTGTTATATTCTTAGTGCATACCTACCTTGGACCCTGTGCCACGAGATGTGTCTGAGGCCAGAAGTTTTGTAGGCTACAAAAAGAGTGAGAGTCATACTGTTAGCAAAAATACTTACAACAAAGAATCAACAGCTTTAGAAGTGTTTTAGGATATTCACCAACAAACAACAAGCTGGAAAATAGGCTGTGGATCCTCTATCAGTAACTTTATTCACAACAACATCTGGGCCAAGAGTGAGCTGAGTATGGTGTGTTTCACCCACTAACATTGAATCTTGGCTTTAAAAAGTATCGCTGTACTCGGAACTGAGGCCTCATTGTATGAAAATGATCAGTCCTGCTGGCTTTAAGAAATAAGAAACACATTTTTTAGGCATCCTGATTACTTTTGATCATCTTTCTTCCTCTCCCTAGGTTTTCTTTAGCTAGCCTTCAAGAATGAAGTTCAAAAGGCTCATTTGGTTAGGATAGGAACCATAAAATTGTTAAACTTCTGACTTTGTTTGGTCTCTCTGGTGCAGGCAGAGGGCTGTAGTCTCGAGTAAACAAATATCTTGTCAAAATTCCTGTGATGCCTCACACTAAAGAGATATTATGAGAAATATAAATAGGGACAAAAACTTAATAACATAAACCAAACAAACAGCCAAACATTTTTGGAACTCAGTTCACATTTTTATTGAGGGTTCATGTTTATTTGTTCTGATATTTTTCTGGATTGTCAGATTATGGGGGTGCTGTCCCCGGGCATTGCACAGACTACAGGAATGACCAAATTGTAGACTGCCAGGCTGGACCTTGCTAGGCTGGTGCAAGGCATCAACTTGAGCCCTGCTGCGAGCCGAACTCCTCTGTGAGAACCTCTGACGGGAGCAGGGGATGGAGGAATTGCTCGAGCCTCCTTGCTGCTCCTTCCTGAGAGGCCAAGACTCCTCCATTATTACATGGCAGCAAAGATATTCACTATGACACCAAAACAGAGGTCACTGCTGACATGCAAAGTGATCACATTAGGCCACAAGGGAAATGTGAATACACATCGGAATATGCACCTACTGCACAATATGAATAGCTTCATTTTGCTTATGTTGCAAGAGAAAGTGCAACTTCACTACCACATACCTACAAACAGTTACAGTTCTTCCTTTTATACTTAGTATTGCATTGTGCAGTATTACACATTTACAATATGTGCATTTATCTACCTAAAGGGAAAGAGATTTTTTCTTTTGAATAATGTTAACAAAATCAGGCTTCATACAGTAATCTGGCTCATTTGCATGCAGATGAACTTTATACAGACCTGTTTTGAGACCAAAGTTTTTTTTAAGAAACTTTTTTTTTAGGTAATGACAATGACGGTGTCAGATTTAGCAGCTGATATGTTACACGGAGGAGCTCTACCTATGCATATGGGAGAGAAAGGGATACAAAGAACAGAAAGAAGTTAGAGGTGCAAGACTGTTCAATGGGAGATTTTCCCAGGCTCCTTTATTCCAAATATTGATAAACTTTAATTGAACTATAGATCCTTAATAATAAAAGAAAGATGCAAGCCTTGGGAACACAGAGCTCCAACTGGAGAACTGTAGAGATTTATGGCAGACAAAACTGCAAGGTATTCTATTTTCAGCAAATTTTTTTGAGAAGTAATCAATGTGCCCCTGGTCATTTTAGGGCCTATTTTAGAATAAAAAGAATTGTTCTTTCATCTTTCCTATCGTTTCTTAATTTCAATAGAT
Source organism: Aptenodytes patagonicus (assembly GCF_965638725.1). Taxonomy (NCBI): domain Eukaryota; kingdom Metazoa; phylum Chordata; class Aves; order Sphenisciformes; family Spheniscidae; genus Aptenodytes; species Aptenodytes patagonicus. Next base: position 140,311,230 of record NC_134950.1, read on the forward strand.
AATTTTTAATATAATTATTTTTTGAGGACAAAACCCAGTCTCAACTTGAGGTATCTATCATCTGATTTAAAGGTCATTATGAGCTGAGAATTCTTCTGTTTGTGTGTGCAGAGCAACATCCAAAGTCGTAATTACGTCCAGAAATATTTTTCAGGACTTCACTTGCATGATAGCCCTTTTCCCCCACTTTTTTAAGACAGGAAAAGCAGCACTGTGAGAGCATAAAAGGTAGTTTTAATAAGATACATGGGTTTACACTAAGCTACAGAGTCACCTAACAAGGTATTTAATAAATCATACATCAGATTAAGACCAGATTAGGTAATATATTTCTAAAAAATAGGGCCATTTCAGTAAATACTATTCTATTTCAGAAATATTTGTGTTGAGTCAATAAGATGTGACAGCTCTGCCTATTAGAAAAGTAGAGGGAGCTATGTTCCATGGGAAATTTCAGTGGTGCTTTTGGAAAACTTGTGGCTTTAAGGACTCTTCCATTGATTTCACTGGGCTTTAATTCAAAGGCTGGCCAGGAAGTTCTAGTAAGAAAGCATAATGACTTTCACACTGTTGATTTGGACAGTAATAGTTGCAAATAAGTGCAAGACATGCTGCCTTGTACTATCTCATTCTCCACTCTTAATGCTAGTTGATTAATTAAAGAGAGGCTGGAGGAATACAGCTAATCATGGTGGTTTTGATACACTTAATCACATTTTAAGGGCTTCATTGAACTGTTGAACAAACTATCTAGAAAGCTAAATTCTGCATCTTCTGGTAAACATTGCCGATACCATCTGATGGGTGGGAGAGCCAGATATAGCCATTAACAGGCTCATAGACAGAATGTTTCAATTAGTGACAATGTTTAATACTGTTTTCTGCTAGGGATCTCTAATTACAAGAGGGTAAACATATCTACTACATACTATTAATATAGTTTATCTATTTAGTCTCTTGTGAAGAGCTATTTACATGTTCTTAGTTATTTCTAAGGACAAAACTAAGCTTAATCTGAAAACAGAGCAGATTTTAAGTCATCCTAAATCAGTCAATAAGAGTCAAGGAAAATATAAGGATTATTCAGTTCCCTGATGGATAGGCCAAATATTTTTCAGTTTTTCCTGTTTTTCATTTGTAAAACATGGAGTCAAACCAAATTATTTGTTAATCATCCACTTGTAGGATTGCCTCATTATTTAAACTAAATGTAAAACTTAGACGTATCTTGATATCTGTAGAGTCTAATCAGAGTATGTGTTTCTTCTATCATCTACTCCAATGATCATTTAACAGTGCACTCAGAGGTGTTCACCCACTTCAGCCATAGTTCATGATGTTAAGTGGTGACTAACACCACCTTTTAACTGTCCATTATCTGTTACCACCAATTTAAATTCTGGGAAAAGTTGCCCTTATAAATGAACATCCTTCCTCGGCTCTTATATAAAATACTACTGCTCTAATAATAAAGCAAGTCCATCTTCTTTAATAAATTAAACAGAACCCTCATTCTCCTTTAATAGCAAGGTAGGAAGTCCAAAACTTATTCTTAAGCCCTTAAATTTAGGAGAACACTAAAGCAGATGCAAATTCTCAAACATAACAGTATTTCTGGTCAGCTACATAGAAAATTTCACTAAATGGCCAACATAGGAGACCACAGTTTCTAACTAGATCCAGATAGGTCAACATTAGCTAATAAATTTTGATCGACTGATTGTTCTTTGGTGGGGAATGAACAAACCGTAGTGCCACGAAAAAGAGACATAAAATAAACTAAAACCATAGCATTGAATGGTTTATTCTCACGTAGTGACTGTCTGATGGATTAAAAAAAAATAATAACTTTCTTCAAGGTTCTCATTAAAAAAATCAATTTGACTGAGACACAAGGGGTTGTTATTACTATTTTTAAGCAAAAGACTTATTGACAGGAATTTGCTTTATAACAAAATACCTTATAAAATTCTACTGCACAGAATAAACATCACAAAGTAAAGGTGAGTCTTGAGTTACATATACTTCTTAAAAGGCAGTTACAAAGTCAAGTCGTGACACATAAAAGATGGCCAAATTTTCTGGTTTCCACTAGTAACATTTTTAACAGAAAATTTTTTATACATTTACTCAATAAATAAAAAATAAATAAAAACTGCCAAAAGACACAAGTACTTACAATTCATCTGATACGTAACTGTCTACTTTTTATGTTTTAAAAAATAAAACAGACTTATGCAAAAAAACCTCACCCCAAAACACAGAGACTACGATTTTTGGATAAATTGTATGGCAGCGCCACAATTTCCAGTGGACAGAAAATGAGTTCTGTATGAAAGACTAATGCAGTTATATATGTTCTTGCAGTTATGAAAGTATGCTTATTGTGAAACCATTGCTAAACTAATTATTGTAGAAAAAGAAACAACCTTAGAAAGCCTTTCCACAAAATGAGTTGGGGAAATGTAGAATGATTGTCTTTTTGAGGGTAAAATCATTACTTTAATAAAGTAAATAGAAGTATTACTACTGATTTGAAAAGAACAGAACTTTGGAATAATTATCTGTGGAATAAACCACATGTACATATTTAGATATCAAAGAAGATGAAAATGAAGAGAGATAATACAAATATATTTGGGGGAGTTTCAAAGGCAAAATGTTTCTAACAAACGCTGCTTCAAAAACACAGTAAGTGCTTCCTTCCCTTCCCCATTATTCAGGATTACGATTTCCAAGGCTAACTCTGACACTTTGGAAATCCATGTAACCAGAACAAAATTACTCAGTATGTACCTACTACCTCAATGTATAAAAAACTATGTTTTCCCTTTTTGTTATATATGTTATCTGCAATTGCAATGGTATGATATATACATTGAAAACTGTGTTCATGAAGACTTGGATATTGCTGTTTGATGCCATTTTTTATAAACTGCAATTAAAAGTATTACCTATTTCTGTCATACTTGATGCGATGCAGAGAGATCTTGTTTCATTCCATATTCTTCAGCTGACTCTTGACAGGCCTGAGCAATCTGCCTTGAGAAGTGTCAGCTTCAGCAAAGTTTTCCCCGCACCGGCAATATTTGCACTATCCTTTGAGCACACTTGAACCCTGGCTGCCCTTTCTACCCCACTGTCTGGAAAGGCACTAGTTGTGCTGCAGGAAAAGATCACAGGGCAGGGGATACGAGCCAGCTCTAGTCCTTTCTCTTTTGGCAGTTGTACCCTTACTTTCAGTGTGAATTGGGCGGCCCTTGATGTTTCTGCCCAACAAACTCCTCTCCCAACTTGTGGCAGCATTTTGCTGATGTGAGGCAGATAAAAGAATCAGCATCCCTTTTACAAAGCTTTATAGCGTAGGAATTACGGGCAAAGGAGCAACAGGTGCCCATGCTGCTGCAATAGTGACATGCTTGACTTTAAGCACAGGCATAATGTCAGTTATTTGCAAATAAGTGAATAATAGGCAATGGACATTAGTGCTGTTTATGAGCTACAGAGAAGGAGTTATTTTACGTGTGTTGTGAAATAGTTCTGCTTTCTTTCAGGATTTTTTTCTTTTCATGACATTTCATCACTTCTCATTTCCCTCAAAATTAGATTGTAAACTAAATTGTTCATTCTTTATTCCAGTCTCACAGAAAAGAAAAAGAAAAAAAAACCAAAAAAACCAACCCTGCAAAATAAATATTGCTGGTGTCTACATAATGCATAGACTTCAATGTACAGTTTATGCTTTTTAGTACATAGTTATGATGTATTGGTAGAAAGAAACCCAGTAATGTTGACAAGAGAACAAGAATATTGGTTAATATGTAATCAGATAAAGCTAGATATGAAGTTTTGAAAATGATTATAATTTTTCTCAGAGAAAAATTCGGATATTTCCTTAGTTTCCACCCAAAATAAGAAAAATAAAAATAAGGAAAATGAGGAAAATAAGAAATAAAAAGTAATAAAAGATGAAACATAAGCCTTTGAAGTGCTGGCATGATTTCATCCACGGATGTCTAGATTTTAACTGAGAAAAAGTTCCTAGTTTAACTAAAAAGTCATTTCCAAACTTCTATTTGATTCTCATTTTTTCTTACTTTTGAAGACAAGCTTATCGGTATACCTTAAGCCATGTCACACAACATTATTGTGTTGTGTGGCACAGATGTCACTGAAGGCTTCCAAAATATTTGAGATTACTTTTGTTCTATAGACAATCGACAAGAGTTCTTTCTTGCCCTCTGTGACAATTACAGAAGTACTGAGGTTTTCAGTGGCAGGAAAACATAAACCTTCATTTTATGTGAGCATATGTAACCATTTTATTACGATGTTCTCAGATAGGAACATTTTTTCCTCCTTCTAAGTTGAAAAGTTTCTCTTAGACTTGCTTAATGTCAATGCTCATATCAAGGTAAGAGCAGAAGACCAGAATAGATGCCAGCATTCACCAGTAAATCACAGAAACAAAAAAAGAAAAAAAAAAACAAAACCAACATTAAAGTCAGCAATTCAATGGAAACACATATTTCAAAACATTTTTTATTTTGCAGATCACTGCATCTGGAATATAATTTAAATTTCTCTTAATCTGCTGTAACACTATCAGACACTTCAGCAAAACCTTGAGGAATATGAGAGCAAAGGCACGGGAACATTGAGATGGAGAAAAGAACAACATATATAACATTTAAAAAAAACCCCTGATATAGTCCTCATAAACTGTAGTCTGAACTAACTGGTATTATCTGAACTAATTAACCCTACCTTAGTTTCTTGCACACTGTAAATATGATAGTGTAGGAATGTTAGACCCAAAAGGATGTTTTGGGAGCTTTGGACATTTGGAGCTTTGGATATTTAAAGAGAAATAGTGACTTTACTTTTAGGCAAGAAAGCTCTCTTCTGGAGTACTCTGCTGATTAACCAAGCTGTCTGTGAAATTCACGATGTCACCACAAGATCAGGCTAGAAAAGGATAAAATGTCCATTTCGAGATCAGAAAATTTACTTTGCTGGCTAGAGGAATGTTTTCTTTCATTGAATAAATGTATTGTGAAATATATTAGAACTGAGTTATATTCTGCAGGCACAGTCTTTTTTTTTTTTTAATACCAATTAGTATTTCATGTTAATTGCATGCCAGTATAACTCTTTGATAATCTATATAAGCAGGCTTCTGGAAAGTTGAGAGAGATACTGAAGACCATCACTTCTCTAACAAACAGTGCTGCTGTTAGTTGGATTTTTTTTTTAAAAGAGTCCTATGAAAGGTCCCACACAACTCAGAGAGTATTAGGAGCAGCTGTCCTCTATCTTCCTTTTAAGCTATTGTGACTGAGGCAGTGATTAGAGATGGACAAAAAGTTTCTTCTGCTTTTAATATGAAGGTCTGCTTGTAATATGAATAGTTACTTGCTAGTGACCATTTTGCTCCCTTGGCTCGTCTATTTCTCCATCATATAATGTCACCACCTTGGTAGGTGTTATAAACATGTCTGTTGGAAAATCCTGGAGGTGAAAACTTTCTTGCAGATCAAAAGGCTACTCAGTAATCAAATCTAGCACAAGTATGATGTAGTTTCCTGTCTTCCTTGCAAACTGTGTGCAAACCCTTTATATTGAAATCAACTCTAAGTTCTAGGCAAAGTTTAGGATCTATTCAAAGATAATTCTTAACCAGAAAAATGGTTAAAAGCAGCCACAGTCTGCTGTCAATAATACTGCTAACAATTGTAGCTGAAATTGTAACTTGTTTTATTAGGCCCTAATTAGTGTATACCTTTATTGCCTGAGATTTTTTTTTTTTATTCAGCAAGCTTGCCTATCGTAACAGATCTTGAAATGGGGCTGGAAAGTCTAGAAACAGTACAGTGGAGACAACATTATGTGCACATGTACACTATTAATTCTTACACATTTCCCCTTATACAGCCAAATCCAGCCTGCCATGAGCAGGGTCCTGCATTGGAGCGGACCAGCTGTATCCCCTTGTGCCAAGATATCCCCCGTCCCAGTCCTCAGATGGGTGGGACTCGACTTTCGCTCCTTCCCTATTAAATACAGGGGAAACAACACACTGCTGATAGAAAGCCAGTGATAGAGTATTGACCTTCAATGCTGAGTGAGGAGACTAGGCAGACCTATGCCTCTGAAAATTAATACACCTGGATTTTTGGAACAAATATTATTTCATAATGGCAGCCAAACTACAAAGCCCTCTAGGCTTAAGTCCTCTCTGGCGCTGAACTACCCTGTGTGCTTTTACAGCTTTTGGAGCTGGTTATTTATGATGCTTTCCTAGTGACACTGACAAAACCTGTCTGTCTTTTTTGCCACATGGTGGATGTTCTAGAAGGCTCTCAATCCTCAAAGGTGTCCTCCTATAAATTAGTTATGTTATTGGCTCCGATAAAAGCCTAAAGAGAAGCTACTTTCTAACCATATAATGCAATCTCACTTTAAAGTACTACAAAATTTTGAGAAGAGGCCTCTATATATGAAAATGGTGGACGCTTGAACATAAATTGAAAGCTGCTTCTGGGAGGCCTGAATGATAGATTCTGGCTGAACCACTGAGTAAACGCAAGTATTTTTGCATTTGTTGCTTTTAGAACACAGGGAGTCAGCTCAGGGATTGATTAAAAGATTCTTACCAAGTTCAGGGTAGGAAAAATGATTGCATCTAGCATGATCATAAGAATGTACAGAAGACCCAGTACATTTAAGGTTTGTCTGGAGTGCTTCTTTTTCTGGGCTAGTGGCACAACAGTAACCTACACTTTTAGAAAACAGATGAAATAATAAATGCAAACCTTGCAATATGCTGTAAATCTCAAGAGGCATCTTAAAAGCAAAATAAAAATAAAGCATTATTACTATAAAAGAGATAAATACATTTATCTCTAGTGATCTCCAAGAACTCTGCATAATAAAATAGTAGTAAAATGAACTAACTCTCAAACACAATGGCTCATTCCTGGTTGCACACATGCTGAGTTTTATGTAAATAAATCTACAAGAATTTTAATGACAGTGTCTGTTCTGGAGAATACGATTTTTTTAATTTTATTTGATCAATGTTGGAGAGTATAAAATGTCAGAACTATTATTTTCTATTAACTGTATCTGGCATTGGCATAAACAATCAACTTTGCCAAACAGTTGAGTGGATAAAGAAGTAAGAAAAAGAGAAGGAAGTCTTTGTCAAACTTAGTAAAAACTTCACAATCTATGTACAAAAGACCTAATTTGCTCGCACTTTTTTGTTTAAAAAATATTTTATAAAACCAAAATCCTTTTGATATTGTTCAGCTAAAAAAAATAATAAAATCTCACACATGTAAGAGTTTGAATGTCTGGCTCATCACAATTTTAATTGTAAATCCCAGGAAATGCAGAATATGAAAATTAAATTAGGAAGTGCTCAATGGATTGCAGAGTAGTAAATTTTATTAAATTTCTTTACAAAATAACATTTGGAAAATAATTTAATAAAAAGCTGTATGTGCCTTACTAAGAAACAATGAAAAAGGTTCAAGCAGTTTTTAGTATATCCAGAATATTTTTATAATGTCTGTGGGCTTAAGCAAACTGCAGTTCAAGCCAATGTGAATTGACCAAAATCTATGTACCTTTAATCTAATACATAATTTATGTATTGATTACTGAAAATACAATTTATGACAAACAGCATGATTCTTTAAAGCTGTCTTATATGAACATTCTTTGTGATAATGTAGCGAATTGTTAACAATTAGTCTTTGAGAGTTGCAATCGGTTTGTCACAGACAACACATTGAATTTCAACTTTTAAAAAACTGTAGTATTCCGAAAGTGTATAGACTTCTGTAGTATTCTTAGCAGAAGTCATAGCCTGTTGTCCAGAGCTGTTCTGGTGTAGAGATCCACATTTCAAGAAGTGGGCAAAATATTAAATTTATATGTGCTTTTTTCATATCGATGTACGTGGCTCTCTACACCAAGAATGGTGATTTTTCAATAGTTGGTATTTGGAAAGAAATATCAGACACTTTCTCTTATTTTTCCTTCTGTAGTATTTTTCCTTCAAGCTAGGTATGAAAAGAAAGAAAACTAGAAAAATGCACATTTGCTATGTATCTTGGAATAACTCTACAATGTTAGATCTTATTGCTGAAATGTATGGGACTTCTGCCATTTGGATAAGTAAGATGAGGATTTCTGGTTTGATGGGAAGATAATATTAAACCTGAATTTAATCATGCTGATCAAATCAATATTGCAGTATTGCCTTTCCTGTTGCAGTTTAATGAAAGACACAACGATGACACCAATATGTCAATCTTCCTTTCAGGACAGTTATTATCCTATAGGGCAGTTGCAATGTCCGCAGAGCTAGAGCTCCAAATCCTCCAAACACAGATCTTCAAAATCTCTTCCACTAGCAATCTGTGGCAATATTTTTCTGTCACCTTCTCACGTGAGCCTACTGAGTCAACAGCACAAATACTTTTGAGAAGAGTAAAAAATACATGAAGTTTTTCCTTCAGATGGAAAGGAAATTCCAGTGTTAAATGGCAAAATCCCATTTTGTTTCTACAGGAAGATGTTCAGTACAAGCCATTCAGAGTCCTTCAGCTTTTGTTCATGAAACAGCTGGAACACTGCTCAGATTGATCCACTTGATTAATTCAATTAGTACAACTAATAATATTAAGAACAGAGAATTGCCCAATACTTAATCATTTGTAACACTGTCAGTGCATACACCCAGTTAATGAAATATTTTTTTGAAAGAAAAAGGAAGGAAGGAAGGAAGGAAGGAAGGAAGGAAGGAAGGAAGGAAGGAAGGAAAAGAAAGAAAGAAAGAAAGAAAGAGAGAGAAAGAGAGAGAAAGAGAGAAAGAAAAAGAAAAAGAAAGAAAGAAAGAAAGAAAGAAAGAAAGAAAGAAAGAAAGAAAGAAAGAAAGAAAGAAAGAAAGAAAAAGAAAGAAAGAAAGAAAGAAAGAAAGAAAGAAAGAAAGAAAGAAAGAAAAAGAAAGAAAGAAAGAAAGAAAGAAAGAAAGAAAGAAAGAAAGAAAGAGAAAGAAAGAAAGAAAAAGAAAGAAAGAAAGAAAGAAAGAAAGAAAGAAAGAAAGAAAGAAAGAAAGAAAGAAAGAAAGAAAGAAAGAAAGAAAGAAAGAAAGAAAGAAGAAACAAACAAGCAAACAGCTTGCTTAAATCTTGTAAAATCTTTATTTTAATACCTCTGGCATTGCCAAGAAGAAAAATAGCATGTGAGACATCTTGTAGATCTCATCATCATGAACTCAGAGTGATAGCTCTGAGGACATTGATGTCATCAGCTCAGGAGAGTGTGTCACACAGAGGTCTCACTCCTCACTGTCCTAGTGCCTTACTTAATGCCTGGATGCTTCTCTTTAATACAGTGAGTTGCCTTACGTTCCTGAGGATCAGCAGAGAGTGCAGAAAAGCTTTTATTTCACGCCTCATTTCTTCCAATATCCTTGGAATGACTTACCTCACTCAGGTTCTCCTGGCAGTTGTGGAAAAAGAAGAGAGTTGCAAATGAATTGCTATTTCCCATACGTGGGTACATAGGTGTAAACATCACAGCACCAGGGATACAGCAACAAACATTTCGGTGATGAACACGGTTATCTTAGCTAATAAACAGGCACTTGGCTAGCCCACTTGTATGGACTGAGGACTGGTGGGGGAGTTTTAGTCAGTATTGATGTGCTTCAAAGAAAAATACTATTGATTTAACTAGGGTTAATTGATGAATCATCAAGGAGGAAGGCTGACTGCCTTCTATGCCCCAGACTGGCCAACATGCAGCCCCTGCCTGAGACACTGTTGAATTGCTGACGTGTCACTCAGTTAATATCTATATGACATTTAACATCCAAGTGTCAAGATGTTATGAATGTAAGGTCCCCTCTCTCAAATGCAAAAGGGGGGAAATATGCCAGTCATCTTTGCACCATGGATCTGCCAAATCAGTAATTTTTAATGAAAGCTACAGGGGTTTTGCAAAAGAATCAGTTGCCAGCCAGTGAAATATGCTTCTTCTCATATAGTCACACGTAAATCCTAATCATTTGGAATTGAGTTTTGTTCAGTTTTCAGTTTTTATTTTAATAATTGTACCTGGAAAGCACCACCACTGTCCATAATACAGGTAACCAGTAAAAAATTAATAAATTAAATTGCTTTATAACTTTCTTTAATATAAAGTGTAATATTGATCAGTCAATAAGTATAAATAATACAGGCACCAAAGAGTTCCACAGTGAGCTTAAATTTAAATCTTAAATCTTTTTACTCTAAATAACTTTCAGCCATAGTCTGTTCTTCCCCCCCAGCAGTCCATCCCAGCTTTTCATTACAAATGGTGGACTGTGGTACCCAAAACCACATATTTTGCTTAGCAAATATTGCTTCATCGCCAAGACCTCTCCACTGTTGAGGGGTCACAGGTTCCATTGGAAAGCGACATTCCTGGCAAGAGTTTCTGCTCAACTCAGCTCATTCCAAAAGAGGAAAAGCATGAGAAAAGGGCCAAAAGTTATTATGTCTATCTGACTCTGTCTCCATCCCTAGTACAGATAGAGATATGGATATGATAACTGTCTGTTGCCTTTTTTTTCCAAGCAGATGTAAGCTCACTAAATACACACAAGGGTGACCAGATGTGAACCAGTTCTGTACTTAAAACTGCAAAGCTGCAATTCATATGAGGTTGCTCTTACACTGTACATCAGACTTGAACAGTAACATTACAGTAGTGTTAAGTCCACAGGAGAATGGCAGGGTGATACACAAGGGAGCTAGAGTGAAACTCATTTTCCTACAGCAGCATTGTGTGACACGTCTAAAGTTAACTACAACGTGGAATTGCAACCTTTAGGCTTTGACTACGAAGTCATGACTCCCGTTAGAGAAAAAAAATGTGAGGAAAGAAGATTTAGAAGCAAGCAAACAAAAAGACAAAAAGAATGTAAAACAGAACCACCCCTGTTTCTTTTGTGTCTTTTCTTCAGCCTTCCACATCCTTTTGTATTCTGTGTTGAAACCAGAATCAACTATGCAGTATTTATAGTGATGTTACTCTCCTGATAAAGTATTACAGAGGCTGTGGCAACAATCTAGGGCTCAGCAGGGAAGCTGTAAGACAGCTATTTTTGTAATGTTTAAAATTATACTAAATTAATAAAAATAAAATCTCCTGCTGGGCTTCCAGTTTTAAATAGCACGTTGTGGTGTAAATGATCAGAGCATCAGGGTTCTGCTAATTTAGTACATACTATAACAGTGAAGACATTAAAGGATCATAGCATTTTTAATTTTAAAAACAACACTCTGTGAACTGGTTGAATAATTTCAATAGATTATGCTAGGAATTGCTAATATATGCTTAATGGGATAGAGGGAAATGGGAAACCTGCATATGGTAACTTTTAGGGGTTTGAAGGTATACTTGTTTAGAACTCTGTCAGGGAGGACTCTCTCTGTTCCCAGATTGTAACAGTCTAACTTACTAAATTACCACCTCCTAAAATTAGAACAGTACTTAAAAAATAATAGCTATATTTAATCTTTTATTAAAGCAAGATGAAATATTTCCTAATAAAGAAAAAAAATTGATTGCTTTAGAATTAGAAAGCTTCCATTGTCTCATACCTGTCTGGAAAGCTTCTGCAAAGTGGCTTTAAAAACCCTACCCCAAAGCATATAGTAGATTAGATAGTCACCAAGCGCAGGTCTTTTGGAATCAGCTGGAAAGCACCCATTAACTTCACCTAAAAGGATCTAATTTATACAGTAGGTATGAGCTGGAAGCATTTAGTCAGATTTTGGACAACATGAACAGCTAATGTGTGTGCAAGATCAAGACCTAAGCAGAATAAAAGAGGAAGGTGATGACAGAAGTTTTCATAGAAAGGATGTAAAAAATGCAAATATTCACTTGACAGTAAACACATATACTGGCTCCTTAGATATTTTTCCCCCAATACTGGAAACCTCTGCTTTCATTGTGGCAATTCATCCCTGGTAGAAAAGGATCAGAGTAACAGCAAGCAAAATGGGCCACTGGCAAGCAAATTGTCTAATGGGTTTCGACAAGGTTAGAGAGATGGGTAGAGTTTTAGCGCCTTGCAAGTACGTATTGCTATGACCCGTGGGTGGAGCTAAGCCCAGAGTAATGACAACAGAACATTTATAGGGGAAGTGCAAGCAAGGTAACATACACTAAGACATCTCTTCCTCATTCCAGTTTTTCTCACTCTGGTTTTAAAATACCAGAAGCTGTGTCTGAAAGCATGGAAGACTTACGACTACTTCTGCTAGCATTTATGTTTTCTCATGCCAGACTACTTCTTTTCAAAAGTACTGCTTGTTAAGTAAATAGAAGACAGTATAATTTTGATAATTATTATGTTTACAGGGAGCTGGAACAAGGTAAAAGTCACTGGCATTCTTGTTGAGCTAGCTGATATAATGTGACCTGAAATAATGTCTTCCTAGTGGAGTCACGCAAAAAATCCCTAGAGCCGATACACTGAGACCATGTCATCCTTGTGAAGGGAGCAATATTTGTACTACACTGTAGCAGTCTAATATGTGTGTATCTTAAACACTGAACAAGCTAATAGAAGCAATATGACTGCAACTTTTTGGGATGCATTTTAGACCGTAGTTCGTCAAAATGGACACTAAAGCAGCTCACTTTTCTTAGACAACCTGAGCCTGAAAAGAACACTTTTCAAGCCAGATCAAGTACTTCTCCTTTGCTGGCTCACTCAAGTTTTGATAAAGGGTGAGATGATTTAGCACACCATTGAATTAAATAAAAATCATAAAATTTAACTCAATCTTGCTGTAATGCACAAAACTGACCAAGATCTTTACAACAATTTTTTTTGTTTTTGTTTTTTCGTTTCTTTGGGGGTTTTTTGTTTTTTTTTTTTTTGGTCAGGAACGGCCAATTTTTCAAAGCTGGAATTTTTGACACAAATTGTAATGTTTTCATAAAAGCTTGGATAATGGGGACTGATTAACAACAGATTTACATCCCCCTATCCACTATCCTTGTGGCATCTCAGGGGCCCCCTTGGCAATTGGGAGAACAGCGACTGAATTTCTGATCTGAAGAAGAGAAAGAATTTGAATCTGGGTTTCCTATATAATATGTTCTGTACCATGATTGTGGGCTATAGTGGAGTCAAGCTGAGTATGAATGTTACTCTTCGTGTACATGGAAGAGCTTAATCTGATTTTCATTTTTTACTAAACTTCCAAACCCAACTTTTTCTGTGAAACCAAATTCTGAGTTACTAGCCAACACCAATAATAGAGGCAGAAAATACTGTTTTGGTAGAGCCTTATAAAAATCCCACTTTTTGGACCTTAACTACTGTGTCCGCAGAGATGGGTTTTTTCCTGCCATTCGGCAGTTCTGTGCTTCCCTCCCAGCTGCTAAAGTGGGGATAACGCATGTTCCCCCCCTTCCCTGGAGGGCTACAGAAAGGGTAAACAGTTTAGTCCATAAGGTATCCCAGGCATAGAGACTATAAAGGTTACATCTGTACCAGTAAGTACATTGGGAGAAAGCCACGTGACATGGCACGACTGACGCCAGCTTCGCTCCTTGCTCTCCGGAGCAGGGAGGCTGTGCTCAGCCAGGCTGCTGAGGACACAGTCCTCAGATGGGAACTCTCCCACTGCAAGCCACACCGTGCCAGTATTGTGCCAGTGAGTGCGCTAATTATTAAGCAATATGATAAATAAAGTGCCCGAGTTGAGCTTGTACCCTGGCTTTGTGTAATTTGTTAATGCAGTAAACTTAGAAAAGAGAAGCACGCACAAAGGAGGGAAAAGGACACGTGTAGATCCCTAAAGTCTTAGGTAGTTAGACATATAGCCTCTTGACTCATATATCGCTTTTCTCAAGTTTCTGGTGAGCTGTCCTATAAGGCCATATTTTACTGACCCTCTTCCAGAAAATCCATGTCTAAATAGGTGCCCACTCAAATTTAACTAACTTTATTATTAAGAAAGTATTATTTAGTATTAATTAATAGTAGTATTTAGAACTGAAATAATATTTTCTGCGTTGAACAAAACAGTAAGAGGTCAAATATTGATGCAAAGCCATATGCCAAAGTTTAGGCCAAGCGTATATCAACACAACCAGATAAAATTAAGAAAGCACTGGGAATAGTTTACAACTCCAAAATAAGCAGAAATGCAATCAATGGCAAGCGGTTGGTCAGTACTTCGACTGCTTTGGTTGTGGGTGGTGTCTTTTTCCACTGTTGACTTTTGCTCATGGAAACCATAGTCTTTGTGCCCCAAAGCCTCTCCTTCCTACTCACTTGCGCAGTGCCTACCATACTTTGGGTACAGCTGGAATATAAATATTCCATATATTCCATAATATAAATATGTCCCCCAAAGTTTTGTGTTGGAGGCTTCTGTCCACCCCACAGGCTGCTCACCTGAGTCTTCACCATTATTCTGAAGCACTTTTTTTTCTCTTTTCCAACCCTTTTTTGTCCCTGGTTCATTCCTTGTGCTGGCATGTATTCATATGGATTTTTTTTTTAACTGTTATTAATTACAGATGATGTTTCTTCTTCACACTTGACCGCAAAAACAGACTGAAATGGACATTTATTGAATAGAGATGCAATGCACTGCACTACCAGTTCATGTGCTGCTCAGGCAGATTCTGAGGCCTTTCTTTCCCCTCTACTGCTCCCATTTCCCCGTGTCCATAATTTATTAAGCTCAGCAGCTCTGTCAAAACCCTGAAACTATAGCTCAGCAGCACTAATTGCTACTCCCATCATTAAAACTGATCCATGCTCCCTTGATGCAACCTAACCAAAGAGTAGCAAGACAGACAAAGGAATCTTATGCTCCCTCAGACAAATAGTTACCACTTCTACCAAGCTAAGTCTTTCAGAAGGTAAATAAACACAAAAATACAAACAACAACAGAGGGCATTGGCATATCCTGGGGCTGTGAGCCTGTCTGTTTATTCAAAGGATGATGAAAATGTTGGGAGGAATATCAAGGTGGCCACAATTTACCATTTAGAGAAGAACATTTATTCAAGACACCAGCTTTGTTACAAGGAGTCTGAGATCAGATGAGCCATGCTAAGAAAACACACAGGATTCTGGAGAACCCCTTGTTCTGGAGCACAGCAGAAACAAGATTACAAACAAATTTTCAGATGATATGTAAAACTACTATCTCCATGGAAGTAGAATCATATGAGCTATTTATGTGCATGAAACAAAGCACAGCAAAACACAGTTTGTTTCTTTTGTCAAGTGAATAAGAGACAGTTCATTTGTGAAGAACAAATACAGGGCTCACACAGGATTATTACTGCTGTGACACTAGAAGTAAGAATAAAGCATCTAGATAGAGCACAGGTAATAAAACATTGCGGAAATCTGAGCCAGCCCAGGTGCTCTGTACTATCTCTAGAACCTGTTTCCAAATGACAGTATGTTTGCAGAGTTCTTGCCAAGCCCCAAATGATCCCAAAACCTTTGGGACGTGGTGATAAAAATGAGTACTTGCTTCCTATATAGGCATATACAGGAGGGAAATTGTCCTACTCTCCACTGAGCTTTCAAAAATAAGAAAGAGATGAAACAAACTGTAGAAATAGAAGGTCACTTTTCACATCAGAGAGTGGTGACCTCTGGATTTCCACAAGGATCTGTGCTAAGATCCATTCTGTTCAACATACTCATAGGTAACACAATGAATGGAGAGAAGACCATGTATATTGGTAATACAAATATTATTACTACAACAAAAGAGAGCATGAAGAACTGAGGAAGGACCTCATGACAGTAAGTGACAGAAATGGAGGATGACATTCAGTGAAGACAAAGGTCCAATGAATAAGGTACATGGTGAATAGAACAAATAAATCTTGTCAGTCACAGCTCTCTGGAAAGGGGAACAGCCCTTCCAAGAGTAGTCTGACCCGGCTCCTGTTGCCTCTTCTCAGCCCCAGGAAGATATAATAGATGCACTCCTCCTGTTTGAATTAACTGAACTTTGGTCCAGATGGATGCTTAGCAAGTAGGCCTAATCAAAGTTAATCCTATTGTGCAGGGCTATCAGTGAGAACTCAGCACCAAACCCCAAAAAACAGTTTGACTGGAGACTGGGTTGATCAGCGGCCAAAACTGCATTAACACAGCAGAAAATCTGACTACAAATCAACCACTTTACGCCGTAAATGTCTGCAGCCATCAGGGTCCGTTGAGCTCTCCCTCCATAGCAGCTGGCTGCGCAGTGACGATCTCCCCTTGAGTGGGGATGCTTCTCAAGGTTACCCCTCGTGGATGAGAGATCCCTTACCTGACACCAGGCATCAATGGGTTGGTAAGTGACTTTTTTCCATGCACGTAACATTTAAGATATGTATAGTAAGCTTAAGCGATAATCTTTGTCTCCCATACTAACTTTAAGTGTAGTAAATAGTAGAGTATTGACCACCAATCCCTCTGTACTTATTAAATATTTTACATATCTAAATTTACTGATTAGAACTCAATAAACTAACTATTAGATCAGATCTGTCTGAGCAATCTCTGACTCTTCTCCAGTGACAAAATTGGCATAGTTGACAGGATGGTGGATTCAATCACTAACTATTTATGGAGGCACGGAATTTGCCCTTCTCCAAGATTTTCTGAGGGTTGGGCACATGGAAATTGGGATAATTGGACTAAGATAGAGGAACATTTAAACCTCACGAGAGGGAAACTGAAAAATGGTAAAGAAAAGGGAATAATTTGCAAGATATTTGGAACGTGTTTGGAAGCAGCATGTCAGTATAAGAAATGCAAAGGAAAGGAAATGAGAATGTTACAAGATGAGGTTGAACAAAGAAGGTGACAAGAATTGGTGTTATCTCTGTGAATAGAACAATTGCCGAAACAATTGGGGGAGGAAAAAGAAAAGTGAAAAAAAGGAGAGGACAAACTAGAACTCATGATAACTCAGGCCCCCAATCTCCCAGACCCTGTAAAGATCCGTAAATTAATTGTGTACCCAGCAGATTCAGATGGAGATGTATGGGGGGACCCTGACCAGGAATTTAGTGATGAAAGTAGTGAAGACAATGCGTTAGATGACTCGGAGTTTAAGGTTGACCCTATTATTAAAACTGAAGGGTCCGTAGGCCCCCAGGGGAGTAACCAAAGAAATACCACAAGAACCATTCTGTGGGACCCCCTTCAACTGGCTAATTTGCAAGAAAAATATGGGCAGAAGCCTAGCAAGAGTGAAACTGAATATCTGTGGTGCATCTCCTTAACTGGAGGAGATCGTACTATGTTAAAGCAAGATGAAGCAGATGTCTTTTGGGGACCGGGAGTATTTTTAACAGGGGGACTAGATCCTAACAGTGAACTGCATTCTGTCACATGCTGAATAGTTTATTGGGCAGGGGGCATAGACTCTTGGGAACAAGGACAACCTACTACTATCCCTATATGATCATTAAGTGAACTTTCTATTGCTGTTACAAAGGCAGCCTGCATTCAAGCTGTGAAAGATAGGGGTGAACATGGCGACTACCCTGTCTCAGCTCCCGTAGACCCCCAGGCCATGAAGCCGCTAATACAGGGAGCCCTCGCTGTTTTAAAACCACATCTCATTACAAAAAGAGATGAAACAAAAGACAGCAGTGGAGCTAAACATTGTGTTAATGCTAGGTGGATACACCCTAGCCACTCACTAGAAGGGGTAACTAGTCTGGAGTCTCCCCGCCGAGACTTGTGTTACTTCCCTTTCCAGGAACAGTACCAGGGATGATACCCAAACACCTCCCCTGGAGATTGGGTCAACCACTGGAAGAATACGTATCCTTCTCGCAGGAGTAACCATCCCCAACATGAACCAGATCTGGTTTATATGTCGACAAGCCCGACGCATGGAGTAGAGACCCTCACTTCTTTTATTTCTACTAATCAATATGGTAATGGTTGTAACCGCGCTTACATCGTGCATTACAATGACAATTGCTAACAAAGCAAGCTATAATTGTACAACTTTAGGAATCTCACCCATTAACATGAACTTGGCAGAGGGAAATACAAGCATAATATGTGAAACACAACCCCCAAAATATGAAGGGGAAATTTACTTACTTAGTTTTCAATATAGTTCCTTCAAAAAGTGGCATAGGTGTAACAAGGCTAGTAGCTGTTCAATGAGTTTTACATTAAAAGAAAATATGGAAAGAGAAATACTATGCATGTGGAGATACAATTTATCCATGACTGAAACTGGGGTTGTTGACAGAGGGGAAGCAAGCCCAGGGGTTCAGGATGCTTCCCTTCGGCACAGTCCTCCATCCCAGTTCCTCTCCTGTCCCAGACTCCCACTTCTGCCCCATAAGCAACAAAATACCATCTTGCTTACGCTAGCGAGCCCAGCTGCAGTGTGTCACTTCTGCATTCCTGGGTTGTGTCAGTCTGAATATTGCAATGCAAGAATGCCATGGAAAATCCACTCTCTCAGCAATGCTAATAATCTGAAAGGTCCCAAGTTTCATAAATGAAACTGAAGTTCAGATACCAGATGACATAGTCATGGTAGTACAATAATAGTCTGTCTTTTTAAGGTGGCCAATGACTGGGCTAACCTAGCTTGCTTTTCCCAGGTGAATTAACCTTTTCAGTAAGTGTGGACTATGCGAATTGCAGAGATGAATGGGATTTAACTCTCTCTGTGGCTTATAAAGCCATAGTGGTCTTGTACTGTGATTCAGAGTTAATATAAAAAAAAAAAGAAGACAAAGAAACAAATTAAAGAAGCTGAAATCAGAATTTGATGTAAATAACAAAACTTTAGGATATAGCTATAAACTTGAGCGGGGTGACATATTTTTGTCTTCTGTCCATGGAGGTTTAAAGCTACATGAGCAAAAGTAGGAAGTGCAAACATTGCAGAAGCAGAAATAATATTCCAGTGACTAGGTTATAAAAATAATAAATTACAATACTCTGTTCATTGCATACAATCACAAAACAAATACTTTGAAATATCAGCTATTACCGTTTGTCAGAAATGCATACACCCAAATAAAAATCTAAATCCATAACATGGATAAGAAAGGGAAGATATCATAGATTATCTTGATTATGACATCCATAACGAATTCTCTATTCAGCATAAGAGAAGGAACAATATTCCACTGACAGAAAGGTATGTTAGGTAAACTAACATAGTTATCTCAAAGTCATATCTCGAGGTATGTATCATAGTTAATATCTCAAAATACTGGTGTGCAGATTTACACTGCTGTCATAATTATCTTGCATGACTGCTAATAGGACTACCATCTTCTTCAGTGCTTTCTTAGGCTTT
The DNA here is from genome assembly GCF_965638725.1 of Aptenodytes patagonicus. Taxonomy (NCBI): domain Eukaryota; kingdom Metazoa; phylum Chordata; class Aves; order Sphenisciformes; family Spheniscidae; genus Aptenodytes; species Aptenodytes patagonicus. The sequence goes on from NC_134950.1 coordinate 140,330,628, forward strand.
TCCTTATTTTTTCTTCATTACTTTTTAACATATCTTTAAATGAAGTTAATAAATACAAACATTTTTTGTGGCTCTTTAGATTACTCTCTTTGGCCACAACACTGAAAACCTTCATTGCCCCAATTGTTTACTTCTGTCCAATTTGCACTCCCTCACAATCATTTCCATGAACAAGGGTGTTCTCTTCCTTCTTTGGGTTTATCTCCTTAGCCAGCATTTACTTTTATTGATTTCTGATCCCTACTTCCAACCTATTTTATTTCATAAAGCAAATTACTTTGAATAATTTATTCAAGTTCAGACTTTTTTTTTCCTGTTGTAGAATATCTATGACGCAATTACAGTTTTGTCTAATTTATTTGATTTTGAAAGTATTCCCTAATTTTGTGTAAAGAATTTTAACCCTATGGCCCAGTCAGACAAGAACTTTGTCAGTATTTTGAGTTAAGTCTGATTCCGTTGACTACAGCCAGACAAACGTAGGAGTGTGAACAAGAAGTAAAGTATCCTGGCAGGTAGGATAGTAACTGGCTGGGGTAAAATGCTGTTTCATTTAAGCTAGTGACAAGACCAAAATTTTGGGGACCAAATTTACATTGTTTGTCCTTTGCAGAAAGAATGAAAGATATATATTACTTTGTTAGGATAGGTAATGTGATCGTAACCACATGGTGATTAAAGAAAGCTGAGTACCAATTTCAATTGTATTCTATAACACGGAACAAAATGCAAAAAAGAAAAAAAAGGCATATAAATTAAAAAATTAATTCCAAGTAATTACTGGATTAAAATTTTATTTCTTCACAAGGTAGGGCCATTGTATTGGTTAGAACCCTTTGAGTTGGAGCTCAGAACTTTTCTCTTATGGTGACATCCTTAGAGAGGACTAAAACCATATTCAACTTCAAATATCTAGATTTTCTGTTAATATAAAGGAGAATACTCTTTCTTTTCTTTTTCTTTTTTTTGTTAATATTATTTTAAGTAGTGGAAAACTCAGGCTGACTAGGAAAGACAGAAATAGCAAGAGCTTTATAAAAAAATCTCTGCCAAAATCTCTCCTTGATTACTTTGTCCCTGCATGGAAAGTTCTTTGCAGCTTGGTTTCAGTCAACTTGGTAGCTTTTTGATTTGCAGCAAACTGCACAGTAGCCTCTGATCCCTGGGAACTTATTGTTTCTGCCATCTCTGAAGCCAGCGCTGTTTCATCATTGCTTCTCTCAGCGGTCTCCAACTATCTCCTCAAGATGCAAAGCCTGCCTCTGTGCTGTGACTCTCTCCTGCCTGCCACATCCTCTAATCCAGAAATTTCCATCCTGAGCAGAACCAGTTACTCCTGGAGACAGGAAGAATCTCTCCACCTAACCCATCATGGTTTCTTTCCTCCCCATGAATGACTTCTACTCAGTTTGCTTTTCTTTTCCCAGAGACCAGCCTCTGATGATGCCCTGGCTCTGCCTTAGCTATCTGCCTCTTTCAGAGCTTCCTGCTGAGTTTGTCTGAGAGGTGCTGGAGCTATAAACACAGCTGCCTAAAGCACAGGGAAGCTTCCAGGCACTGGAGGAGGTGAAACTGCTGTGCAGGAGAAGGGTAATTCTGCTTTCAGAACACTAAGATAGAGACAAGGTAGATAAATGGCTAGAAAAGGAAAAAGGCAAGCCAAAATCATAGCCCTTTTATAGAAGACAGTAGTGAACAGCCAAGTCTTTACAAAAGTGCAAGACAAGCATAGTTTCATTAACTATGAACCATGGAGGGTAAAATAAAGTCCGTCAGATGCTGAAGTGTTAGACCTGGCTTTGAACAGTGCACAGTTCAGAGAAAGGGGATGCAATTTTTGTTTGGCTAACCTAGAGTTGCCCTCTTAAGTAAGCAAGTTTCTCACCATTTTGCCCTACTGAGGGATTTCCCTCATAAAAGAGGGAAGCAGCTTTGTATGTTCTTATTAAAACTTCCACCGAGAGCTCTTAGAATGGTTACTAGCATTCAAGTCTAAATAATGTAACAGACCTAGACCAAATAAGACTTAGTTAACAGATGCGTATCCACAAAGCCGTCCAAAATGTTTTGTAGTCACAAGTCATCTGACACCACACAAAATGTCCCGCAGGTTACCCTTTTCTAGAAGCAAATTTCACGCTGCAGTTTGCATTCCTTCTCTGTGCACCAGACTTGATGACCTCTGAGAGAATGCAAATATATAACGATGAGCCACATTTGCACCAAAAGGCATAATTAAAGAGAGGAAGGAAATTAAGCAAAGAAAAATACATTGCAAATTTCAGAAAAATCTACCTAATAGTGAAATAAGTGGATTGAGGGATAAATGGTCTCCCAAGAGATATAACAGAAAGGCTATCTGCTTGGATTAGTACTAAATGGAATGAACAAAACACTAGAAATTACATTGCAAGGAATAATTTTGCACTGACAGGGGAATGGTAAAGATAATCTAATAGTACTGTTCATCTCTAACCCACAGAAACTACAGGACAAGGTATCATGAACAACACTTTTTGATTCTTTCTCACTTTGGCACTCCTCTATACTCAAACTTTTTTTTTATCCTGCCAAGAGCTGCTTATGATATGATGTGAAGCTGGGTCCAGCCCGTAAGGAAGTGAAGAGAAGGACAGTCCATTAAATATTTTGGGAGGAGTAAGTGTTTACCATCCTCAGGGGTTTTGGCAGGTCTAGTATTTCAGCAGGTATGACTGTTCTAGCAGGTGTGACTGTTCTAGCGGGGTAACTGTATTTTCCTTCTTTGCCATTTACTACCTTGAAGGGATATCAGAGAGGGCTACAGAAGCCTTTGTTGTTTTGAGGCAGCTGTTCTGATTGCTCGCCAACGCCGCGCTGGTCTTAGAGAATCTGCTGACAAAGAAAATGTAGGAGACTCACATTTGTGGGTTTTGTTTCTGTTTTTCAAGGGAGCATGCCCCTTGGGAAACAGCCTTATGACAGCAGGCCAGAGAGGTGACATACGTGTGAACATATGTCACTGCCCCCTGCGGTGACGTACATGCAAACATATGGCACTGCCCTCCTGGTGCATATTAGTTGTCAACAGACACAGGAAGGACCTTGCCCTGGTTATGTTTTTTATCATCCATATGGTTTTCTATTGCTCTTGATAGCAGATAAATTACAACTACTTCCAAAATCTCTGTCTAATAATAGTTTGTCTTTATTCCAAATATAGATGCTTACTCTTTCCCTTTGGTACTTCCACAGAATTCATTGAGAATCAAGCAACATCTTTCATTGCACTGCAGGACTCTGATGAATTAAAAGCAGAGGAAGGAAAAGAGAAGAATCAGCAAACACATGGCCAATGAGGTGAATAGCGGGAAGTGGACATGCAGCTTGACCCCTGTAACTTAGAAGGGGCTCAGCCTCACGGGAAAGAAAAGCCTCACTTCCACCCTACGTACATACCACTGTGGTCAACAGAGAAAAATAGGATAGTGACCCAATAAAAGGAGACAGCGTTTCCCTAAAGAGTTTTACAAAATGACATGATGTATCAAAAGCAGAGTTGCAAGGTAACAAAATGGACTCAATTAGCATATGGACTCTTCTTTTTCCAATGAGAAATTCATCTATGAAACAATATTCTAGTGAAGGCTCCACTGGCAAAAGCACATACCATCTCTAGATGATGCTGAGGTTTATATTTTCAAAAACTACTTACATGAACCATGCAGATGAGGAATCTGAGGAGCAGCTAGAAGTGGTTCTGCATTTGTTTACTACCTTACAGTCTCTTCTCAGAGGTAACACCAAACATGCAGCCAGGCAGTTCAATTGCTATTATAATGAATCCCTAAAATGCCCTCAAAACCAAAGTGTACAAAATCAGTTTGTTTGAAAGCAGTATTGACTTCTCAAAGTCTGACACACAGGAAAATCATTCAGCTGTCCTGCCCCCATAAAGTCAACCTCCTTGTCTCTTCCCTTCCACACCCCAATACCCCAGCCACACCATGGAGGCTGAAGTAGCTTCCATTTGTTTGCCAGGTATCCAACAACATACTGCTTGACTCTGTTTCTGCTGAGAAAGGAGAAGACTACATATGTATTGCACTAAAACAAGAAGCAACATTATTCTTGAAATGAGAGTCTTAGCATATTGGCATACTTGGAGATCTGATCTCTCCTTTGCTGTTTGACTGGCAGAAGAACACCTGACCCATAAGAATGGTTGTGGTGCAGATCGAGTTTGCACAAGTACAAAAGAACAACGGCAATCAATCACAACATCTTGCATTTAAAAAAAAAAAATGCTATGAGCTTGTACGACTTCACTTCAGCTTAGATGAACTTGTGGCAGTGAGAAAAGTCTTCCAACATTGCATGCCAATGAAATACATTTGAATAGGTTTACGGAGACGCTCTCAGAACAGTTTTTATGGAGTGTTCATAGTATGACTGGTATCAAATAACTCACCCTAGCAAAGAACTCTGCAATCAGACTCATACCTTGGGTCCTTAGGGTGATTTGGAAAGCATTTCAGTGGATCAGAACCTGTGTTACATTGTTAGCTGGATTTAGTACAGTAATTAAGAATGGGCAAAAGCTGAGAGTTGTATGCAATGGCAAATGCTACATTGACATAAAGATTTCTCACTTGGAGTTATGACTGAAATGATTTGGTGGAGTCATGCTCTGTGACCATTCCAAACTAACTATATTTTTAACAGGCTAGGAATATTATAAAAATTAACAAACAGCAAATTTTTAGGACACATTGATGGGATTGTCTTTTTCTTTCAGGTGGACAGAACTTTATGACAGGAAACGATGATAGGCTAATGTAAACAACCTATTTTGCCTACCTTTGTATTTCAGTACAGTAGTTCAATATAACCACATTTCTCCAAAGACTCGTATTCTGTTATTGAAAGGTAATGGTGGGAACCAACTTAAGAACATGTAAAATGCAAGATTTTTTAATCAATGAGAAGCTATTAATTTAACCAAGCCTTCCTGTAATAATATTGAGACAGACTGTCTGCCTGTTTTTACATTATAGCTAGCTTTGCAATCTGTACGGGATCTAATGAAGTGTATACTTTTTGTGACTGTATTGAGAACAGTCCTTAGGAATTTAATGCTGCCAAAAACTTAGTATGAATCTCAAATTTTTGAGGGGCTGTTTGCTTTCTGGACCAACAAAGTTACTATTTTAGTAAGAGCTGTTGACTCTTGCCACTACACATGGAAATTATTTAGCTGGTCTTTACTAGATCACATTAAGCTCAGACCTGATTAAGCTCAGACCTGATGTGACCCAATGCATCAGAGATCTGACTGTCACCCATGTAAAACCACACTGATGTGTCATTTGATTGGCTCATTAAAGTCATGCTGCACACGTGTGGCCCAGCAGCAGCATGATCCCTCAAGTCCCCAAATAACAGCAGTGATATTCTAAGCAGTTCTTGAGCCTACATATTTGGAGTTGACTAAAAACTCAAAGCAAAAATTTGGGGTAGACAAATTAGTACATTTTTAAGACTTACAGAAACTCAGTAGATCTTCCTAATCTAAAAATATGCCTAAGTTTAAGCATTTTTATCCCACCTTCATGATGCATCACTGCTGACGTCAGCAGAATAGTCCACAACTGAAATCCAACATAGAATTATAGTATTTTGTCAATTGTGGCTTTATCATAGTCAGATTTTATTTAAAGTTACCATTAGTTTAGGAAACTTTTATATATACATATAGAAAAGAATCTGTAGCTAAATATACTCAAATCATTGAAAAATTAAGCAGCTTTTTACTTGTTGATTTCTTTAACTTAGTTTTATAGTTATTTGATGTATTTTTTATTTGCACTGACTTTTTGGTGTAGTATCTGAATGTCTTCCATCAGGGCATTAAGCAAGATGACTAATGTTTGAAATATGCTACATACTCTGGAAAAATTTTGCTTTGTGTATGGAAAAACAAAGCAAATGTACTGGCATGTGGAAAAAATAGAACCAGTGATACATCCCTCACTGTTGAATAGAGCTGGCTGGAAAGTAAGTATTCTGTTTTGTGAAAATGTCAAGGTTTTACAACTTGTGTTCATCCCACAGTAGAACAAAACTAAAAAAAAAAAAAAAATTAGAAAAATCCACCTTGTGGGTAGGACAGTTTTGCACATTCTCTTGGAAGTGAGAGACACAGATGAAATGATGCCCCTGCTCATTGCAGGGGGGTTGGCCTAGATGACCTTTAAAGGTCCCTTCCAACCCAAACTATTCTGTGATTCTATGGTTCTATGAAAATTCTGTATATTAGCTACCAAAGCCACTAGAGTTTTTGCTGTGGAGTACACATGTACCATCCCATCAGTTTGCTGCTTCTTAAGTTCTAGTCTGAGAAATGGGCTCTGGGAAAGTGTGGTGGAATTGGAACGACCTGTCCTGGGGTCAGTCTGCTCTAGAGGAGCTCACCTCCCTTCCTACATGGCAGCAACACAGACAGAAATAGGAAAGAGCTGAGTCTTCAATATATATTTAGAAAGGTCTTGTGTTGTACAGTCTAAAGATGGATCACATGTTAAATATCTGAATATATTTACTGATTAGTAGGGGCACCTTGTTTTGTTAGTTGTCTAGTGCATTTCTGTAACTTTTATCCTACACATCAGCTAACTGAAATATAATACAGAAGAACTACAGCCTAATGTTTAAATTTTTTGATGAAAATTTTAGCTATAAAGCAGTTCCCAGTCTTGGAACATTTTTATTTCTGTTTGACAGAAATAAAAAAAGAAAACTTTAAGTTTCTAGTGAAAAACAAATTGCTCCTAAAAATATTATGTTATTCCACGTCAACAGTGGAGCTAATGTTAACATGAAATTATTTGAAAGTTGAAAGAATACTTAAGCATGAGCTTTACTTGTAATCAAAGGAAAAATTACATCAAAGTCAAAGACAGTTTTATTGACAACTTTTGGGCCAGAAGTTTACATTTTGATTTGAATGGGACAGCTTGGCTGTTTGAAGTTTATGCTTTTAAAGACTGATTAATCAGGACCCAGGTAGATCCTTTAATCTCTCTCTCTAATCACAAAAGTAACATATTTTTTTAAAAGTCAGAATAAGCTGATCTATATTCTGTTACCTGTATGTATCTATACCCATTACTTGCAATCAATTTTAACTTAAAAATGGGGAAATAAATCTGTCTGTTAGTGATTTTCAGTCTGTAGCCGGTGAAATCCTGAGTTCTCTGAATGTCTTCTAAAGGTCACTCTAAAGCTTTTTTGGTTACAAAAAGTAATGAAGAAAATGAAGTGTGTTGCCACACTAGGCTACAGTTCAGTATAAAACTCTTCACTTCTACTGTACAATGTATAGGGGCCTGCAAATTCATTAAGGTGCAGGCTTTAAATCTGCACAATAACTCTTGCAAATTGAAGCATATATATGATCTGAATCTAAGCAATTCCACAATGAATTCAATGGGCTTCCTACTTTTTATTATGAGCTATTATTTTTGAACACTTCTAAGAGAACATAAATGCATATGTTCAGAATAAATCATTAATCAAAAATGTTTGACAAAATTGGTGTAGTGCAAAGACTTTTACTGTACCCCTTTAGTTAAAGTGAAAACAAAAGCAAAACTATAACAAGACTTCAATAATCACAATAGAAATAAATGCCAAGTAAGAATACAGAAAACATAAACTAAGATAGCGTTTCATGGGGAAAGGAGACCTAAGGTGACTGGATATGGATATGTACCCACTAGCTAACAGTGTATGACAAATGAAACATATTTAAGTAGCCTAATTTTCTTTCTGATTTAATAGGATCCAATAAATGGAAACTGTATGGCCAGAATAATGAAAAGAGCACAAAATTTATCTCATTCTGTTGCGTCCTCTCTGTGTTCTTTTGTCCTTTGATTGCACTGGTGGATAATATTATTTTGTTCCCAAGGAAATATGTCCCTTTGATTAGGTTGCAGATATTCTCTCATTTGTCACTGTTCTATCAAGCTATGCCATGTAACAGCAGGAACCCTTGATTATTTAATTGCTTGTAAGAACTCATTAAATCTTACTATCAATCATTGGACATATGGCAAGTATCACCCAATGGCATGAGAGGTTTTAACAGTGATCTGTCACTGGGGCATACCCTTTCTTTAGTAGCACAGGCCCTTTGTTTAGTTCTCTGTTCATCATAATTTTTAATTAATATTGATTTGCAAAAGAGTGTTCATGCAGTGGCCTTAATCTATGGGTACAAGGATAACCTTCTAACAGGAATATTTGTAATTCCATATAAATATCCAGAAAACTCATCTAAGAGAGTTTAACCTTTTTACAGTGTTTTGTAGATAGTGTTAGTCTGACGATAATCTAATTTAGTCTTCAAAGTGGATATGGCTCATTAAGAAAAACATATAATAAGAAGTCACACAATAGGCTTTGCATCAACACCTTGATGGGATCCTATGAAGTATCTGTGATGATATGAAGGAAAAAGACATTTTCAAAATATAGAATATTATCTGTAGCTAATAGAGGTAGCTACCTATGCAGCTATTTATTTTGTCTACAACAAAAAACAAGTCAAAGAACTGGGAAGAAATCACACCATATATTGTTCAATTTCATCACAGATCCTTTAGGGTTTAGAGATTAGATGCATGGACCTAAAATCATGAAAAAATCTGGCTACTGCAAAAATCCTACCCTGGATATGTAGAGTCTAACAAGAGGAAAATTTAGACTCTGCATTCTTTGCAATCAGAACTTTAGCTACAGCTAATTTTACCTAAGGAGATTCAAACCAAACAATGCTCTAAAGACAAATAAACTTTCAAAGGTAAAAGTTTACAGCAGTTGCCAATGGAACTACTCCATATTTGCAGTCATAAAAGTTAGAGCTACATTTGACCCTCTTCCTGTGGTGACAACTCTTTTACTCTACTGGACTCACAACCTTTTACTATACTTTGTTCATTTGTATTACTTGGAAATTGCAGGAAGCAAAAAAAGGAACCCAGCCACAAAACATTTCTTTAATGAATATATTCAACAAAACACTTGCCTCCATCTTTCTTACTGTTGATGTACTGTAACTTGGAGAGAAACCCATGAGCTCTAAGCTATTACTTTGTAATAGCTTTGTCTAAAATCCCTATTCTTTTGACAAGTGTGTGTGGAAAACATAAGAGTGATTGATAAACAGAGAAAAGCAGAAACTGGAAGAATTCCTCCTCTGAGTCAGGCTTCTATTCATATATGCTGCCTGTGATGTATTTTGCTCTTTAGTTGATCTGTGCCTCTGTATCTTTTTAAGATGACATATAGGTTTTACCGTAGCAACAGTTTAGGTTTGGGAAGGGGGGGTAAGTTCCAAAATGATATTTGTAGGTTCTTGGAACAAATTTTTTGATATGGATCACAGCTGGTGTCAATTTGGTTTGTGGTTTTGGTTCAGTGGGTGAGCTCTACAAAAGAAGAGGAGATTTGAGCATCCATAAATAGTAAAGAGCCACAGACACTTTGCTTTAAAATAAAGTGGAAGGGAAGTTGTGAGAAGTAAGAAAGAGCAGCAGGATCTAATTACCTGAGATATGTATCTGCTTTTAGGTATGGAAATGATGAAGAAAAGAGGCAGAAAAGGAAAAGGGATTTGGGGGTTGGGGTTTTTTTTGTGTGGTGGTATTTCAGGCTACATTTTCTTGTTGTATGAACTACTGTCTCTGTATATGTTTCTGTGTATTAATCCCTGTTCTGTTAATAGCAGTATTGTACCAGATACATATTAATAATTTTTCTTACAGTATGTTGTTTAAGGATTATATCGTAGTCTTTGCAAAAAAAAATAACAGCTTTACATTTTCATGAGAACTTATGTTAAGATTCCCACACATTTTCAAACAATTATATTGATTTAAAAATATATAATATATACTTTTAATCTTACCTTCTTAATGTTTGATCCTCTTCCAAAGAGGATTAGTCTATGTCTAAATGACTGTATGCATATATACGGTCTGAGGACAGATTATTCAGGTGTTTTGCATTCTCTTTTAAAGTAAACTCTAATTCGTTCTTGTGGAGGCAGAACTTATTCCCATAACAAGGGGAAAAACCTTCATGACAGATATTCAGCTACATCTAATATGTGTTTAACATCATTATAGCAGTATAAGGGATGTAAAAGAGTCATTTTCCTTTCCTGGAAAATGCCATAAGACTGTCTTAAGACTCCTCTAAGCAGTGCTACCTATGAAAAACTGTCCCAAGGAGCAAACCAGATACCATGGTTGGTGAGAGAGTCGTTTGGGAAATGTTTCAATGAATATATTCAATTTAAGTACTGTTTTGTTTTGTAGTTTACATCTTGACAAAATGTTACAGGTAGATAAATCACAAATGTAGCAGTTTTATAAACATTTAATTCTTATTTTGGTCCTGATTCTTCCCAGTTTTCCATGTTATGACATTGTTTAAGTCTTTATTGTGCTTTTTACTCCCCTTTTGCTTAAGTTTAATAACTGTCTAATATAAGATGATAAAATTCAAGTATTATATTTGAAATTCTGAGCATACTAAGACTGTTTGGAATTTTCTCTCAGAATTCAGAGGAACTAAGAATTTCCACTGTGTCCCTCAAACCAATGCTTTTATGCCCTTGCTACACTTTCTGCAGGGTTGGTTTAGCTAACTGCATGTTCTGAATGTCAGACCGGCAAATGAAATACTATCTGATATAATGTTATCACAGAAACAGACATGAATGAACTTTCTTTTAAGAAAAAAACCCAACCAAACACAAACAGTACTATGGTTCTCAGGCCTGGAGTTATCATCTCAAAATACTTGTTCATGGTGTCCCAAAACAATTATTCCATTTATTGTATAGAACTGGGTCCATCTGATTTACTTCTACGTAAGATAGTGGAAAAGATTTCCTTTGCAACTGACTTGAGATTATGCAAGCAAAGTACTCTATTAACCATTCAGAGCAACTGGAAACACCTTGTTTTCCCAAGAAAATGTTTTAACCAAAGGACTTCACAGACTTAGTCTATTAATGAGAACTACAATATATTACAGTAACTTCATTACTTCCAAGGTAGGCTTGAACCAAGCGTGTCATCTCAGGAGTAATGAATGATGCTTTAGGGTAACAGACAGTTATTATTTTTCTCCATAGCAATATTTCGGTGGAAGGGTACCAAAGACACTGTGAGATTATGCCACAAAGTACAGAAAGTCTTCCAGGAAGCAAATGAATAAGCTTTGCTATGTAAGCGTAGAATAAAACCCATTAAAAACCATTAAAGGAACCCAAACTGTAGACAGAAGGTAAAGGAGGATTGATTTGTTGTAGCCGTAAAGGCAATAGAATGTCCATTTATTAATTAAAAGTACATTTTATGTATTGTGATGTGACAAATAGTTTGACTGTTTAGGTTAATCCCTCAGAAATGCTCCTAAGGCTATTAACACTGATAAATTATGCACTACTACTTTTTAAATTTCTGATAGACAGTCTTCACAAGTATGCTCCACTTTATTTTCAGTTTTAAGCAGCAGTTTTGTCTAATCATATTCGACATTTAACTATTGCCACTAAAAGCTTCTTACCCAGAAAAAAGCCAAGCTTTCACAAACAGTTTTAACTCTGCTCTTCTTCCTTCTTTTCCTGTCAAATACACATGCATATGAAACACGAAGTTTCCTGTTTTGAAGGACTCCGCTGAAAAGAAATAATATATTCTTAACTATATACTCCCTTGACTTTATACTCCCTTTAACTTGGGAGTGCTAAACCAAGTAACCCCTGCGTAAAAGAAATGTTTAAAATATGACAATGACATTTTTAGCTATAAATAAATACGAAGAGAATATTAAAGATATATGTGCATAAATAAATCTATATATTCACACACATCAAAGTCCTGGGAAAATATATTAATCTCTGTTTCTTGCAGTAGGGTATTAACTAAATCAGCTATAGGTGAAAAACACAAAATAATTTTCACAGAAGTCCTCTGTCTTTGAATATGTAATGCATTAATATCTATATTTTGTACATGTATATATATAAATACAGTGTCTGTATTCTGATATAGACATATCTATATATTCTGTGTTCTGAATACTTAACACTGAGCTTATTTCTGAAAATCAGGCATATATGTAATACCAAGTTAAAAAATACAAGTTAATATATTTGTCATTTGCTGTAAATTTGAATGGGTGATTATGTGTATACTTGAATGAGTGCATATACTTCTGTATATGTGTGTTCTGAAAAATAGCTTTTTTTGTCACTCTCTGATGGTGGTGATCGAGGGAGACAAATACCTTTCTCCCACCATAATTTCTAAAGGCATTTAAAGGGTTCATTGTTTCAAATCAAAAAGCTATTCATAATAAGTTCCAATAAAATGCAATCCATCACAATTTTACATGAGCAGAAGCTTTCAGCTTGTGCATATTTTGTCAGGAAGGCAATTTAAAGCTTATAAACACAAATCACATCTTTGGGTTTTAACCACAAAACATTTACACAGTACTGACCTACCACCTACAGTGTCTCAATATAGAGCCAGAAGTAGAGCACTCCACCTGCAATAGCAGGCAGGACCATGAAGTAAGGACCTGGAGACAGCATTTTCTTTTGGGGCAGATCAGGTGTTGAGGCATCAATTCAGGAATTCTCAGAAGACTGGGAGAGAAAAGGACATTTGTTTCCTTGTGTTTATATCCCTTATCAAAGTGTTTATTGGACATAATAATTAAAACAGTCATTTGGATCACAAACATATCTGAAACAGTTTTCTATATCCAGGAAGAAGGTCTCTGGGACTATTTATTTACCCCTTTTACCCGCCCTGTATTCTACAATGATGCTTGTGAACTAATACTTACATTGACTGAATCCACAATTGCTATAATACCATAGCATCTCTGATCACTAGCTGATTTGACACAGCCTGTAAAAAAACCCCTAACGCATAAAGGTGAATTACTTTTAGAAAAAAATGTAAAGAAATATTATTCACTTCATTTTACTGGAGGAGAATTGAAGCACAGAGATGTTCTATTGTTTGCCCAAGGTTACAACTGTTTAAGTGACTTACTCAAAAGAGTCTGAATCAACCATTTCTGTGGGCTAGTCTGTCTTAATGTGCAAACATCACTCTTTTTTTTCTTAGTATTTCCTATTCTGGGAATCTTGAAAGAACAGTGAAGATTCATCTTGCTAGGAAACTGGTACTCATAGACTCATGAATTATAGGATAATCTTAGCTGGACTGGACCTCTGTAGGTTACCGGGTCCAACCCCCTGTCCAAATCAAGGCTAACTCGGAAGTAAGATCAGGCTAATTAGGGCATAGGCCAGTCAAATTTTGAAAGTTTTGTGGAAAGTCCACAGCCTTTCTTGACAGCCTGTCCAGCACTCAGCCATTCTCTTGGTGAAGATTTTTTTCCTTGAGTCCACTTGCAATGTCTCATGCTGCAACTTTTTATCATTACCCCTTGTCATTTCATCATGCATCTCTGAGAAGAGATTGCCTCTGTTTCTCCATAACCACCTGTTAGGTACTTAAAGACAGAAAATAAATCACCTTTTAGCCTTCTTTTTGGCTGGCTAAATAAACACATTCCCTCAACCTCTCCTTCAGCATCTTGTGTGCTCCAGCCTCTGACTATCTCAGTAGCTCTTCTCTGGCTTTGCTCCAATTTGTTGGTACCTCTCTTGTTTTGGGGAGCCCAACACTGACTATGGGACTCCAGATGTGAGCGCACGCATAAGCTCTCAGGGGAAATAAACGCTTCCTGTGACCTGCTGGCTGTGCTCTTGCTAATGCAGCCCAGTATGGACTTTGTTTACCTTTTGTTGTGCACACCGTTGACTCACGTTCAACTTGCTGTCCACCAGGGTCCCAGGGTCCTTCTCTGCAGGGCTAGCTGCTGTTGGCCCCCAATTCGCATAGATGCAAAACCAGCACTTCCCCCCCAAAATAAGGTAACTAAGTGCTATATGAGATACAGTTAGTTATATTTTAGGAGAAAGAAGCTATTCAGTACCATCTCAACATGGGACTGCAGTCTGACAATTACTAAATATCCTGTATTTCCCATTAAGATTAAGGGAACTTTCAGGTCCCAAACCCTTTCGATCTTAAAAAGAAATAACAGAAAAAGATTTATAGAAAACAAAAATCACTTTGTAATAGAAAAGTGGATAACTTGCTAGTCATTGTAATGTATAATGATGTATTCTTTTGCAGTGACATTGTTTTATTGCAAACATTCACAAGTCAGCAAATTGTTTTAAAAATGACACATTTACTGTTACCTATAATTTGATTCTGTTACCATGTCCCTGGGGTTTATAACTCCCCCACTGGATCTTTACCCCTTTCCTACCATTAAATTGTTATCTTCTCTCCTTTTTTTTTTTTTTTTTTTTTGTCATTTTGGGTCCATGTACTGTTGGCATTCTTAAATGGCTGCATATTGATTCTGGAACTGTTAGCTGTTACTGGCTTGCTTGCACAATTGAATCATGGTCCCAAATGGATATTTTGTGTTATAAAATGCTTTCCAGCATATTAAGGAGCCAACCAAAAATGAAAGGGAATGGTTATTCTAAAAATCTTTTTCTCATTTGATGTTAGCAAAGTGTTCAAAAATTCACATCATCTTTTCTGTGCACAAACTGCCTACAAAAATGAGTCTGGTGCCAGTTGGAGTGTTTTTAAAGCACATACAACTCTAACCTTTCTTAATCTAATTTACATTTTAAAATGTTTGTGGTTCCAATTCAATTCGTGCTGATCCTGCCATGGAAATGTGGGACGACAGTGTTTAAAATAATAATAATTCTTTCCTCTTTCAGACAGCCAAGCATAGAAGAGAAGAGTTCAGAGGACGTTGGGAGAAGAAAGAAAACAGGCCTGAATTCACTCATTTTTTTGCTAAAGTAGAGCCACATACAGAATCAATATATTAATAGTAGAGGTTTTGGAACAAGCACAGATGGCCTGATAAATAAAGGAAAGAAAGTAGTGAGAGAAAATCAAGCTACTTCCATGTTGTAGAACGTAGCTGTGGAGGGAGGAGATGAAGAGACAGAACCATTACCGCTGGAGCAGAGACTTGTTGCCATGGGAGCAGGGATAAGGATAGCTGGTACGCTGGAGGCAGCGACTGGAGGACAAGAACAAAAAAGAGAGGGATAAGAACTTGCAATGCTGTACGTATAAGGGACAGACTCTCCCCCCGGTGTTTTAGGAAGCCTGAATTGCCTTATTCCCAACCTATGTAATCACATGTATGAGGGGGCCAAGGCCAGAGATGCAAACCTTTGCAAGGGGAATATTAAGAACCTGTTACAGAAATAGTTGGTTTTTTCTGACCAATTTGGAATTCATAGTTCTCTCTTCCCTTTGCACTTATTTAAAAATATACATAGTATGTGAGATGCAAGGTGAACATCCATGCTCACAGGCTGATATCTTCTGGATCACTAAGGAAAAGAGAGAGGCATTTATCCAAGGAAACAGAAGATTCAGAGTTTCTTCCCCTAATAAGCCATAATTGGCTCATAGGAGTACAATGACAATTCTAATACTATTAGGGTTTGACTTAGGGAGAGATGCAGTTTTTAAAAACCTTGCCAAATACTCCTACTGATACTTTTCAGTAAAATATAGCACAAAAATTCAAGCAATATCCTAATGTTATGGGACATAGCCATGGTTCAACAGGGATTAAATTTGCTTTAGGATTTCACCATGGTTTTTTTTAGTTTTAAAGAAAGTTACTTTAAATTAGGTTGCCATTCCTTTACACAAATCATGTATTGCAGTTTCCCATTATCCCAAACAGCAGGCATTTTAAATAGAAAAGATCAGCAAAGGAACTTTTCTCACCTCCATTTTCCAGGTAAAGAATAGAGGCACAGAGGGTACAAATAGTTAAATTTTGTAGCATAGTTAAACGTCAAATTTTGGACCCTCTGTCCCATGATTTACCTGCAAGATCTAGTTCTCTTTCTTCCCCACAAGTCTGTCCTGCACTCATTTTCTTTCATTCTACAGTATGATCTGATCGTTCAAACTCTGTGAGCAAAACCCCCACTTTGTAACCTTTTTTAAAAGTGTATGTTAAGAAACACAAGCAGGACTTGTCAGTGCAGCAGAAAAATAAAACTGCCTGTTATATGCAAAGTACATCTTTAATGATGTTTAAAAAGGAGCTAAACATCTCTATGGGAATTCCTAAAACACTTATCTCTTAGGCCCTTATTTAGTTTTGCGAATCTTTGTTGTTTAACAAGCTGGAGAAATGGGTCATCTAATGTTATATTAATCAGTAAATTAATATTTTAATTTGATTTTCTTTATAGTTGAGATGCTTGCGGCATCTCCAGTGTTTTCTCTCACCATACACTGATGTTAAGCAGTATCATTATCATATTGTACCTTGGGGTTGTGAGATAACAGGGTCCAGTGATAGCTCTATTCTTAGGAGAGTGGGAGGTTTATGATGACACTTATACATTTTAAATGGCACATGGAGGCTCTCATATAATGAGATGTCTTACAGCTGAGTCATAGGCTTTTCTACATTGGGCTTTTTAGTTCATATACTTGAAATCACAGCTTTCAGGTCCAAGTAGGTGATACATTTTGCCAATCTTTTGATACGATCTTTACAGTGTGCTGGAGTAAAAATCTCACTCTTTCAGTTTTTCATGAACAGTCCTATTTTGAAGGTTTCTGATAAGTTGCAAGAGATATGACTATCAATAGATGAATAGGAGAGAAAAGGAAAATTAATTCTTTTTTTTGAAGGTTAGGTTCTAGTTTAATATAATTTTTCAAATATTCAGTAAATCAAATGCAGAAGAGACACAAACTTTTATGTCTGTAATGAGCTCTAATTACCTTTTTGAAATCTGCTTGGAAAATCAGAATTTGTGATTAGATCAGGCCAGACTGTCCCTGACCCTTGCGCATCTACACAACAGCTGACAAAGAAAGCTTTCTCCTTTTTCCTCTCTTATGCATGACCTTATAGCAGGTTAAAATAGTGCTAAGATGGAAATGGTTCACAGGTCACTGTTAGGTGAGTACAAAGGAAGAAACAGTCTTTGTTCATTTTACCTCCTTAGACAGTCACAGTCTGACCTTCTCACCTTCTCCTTTCCCTCCAGACTCCATAATTGAGGATATTTACTGCATCAAAGATCCCATGCCTAATACAGGCCCCCTCCCTCTGTTACAAATACACAAGTCACACATCCTAGTGCATGTTCGCTCTGGTCCAATGGTAAGTTACATGTCTGAGTGAAAATATATGCTTGGTGATACCCTGACATACCAAGGTCAAGGCAAATCACATTTACACATTCCATATCACAGCCAGTTTACTGTCCATACTACAACACATGCACCATAACCATGTATGACTGTAAAATAGCCAATCCTTTATTGTTTCTTGAGCTTCATTGGCTTTGTAACATAGTCATTCACAAAAATGCATCCAAATGCAGGTTCCGCTCACAATTATGCAAGCTCAAAACTGGGCCAGCAGGAAGGTAGGCATGGTGACACTTTCCTTCTTTCCTACCCTCCCTCTCTTTTTTTTTTTTTAAATAACTTAAGGCCTGGGATGTGAAATGGCATTTTAAACATTGCATAGCACGGGATTCTAAGTTCAGGGACCAAGTCATATCTGGCACCCCTTAGGTGCAGTCAGAAGCTTTTTTTCCCATCTCAGGATAGCGGTATCAGCTTTCCCAAAGTCCACCTGGATTCAGTCAGCCTCGAGGCTAGAAATGGGCCATCCATCATTGGCTGGATGACTGCACCAAAATATTTTGAAGTTAAAATGAATGGATGAATCTAAATGAATGTGCTTGTTATCTTAACACAATAAAAACAGACTTAATAGGTAATTTCATATTATGAGATCCATGAAAAATTTTGTGATGGTTTATTGAAAACTTGTGTGAATATTCACATTGGTACTTGTTTCCTCTGAGGGAAGTACTATATTTCACCCATTTTTTTTACAAAAGCTTATAAATAGGATAACAAACCTCTGAATAGGTTTTGAGCTAGGATGAAGTTCTGAGCCTAATTCAATGCCAAAATCCTTTTGAATTCAAGAGTAAGTTTACCCCAGTTTTAAAATGGAGAACTTTAAAACAAGTATGAAACTTCGGAGGTGTTTGGCTTCATTGTGAACATTTCTCACATCTCCAGCTATCATGTTGTTAAGGTTATCACTTGCCAGTATCAACAGAACAAGCTTGTGCTTTCAGTTACTCCTCACTGAAAGTTGCTGGGACAGGTTTGACTGCCTATATGATTTTGAAGCCCCATCTTCTGGAGTCTTTACCCACAACAAATAACATCTGTCTTCAAAGTCTCATCAGCTCCAGAAGGAGCAAGTCAATGGACTATATAAGCAGGGACAGCAGAAGGTGTCTTAAAAAGATGGGTGCTCCAGAAGTGAACGTGCATTAAAAAAAAAAGAGGCAGTCTGCTTAAATTAAACCAAATAACCCAAGGGGCCTGGCTACACTCCCATTTTTACAACGCATGCAAAAACAAGTTAGGAAGAAGTTGCTTGCTTTAGCTACTTTAAAAAATAGATTGAAATTCCAATTCTTCTGTCCCAAAAGCACAGCAACATTTTTTCCCTCTATTGATTATCAGTCCAATTCAGTTGAAACAGTCCTGACTAAGATCAAAAACTCTTTGAAAAGATGACTTTAAACCTGATGAAGTACCAGCACCACTGCACTATGCTATCAGATGGGTATTTTTGGAAAATGAAAGTAAATCAATATTAATAATATAAACCAGAAATTGATTGATTTAGCCATTAAAATATGTAATGGTGAAAAAGCCCATATCTAATGATTTTTGTTAAAGTCTGTAAGTAACATATTAATTAAACTGGATACATGAAAATTTTGAAGACATTTGTAAGACTTACTTGGGTCAACCAATTTTTAAAAGCAAAAGTTCTAACATTAATAAATTGGAGAAGGATCATAGCCGTTAAGCAATAAGGATGAAAGTCACATGAAAGGATGATTATGAGAAATTTGAAAAAAGAATTTGCAGTCTCCATCATTCTCTGTCTCTTACAGTCTAATAAGTTAACTTGTACTGACTGGCAAGAGAGGCGATAAAAACTGATAATTCTTTAAATGACACTAATTCCAGGATGTATGCAAAGCCTCACCAATGCCTTAGCATCTATCAAGGACATATTAAATAACTCAAGATAGTGGATTAATATTGTGTAACCATCTTCAGAAATTCTAAAACATCCATTCCAACATCCTTACTAGCATTGATTATGAACCATTGAATCAGTACTTTATGTTCATTTCCTTTCATTTGCTTTATTTTACACTGGGGAATATTTGCATTTGTACTGCGTTCCTGCTTCAAGTCAAACACACTTTAAAATTCATACCTGCCTTAATGCAATAGTAACTTTGGTAGCCTGTTATTGTCTTTGAGAACTATGTCCATCCCCTCCTCCACCCAACAGGGGAGAATGGAAAAAAAAAGAAAAAAAAAAAAAAGGGAAAAAAAAAGGAAAAAAAGAACTAAAAGGTCAATGATTTGATAACAAAACCAACATAGAAATAGCTAATTGGGAGATTTGGAAATTATGAGCTAATGTATGTCAATAAAGTCCTAGTAATGATTTAAAAAAAAAAAGTTAACAAAAGCACCACCAACAAAATGAGGATTTAGAAAGCACATTACAGCAATCAGTAAATCATTTTGAAAAAGAATCAAAATCACTACACAGAACTGAAAACCACTAAGTCAATCCTTATTGTCAAGCCTAATGTGACCCAATGTACTGTAGTGAGGGAATGGGAAGGAAGTGTCTACACCACATGTTGAATTAAAGGGAATCAACCAGCCATTTACTTTCATTTATTTAGTAACCTTCATGATGAGATCATCAAATATATTGTCTCCTCAGGAATCATAGAAGGCTACTACCTTGCTCTCTTTTTTCTAGCCCATGCTTTCCAGTCTGATTTTTCTGTCAGACTATTCGATTTGTTAAATGTGTGGGGTCTTTTAGGGGAAGGGGTTTTTTTGCTCTGTACAAGGAGAAAAAGATACAAAGATAATATTCTAACAGATTAATTTTAAGTCACTATGAAGGAAACATTAATGGACCTCTGAAGATTACAGTATCATGTTTGTAAAGAGTAGTGCTCACAGTAGCCTGTGTTAACTGAGACCAATAGGAAATAGTATTATTGCAAGGGATAAATAAAAGGAAAAAAGTTTCCTGTTCTGCAAAACCAAAATCAACACAAAAAACCATATGGACTGTACCACCTTAGCTATAATTCTAGAGACCACTGCGTTAAACAGAGAGGACTTCTCTTGTCCCTTTGTTTGGTAGGCAAGTCATCTGCTGTTGAAGCAATTTGCTGTCGAAGATGGGTCAGATGAACTGTGTTTGCATTTCTTCTATCCCATTTCCACAGTGGGAACCTGAAGCAACAGCCTTAGATAGCCTATAGCCTTAGCTGTAGATATTTATTCTGTAGACACCTAAAAGAAGGTGAAATGGATCTCACAATGGGTAAGACGACTTCTGTTCCCAAAGGCAGTTAATATAACTGAAAATCAATGGAACGCAGGCATCTGAATGACTCAGTGGCTCACTGCAGTTCAGGATCACTTACCCGTGCTAGCTATCAATGACTTGGTAAAACTTACCTGAAGTTTGCAAGAGCATCCAGAAATACTGTGGTCACTGTAGTCCCCTTAGTACAGTTCTCTGTCTAGGCAACACTCTCTCATTCTGGCTAGTTCAGAATTAATTTGAGTATTGCTATAGGGCTTTGTATTGAGTCATATTTACATGCTCCAGCTGTTTATGTTATTCTGAAAGCAACAAATGAAGTAAGTGCTTTTAGCTTTGGAGTTTCCTTCATCTACTTCAAACTCTGCAGGAGTTCTTGTGTATTCAGAAACCTGGCATTTTTTCCCAACTGTGGCAGTTGGTCCAATAATAGATACTACCCCACTTCGCAAATCTTGACTCAATTATTGTCAGAACACTGTGGCAGGAAGATCACTACTTTGGGAGTGTTTCTCTGCTTGGGTGTGTACACAGCATAAAATTAAATTTGCACTTCGTGTTAACTCTAACACTCGTACTCCCACATAGTTTAAGATGATCTATTTATTGAAATACGAAAAAGATATCACATAGAAGGGATTTTTATTGAAGAAGTGTGGTTAAATTATGTTTCTTTTCATATGGGTAAACTGGTTGTATGTGTCCTGTTCCCAACCTGCTTCCATGATAAGAGCAACAAAGCCTCAAAGTTAAAATGAAATAATGACAATAATGAAAATAATAATAGTAAAAACAGTTAGAAATGCACCATAACATTGATAAAACCCAAACAATTTGTAAAGGAAGGAAGCCACAGGTTAAGTTCTTTGTTGCTTTTTGGAATAATTTCAGAGACTTATTTCTTCTCTCTTATATAGCTTCTGCACAATTCTTTGTAGTTTTCACTTGGTAGTGGTGCTGATTATATATCTCAACAGAGTTGAATTTTGAAAAATAAACTGTTCATAGGAATTTCAATCTTTTATCAAACAAGGTCAAATTATTATTTTTTTTAAGTAGAAAAATTCCAATTAGTGATAGCTGAATTATTCATAATGCATAAATTATCTAAAATAGTATATTGCTTTATTCTGTTCCAGATTGTCTGGTAAAGAATTTGAGTTCCTATGAATTTATTTATTGTTTTCATTAGATCTGTGAACAGTTTATGTACTGAACTTCAGTACATAGGGTGATTTGCTGACAATTTACTTTGACTATTCACAATTTGTAGAGCATAACTGTTAGCTAAATGATGTGTTTTTGTTTCTGCTTTCTAAATAGATGAATATTTTTTAAATGTGAAAAGAACAAATAAAGCTTAGCCAGTAACAAATAAAAAATAATGAATACTCTTTAGGTGATTTCTGATTCCCTTCTTCCTCCCATATTCATGCAACAAAAGCTGTTTGAGTAAACATTCACAAATACCAAAATGAAAGGGCATAGGCACACAGGAAGAATGGCTTTTCAATTGGTTACTTAAAAGTCTTCCATTAGGTGTCAGCTGCTTACATTTCCAAACATTATATCCCACAATAATGAATAAAAGACTTCCTGATAAAAGGAAGGCTTTTTAGAATGAACGTTATGAGTACATACTCAAGACTAAGGTTAATTTTGTGCCTTGCATGAGCATTTTGGCTTGCAGATACAGAAAGAGCTTGATTTAGGAATGGGTCACACTCCTCAGACATGAAATATCCATCTGTTGTGTGAACGGTCATACTCAAGAGTGAATGAAATTTCTCTGACCAGATCAGAAGAAAGTAACTGAGTATTTTGTTATACCTGATCTCTCCCCCAGCTGTGGAAACCTATTGAAACAGCTCTACTTATAATACATTTGTCAGAATGCTAATTGGAAAAATGACTTCATTGTGTGAGTCATACAGTCACCTCTGCAGACCTCATTAGACTTAAATGAGCAGACTGAAGGCCAGAGCAATCATTCTGAGCACAGCCATATGTTGGTGAAGAAGCTCTCTCAGAAACAGGCTCGTGGCCAACTTTGGGTACTTACAAATGACTAGATGGGAAGATGGAGGCCTTAATGGCAGGAAATACATTGGAAACACTCACATATGTAGAGTGTTCCCTTTCACAACAAAGGACAATTTTAAAACAAATTTTTTAAAATAACAGATTCACTAGCTGGTAAATTTTTAAATAGCTTGCAATGTTTTGAGTTAGGACAATGGTATTTTTAGGTGGCAGTAGAGCATGCTTGCGTGTAACTGTGTGGTTCTTTGCAGGACAGGCCATAGCACTGGCTGGAAGTCCTTAGGAACACAAAACTTTTTGCTGGGTGATGAAGTCATTCCAGCCTGACTTAAATTAGCAGGGACAATCAAAATAAATTACTGGTTGAGACTGTGACTTTCCTTGAGAAGCTAAGCTATATTCATGGAACTGCTGCGCACCTGCATTTGAGAATGAGGTAGATCTGGATGAAGGCTTTAGTAGAAAATGAGAACAACTCTGTCTCCCCCAGCAGCTAAAACAGCAGCAGAACTAGTACAAGGAGAGAGACATAATCTGCTGCTTTGTTTAATTTTTTTTAAGCTGAAAGATTCTGCTAATAGGACAGCCAGATTCAGAAAGGCTGAGGAAAATACTGTTTGAAGACATCTCATAGTAAATGAATCTTCATAGTACGAGCTAAATGGAAGCAACATGGGATAGCGATCTCCTTCTGATGTCATATATTTAATATAAATTTGGAATGAGGCTTAGGGTGACTTACAAAGCTTGATTAACAAACAGGGAATTAAATTCCATGTACTTTTTCAGAGTAAAAAGTAAATAATATAGTCATTAAGATTTATGGACTAACCTCACCCAGAACAAAACTATTGAGACACAAGACTTTTATGATTACAGCTATGTCTTACCTTAAATACATCTGTTTTGAAGCTATAGATTAAGGTACTTATGTGGTTGTGAAAACCTCCACAGTCTGACCCTTACGAATTTTATGTCAACTACTCATATATGTCTGAACTTCAGAAAAATACACATTTTGCTTCATTTTCTCAGTTGCTGTGCACACAGTCCTTCTTCTATCTGACCTTGAAATAAACAAGAATGAAGAAAACATTTTTGAAAACTGACAGCTCACTACAACTAAGCAGAAATAAAATAGGAGGCTTTTAAAAACCTACATTGTTACTACAACGTTTAAACTAGCGGGAGAGCTTCAGAAGGCTATTTTAAGCAGAGCTGCCAACAAGAAGACTGAGAATCTTGACATTCCCATCATCACTTGAGAGACAGAGTTGTATCTATTCAACTCCGCCTTCCCGCATGATGAAAAATAAATCTGAGGCATAGCCTAGAAGTATCAACCCCCCAAAAACTGTGTTCATGCGAGTTATGCCCTTCCAACAGACATGTTTCCATTACACTTCTCAGTGTCATAATTTCACACAGAGGTGAAAACCGTTTCACAAAAATGGCCATAAATTCCTAAGTTCCTATATAAAAAGCAACCAAGTCACAACCAGTTTGTAGCAAAACAAGAGGATAAAAACTAGGAAATAAAACACATTGGCCATTGTGAGAGCCCTCACATCCAACCAACACATGGTGCTTTTTACATTTACTAACCTGAGAGGCAGAAAAACTGTCCCTAAAGCACAGCGCTTAAAAAAAAAAGAAAAGGTTTCACTTTTTTAACACATACAATAACCTGGGTATCTGCACTAAAACACCTAAAATTTAGAAGTTCCTGCCCTGGTTTCATGAAAAGATTTGTGATTCACAGGGCTTACTTAGTCTTTCTTTTTACTAAAGCTTTATTCAGGAATTATAAGCATCTATCAATTTGCATATCACTTTTAAAGATACTTCCTTAAGTAGTTTGCTATTTCTATGGTTGGCTATGGATTTAGATACTGCTATGTCACTAATATGACTAATCATTATTACCTAGGCAGGTACACTTTTCTAGTCATCTTCAACTGTAAAGAAGTTTCATAACCAAATCATCAAGCCAAAAAGTTGTCATCTGAAAAATTCTTTCTTCCTTTCTTTGAAATCCCTTTGCACTTAGAGGTGCTGCCTACACCATTTAGGTGATGCCTAAAATCTGGCATGCACAACTAGTTTCATCCTCAGTGTTTCCAACTTTGAGATTTTTCTAGAAAACCAACGTAGCAATGAACAACATTGAAGTTCATGTGAACCAATTATTCTCAATGTCAGCACTACAACATTACAGTGGTGTCAGTCACTTAACCACGGTCTATGTAATCCCTGTTTGTGGACAAACAAATTCTTTGCCCTTGGTGTACCAACAAATCCCTTGTTTCTTCCTCCCAGTGTCTGACTTCATGTCCATCCTTAAATTATTAACTGCTGCAGGAATGTGTCCTTCTTTGAAAATACAAAAACTATC
Source organism: Aptenodytes patagonicus (assembly GCF_965638725.1). NCBI lineage: Eukaryota > Metazoa > Chordata > Aves > Sphenisciformes > Spheniscidae > Aptenodytes > Aptenodytes patagonicus. The sequence goes on from NC_134950.1 coordinate 140,355,706, forward strand.
TATGGGTGTTGAGTGTGACCATATTAAAAAAAATGTATTTTTCATAATCACATTGTTAAAGAAAAATATAAATATCTGCATGGTAAAACTGCTATTATTAATTGAACACTTTGATTCAAAAGCAGAGCTGTCATTTCTTGAAGTGGATGTCCATATTTAATTTTAATACTTAAAAATCTCTTTCAGTAATCAGGAGAATTCATAGGAAAACTTGTGTTATTGTCTACACATAATTTCTCACCAGTATTGCTTTTAGTATATTCAGTTCCATATAATGGAACTGTGGCTTGAACATTCTAAAACACAGGTTCAAGCATGTTCAATGTTTTGTTCAGTTACACTATTTGCCAATATTTCCTCCAATGACAGTAACACATTCCAACTGCCTTTTCATGAAGCCATCTTCCTCATTTATCTTTTTTGTCCTCTTGGCAAGGAATATCCATAATGATGACTGTTTCCCCAACCTTTCATTATCAGGCAGGATAAATAGCAACATCAACCACATGCTTCTCTGAGGTATAGCTTAAGATTATTTGTTCCCCAGACTGTGTAACAGATAACACTGCAGAAGGTACTTTGCAGTTTCCTGGTTAGACTACTAGTAAACTTGCATTTTTCTGAAGTTGCCTACTTTTTAATAGATCTGTTGCCCGTATGCATTTTCTTCAGGCATATTGCCACTTTGCCAGTGCAGAACTCACATTTGAAAATGGCAGGGAGAATGTAGTCCTCCTGCTACAAACACGTGAGCCTCTACCCAGTGCACTGTATCTGTATTTCCAGTTGTCCGTTCTTCCGACACTCCACTCCCAGCGCTGTTCAAAGCTCTTGAACTAAATGAAAATTTCCATTCCATGGAGCAATAACATTGCCAACACAGTAGATCAACTGTTAGAGACTAGACTTTACAAATATTTGGGCAAGTCTTACGCTGCATCAGACACAGAGAACAATACACATATGCAAGAGTGAACTCTGTCTCCGATTTGAGGTTTTCTTCGGCCTGATCACTGTTTCTACCAAATTTAAGCAAACAAGGAAATGGAATGAAAGAAGCTAAAAAGTCACGCACCATTAAGAAAATTAAATAGTTCTTTCAGAAATGCTAATTTTTTCACATAGCATATGCTGTGGGTTAATTTATTATTAGTTATGCTGTTAAATTGACTGAAAATGTATCATTATACCTTAATAACCCTATTGTAAGTGCAAAGCACATCCTTAACTGGAGACCCACAAGTGATGCTTCCATAATGTAATACAGACGTAGCCTACAGAATTAATGTATATTTCAAGTGTTCAAAAAAATTCTAAATATGTGCAAATTAAGAATTGCTAAAATATGATTCTGATAAACAAAAATGTAACCCTTTTCAAACTTTCACAGATCATACCATATGCCAAATAAAGTTCCTCTGCATAACCTTGGCCACAAGCTTTCAAGTTTAATACAATCAATTTTCCCCACTCAATAACTATTTTGAGTCTGGTAGTCCAACTTACTTCACAAATCTGTGAAATTCATCATGTAACTGTGGCACACAGATACTACAGCTAGTATGAGGTACGTTATTTCCTCTTATCTGTCTACCTATTGCCTACAGAAGAGCCATACAGCACATGCGTAAATTAATCTATGGGAGATAAAACTCCCTTCAGTTCACCCACTTTACCATATGGAAATAAAGATCTTCAGTACTGAAAGCTTCCTAGCCCTAAGGCTTACAGAGCGTTGCTATATGACATATGTTTCTGCATGTATTGTTTAACTGTTGTTTTGGACTAATTTCTAGTAAAGTGTAATTACATAATAATAATAATAATTGTATTTATATATCAATATAGATTTCAAAGGTCTTGGAAATACTTGCTGTAACTACTAAAAAGTGTTTTGCAACATTTCCTTTCTCTTTTTTATTGTTTCCACATTACAGAAGTGCACCAAATCCATATCCACTTTCCTTAGCTAATGTCAGTTGGTGTACGTCCAGGCCTGCGGTGGAGGCGGTTTGGTCCCATTCCCCAACTGGCTGCTAAACCTCCTCCTTGCAAGTCCACTCCCCACAACGCACTCGTTCCCCATGGCTGCTGTGCCATTCCTGAGTGCCGCAGCGCCGATGCCCAGCTCTGCACACAGCTTCTCCTCTCCCTTCAGCCACCCACTCAAGCCTGGACCCAGGCGTCGGCGCCCTGGCCCCCCACCCTTGCCCCCCCAGCAGAAGCCGTATTTATTTGGCAGAGCAAGGCTTGGCGAGCTCTGTGGCTCTGGAGCTACAGTGCGGGGCTCGGGGCTGGCTTTATCAGGCTGTGAAATTCCACTGAAACCAAGGGGATTTCTTCTGATGAGTGGAAAGCATGCAGAAGGGCTGTCAGGTTCGGGGTCTTATGTATTACAAGAGTAGAAGAAGGAAAATGGAAATCTTTTCAATGAGCCTGTTTGCTTTGTAATATAAAACCATATAATGAAAGCACATTCACATCATTGTAATTTTCTAATGTTTTATACTTTAGTCTTATTTTTCATAGCAGTTTCTCTGATTTATCCATTTCAATTTTTTATGTTATTTCTCTTTTTTTTTTGTTGCCGGTTTATTATTGGCATATATTTTTAGTATTTTTCCCTTGGATTTTTTTTAAATTGACAAGATTTCATCTCTGTTTGTTAAAGAGAACCAGCTGTTTTCTTCAAAGATAATTTTCTGAAGCTGTTGTGCGCCATAATTACACTGCAATTACACAGCAATATCCATAAAAGCAGATGAGGATTCTATGTGTCCTTCTGACTCATTAGAAGTTGCAAAAATGATGGATGCAGTCTTTCCTAGCTTGACTATTGCCCTCTGTTGGCAAACCCAAGTCCTGTCATATCGAGAAAGAACTAAAGCAAGGAATAAGAGAAAACCTTTGAAAGGAGATTAATTTCAGTTTTAGTAATTGAAACAGTGAAATAATATTGAAGTGGAAAGTATTTTTAGGTGCATTTTACGGAGAACGCTTTGAGTGCTTTAGTTAATGTGCGCAATAAATCAACATTATATACATTTTGCGTTCCTTTTTCTGATAAATTCTTTCTTTTTTCATATAGTCAAATTACTCAAGCAATTATTCTCTTTTCAGTTCAGTCCCACATTAATGCAGTTTCCTTATAAAAACATTCAAACAATTTCTTGTTTTTAAAGATATGATCAGATTCTACTCAGTTCTGTTTTGTTCAGTTGTTCTGATGTGAATTAGTTGAAAAAAGTAAAAATATGCTCATATGGCTTTGCAATACCTTAGATCTTCATGTTCTAACTGTGGAGATGAATAGAATCAGAGAGCTTCTTTCTTCATTCAGACCAAAGCAGACCAAACTCAAGTCCTTCTGAATCAACAGACCAAAAATAATTTCATTCCAGAATCAGTTCTCAAATATTTGAGATGACAGAAGAAAGTAATTTGGATGGGGAGGGGTGTGAGGTTTGGGAGAGGTGTTTGGGTTTTTTTTCATTAAATATTGACTCAGGTGAGCTATTTAGTTTCGTTGGTTCATTTTCTGGTTAGGGTTTAGCTTGGTGACTTCTAAAGATCCTGCATGATGAGCCTGAGCCAAAGCCAAGAGGCAGTGAGGCTACTTGCACTGACTTTCAACGGACTCTTGTTCACTCCTGTCAGAGCAGCCACTGAACTCTCTCTGGTCTTGATTTGCAGAAGGATTATGGGTGGGGCAGAACTTCAGAAAACAAATTAGTTTCATTAAGACCCTGCAAAGTTTAATGTGAGTTGCAAGTCATGAGAGACCTATCAGCACATTAGTTTCTCCTGCATTCTTTCAGTTTCAACCAGAGCTGGATCCTGATATGGTTTCAAAACATTTACTTTGGCATGGGCAATAGGGAGTATTCCGGTTTTGTAGCCAGCTGGTCAACCAAAGCATACAAGGCGATTATTAGTCCTCTAGTGACTTTCAGCAAACAGACCCTGTTTAAACAGCAAAGTTAAACAAAACTCAGTTTAGAGAATCTATTCTGAAAAAAATGGCATTGGGAAATGAACATCTGTTTTATTTTCAGTTGTATTTCTGGCTGTCATAGCATCTATGATGGGTCTCTTAGCTTGCAGAATTTTTAGATGCTCAGAATTAAAGTGTTTCCTTTAACTCCAGGCAAGGACCAGATTTTGTTAAGGCTAACACAAGCACAGGAATAAATTTTCTAATGCTCACATTTTTTCAGTATTGATAGCTAAAGCAACTTGAGTGAAGCTTCATAGGTCAGTTACTTCTTGTTTAGCATCACCGAGTTGACCTGAAATTATTTTATTTTGTCTCTTCCCTCTCTATTCAGCTACAACCCATTAATATTTGAGAATTTTTTTCCCGTGAAATTAGACTTGCACACCAAGACACCGTGAACGTAATAAGAAACCTACATCAGGAAAAATGGAAATGTGGAAAGACACCACATTTGTAAAATGAGGAACCAGCTGTCTTTGTCCACTGCAAATGTGCTGTCAATTTTCTGTTTCTGTGTAGGGCAGTAGTTCTTTCAATATATAAGACGATTGCATAATTGCAGGACTTTCAGCTTTTCTTCCATCTAGTGATTGTTGACTGAACTGTGTTGATTAGCTTTCAGTACAAGGCTTGACAATGGTTCTGCAATCATTCTGCACAGCTCATACCAAGCAGTATTTTTCTTTGTTATGAGAAACACCTGATGAAATGTATTGTTGGAGTCACAGCTTCTAATCTGCTGGTCTTGTAAAAGACACCACTTTTGATGCTAAGTGTAAATTTTCTGCAGTTCCTTTGCATTTTACTTCTACAATCACTTTTCATCCAATATTTGGGGAGTAATCTTTTTAACTTAATTACTTACAGCAATAAAATTTAAAAAAAATCACCCCGTTTTGTTAAAGTAATTTTAAAACAGTACAGTTAACAATTCTATCAAATCTCTAGTGAAACAGTAAGAGCATTTATTTTTGCAAGCTCAGTTTGAATATTTTTGCTGCTGTATGTACTTAAAACATCAATAGATAGGAAATTAGAATTCACTTACCAAAGTGAAGATACATTTTAAAATATTGCAGAGAGCACAAGCACAAAAACCACCAAAAAAAATCATATTTGTGCATATGTAACTAAGACAAAATATGCAGCAGTTAAAGCTCATATTTTTAACTTTTCTCCACTTTTACAGAATCTCTACTTTTTTTTTGAGGCATACAATTCTGATGGTGAAATTGTGACTGCATGAACTGCATAAAATTAAAACATGAATATTATCTATCTGGATTTATTAAAATGTAGAGATGAAAAGAAGTAGAGCCCAAAGCCCATTTAACCATCAATCTCTGAAAAGTATGATGTTATAGTTAAATGCAGTCATTTTAAAAAAAAATCTGAACTGTGTTTACTGGCTTCTAAATTTTCCTAAATGTTCGTTTTATTTGTGTTTTCAAATCAAAGGTTGCATACCTCTCATTGTAAGAAATATAAGAAAAAGAGACTGGGAGGTAGATACTCTGGTTATTGCATGCAGGAACTGCAAAAGTCTTTGCTTCAGAGATATCAGGACACACTGTCCTGCTGTAAATATAATGGCTACCAAGAAGTGGAAATTCAGGCTCACTGCTACAGTAGCTGATGTTTTAGCTTTTTTTTTTCCCCCTCAGTAGTTGTACTGAGATTAATATATAAGCAATGCAATGTTTCTGCAAAAAGTCTCTCGTAAAATGCATACTGCCTATTAAATATTAGAAACTCATTTTGAAAAAACTGTTTCTGTTTTCCTGTACTCGAAATCCTCAGTGGAAATAGTTTGAAGATGGGAGTGGTAAAATGAAAGTGCCAGATGCTTAGCCAACGCATGTCACTGTAAGTCAATTGACTTGGAACAAGCAAATGTCAGTTTTCACCAGATGAAAATGTGGTGAAGATCTTCCCAGATAGTTACATATTAAAAATGTCATTTATAGCTATAGATTATCTGATTATAGATGAAAAATGAAAGATGCCTTTTAACCCCTTTTAAAAGATTGTTTTAGTGGGACTAGAATGACACTTCCAGATGTACAACAATCTGGATGCCATTCAGCAGCTCAAGCTATTCTCTTTTAAATATTTTACTTTTCCCTTTGAAAGTATATAATTCATACCAAATCTTTTACTAACCTCTGCCATCAGATTATTTTCAGTTTATTTTTAAACTCTCTGTTGCACTGGTGTTATGTATTCAATGATGCTATATCTATGTACAGTACATTGCTCACAAACACTATTAGTTTCATTATTTCTGATTTAGGATTAAGATTTGTCTTTCAAATTCAGTTTCTGTCAACTGCAATCATTTTCTGCCTGCCTTTACACATAAGATCAATGCTCTTAGAGTTCAGGTTTCTGTGAATGTCATCCTGAAGTTGACGGTATTTCTGGTTCTTTATTGCCTTCTGACATATCAGTACACTTAAGTACAATTTTTCTCCAGTGCCTGAGGCTGAGTTGACTGAAGTGGTCCTTCAGTTGCATTCTGTCATCTGTGTGTTGACCATGACCTTCACGGTTTATTTATGATTAGGAGGTTATGTCTTTCCTTACTCTAGCAATGGTATTTTAGCGTAGTTCTTTACAAAATTTCTTAGTTCTGCAAATACCTTGCAAATTTGGAGGCTCCCTCTCTGCAGTATTCTGCAATAAATAATACAGAGTTGGCCTGGACTTTCAGAGAAACATTTCTAGATCTATTTCCAGTATCAGCTTAGATTGTCACTCATGTTGTCTGCAGAATCAGACCAATAATGAACGCTCTTTGCCATCTCTGGATCATATCACTGTACTATGAGTTCTTAGATGAGGTCTTACTGTGAGATCTTTAATGATCTGGTAAAGGAATCTGCTCGATTATGTATCATCTGTCTGGGAGTGAATGTGCCTAGTAGACATTGAAAAGAATTAGGCATGAACTGTTTATGGCAGGATGAGACCTTTATGAGCTTTGAATTTCAACAGTTGATAAACTATGAACTAGACGTCATTAGTGTTTCAGACTATGTATAACGTTAATTGCATTTGGAATTTCATCTGGGATTTTTGCTACTGTTTAAACTTACACTATAAACTGAGGAATGACACTTTCATGAGCAAAAACCCTCAATGAAATTAATGACATCATTCATGTCAGCAAGATAATAAGATGAGCTTACTTTCTAGCTTATTAGTCAGAACAGGATCGTTCTATCAACATCAGAGAAAAAGGATCTAAGTCTTGCATCAATAAAACTTGGGCAGATCTACCAGCTGAAAGTCACTTGTCTGTACAAGTAAATAACTATGAGTAACTTCTCACACTCACATTTTCACAGAGACATGTGGATTAAGAGGGAAATCTACAAAAAATCTATGTTGCTGTCCTAGAAACACAGATTTCCTTCCAGATAATGTTTGTAAAGCTGGTGGATCATATCTTTCTTAAAGTCACTTCAAAATCGTTGCCCTTAGGGGTGTTCAGCTAACGCTAGTGCTAAGATCTTCATCTAGGCATTTTTCACATGTAGGTTTTATTGTCAAAATGTCCTTTATGCCATGTTTCTTGTAAATGCTCTGGATTTCCTTCAGCAATTTTGAAAGCAAACTAGTCTTCTAGGTATACTAAATAAGCCAGTGATATCACTGCTATGCTTTATTCTGTGCATGGCTTCCAAGTTCATTAGTGCAATGACATCTAAACCTTGCATCTTCATGTATAAACCATTTCATATTACGTCCTCTGTAGTGTCCCTAGAGGTGTAACTGCTCATAGACTTAAATACTTTGCTGAAGACCTTAGCACACATTTTGATATTATGCTAGATCCAGTCCAACTGGAAATCAGTTAAAACCAACATTTTTAAGTAGGTTTAAGAAGAGAAGGCTTCTTAATGGCAAGAGTACACACTGAGGACCTGGTCTGGCAGTCTGCACTTACTTATCAAAGCACATAACCCCATGATTTTACTTTTGGTAAATATGAGATTTAAGTACTTGTTTAAAGAAAAATAAAGGTATGGTTGCATTTTTTAATTGGGCCCAGGGAAACGAAAGCTGCAAATGAAAATGCCATGTAGAAGAAACACGTCATCACCTCCATTGTCAACTTCGGAAAGAATATTTGCATTCTTCACTGGTTGTAAAATTATCTTCTCCTCTTCCTCCTTTGCCCTCCTCTACAGCTCAGCAGTAAGCAGAAGGATCACTGCCAATCCTATTACAAGACTTGTGTGGGTGTGAATATGCTTTTCTGAGCACGCAGGCCATACGTCTTTTTGGAGGTGCAGCTTCCACACAACATAGATGCTCTTATAGGAGTCCCAGACGCAGGTATGTTTACCCCAGCTTATAGGTTTTACACTTCATCTCAATAAACTCATCACTGGTCAAGTGTCTGAAATTAGTATTAGGAAAGATCTGCTTATTCATATGGTGGATGTGATTAGTAATGCTGACTTAATCTCTTCTATTGTACACACTGAAGATATAAAAAACCCCAAACAACAACCCACCAAAAATGCAGAATCAGTTGATCCAGACACATTTATCACAGACAAATGGAAATGACAGGACACAAGTCCAGTAATGAGTGTCATAGACCAAAGTACAAAATCACAGCTAATTTGTAAAGCTGTTAACACACATAACATTTACTCTCCTATTTAAAGATCTGAAGTATTCAAAAGGTTTAAGGGGAAAAGAAGCCAATAATACTTGATGATTCATTAGTTTGAGAGGCATACATGCTCTTGTTAAGACAATTAAGGCTTTGGTCACAAATCCTTTGGTTTTATTGATTTGCCAGAAATCATAACTCTGGCTCATTTTATACTTAACACTGAAGTGCTCTGAACAAGGGGGAAGATAGGTTAAGCAATTATTCTGTGATACTTGCATTGAATTGATCCTGCAGTTTCAAAACACAGATCAGTGACCAAATGCTGTATTATGATATAATGTGGCCACAGCAAGTGCCATTCATCCTGCGCAGAAAGCAAATAGAAGGCTCCTGTGTTAATAACTTGAAAATCTGATAGGATGAAATGTCAAATAATTTTTCTGCAGGTTCCTCAGGGAAGAGCCTTATATATATAGGTGCTCTGATAGGTTAGCCATCTAAATAGTAGCCTTTCATAGAAGGAAAAGTGTTACTTACAGAGGGTGCAACTTTACTTCCTTTATAAACCCCCCTCCAAATAAACTGTTGAAATCTGCCTTGCAGTCATCAGACTTTCCTTATGAAAGAGTTCTATATTTTAGCTTCTTTAAGCCCTCTGCTCTGTATATGAAAAGCTCGTAACTGAGACTTACCACTCAGTAGAGAGATGCCAGAACCATCGTGGACAGTTCTCTAAAATCATTGGCTCAAAGTCCAACAGCTGCCAAAAAGAAAAAACAACAATAAAATGCTGGGCACCGTCAAGAATATAATTGATAATGGACAGAAAACGTAATACTGACACTATATAACTGCGTGCAGTACCGGTCTCCATATCTGCAGGACATGGTGGAGTCAGAAAAAGTACAGAGAAGAACAAGTAAAATGATTAAGGGCATGGTGCAGCTGTCTTGACAGAGAGACAGCCTAACTAGCTAGAACCAGGGTTACCTGCTGAAACTTGTAGCAGCTTGGATTAAAACAAGAAAGTACTTCTTTATACAAAGGGTAATGATTGTGTAACTTGGTGTCAAAGACAGAGTCGGAGCAAATAACATGTTCAAGAAGAGATAAAACAAACCAATGGACAACCAGGTTCAAAAGCAGGTATTAAAGGGAATAGGTGGGGACGCATCCTCTATTGTCCCTCATCCGTTGATTGTGGACGTTAGGGGAGCATACCACGGTTAGTGACGAGGCTTGTGGGCTTCTCCTACTGCCAACGCTGACCAGTGAGCAAGATGGATTTGTGGATCAGTTCTGGTCAAAGAACATGTTTCTTTGAGCTATTTTACAGATAAAGCAGGGGACATGTTACTGCCATGAAGAGTCTCCTTAATTATGGGAAAGTTTTATATACTTATTTGTGTTTCCTGTTCAAAAAAAACATACATTCACTTCAGGAAATTCAATAAAGATGAACTTAAGCCATGCGTAAGCAGACGTTAAAGATGTTTTGGGTTATTTTCTACCATTAAAATGACAAATAAATTAGATGAATACTGAAATATATGTAAAAATATATTACAAAAAATTTAATGTATCCTCTTTTTGACTATTATTTTACCTTTTCATATTAATTTTCCATCTTTTATGTTCACAATATGTTAAAATATGATTGTCAGTCTATAACATTTTGAGCAAGCATTGTGGAATATTTCAGGAAGTTTATCTGAAATTCATAATTGCAATTTTTTGCTCTAGAAGCCTGTTTCTAAAGGTTATATTCAGAGTACTAAAAAAAAACAGAATAGTGCTGTCTAGTCAAGATAATCTGAATGTTTAAAGTTAATTTGAAATGTTTTTAAACAATCCACATTCTTGTTATTTATAGAAAATGTTTGGCTAAAACCAGAGAACAATATTCAGGAGACAGACACAGTTCAAAACCAGTAAACATTACCATCATGTCTCCCAATTTATTTGTCATGGATTATGAAACTAGTTCTAAACTTCTTGTGTTAAAAGGCTTTTGAATAGAGGAAACTGACACTGTCCAAAATGTTTGTCATTAGAAGTAAGACATACTTAATTTTAATTCACAACTAAAAACATTCCACACACAAAAAGATAGGGTCTTTACTAACTCAAGGAGTATATTATCTAAAACTTTCAATACTATTCAGCCCCGACATTTTAAAACAATAAGATATGGTAAGCAGCTTTTCAGAAAAAGGTGGGATACTGCAAAATTTAAAACAAAAATGTAAGAAAAAGGCACTCCCCTACTTCTCTGTAATGTCACTGTAAATCTATCTTGATTTGTGCTTACTTAATTCTTGCTGCAGGACACATCAATCCTTTGATGCCCTCAAATACTCCTAGCTAGTGAGCCTAGCTAGAACCCTCACACAGAAATGTCCACAGAAAGAAGCTTGACTCAGTAATCAGCCTGATGTTTAATGTGTTAGCACCTCATGAGATGTCACAGTGATCAGTAATAGGTTCAGACTAACTCATCACTTCATTCATGTTCTGTAAGAAAAGACAAAACTGCATGCTTGTAAGATTTACAGATAACAGTAATTTGTGAAGACGTGATCATGGCCAGTAATAGAGAAATGATGTCAAGGTTAGATATCTTTTAGAGAAATTAGGTAATTAAAAACTAAATCTTACAGAGACTGGCACACAAAGAATTTTAATCATAGCACTAATCAAGTTGTATATTGTGTTAGAGATTTACTCAGGTGATCAAGTTTTCTTCTAAACACACATCATGCAAGAACGGCTTTACAGACAGTAGCTAATGTGTGTCAAACTGATGAGCAATTGGGAAATGAGCCTGCAGCTGAAAGTATTAGTCTTCATATTTGATGATACTTTTGGGTTTATTTTTTCCTATGCTGCAGAAGGATAAAAATCACAACCTTTCTGAAATTTCCCATACATACATAAAGACACATTGCGCAAAGGCTGAGGTTCCAGCTTTGTCGCTCTGTCACTCCCTCAGCAAGACAAGATCATTGAGCAGTAAGCTACTTAGAATTAAGACACTCTCAGTCTCCTGCTAGAGATCTGCATGACAAAGTTTTCATTAGTGCTGGTACTTGGGCCACCCTGGGTCTTTCAAAGATTACATGAAACATTAAATCACTTGGCTAGAGAACAGGTTTTCCTCTTGGCTTCATATACCTGATAAAACTCTCCAACAGGTGCAACCGAAAGAGTCTCACTCAGAATAGCCATCAGTCAAGATATTTTGCTTCAAGAATCACATAGGTTCACAAGTTGTTTGACTTAGTCAGTGCAAGGACTTGTGGTATTTATACATGTTGTTCCCACTGGCTACTAATTAAACTGGGTCAGAAAGGCAGAAGCTTCCAACATCAGCAAAGTTTTGCAGAATCACCGTTTTTTAAAATTTTTAAAAAACGTTTCCTCTAACTTTTAAAACTAGCTCTAAACATACCACTGTAAGAAAGGATATAAAAAAAATGCAATGAGCACATATCTGGTATCACTTAACACAAGAATAAAGTGGAGTTATTCAGCAAAATCAGGAAAAAGTGTTATGTCAGGCAAAACAATACATCAAGGTAAGCAGGTAACAAATGCACACAAAAGGCTTTTGGGGAGTTACTTTTAATATAGGGGTTTTGTGTTCACTTTGGAGGAAGCAGTGCCACTTGTTAAAATGTACTCTTTGGGTTAGTCATATCGTAGGATTTAATAGAGAATTAATCATCTGTACACCAGGGGAGAGTGGTTTGATCAATACCGAAAGTATAATCTTCACTAAGGCAACACATCTAATAAGTACATCTTGAATAAAATTCCTTCAGGCACTGACTCATTTTTCTTAAAACATAAAACCAATAAGCATTAGAATCCGTTTGGAGTGAGGGTGATCTCAGCAACACTTCTGACTGGTCTAACCAAAGTGTACCCATCTATACATCCACAGATATGCAATAAGCACATCTAATACATTATTAACACAGAGTAAAAATAATAATGGATCAAGAATGAATCTTTCATGAGCAATATGAAGGTCTGGTGTTGTGCCTATAAAAAAAAAAAGAAACACAACCCAAAACCCGCATTTATCTAGATTAACAAAGAGAGTTAGAGATTTCCTTCTCAGGCAAATAGCTAGCAAAAAAAAAATCATTATACAATTTGAAGCTATTTCACTGTGAGAGTAAATAGTACCGATAGTTATGATTTTTACAGGATTAAATTAATTGAAGCATTCTAAGAAGGGAGTCATTAGATCTAAAAAGTATGATGTAAGTCCAAAGATCTCTTTTGATTCATTCTCCCATTTGTCTTTTTCTTTTATTCTTAATAGCTGGACAGGGTCTTAAGTTGGAGTAAAAGACTGGCAGTAAAAACCACGCTTCATTTAGTATATTGAAATGTACTTTACAAACGTATAGGTAAGTTATTCCCCAAGTTATCTATCCAGAGGTCAGAGCAGTTACCCCATTGATCTAGTTACCCTGGGACCTACAACTTGCTCTAATAAATTGTATCACCCTCAGATGCACCTTCTGTATTCTGTAATGACCAGGGAAAGAGAAAGAAGTGTAAATGTTGAGAGTTACTTAGAGGTCTACAAATCAGAAAGACAATAAAGTTGCAAGACTTTTAAGCAACTCCCCTACTTTCATGCATTGTGAAACTATTTCAACTAATACAGATTGCTTTGGTGAGACTGAGTTAGTATAGGCAGGTAACTTGCTCTGTATTTTTTCATGGAAGAAATAGAAGAACAGAGATAACTAAGAAGAATCCATAAAGTCAGTTTGTAACTTGAGAGCTGATATTCTTCTGCCTGCCTCATCAAGGCTGAAACACTCTATGCTGCTTCCACAGATGTAGGTAACGCTTCTTTATTTGAGAGGAATCACTTGGTATCTATTTGGTTTGACATACCAATGATGCAGCTTAGAAATACTGCTGTATGTACATTTCTTTAAAAATACATCTATTACTACTTCCAGTGTCTTTTTGATCTCCTGCAGTTCCACTCCAAACCATTCCGATGGAAACTCACCACTTCTGCCCAGACCTCTAATACACCGACCACCAGCCAACTATTCCCAAAAGCTTACCAAGAAATTCTGCTCTCGGTTTCTACACAACTTCATCCCCCCACTAATTCCTGTATTTATTCATCCTTGACACAAACTGTATGTTACTAAAAATATACAAACAACATATGTGTAGATAGTAGTACAAAGATGGGGAAGCAATAACTTGAAAATAATACAGACCCAAAATGGGCATGAGATTTGCCCGTGCCTTGAGATGTTTAAGAAAAAAACCACAGAAAGCAGTCTTGGAGACTGAAGTGAAGGTCTTCTGGGATCCACCACTGGGAATAATTACTTTGGGACAACTGTGTGGCTCTTGTCCCTGTCTGTTCACCCTGTTCATTGTGCAAGGACAGGTAAACTGCTCATTTAACAGTGAAACATCAGAGATTGCAGCCTGTTTCTTAAATAAAACAATGAAATTGTTAATTTAACTGAATAAGATGAATTGTTAATTGTGGTGATCTATCTGCCTCTACATTAACAGCCAAGACAAGGCAGGAAACTCTGAAGGTAGGGTATGGTGGACAATCAGAAGAAGGAACCACTATGGCTATCCGAAAAGGAAAGCTATTCATAGTCATGAAACAATGCCTATAGGTAGTGGAGACAAAGACTTTGCCCTCACGACACCTCAGACAGCTCAGATTTGCTATACAAAATGAGTTTTATAACAGAGAAAAAGTAAGGATGTTTGGAGTGTGTGTGTGTGTGGGAAGACTATTGCTGAGGTTTAATGAAGATCTAGTTTTGGCAGAGTGTAATGGATGAAAACTGACTTGAAAACCAAGTCGTCAGTCCCAGCTTACCATTCCAGAGAAATACATGCATCAGAACCAAATTACTTCAGTGTCTTATTGTATTTTATTGAACTTTTTATTACATAACATTCATATGATCTCTGTGGTAGTGCTGTTTGGGAAATGGGTAAGCAGAGATTTAAAAAAAAAAAATTCACAGTATTTCTAAAAAATTAAGAGGACTACTGTGGGCATATAAGCACCACTCCTTGAGTGGGTGATTTATTTGTTTCCATGAGACAAATGCCGCTACGCCATTTGTGCTCCACTTCTTCAAACATTTATGTTCATGATTTAAACATTTATATTCATCACTATATACTAGTTCTTAAATGTTCAGCTGTCCCAAACAAGTTTCTGTAATGCACTCTTGAGAAGGGCTGTGGCTGGGTTGCACAGGTGGGAGACGCCCAGCCAACGAGTCAAGTCAGCTGCAGCTCACGAGCAATTCAGAACAGTTTTAGTCCTGTGTCTCTGTTACAGGACAGGTGGGGAGGCTGTGCTGCAATGGCAGATGCCAGCTAAATTGAATCAGCCAGGAAAAGGAGAGCGCTTCCATTGACTCTTTCAGGTACACAGCATGTGTGCCATGGCTCACAGGCCTGGGAAGAATAGAGCTTTGTACAGTAAGGAAGACTAGCAGCACCTGCCATTAATAGGGTGGGATTTTTTTATTTGCAATGACGTCAGGAGGCATCTGTCTGTACTGCAGGGATAGGTAGGGGAGCACTGGGATACTTTAACTGTGACAAGTTATAGAAAGAAGATGCACAAGCTACAGCATGCAAATGTAAAGCACAATGCTGAGATATGATTGTACATTACATAGCATTATTTGTGGATGTCTGGAGATAGCTAGTTTCCTATGGCCTCAAAATCTTGAACGAAGCTAGCTGAATAGCACCATGTTATTCTATTATGTAAGTACAAGAAGTACAAAGTACAAAATTAAATGGATTGAAACAAATAACAGTGGTCAAAATTCTTTTTTTTTTTTTTTTTCTCAATATTTAAGCTGCAACTAGTAGCTGCAGCTACTAGTTTTCTCTTTCTGCAAAGAGAAAAAACTAAATGTCAGAAGAGTATTACCTTGGCAGTGCCCCATCTAACACTGTTTTCAAGTCTGCGCTCAGCTTCACTATCTTGTGCCGTGAAGAGCTTGGCTTGCCAAGTTGAGGTTAATAAGTGCAGTAAGTAATGCAATGCCCTCACTGCTCCTGTTTTCTCAAACAGATGATAAACAGTAATTATCATTCGCTGATAACTCTGTGTCTCTTTTTAGATCCTGTATCCTCCATAAACTGATTTTGTTCTTACAATAGAATTTTCAAGAAATCAGTCTGTCAACGTAATATGGCCTTGTTATTGCAATATCTTAGCTTCTAACCAACTTTCTTGTTTTTTCCCTATTTTAGACAAAGACTGAGTCATGTGAGTAATATCATCTTTGTGCTTAATAATGAGCTATATACACAGGGACTTAACCTCTGTTGGAAGGCAAAAGACACTTAAAATTCAAAATCACTTTTTGGAAAGCTACAGAAATTCCTATGTCTTTTAAAAATGGGATCTGAAGTAATTTATCGATTGTCATACAAGGAAGGCATGAATAAAAAAAAAAAGCCCTAAGTCATTATTTTAATCTTTACTACGACCATTTTTTCCTCACATTCATGGCAAAAAATTTTAATGTAAATGCAGTCAGGTACAACTTAGCATTTAGAAATAGAAAATCATGATGTCTGAGGCTCAACTTTCATTTTGGCCTTGTCAAGGGCAAATGTCACTCATAAGTTAGAAGACTGCAACAGGAGGACAGGATGAAGAATTTCAATAACTGCCAAAGCACGTGCACTGTAGGAGAGATCAGGGTCCTGACACCAAGAATACACTGTACATTCAAATCCCAGCAGTTTTGAGAATACTTAGGCCATGTTTCTCTCCTCCCCTTGAGGAATGAACTAAATATCCTTTACTACTTGGAAGGATAAGGGTGTTGAAAAATGCGTTCATTTATACACCAAAAAAATTCTTTTTTTTTTTTTCCATCCACAAGTTCAAAAACTCCTCTTTCTTTCAGCTACTTTTTTAAAACATTTGAAGCCTGGCAATGAGGTCAATGCACTTATGGAAAAATACTAAAACGTTAAATCTGCTGTTTCAAAAAGGGGCCATTTCCATGCTGATTAGAGTTTCTTTAAATGCAAGTCCCAAACTTGTGGAAAATGGGTCAACATTATTCACTGGAAGAAACTAGTTGGGACCCCCCTCAATGCCAACATCACAACCTTCTTAATTTATTTCAAACACAATCTTTAATAAGACATCTCAAGACACCTGTTTGAAACTTACCTTCCTCCTTTTGCAAAATCTGTATGCCTGAATACATAGAAGCTGTGCACTAAACATGATCAAAATCCCATTCCAAAAATGTATGTTTGCACCAACACAATATTTGAGTGGAATCATCTGCCTGAATTAAAACAAAGAAAACACACATCCCACACCCCCCGAATCTCCATTTAGTAATCGACTAGCATTTAATCTCAGTTTAGACTTGGGTCTGGTAGATACCCCCTGAACATACCTAAACAGCCCAGCTCCACACAACAGAGAAGAGTTACTTAGAACAGTCTCCAGTTACAGACCTTGAACTAAACCATCCTCCTTTGCTCACAGAGATTTAATCCCAAGTCTCTGTCGTGGTCCTACCCTTGTAGGGTGGGATAGTTAGGACACTTCCTTCTTACTAGGAAGAAAATTAACTCTATCCCAGCTGAAACCAGAACAGTCTCCCTGAAGTGTTCTAACAATTCCACTGTCTGATGGCCTAGAAGCCAGCTTGTTTACCTTGTAGGTGAACGCCTACAAGGGCATTCACCACCCTTCCTCCCAAGGCTGTGCTACTGTGAAGAATGAAGAGAACAACAGTGATTCAGGACACTGATTTACAGGGGATGCATAACTTTTATGCCTTTTATCCCATGACAGGATGATGTGGAAGACTGAAATACAACTTTGAGAATGGACCCAATGCTGCTTCTTTAAGCCAAATTCCCTGACTACTGGGTTATAAAATCAGGCATACTTTTAGTCCATTCCTGTGGCCTAACACATCATTGATTATCTTCTGCAGAGAAGAGATTTGAGCAGATGACCTAATCTCTAGGACTTTCTATAAAAACAGAATGGCACCACTATGCTATCAGTGTTTGACTGTACTTTAAAAGAAAGGTATGAGCCTTACTTAATTTTCAAGAGCAAAGCACAGATAGCCGCTTTCAAGGGAAGGTTTCTGAGACTTCTGGTCCTCTAAGCACTGAAGAAAGGCAGAATTTGCCATGCAACACTGTCACCAGCAATTCCATATAATCTAACTTGATGAAAGGATGGGTCATGTTTTGGCATGCTGGTTAATCTTAATCCCCACCAACCCCCATCCCCCCAAAAATTGTATAGGGCCCCTGACAGCAAGTGCCTTATTCTTAGGGCCAGGTGCCTATACATTTGGCATTGCAGAACCTAGTGCAGCTCATGTCTCGTTCACACAGTAGGACGACACGGCAATAACAGATGCTTAATACTACCCAGCTATAAACTGACACACTTGTATACACAATACTTCTGAAAAGTATTTAGTGGCTCACCTTAGTTCAATTCACCCATCTTCAGTCATCTGCATCCAGAATTACAAGTGATGCTTTCCAGAACTGTGTAAATCCTGTGACTATGAAGCAGGAGTTTCTGTCTTTGTCCATTATTACTGCATTATTTTACAGTATGAAATCAGAGCCTGACTTTATTAGATTCTGTCCTTTGCCTCCCATCCCTCCTTCAGAGTGGGAGTGAAAGAGTGCGAGACAGTAATTAAAAAACCCTAGAAATCAGAAGCACAACATTTCCCTCAGATAACTTTATGAATTTAGACTTTACCAAGCAGAAAAATACAACTTGAAATACAGCCAACATTTGTAATCTTAACTCCTGTTCTAACTTAATATTGCTTAAAGGTTCTAACTGCAGGTGTTTGGGTTTTTTTTCCCCTCTCCATTTTAAGTTGTCTGCTGTACGCTTGTTGCATCAGACTAACTTTGCTAAGCTACTGAGTTCCATTACACACACAAAAAAAAGTACAGTATCACCTCATAAAACACTTCCAAGCTTCATCATCCAAGTAAAGATATGACAAGGCTGTTTATCAGTAGGTAATAAGACAGATAATTTAACTGTACAAGCTCTAATTGGTCTAATTCACTAACTGACCTCTCACCACTTGATTCACTAGTACAATTGAGCTCTGATAAAGCCTTTAATTGTAAATTGCACACAGCTGTGAGCTGCTTCTCACGCTGGCACAAAAACACTATCATCGACTGTTTCATCTCTGCGACCTGCTAATTTGGAGCATATGTAACTGTTTTTAATGCTGAAGGCTTGACATACCACAAACAGCAGATGTTGCAGCTGCCCCTGAGACGCTTTATTTAATTCAATTACGTCTTTTGGAGATATGTAAAAAAGCTAGGCGAGATGAGAGAGGGCAGGAGAATGTTAAAAATGGAGCCCCTGGTTGAGGCCCAGGTGGCTCGATAGGCAAATGATTGGGTGAATGTCTAAATGATCTTTTTAATTGAGTAGACTGACGGCTAATCAGGGTCATGAAGTGTTATCACACTGATGAGCTGAGTGGAGCCCTGGGCTGCTCTGCAATTAATGCTGCTTTTGTGAAAGGAGAAAAAAGGAAGATAATGTATACCATCTGGCAATTGTTTATGATAAAAGCAGCAGTTTGCTACAAATTCAAGTTAAATGCTATTCATAACATTATTTCTTCTGCTGCTGCGGAGGGCAAGGACATAGAGCCCAGGCCTTTGTCTGACTTTCTCATTCTCTTTCAACAAGCAAAACATTCATTTGCTTCCACGTGTGTTGTTATTAATTATTCGCCTGCTTGTTAATGTATGGCCCAAATGATGCTCCTTTGAAATGCCATGAACAAGTCCAGCAATCTATGTTTTGAATGCTTCATACCAAAGCATCCGATGAGAGAAAAACAAAGCTAGGGTCTCAACTTGTAGCTAAAAGCCAGAGAAAACAAGTCAGTTGTTTTGGTGGCACCAGGTCCCTGTCTCGTCCTGTTCCACCCCCCCCACCCCCACCCCCCCCCATTTTATTTTAAAGATCTTGCCTCTTTCGGAGACACATTTAAAAGTTCAGAAAAGAGCATGTTTTTGAGGAGGGGGAAAACTGAAGGCTGTGAATGCCTATGCAGAGAGTTTTCTCTTGGCATAAGAAGGCTGGGTCTTACAAAAGATAAAACTAGTCAACTGGTAAGCCAGGGATGTTCTTGGGACGTGACTCTCTAGCGAGGCATGGAGTAGTCAAACACTAATAACAGCATAGCACTGAACTAAAAACTAGCATCCCTGTGTCATGGTTTAACCCCAGCTGGCAACTAAGCACCACACAGCTACTCACTCACCCCCCCGTGGTGGGATGGGGGAGAGAATCAGAAAAATAAGTGTTAATGTGAGCGACTGTTGTGGTTTAAGCCCAGCCAGCAACTAAGCACCACACCACACAGCTGCTCACTCACTCCCCCCGTGGTGGGATCGGGGAGAGGATTGGAAAAGTAAAAGTGAGAAAACTCATGGGTTGAGATAAAGACAGTTTAACAGGTAAAGCAAAAGCCACGCGCGCAAGCAAAGCAAAACAAGGAATTCATTCACTCCTTCCCATCGGCAGGCAGGTGTTCAGCCATCTCCAGGAAAGCAGGGCTCCATCACATGTAACAGTTACTTGGAAAGACAAACGCCATCAGTCTGAACGTCCCCCCCTTCCTTCTTCTGCCCCCAGCTTTATATGCTGAGCATGACGTCATCTGGTGTGGAATATCCCTTTGGTCAGTTGGGGTCAGCTGTCCCAGCTGTGTCCCCTCCCAACTTCTTGTGCCCCCCCAGCCTACTCGCTGGTGGGGTGGGGTGAGAAGCAGAGAAGGCCTTGACTCTGTGTCAGCACTGCTCAGCAGTGACTAAAACATTCTTGTGTTATCAACACCGTTTCCAGCACAAATCCAAAACACAGCCCCATACTAGCTGCTATAAAGAAAATTAACTCTATTGCAGCCAAAACCAGCATACGCTGTAAGTAGAATACTATTCTGCTATTAGGTAGAAGGACATGACTGTGTTCTTTAGGTTTTAAACCAGTTGCAAGCTGGAAATAATACTGTTGGGGACCTGCCTAAAAGGGATACCCAGCAGTCAAGTTAGGGAAAAGTTAACAATATATAGTGCCACTTCTTACAAGTACCCAGAGACAAGAACATGAAGCCTTGGCTTAGAGAACTTACATGTTAAGAGCTTATTTATTGCTTACAGATTAGTTCTGGAAATCAGGTGATTCAGATTCCCTTCCCAGCTGTGTCACGAATATGTTGTATGTCCTTAAGTGAGTCACTTGTATGTGCTTTATCTAACAGAGATATAAAACAGTAAATCTTTAAAAACAGCAGTCAATTCAAAGTTGATCAAAATTAACAAATATCTTGTTTGACTCCTCTTTGCTTTAAAACTTAAAGGGCTAGAAACAGACGCTCTGGCCCTGCCATAAAAGATGGAAAGAACTGGACAGTGTAAAGTTTCTTTAATTCTTGGTGGAGCTGGCAGTACACTTTGTGTGTTAGCACTTTCATTGTGTTTTATACCTTTTTACCTTGGGGCTGGGTTTAAGCATTTCTATCACGTATGTCTTCAAAGGAAGATGTTGCTGGACTGTACTCTAGTAAAAGGAGGCATAGCCTCAAAGGCAAAGGACATCTCAGCATCGGCCTCAAGCTTAGATCTTAAGACGTTTTTTTAGTTTTTAGGTTCTGTGAAGCACAGATGAATACACCACTTGTTACCTGTTATCACTGGTTATTTTCTGTCCTTACTAACCACTGTGTACTGGAGACGCAATATCAGTAACGTTTACAGACACCATGTGTTTACATCAACATATAGAAGATAAGAATATGCTGCTTTAAGGATTTCACTCTGCAGTTCTCATGCTTAAACGGTGCTTTCAATCAAACTTCTAGCTATGGTTAACAGACCCAAGTTATAAATATACATTGTAGACTCCTCAGCAATTTCCCACCTTCTCCCTACTCTTCCAGATACTGTAATGTTCAGAAGTGGCTGGGAAACTGCTTTCTCATCCACAGCAGGATTTTTTTCTCCACCACTGAAGAGATCCTCAGCTATAGCTGACCTGACTGATGTGGTGCACAATACAGTGACACTACCCCAAACTAGCGTAGGCACGAAAGAGAGTGACGGTGCTCATAAGCTAGCGTACTGCCGTCCTCAGCACAGGTAAACCATGTAGGCCCAGCAGCAGGCTGACACAGCCATACCGCTTCCAGATTCTGATTAGTCCATGCTACCCTGTCGGATGGCAGTGCCGTGCTCCACTCTACATGTAGGCATGCAGTCAGGGCCTCCCTGTGTCATCCGTTAAACCCTGAATTATTGATACAAGTTGAAATGGTTCTGCAATACTTAGTGAAGGAAAGGCACATCAAATGTTGACCTGTCCCCAGACTCAGTTCATGGATTTAAATATCCTAAATGAGCCAGCTGAATAGCGGGCCAGTGCATCTGTCTGTTTCCCCCTGATCAGAAACCCTTTCCTTATTAAAACAGGTACATACCATCTTGAAAAAAAAAGTTTCGCTTTCAACAAACCAGTGTATTCTGAGAAAAACATTCTTAAGAAAATTCCCAACTGTGTCTCTTCAACAACAGCTGTTCACAAGGCTACTGCATCACTATTGTAGTGGTAGGTATAATAGCTTTTTTTGTACTGGACAACTGAAGTAGAGTATTGCCCTACTTTATTTTTCAATAAGGGCAGAAAGAGAAAATACTAGGAAAAAATGCTGCGATAATAATATGTTGTGAGTTGTGTTGGGAAGAAGTGCCTGCTGAGGGTGTTTTTACAGTACAAGCAGATATCAGATATTGTAGCAGGCAGCTACTCCTGTTAAGACTATGGAGTCAGACAGAAACATTACTACTAACACCGTGCTTTAGAAGATGGCTCAAAATAATACTTAAGATAGTCTTTGCAGCACTTTGAAATCATTGTATTAAGCTCAGAATTATGGATGAACACTGCTTTATTTTAGTTTAATAAAGGTATCACACTCTTTCTCTCAGACTAGTATTAGAGACAATAAAAAAGAAACATTCTTTCCAAGATTTAATATGCTATTTGAGTTCTCTTCTGTAATCACAGTTTCCTATTCCCTTTCTGATTTTTCAGATACAGACTAATGTAAAATCTTCACACATAAAAAAGAATTTGTGGTAACACTTCCACTTATTTCTGGAAGAGTTGAGGAATCCTATATTTTATATACATATAAGGAGACAACATATGAATTCTACTGTTCGATACCGTTATGGTGTGACAGGGTCACATCCTTTTTCAGGATGACTGGGACTGCATGAATAACTGAATTTTCATTTTGATGACCGGACCTAAAAATGATATCATTTTTAGTGGACCAGATAATTTGTTTCGGCTCAAAGAAAGAAAAAGATGTAGAATGACTCTCTTGGCACTCTGAGAAGTCCCCTGGAAGTGTAAACCCAAATTCCAGGTCCTGCATCCCGGAATATTTGAATACTTTGTAAAACTCTTTCAATAGAAGAGATTAAGAGAGAACTATCTTGAAATATTCTCTTCCAAAAACTTGGTTCAGAGTCCTGTTTCTGTCTAAATAAAGAGAAGTAGTAGTATTATTCCTCCTTCCTTCATCTCAGCTGAATGGTAAATATTTTGACTATTGGACTAAAAAGTTTTACATCAAAAAATTATCTACTTTTCACTTAACTTCCTGTTACTAGGTCCTAATGTATGACATTGTTATCTTAAAAGTGAGCTTAAGATGTTGTTCTGCCATGTAGACTCACCTTTACCATCCTACAAATATGTCTGTTGGAGAGGAATGCAAAAATCTCGTCCAGGCAATTAAATCACTATACATTTTATCAGTAAAAATATGAATACAGATTTACAGGATTTTAGGATTTCATTGAAACAGCATTAACCATTCAGGTAGCTCTTCATGTTGTTTCTTTGAAGGCAAGTACCTTAAACCTTTATAAAAATCACAGCTTGGCACAACGACTTACAGACTCTTTGAAGGAAAAAGGATCTGAAAAGTAATGCTACTTTGCCCTCAGTTCAAAATTCAGTATAGAGTCCATTCTGCTCCATCCACAGGCTTCCTATGTGATCCTTAGGTGGTAATACAAATAAAGAGCAAAACAGACTAAGGCTTCTGGTTGGTAAGTTTTGGGGCTTGCCTGAGTAGGTTTTGACATACTTTGCATATGGCTTGGGAGGAGAGCATGATATCACTTACAACCTACAGAACTGTCCTATAGGTTCATCAAATGCACTCTTGTGGCCCAAGGGCAGAAAAGAAAGCAATCCTCTGGGAAGGACCCCTCCCCTTTCAGTTTCAGTGTTACCAAGAGCCACGCATTCTTTCCAAGTAGTGGTGTAGCCAATATTCCAATCCTAAAACTGCCACTGCATTTGGCTGTAGGTAGTGCCAGAGCATTATATCAGAAAGCCAATTCAGCACCATAATGTTCTTACATAAGGGGCTGAATTCCAGAGGCACAGTAAAATACATGGAAAATCCTGCTAAATACAGTATCTTCCCCAGATAAAAGCACAGGTAGGGAAACGTAAGGTAGACTTACACTGCTACCCCTCTGAACCTAATAAAGACGACAAGCTTTTTGCCATGTTTTCTTCCAAATTTACTTAGAAATTTGAACAACCAAAGTGAACAGTAATGCTAAATGGTGAGAAAATATTTATCCAAACTGTTTTCAGGCATCTAACTTAGTTTGTGTGAATAATATTCTGGAAATGCCTATGTCCCTCTGTTTAGTGTAGACACCTAACTTTAGCCTACTTTAGGCTTCTAACTAGGATGTTATTCAGAACAACTACATTAGATTACATGAATATTCCCCACGGGGTCAAAATCCAAAAGGTAACTTTGAAAAACCTCCATTGCTAAGTTTATATATTCATCGAATGTATTTAAATTGGGTGGAAAAAGGCCAATTATGTTTTGCAACACAGTGTACAATTCTAAAATAAATCCGTGAATAAAAATATCCAAATGTAAACACAGATTGATATAACTCAGAACATCCTAATCGCTCTTGGAAACACGAATCTCATACAGTACATATAAACTGTGTCATTATGACAAAAAGCACCCCTGGATCCCGGAGTTTTTTACTGAGTTTGTTTTAAGTTTCTGCTAAAATAAAAAGGAACTATTTTCAAAGGCACAACAGACAGTTAGATGTCTAACTCTGGGCAAAGTCAACACCTGAGATGGTGTATTATATTAAAATCTTGGGAAGATTTCCAAAGCCTCTAAAAAGAGATAGGCAGAATTCAACCACTGATAGCTAAGTGTGGTTTTGTAACCTATGTAAGACAATTTAAGATTGTTCTTCTGCCAAAAAGGCTATTCCTGACTTCCCACTACCTCATGGCCATATATTTTATTGTTTCTTTCTTGTGCTGGAACTAGGCAAAACACAAAGGTTTTTTTTGTGGGATTATTTTTCAGTTTGTCTGAGGCACAGAAAGGCAGGAATGTGTGGAGGAAGGCAGGAGCGGTATGACCTTAAATTACTTTTAAAGTTGAAGAAAGCGAAGCAGAACGTGCACATCGTAGTGACTGCTTACATTTAGAGATCAAAATTTCTTATGTCTCTTGGCCCTAGTTCTTCAGAGGGGCTATTAAGTGTATGTTAGATATACTAATTAGATACTAAGCATATATAATATCTATTAGATATACATGAAGCTTTCTAGCTATTTCAAGACAATGTGGACACAGCCATGTAAATACTTTGAATTTAATCCTTAGAAATCAAGGTTCTCAACATAGACACATGGCATTTGCTGAAATTCAAAGCAAATATGGTTCCTAAGTCCCTTAGAAAAATGGGAGAGGAGACAGAAGGATCTAAAATGCTGATAGGTGCCTACTGAGAAATTCCAAGCTACTTCTGTGTCTATTCTCAATTCTCAGGTACACTGAAAATTTCTCCAAAGTGCTTATTTACATTTTTCTGTGTCATCCCTTTTTAAACTGACCTTTATAATCTTTTGGAAAAAAAAAAAATTGTTAAAAATTTTCCTTTTTATTTTTACCCTATTCTGCAAGACATAACACTACTCAGATTGTCGTTACCTTACAAGACACTCTCTCCTCATAAGGCAAATGGAGTTGGAATGTTTCTCCTCACTATTTTTAAAACAAGCATATTCATTTTCAGTTCAAACTGACCTAAATTTTAGTTTCCTTCCATATTATTTTTAAAGGCATTTTTTTAAAAGGAAAAAAACTCAAAGAAGTATCAAAACATAATGTTTTATTTAACCTCAAACAACATTTTTGCTTCCTCTCACTTCTCATTCAGAACTGCAAGCTGACCAGGGTAAAATAACAATCTGTTTTCCCACAAAACTTCAGCCTAAGGTTGTTTGCATAGAATATAGTATTTCAAACTGTTTACAATGAATGACAGTTCCATTCTAAAAAGGCAACTAAATTTTATGAAGTTCTCTTAATAAAATAAATGGTTACAAGTCTTCCTTCCCTGAAGAAAGTGTGTGCATTTGAAGTGACTGCTGTTTCGGCACCTCTGTTCTGCCTACTTTTAAATCCAAAATTCCCTTTCATATACCTCAGATGAAGCTCAGATACAGGTTACTTTCTTACAATTTACCAGGCAGTTTGGGAAATTTTTATTAATACTGAATAGGAATAAAATTTTAATGTAATAAAACACTACAGTGTATAAATAGAGTGTATACACTGCTAACAAGATTGCAAAGTAGCTCCTATAGGCAACCTACATTTTTAGACAGAAGTGGGGAATAAGCAACACAGGGCTTGATTCTAGTTTATCCTAGCATACAAGACCTTCAGTGATATCCGTTCTCTTGCCAGGAGGATTGACATTGGATTACAGCAACAGAAAGCAGTATCAATTCATGTTTAGCCAGTCTGATGCTCCTTGGAAAAGGAATATAATCAGGGTCTCTGGGGATGCAGTTTTCATGAGTCACTTCCAAAAGAGACCACTGGTGGAGATTACACAAGATGAGGTCCTGCAGGGTCCACTATTCATACACCTGATATTTGCAGGGGGGAATCAAGCCCACAGCCTGTTCTTGTACTGCTGTATTTCTTGGCTAGAAGAAGCCAGGAAATACCCACATTCACATATGGATTTGTTTCCAGACCACAGAAGTTTAAATAATTTTTCAAAAAATACTTTGAAAGAAAACAAGTGAACTTTTAATGATAAACAATTTCTGTGAGTCTCTCTGTATATTTACGCTACTCAGTTCCACGCAGGATTAACAACAAAGGGCTTGAACGGTCTGCAGCATGCCACGGTCCGCCACCCTGCGAAATGTCTCAGTGGGAGCACAGCTCTGCTCCCTGCCTTCACCACCCATGAAGGGGCAAGGGGTTGGTTGGCCGCCCTCCCTCTCCTCTCCCCTTAGTCATCCTGCAGTCTGGGGATGCATGATTTGCAATGGTGAGAGAGAGCTCATGCTAATGAACCCTCCTCATCATGCGGATCTTTATGCCTAATTCATCAGGCACTTTAGAGAGCGATCAACTCATCAACAGCCACACAGTGAATTTTTTAGCTCAAGGTTGGTGTATGCTCTCTTTTCTGCGCACAACTGTCGTTAAAGAGACTGAGTAGATGAAGTATATGTTAATAAATGAAATGTTAAC
Organism: Aptenodytes patagonicus; assembly: GCF_965638725.1. Lineage (NCBI taxonomy): Eukaryota > Metazoa > Chordata > Aves > Sphenisciformes > Spheniscidae > Aptenodytes > Aptenodytes patagonicus. The sequence goes on from NC_134950.1 coordinate 140,383,070, forward strand.
AAGACCTCCGCTCACTGACCGACTGCCTGCTGGGCTCTTTTTTCAATATTTACAATATTGAAGTTAAAAAGAGAAAACAAACAAATAAAAACCTAAAATTTGAAATAATTCCATGCCCCAATAAACATTCTTTAGAAAAATTAATCTCTCCTGGTATATATATTTCAATGCATTTAAGGTAATGAGAGATTTCCTGAACACTTTCTTATTTTTCTGAAAAGTTTTGAGTACGCTACCATTGTGATTGCATATGCGCATGTCCATTCCCTCCTGTCTATCCTATTCTTCTTGCTACCCAGTACCTACCGGTTTGCTGTCTGTAAGCTGTGACTCTCTGGGATTCTCTGGGAAGAGACTTTCACCATCAGCAACAGGCTGAAGCTGCTGCCAAATGCACAGATACACATGCACACATACACACAGAAAGATTTTCCCTCGGTTCTCCTTCACTTACTGGCTTTAGATCTAATGTATTACTATAGTACTTTTATTACTTGAGTCTTCACATGGAATTTTGGAGGCTTTAACATTTCATTTGATGACTTAGTCTGTTTTGTGTCGTGATTACCAAACTTTAGTAACCATTCATTAGAAAAAAAAACCATTAAGGCACAAATGGGCAATCTATACTGCCAATCTGTATTAGGAAACTAATCTGATCAGCAGTAAAAACAATGTATGCCTAGAAACAGAAATAAAAATGATCCCAGTTGTGTGTCCTGTAGACTCTCCAATGACTCTTTAAAGTACAGTAAGAAACTTTGGATTTTTCTTTGGCTTTTTCAGTTCAGCAAAACACTTATCAAAAAAAGGGAACCAAAGTAGATCAAATCTTATAAAATAATATCCCCACCCTGCAAAAAAAAGAAACAAAAAACCTGCAACCCTTACAAGGTAATGCCAGCTTTACCTGTACAAATTGCATTAAGTCCTTGACTCTCAAGTTTTTCTTGAAGTGCTCATATTCCTTAGTAGATTAATATATCCTTTGTTGCCATTGTGGCTTTCAAATACAGCATGACCGCAGCTCTTTTGGGGAGGAACTTTAGGATGCATGCTTCTCTCAGGGTGCAGATCCACCTCTGATGTTGATACTGTGGCTGTTTAGCACTGATGAACAAAGGAAGATTTGAAGTCAAAGGTACTCCTGGCTTGCTGCCCCTCCTCTCCTTGTTAATACAAAAGGGTATCTGAGGCTCTGTGGAAGTCCTTATCTTCAGATGGACAGGAGAGTTTTGAACCTGTCTGGCCTGTTTGGGTATATAAGTTACATATAAACACACACACACACATATATATGTGTGATTTACAACTTCCTCTGTGAATTTTAACACCCTTCTGACACTGTAATAATTTCAAGAGTTTTTGGTTTGTTAAAGCACCCAAAGACCAGCCTGACAGAGAATCACGTTCCACTGATGAAGTCATGATCTGACTTGGGTTTCTGAAGATGGATGACGTTATCAGAGATGCTCACTGCCCTCCCAGAACTTCCACTCAGGCCACTTTGGCGTCTGGGTACCCAACCTGACCAGCATGTTTGTTCCACTTGAGCAGTGCCTGACTTTCCACTGTGTCTGAAATCTAGTGTGGAGGCATGAAGATTTAATTGGTACCTTTGCTGAAAGTTTCCCTGAAGTCAAAGGAATGAGATCTTCTGGTCAAGTCCAGATGTTTGAATTAAAAAACAAACGAACAAATAAACATGACCATAGTCCTTTGAAAACTGAGGATTCATCATCAAGTTCTCATTTTGAAAGGGTTTTGGGGCACTAAAAAAACAAGTGTTTTTCAAAATGTCTATGCAAAATGAAATAATTGGTTTCTGTCAGATTTTAATTGGGACCTTCCTTTATTGTCCAGCATGACCTAGTAGCTACTGATCTATATGAGTTTTGTTTGTTGGCTTTGTTCGTTTCACTGAAAAGTTTATATTATGCTGTGTTGTCTGTGGTTTAAAAACCTCGATCACATTTATAACTGCAGGAATCTTCAGTAAGGCATTTCTAAAGAAGATAGATATAAGATACAAGAATATAGGAGCCTAACAAGAAAATCTATTACTAGTTTTATGTCTCACAGGCCGCTTTCAATATGTTCTTTAAAACTTGAAATAACTTTATATAATTTTGTCTGCAGAAGATCCAAGCAGAAGGACAACTGTTTGCAAAAGTTGAGGAAAAGCATTTAAGTCTACTTGGCATCATTTCAGTTCTTTACAAATCTATTACATGAAAAAAATCACAGCTCCAGGGAGCTAAGCTATTGTACCTGAACTGGAAGGTCTGACCCAGATATGGATTGTACCCATTATGTAGAGACCATCAATTGACAAACATTTGAAAGTGTTCAGACTACCAACAAGAATAATATAAAAAAAATAAAAATCCATTGGCATGAAAACATCATAAAACACCTGAGATCTAACAAAGAAGCTAGTGCTGGTTCATTGTGAGCAGAAATTTTCAAGAGTGTTGCAGTTTTTACTTTGTTCTGTAACATGCTTGGTGGAATTCAAAAAAGCACCTGGTTCTCAGATAAATGCTTCTAAACATCTAGAAAGTTATGCAATGATTCTGGGCATGTGATCTGGGAATTTGGAGTACCCTCAACACTCATCAAAGTTTGGGGGAGGGGAACAGGGGTTCTTTATTTTTTTAAGTTGTAAATGATGAAGGTTGAGTGGGTTTTCAGACAATGGCGGCTGTGTTTGCTACAGATGAGCTATCACAAGTATAACAGCAGTGGTGCAAATGAAAACCAGATCTACAGGAGAGTTGGGCAGAGTGTCGGGGAGAACTTGGGGATGTGGGCTAAGGAGGAAGGACCAACATTTTCCTCTTTGACAACCAGATTTGGGAAGCGGAACTCAGTCTGCAAGCTAACTGCTTCATAGGTTTCACATGTGTAAACCAGAGGCTCACATGATTAACAGAATACACATGCTCTAACCCCCATGCCGATTTAAACCAGGTGAAGATCTGCCTCATACATGGAGCTATTGTTAATGCAACATGCCTTGTGCCTACTTTGAACTTCTTTGTGTGACAATCAGTCAGGGTCATACTAAAATGAAAACATTACTCTTCATTTCCTTCAATTCAGGGTGGAGCTAAAGGAGTCAGAGGAGTCTTTCCATTGATTTCAATAGGATTTTGTTCAACATTTTCTAAAACACCCCAGATTTTGTGTCAGGGTGTATAAAGCAACTTAAGTTACAAAATACCTCTTTTTGGTGATATTAGCACCATTCTGAAAAATAATAGAAGAAAATGAAATTTCTGTAAAAAATATCTCCTTTGAATTTTCCCCTGTGTAACTTCCTTGGTTGCAATCTTAGCGGAGCAAGAGCTGTGTGCTTTCTCTGTGAGCACGGTATCAAGCACCACAAATGTTCAGCTTAGAACTGTCAAGCCACACATAAAATATTGATACCTCACATTGGCAGGGTTAATACAGTGTTATTTTAATTGCAAACACACTGTGGGTGATTAGTTAAACTTGGTGCGTCTTGAATTCTAAGATAAAGATGCCTTCTGGCTGGACCTCCTATGCAATTAGCACTATGACCCTCATGTGCTCTTCTCTGTTATTAATATGATTGTTCTAATATGAGTATTAGATATCATTCATTAACCTGTTGTGAACCATCTTAGAAACCATCTTTGAATAATAGACTACATTCCTTTTTCTAAATCTGTCTACTAGCAGGGAGAGTGAAAAGGATGAAGACAAGCTTTCTCCATTAGACTGACTGGTATAGTGTTAAGCAATACATAGTGTATGAAACTATGAAAGAACAAGTTAAATAACAGGGCATATCTGGCTCATTAGTAATGGATGATCAGGTGCTCATTATGTTGAATTTCCACCCTGTTCAGAAGATGAATGCACATGCCAGAACAGAAATATGCTAACTGACCCTGTCTGAAAATAAACTAATGCACATCTGGAAGTTCACTGGTTTGCCAGCTCACTACTGTTTATGCTGGCTTTCTCTCTTTCTTTCTTTCTTTTTCTCTTTCTTTTTTTTTTTTTTAAACCAAGCAGTTTGAATTTGAATCTTTTACTTGTTATGAAAAGTGCATTTGCTTACACTAGTTTTTTTTAAAAATGCAGACTATTATTAGCATTAGGTAAATAAAAGAAAAAAAAGAACGTATTTTGGAAGGGAAGCACACTATTCTGTGGGGCCAGATCTTCACCTGGTAGGAATCAAGTACTCCACTGGCTTCAATGGAGTTACGCTGTTTACATCAGCTGAGGAAAAAGCCCAGTAAAAGAACATTATCTACAATAAGCAAGAATGGATTGTTAACAGGAACTGATCATAGTTTTGCTGACTTTCCTGGTTCAATGTTTTGCCTTGATAACACTCTGACTTGCTGTTATGTTCCTATGTGAAAGCTGGATCATTTCACATTGTTTATCCACCTCACGTACGTGGACCTGTCAGAGTTCCTGGCTTCTGATGTGTGAGACATCCCTTCTATGGTGTGAAGACAAGGACACACATGTGGCAGGGTGATTGCCTAAGAATGGTGTTGAGATTTACCTTATCTGACGGGTAAGGTGAGCCCCATCACAGATGAAGGGCTGTGGATTTAAATCACTGAAAGAGGGAGAAAGAGGGTAGGATGAAGGATGTTACCTGGTCTCTGCACTCCATTAGGAAGCACACACTCCTGGTTTTGTGAAATTCCACGTGCTTCCTCCTACCTCATGGGCAAGGGGTCAGCTGTGCTCTGTGTGCTGGCACGGGCACTACTGGGGGCCGGGCGCTGGGGTGCTGCCCTGCAAATGTGTGAGATACAGGCATGACAGCGGGAGAAGGATCCTCTCCAACAACTCACGATGACTGAGACTTGGCAGGTCAGTGTATAGAAAAATAGTCTTCCTGCAAAGGAGAAATCAGTGTCCATGTTTCCTAACCTATATTTGTTTGAAGTAGGACTCTAAGTGTGAGTCCCCACTAACATAGGATCAAAATTTTTATGTTTTTAAAGGGGATGAACCCTCCTCAGTGAGTATGTATTTATTCTAGACATTCCTGTTGGAAAGGAAGCAGAAGGAAGCAGAAGATTTGCTGATTCTTCTCCCTGATATCCAGCATGCTATTTCATTACGGCATCATATCTTAAATCATGCTTCAGAACTACTTGAATAAGAGTAGCTCAGAGTGATTGCTTTTGACATCTGAGCAAGAAATACTCGTTAAAGAACTGAACAGTGTGTCGTCATCAAATGAGTATTGTGGTGTTTTCATGGAGATTTCCAGGGCCTTTAGAAAGAAAGTCATACCTACTGCCTAAATTAAACATTGAATCGTGTGACTTCTGCAGAGGTCAGCTACTAATAACTAAATTCTTAATCATCTGCTAACAACCTGGAGATCAGTTCAATTGTTAGGAATTCTAGCAATACCAAAATTACCACTGTGTTGAATTATTAAAGGTGTGTATCAAAGAATGAGCTTAAGTTGCTTTGGTCTTGTGTAAAAATTCCTCTGATCTTTGGCAATCATAATTTATTTACAGCTTCCATACGTTCTCCCTCTTTCACAAAGAAATAGGGTTTCTTAAGTATGGCCGGGAGGCACTGAATTTTAATATGTAGTACTGTCTCTCAGTTAGAAAGACAGGGAAGAACTGCTGGCTTGAAGGTTCAGCAGCCAGCTTTTCTGTGTGAAAGGCAGGTTATCTAAACATTTTCTTCCCCTGAGAGAGATATTCATAATATTTATTCTAAAATACAAATATTAGGGCTCTTTGCTCCATGTGAATTATCCTTAGGTATAGTAAATACAGTTCAGGTTAAAATAAAATCAGGGCATAGCAACAGCTAATGTTTACATATATAAAAAGTACATGTGGAGATTATTGCAGGAAAATGTTCCAAAATTTATTAAAAAGTCCCCCTTTTAGCTGGATAAAGAACATTTTAACATTTGGACTTGAACCCAAGTTGGCTGTAACTGTGTATTGTGGCTTCCACAGAGTATCTCTCTGTTTAATGTGGACATCTTCCCAAAAGTTGGGATTGGTTCATTTTACAGAAGGCAGATTAATACCAAATGTCCTGGTTTATAAATTACACAGGACAGGATTTTTTTTTTTTTTTTTTTAAATTCAGCTTCGATCTATCAGCTATCGTCATGACAATCCTTTAGAGTCGAAGAGAGACAGGATCACCCGTTTATCAGTGTTACTTGTCTGTGTTAGACATATAATTACTTGAAGCATCTGGTCAGCTATAGTGAAAATGGAACAGAGAAGCAAAGAAGAACGTATTTGATATATCACTGCAGATCATACTTAACACTGCAACACAATTTTAAATGGTGCATGACAGTACAAAGAAAGGTATATAGACATAAAAGCCTAATTTCTTGGTTTTGAAAATAATTGACACTACGTTGTTGCTTTGAACTGATGTCCTTCTGTTGATAATCTGTTGAAGTTCACAACAGATACGCACAGAGACCTGATTTTCTTTAGAAACAGGATATAGTAAATGTTCCAAGCAAAATGCTTGCCAAATTTTCATACAACAGTTCTCAGTTCTGACAGTTTTTACCTAAAACTGCTTGTACACAAGCAAATAAAAGGAACATGATTTTTAGTTGCTATGCCTTTCAGTCTCTAGAGATCAAATTAGCTGGGAGTGGACAAGAGATCCTCAAAGTGTGCTTACTAGTTTTGTAAGGTCTAACTGAAGATGCACTCAGATTCTTAGCAGGGTTGGACGGTTCCAGCAGCATGAAAGGGAGAACAACTGGGGGCTCACCACCTACTTAGTGCATGTCATTATTAAACCGGAGTAATACAAAATGGCATCAGACTCTTCCTCAGACCTTTTGTTAAAATGCTTGCTTTTGGTCCTATAGTTAAGTTCTATCTTCTCTCTATGGTAGATTTTCCCACACAGTTGCAGTCTAACTATATGGGAGGGTTGGTCTTAATTACAACTTCTACTGTAATGCCCCCGGCCTGCTTATTTCTACTCTACAGCATTCCTTGGGAATAGATATAAAATATAAACACATTCAGTTTGCTCTCTCTCAAGCAATCTTACCTATGATAAACCAGCCCTGAAAGTGTTCACCTGGTTCTTGGAGCAGACTTCTCTGAATATTTGTTTCACTGAATCAACAAATCCTGGCATGGACACATAGGAAAGGCACATCATTAACAGGCAAAAGGCCCTGCCTGCTCATAACTCCAGACACCCGTGTAGCACACATCTCTATAACCTACTCTCACAGCAAAGTTCTTTCCAAAATGCTCAGTGCTAACCCAGTGTCATCCCAACTGAAATAGCAGCAATTAAATTTCCATTGCAAAGAAAGTATGAACAAAGCTGAACACTCTTGTAAAAAAATACACCGTTCAGATGGGGAAAGCAGCTCTGAATAGCTGAGAACTCTGTCAAATCAACATCAGTTCTCATCAGACCACTCCAAGGTGCTTCTTTGCAATGACATAATGCATTTCAATTTCTGTCACTAGCAGTTTTCCATGCTTAGAAAAACAATGCTACATGATTATTTTCTATCTCTAAATACAGTGATTTTCCCCTCTAGCTCTGCCAACTAAAACCTAGTAAAATTAAACATATATAACAGCAAAATTAAAACAAAGTGCAAAACAGAAAGTAAACAGCAAGGATGTAGTGAGATTGCATCTAAAAACATCCCCTCGAAGTTAAAGACTTCAGAAAGTTAGGAGTGAAAACTGAAGGTTAGAATGAAAGCATTTTTGCAATGTTATCTGTAATGGTTATTGCACTGTCCTACAGTACTCAGTTATGAACCCACTTCTATAATTCCCTACCTTAAAGCTTCATTACATATTTAAATCCTCTTGTTCATGTATGCAAGAGGTAAAAAGATTTTTTTTGTTTAAAAAATCCCTACAGGAAAATGACCTTCGTGAAGGTAGCTCCCTCAGATGCTGAAAGTAAATAGGAACACCTCTATCTCTTTATTAAAATATGCAGATAAGTTCAGGGTTTTTTTCCTCTGTTCTCAAGAAATACACTTTTTAATATATGCTGTTACATGATTACATACAAAGAAGTATATTTTATTTTACAATATGTAAATATGCTGCGTTTATCTAAAGCAACCCTCACCAATTTTTCTTTCATTTGGAAAAATTAAAACGTATATTTTACAGCTAACTGTGCAATATTACTGTATCTAATATGATTTCAGCTGAGGGAAACCAATGAATACAAGTTTGGGGGAAAGGTTTTGAAAAATGGCTCCCCTAATTTTCAGTATAGTGTTTAGTTTACAATCAAGGAAAGTTCTCTGGTTAGCTGAGAATGAAATCAAATCTCCTCTGTCACTTTAAATAGGATAGCCCTGCTTGTAGTTTTCATCGAAACTGCCCAGAAATGTGAGGTGTTTGTTCAGAGTCCACTTTCATATATCAATCCAACACAAAAAAAAGTAATAATTGACATCAGAAAATGGGAAAAGTCACCATGATGTAGTCCTCCACTTGCACAAAAGAAATGTAAAGCCTTAACAGTTTCTCGCAGATCGCCTGTGCAGTCAATCTGCTGTGGGACACTTTGCACTTGGGTTGCGGTAAGTTTTAGCAGACTGTCATTTCTATCTGAAGTAAAAATTATTGTCTTTCTGAAACTCAGAGATAATTTTTTTGTTGGTTCATGTGTATGTACCAGTATTTGACTGTAAAGTGACGTTTTCTCATTGTCATACCAGAAAGAGATCATGTGGAGTTAGTCAATTATCCATGTTAGCAAAGGGACTGGCATGCAGATTACAGCAAGGAAATGCATTTAGGCTTAAATCCCGGTTTTTCTGTGAGCCAGCCATCTTAATTTCTGCCAATTTGAGATAAAATACTCCAAAACTGGTTCATAATATGTGCTTTAGTTTGACCTCAATTATGATCAATTTATACCAGGCTAATTGTGGGAAAAGTTTGGACCAGAGCTACAGCCTTTTTAGTTTTATCCTTTGAGGTCAAATCTTTGCATCATGATGCATGTGCTGTCACCATATTACTAAAGAAAGGTTATCCCATTTTGCTGAAATACAGATTAGTAACCAAGAAGAGTCTTGCATTCTTAGACTTTTTCTCTGGTGTGTGGGAACCGAGGGTGGCCTTATTCATTTTCCTTGAACAGGCCCAAGTAGACTACAGTCAGCATTAAAGTCTTACCACTTAAGAAAATTAGTAAACAAAATTTCCAATTTTTTGTGAACTGATTAATGACACAGCAAGCAGGAAGAATTGGCCGTGTGCAACACTGAGTTCTGGAAGTTCACCAAACTCAGAGGAGGAGTCTAATATTTCCCCAGACACCTTTTCTCCGGTCAACTTTCTATGTTTCAGTTAATAAGCGCACAGGAGTTTGACACCATCAAACAGAGCCTTGGTAGTCAAGAACTACCTACATGAAACATTCTCAGTACAGGGTAAGAGCGTCAAATGACTTCTGCATTAGAAGACCCACAAATGTCAGAATTTATCACAGACCCATTCCAGGAATGGATATTTTCAAAGTCTGCTGCTTATGGTCTTACAAACTTTTCCTACTATTATAATTTCTGTGGAAAAGTTTTATTCATCCATTAAACTAAACAAACAGGAAGAAAGTCCAAAAACCAGTCTATAACAGTCTTGTAAAATTAATAAGAAATTCCAGGAACCAAAACAAACTGATAAAAACAACATAAGCAAAAAATAATAAATTTAATCCAAGCTTTTGATCATTCTTCAGCCATCCCTCTTGGGACTGGGCTTTACCAACACATCTCTCCAGTAGTTACACTGCAAGGCAATATAGCATTACATTTATGATGACAAAGTAAATTATTCAATAAAGAAATTCAGGTTTCAGTAATGTCTTTTTTCCTCTTAAATTTATGCAGCAGTGTATATTTGCACATTGCTATTTATCTGTCTAGTGAGCCTTTTTAGTATATGAGTGCCTCCTAATGAGTAAATAGCCAAAATCACACTAGGATGATGGTATATCTTTCCTTCTACTTTCTCTCAGTTGATTTAACCTTCTCTTCTTTTCCTTTCTGTATCTACCCAACAATTCTTTTTCTCAACTTTCCTTCTAAATAAATTCACTTGTACATGCTTCTTACCCCTTTATTCTTAATTTTAGTTACTTTCTAGGGAACTGTAAAAATAAATCAGAAATAAACTTTTTCTTCCATTTTGAAAACAGTCATATCTACGATGGTTTAAATTTCCTATACCAATAGGCTTCTTAGAATAGTTGTTGCTCTCTGCACAAACTAGACTTCTGCGTTTTTCTACTGAAATAGCTGAAAATGTAACAGTCCAACTGAAAGCCAGAAAGTAAAGATCACAGTGCCTAAGTTGGCTGAACGGGTTATCTGAACAGTCTGGAAACTGTCTTCTAGCCAGTCACAGAAGACCATTAGCTATTTCCTCTCATAACAATTTGAACATGCAGCAGCAGCATGGAATCCAGGCAGACTCTTAGGATATAAGTCATTGCGCTGAACTAATAGGAGAAAATATTTTAAAAATAATCAAAGTATGTCAGTCTTTCTAAGCATACCTCATTTTATCTTTTCTGAGAACAGCTTCAACAGCTATCTTCACCCGGACTTTAATTTCAGGCAGATACGGAACTATTTAGTAAGAGGTATTTGCACCAGATGAAGACTAAGATTTTCCTGGGGCAGCTATTCTGAGGCTGCAGCCTCCTAAAGTCACTGTGAAAGACCTCACCATGACTATTTAAAAATCAACTCAAGGCTTATGGTGTTCCAGACACGAGTGACCATGTAGAAAGAATGAGTCCATCCTCAAATCCTGGTTTTCAGGGAATGACTGGACTAATTAATTCCATCTCTGGTCTTCAGATACACCTTCATGTTCTTGAAGAAGCACAAAGGTACCCCATACTTAAATCATACACATGCACCATATGCAGAGCTGGAAGTACTTCAAAAGGGAGAAGGATCACTCTAAAATTAGTGATCTGCCTCTTCTATGGCAAGGTTTAAAACAATAATGCGAAGATCTGTAAATTTGATTGAAAAAATTAGCAATCAAGTATTTTCTTTATTTTGTTATTATTTTGTTTCAGGGGAAAAAAAAATCTGTCTCTTACTCCTGCTTAAATTCCAAGCTGCTGGTCCTTCTTTTTTATTTAATCTCCCAAGCGGAAGGGAGCGATGAAATCTCCAATTTTTATCTTTTCCTCATTAGTAAATGGAGATACCTAAAATAAAAATGTAAAGAAAATATAATTTCTTTTCATATGAAACTTTTTACTTAAAATATGGCATAAATTTTATTTGGAAATCAAAGAAGCACAAATCTTATTTCTTGTGATTTATCTTTAATAAAAGTTCAGCTTTTTTCCCAGTTTCTGCATTCAATAAAGAGACATTACATTGCAGGAGACAGTCTTAAAGGTCTTGTGGGTTCACAAATAGCTTATTGCTAATGAAGTCTTATAGTGCAAGATAATAAGCCTTTTCTTCAGCTCTTACAGGGTTGTAAAGCAGACAGGTATATCCTTATTGACACAGGTGATGACTAAAAAATTCTAGTTCTAGATTTCTTGATTCTGTAAATAAGCTGAAGTCACAAAAATATTATTTTAAAAATCACATCCTGTTTTTAATGGGGTTGTCTTTGGAGATAGAATGGTGGCAATCCAGGTTGACATTCATCCTCCAAAAAAGGAGTTAGCTGAAGTAGTACTCCAAAAGAAATGTAATTTCTTTTACTGTGACTGACATACAGAATATTAACTTGCCCTTGTTTTCTGCATAGGACATGAAAGACTGTTTTGCCTTTTTGAGTGTCAAGGGATGTATGTAATCTGTCCATTCAATTTTTGTTTGGTTTTTTTTTTTCTGAATCATCTCGCCTCCCAAGATCAGATGGTCCTTTTCTGATTTTAAGATCTTAAGGAAATATTCAGAACAAAGTAACTCCCTTCAGTTCCTTCCTCCTCTTCTTCCACTTCAATATTTTAGAAAGAATAAAGAAATCAAAACACAGTCATGTTGTTACTGTTTATTAAGTAATTTCTTAACCTGCAAAAAGGCAAGAAATTCACTGGCTTAAAATAATTAGAGTCTCTGCATATACCTCCGTGTTACCCTGTCCTCTGTCTCCTGTATACTCTGGGAACAGAAGAGGAAAGGGAAAGAGGTGGCAGTGCAGCAAGTTTCTCTTCTCTCCCCATTTCCTGCTCCTGGGGAAAAAAATCAAATTGGGTTGTCAGCAGATGTCTGATTACATGCTCCTCCTGCAGCCAACATATATTTGCTTGGAAGAATGGGCTGGACATGGCTCACAATAATTTTCATCTTCAGTCTTGCAGAATTTCTTTCTGGTTGGGGATTTTGTAGGTGTAACACTGGCAATCATGTTAATGTTTTGTGAAACAGCAAGCACCTCCCAGTGCTTACATGGTGGTAAGGCCATGTATGATTTGCTGCAGACTGTGAAACTGAGTCATATTTTTTAAGAAATTATTTTCAATAATTATTGAAATAGGATTTATTTTTTTTAACTAAGCAATAAAGCAAAATGCAAACCAGAGGGGGGAAAAAAAAAGGCATTCTAGTTCAATCAGATGTGTCCAGAATGGACGTCTTAATGAGTACCTTGCACTAGCCTCCCCTCACCTCATCCAAATAAGGTGAGCAGAAAAATTACACTTTGATCCTCTTGGAAGACATTTTTATTAAAAGGTAAGAGAAGGTGAGGATTTCTGTAGCAGCAGAAGCAAATGGAAATTATTTTTGGCTTAATTTCAAAAGAGGGAGAGAGACCCTCGTGGGACACGGAGGTACAAAATTTCAGCCCCATGGTATTCCATAACAGGATTCAGGAAGTCCACCCAGGAGAAATGCCTTTGGAACCCTGCCCAAATAAAGGCTCACTTACTACAAGAAAGACAATAAACGCAGAGGTTCATTTTTTTAAAGTGAGTATCATTTTTTCTCCCAGCACTGAAATTAAAGGCACATTTGAAGCAAACATAAGGGCAACTTTTGTTAGAGATACACAATCTGAACACATGAAATTGAACTTTATAGTGTTAATTGCCCCTTGAAGAAAGTGCTGTCTGACAGTCAATATCAGAGATGGTACTAGAATCTACTGAAAAGTAGGAATCTTACTATTTTAGAGACATAGAAAGCGTTTAAGTATCTGATTGGGTAACTGGAATTTTAGCATTGATTTACTATTTGAAAGTAAAACTTTAACTGCCTCAGTTTTATATAAGCAGCCACAATTTAAAAATTCCCATTTTTGCATCAAGGCAAACCTAAGGCTTTTTGAAGTTTAAATCATAAAAATAAATAAACAAGACAACCTGGGAAAAACTGGGAGTTGGTAGCAGCAGATCCTGACTCCAGGTGTTTCCCTGTCTTGGAGTTCTGACTTGGATCCCAAGCTTTCCTACACAAGTTACACATCCAAAGCACTGGAAAAAGAGGTCTGCAAGTTGCATCTGTCTCAGGGAAACTTTTTAATTTTGCATAGTTGGGAAAAAAAAACCCACAATCACCACACTCTAAAACAACTACTTATTTTCGCACATGTAAACTTCTCAACATCCTCTCAAAACTACTGTTTCTTGAAAACAAATACTCAGAGACTCACATCTTTAGACAATGTGAAGAAATAATCCCTGAAGGTGGTAGTTTTCTTCTAGTCATTACATCACATGATCAAGCACAGCTAAAACTTTTACCTTTGATCCAACTTCAGGCTTTGTCTTACTCAGAAACTATAAGTTATACTATTCTTCAGGTGGCTGCATTCAACCCTTGCTCCAAAATGAAAATAAGCTCTGCTTTGTAAATTTGCCTTTGTATTATTTACAACTATCATAAGTGCACTTACAATTTTTTGTTTTATTTCTTTGAGATAAACAACATGATATGCACATGAAAAGACATCATTAACACAGGTGAAAGAGAATGAAGCTAACTGATAACTAAGGTTTCTGTCATTCACCTGTAGTAGGAGATCCAGACGAAGTCCTCTTCTTTGAAATATTAAAATATTTCTATAAAGCAAGTAAAAGAAAATTATTCTAGGTGGTCCAGACAAGCAGTGTTTAGGGTCATCTTGGCAATGTGAGAAAAGCAGAGATTTGAACACGGATTTCTGAGATCTGACATCAGCTGCCAAGCTGCTGTATAATTGTGACATAGGTTTTTATTCTTCTCCCACTATTCATTAAAAATGTTATCTTGGCACTGAACAGCCTTCTCCAAATCTCTTAGTGGTATTAGTACATTCAATTAAAAGTATTGATTTTGACCAATAAATAACAGCTGAAGAAAGATTTTTCACCAGAAGTGTCCCAGTCAGGTTCAATTCTGAGCTGATGTTGATGGGTTTGCACAGTTTGAAATGTTTAAATCTGTCTAGCTTAGCATAAACAGTTTGCTATGTATATTTCCAAGCATGTGTCAAAAGCGATGACAGTTATTTGAATACGCTATTAGATTCCAGAATGGATAAGATGTTGTAAGTTGTAATAGCAAGTAGTACGTACTGAAAAGGCAGTATTGCTACTAGGCTTTATAAAACTTGATCATCCTTTATAAATTCCAAGAATCATATATGGATGACAAAATTTAAACCTTCGGTTGAAGGAATTATGCCAAAACAATCTTCCAAGCCAAAAATCAAAGAAGGTGGCAAGGCATTCATATCTCCCCAGTCAGTTTTCAAGGGCCACAAATAGGTGTATTAGAAACCAGCTGGAACCATTAGAAGACCCAACCAGCTGAGTAGCTCAGGAAGAAGAACTTGTAAGAAAATCCTTTATTTATTGAGTCTTAGTTCTGTATTAATAAATTATCTAACAAAATATTTAATTCCATCTACCGTATTATTCTAAATTATAAACAAGTCAAAGGGCTTACAGCCCAAGAAATAAATGTCTTTAGTTCTGAAACTTCCATTGTTTTAATTTTCCATTTTGTATGAATTTACATCCCAAAATGCATTTTTGGTTTAAAAGGAAAACCTGTTGCTTCACAATGTTAGGTGGTAAAAACAGGGAAAAAAACAAATGAGAGAGTGTGGGGAGATGGGAGATATTATATGTATTTATTTTTGTAGTTCTATGTGTGAATGCTTAGTTCTGTGCTGCTTCTCCTACAACTCTAAAAGAGCAAAAAGAACTTTTGCACTGCTAAGAACATTAATGCCTATACCAAAAACTAATAATAAATGGGCTTTAGGATCACTTTCTATGACAGTACAATACTACACTCTTATCAGGGAATGGGCTAGCTGGCTGTTCATTTTTTTTATGTCTTGAGATTTATTGTTCTAGCCTTAATTATATTGTGATGAGATCTCATGAGCACCACAATAGTTTAAACTTTGGGTATGTGCTACTGAGTAACTGCCCATGACAAAGAAATAAGGCATAAGCCCACAGAATTAGTCTCCATGTAAATTAGTCATACAACTTACCCAAAAGGCTTCCTCATTGACACCTCCTTTACCCTGTGGGGAAGCAGGTACCTGACGCAGTTTAGGCTTTTTAAACATTTTATTATGATGTTACTGTTAATTTAGACACTCTCATTGATTGGCAGCATTGCTTGTGATGGAGAGTGTAATTTATTCTCTGCTAGAACCTGGGAAACTTCCATTTACCTCAGCAGAGCAGTACAGAACGTTCACGCAGCTATGTGATACCCGGCAGAGCTCAGCTAGCAGGTCCAGAGGAAAATCACTACTTGGAGGCATATTTCCTTATCCACCAACATGTAGCAAGAGACCAGCATTTCAAACATATGTTCATGATATAATTTACTTTAGGTAGGTAAAAAGACAAATATATTTTAGGTATGTAGTTTACTCAGAAAGGACTATTCACTTACAGTAATTAGCTTCGCTAGCGAGATTTTAATAATTTCATTTTTTAATACAAATATTTGGCTAATAGATATGAAAGGTATTTATTTTCTCTTCAGTTGGCTTTCTTTCCTAGGATTAGTATAACATGACAGATGGCTGATGTCATTTTTACTTGGAAGAACTCAGCTGGCAATAATAGCATGGTACATTTCTGGGGATTTGTGGTACTGTATGTCATGAAGTGGTTTTCAACCAAAAAGAGTCCAAAAGGGAATTCCCAGAAGTAAATATCTGCCTATGATACCCTACTGAGTCTTGTTGATGCATCACAAACAGAAGGAAGCATAGAGTCTTTATAAAACTCCATAAATATTTACAATATTGTTGAAAATACATTGGAAATGCTACAGATTGCAAATGGTATGGGCCCCCTTGGCACTGTATCTTTAATTTTACTATTGAGTGAGAATAACAAAAACTGGTGCTTTATATATATCAAAATCTGTTATGTATATATTTGAAGTTCAGCGATTTTTGTCACATTTGACATTTGTGTGTAATAGAGTGAAAACATTAATATTATTAGAATGTAGATACCCTGGTTGATTGTTTTTCATTTTGCTAATGATTGCTGTGATGAGTAGACTAATGTCAGGGTCGGAGGGTTAAAGTTAATGAGAGCTTTCCATTGTGCCATTGATTAATGGTGGATACCGTAGCGAGAGATTTTCAGATTCCTCCCATATAAAGAGTGAAGGCAAAAATGGACTGATGCCAATTTAATCACTTTTACTTTGACTACCTACAAAAATTTCTAAACCTTCTGTCATAATTAAATCTAGGCCTGACAAAAACTGAGAAAGTATATAAAAATATATAAATTGCATCAGATTCTTGTAATGATATAAATTAAAAATTGCCTTATGAATCTACACTTTCTCCATCTGCACTAGGCTAAACTGTAATAGATTTTATATTCCTCCACCTAAATGCATGTTGAAGAGTAGCTTTTTCTATAGGTAGAATAAAAGGACAGATTATAGCATAGTATATGTTTTAATATTAGAAAAAGGATTCCTGCTGATTTTATAATTATAGTTTAAATATGTCGACTCTAGTTGATATTTGTCCCCTTTTAATCCGAGAACAGGCTTTACTAACTGGATTCCAAAGACAGAGGGCATTCATTAACATCCATAAAGATCTAACTCTTCTTGAAGTAAATAGATATAAATGCAAGAAAGCAGACCAATATCCATAACAAACTGAGCAAATATTTCTGACAATTATTTTCCACTTCAATGCTTTTTCCTACTCTCCGTCACAATGAGAAGGAAAAGCAAGGCTGGGAGATATTGAAAAGATGCATTTTAAAAAACAAAAAGACCAACTGTCCCACCCCCCCAAAAAAACCCCTAACCTTACTTTCAAAAGTGTCAACATGTCAAACAAAATAGTAAGTTGTTTTTAAATTTCTACTAAGAGTTTTTCAAAATATATGGGTTTTTAGCAAAGAATATCATATAACTATAACAGGTAGAGTACGAGAGAACTTAATGACTAAAATCAAATGTCTTTGCCTGTCATATTAACCTGTCTTTATATACCTAAGAAATGCACAAATAAAATATGACCATGACATTTATATGAATATTTTTATTCCTTTTCCATTTTTTATTAGGAAATAAAATTAAATGGCTGCATGTGCCATGGTTAAGAGAAGTTAAATCTTGATCCATCACCTGAACATTTATCGCCAATGAATGATAATTGACCCATGATACCTATTAGTACCAATGTAGGCTTTGCCCTTTATACGAACAAATTTGAAACAGGGTGGCCTTATAATGGGCAGCATAAAGCTGTCATGCTCCACTGTAGTTACGTTGACGGTGCACTGAAGAGACTGTCATACCGTGCAATGTGGAAAATAGTAGGCTGGTAGGATTTTTAATGTTTTTCTTTTGTGGTACAGTGTATTTCTTTCCTAAGTACGATTAAATAATCATAAGAACTCCTCTAAGGGCTAATCTGCGTTATTTCCCAGATTTTCACCTTGGGGACATATTGTCCCTTGTCACTGAAACCTCAGGGACAGAAGGGTACGCCACAGGGTGGCACAGCAGGAAGCTGAGATACTGATGAAACAGTGTTCAGTTAATGAAGGCATGGCCCATGGCCTCTGCTGGTATGCCATATGTTTGAAGAAATGCTAATGACTACAATTCAAATACCTTTTTCATCTTAACTATATGTAAATGTGTTTATAAATGCTCTCTTATAAATATACTATCACATTTTTAAAAGCTAAGTGCTAATGTTGCTTTCAACATCTATAATACACAATAATTAAAACTTTAGCAATTCTGCTTAATTATACCTTATGGGAAACTGTACAGTAATTTATAGAAATTAAGCAGAAAAACAAAGATCAACAGAAATAAAGCAGCAGTGGAAGAACTGAATAATAAATCACTTAGATCATTAATTTACAAAAACAAAATCATTGTGAAATGACAACTTAGGGCCCAATTCTCAAACAGCTGAGATCTGCAAAGGAAAGATCAGTTAAAAAACTCAAGGCATCCCATTAAAAAACTCCTCCAGCAAGTTGAACTAATTGTGACTTTTTTGAACTGTCAGATCATTTAACAAAAACCAAATAATAGAACTACAGATTTAAGAGCAAAAATTGGGGGGATTTTAATTCAGCAGTGGCTCTTTTCTCTTTGCTTTACCTTTGCGAAAACCCTGTAACACTGCAGGTGATCATTAGCCACAAATGGCATTTTGCAGTGAATCATCTCCTCCACAAGTGGCCAAAACAACATCTCCATTGCAACAGCAGAAGTGCTATCCAGGAAGAGCAGTTGGTGACCAGGTTAGACTACATGGGACACTACTATTTTTGCTGCAAGACAGGACACCCTGTTGCAGTCATAACTATTTCAAAGAAACTCCTTCAAGATTCAGGTAAAAGCATGGTGGTATTGCTAATCTGTGAATCTACTACTTGCTTTTTTTTTTCCTTAACATACGTTAGTGACCTGACTCACCCATATGCAAATTCTGCCTAACACCTACTACAGAATTTAAATAAACTTAAGATGAAGAAGGGCCAACTATTTTAAAATCTCTGAGAAAGTCATGTAAGTACATGACATCTCACACACGCAAACCCATGAAACTTAACCACCAGCTAACTCCGTTTTCTAACCAAAAATCCAGTTCAACCAACAAGGAAACTAAACTATAAACTGTAACAGCTGCCTGAGGGATTGTTAGGACGCTCTGAGTATTAAGGTAGAACATCTGTATCAAGCTGTTTTTACTGATTACTTTTTTTTCTCTTGCACCTTAAGAATTGGGATGGAAGGAATTATATGAATGAGCTTTACTTGTCCAGTTTCAGCCAAAACTGTCCTATATATGTGCTATACCCCCAGTGGAGGACTTTTTCTGCTTCCCTCTCACCAAAAAGGGTCAAAAATTTGACCTTAAGGAATGAAGAGGAGAACTGAAAAAATATACTATTTTGTGATCATCTTACTTACAAATTAGGCAACTATTTGAAAAAATAATTTCTGAGTAACCATATATTGTGGAGCACTCCATGGGAACCCAAACCAAGCTTGTGTGTGTCTGGTTTATATAGTGAAACATTGGAACCCATTTTATGGTCAAGGCACTGAATGCCTTAACTTCTATTAAAGAGAATTTGAAAGCATGCTGCACAGAGGAAGATACCTTGAAGGTAAAAAAAAAGAGAAGAAAATCACAATATCTCAATGTCTTGGTGGAAGGTTCTTTAGGCTGAGTAAATAACCTCTTTATCAACTCTGCCATCTCTCCAAGGTGAATTTATCTTTGGCTGCCTCAGCCAAAGGCAGCTTTCTGCCCTATGTGCCCTCTTCAGCCAGGCAAGACTGTCAGTCAGAGTCAAGAATTTGGCCCTACATATTTGACACATAGGCTCTGAATGTCTCATTTTTTAACCATTAACACTAACTGGTCTGTTGAGGTGTCATTCTCTTCTGGAAGGCAGCTGAGGCATGGGCCTTTTGTTGGCCCTTCATACAGAAGAAAATTTCACACTCTGGCTGTATATTATTTTTTATTGACAAAAATGTAAAATATGGAGGACAGGGTAATGGACTAGAGAGTGTGTCCTTCAGCTTAGCAAGTCAGCTCCAGCTTGGAGAGTAGAGAGTTATTTTTGCACTTAGCACTTGCTTACTGACCTCCGTGAAGAATATCAGTAAAATGATTTTAGGTACCTTCCATTACCACAGTTAACGAACTCCAGCTCTCTAAAGAGGAAAAGGCATTCCTTTATTCCTATTTCATACACAAGGATGTAAGGCAGAAGAGGCAAATGTTTGCATTTCTAAAAAAGAGAGGTGACCAACCTAGTAATTTTGACAAGAATCAGAAAACTTTAGATAGCTGACCTTCAGGTTCAGACCCAGTAGATATGTAAACATTAAAAATGGGATTTATGTAGAATTTACCCACTTCAGTGCAAAACTATTAAGGTGGAAGCTTCCATTCAGTCCTGAAAAGCATCAAACTATTCTGTCTCCTCCTATATTACTGCTTGTGGTTTATTTATTTATTTGGTTGGGGGTTTATTTATTTATTTTTAATTCTTTAAATTAAAAGTTCCTAAGTGTTATGGGGAATGATTTAACAAGTCTAATACATGCTAGCTGGTTCAATCTAATTCAAAGCAGGGGTAAACGCAAAGGGTTTTTTTGTAACATGACCAGATGAATATATAATTTGTGTAGGCTACAGGAATGAAGAAAGAGAGTGGCAGCGACAAAGACAGACTTCTGGATTTCAGTTCCCATTAACATGTTTATCTCACTCTCCTACAAAACACAGGAACAGTCTTGAGGGAAAAGGCTTGACACCAGATCTTCCCCTTTACAAGCCAGTGCTCAGCTACAGAGTTAAACCCCGTCTTCTTCCCTTTCTTTCATGCTCAGCAAATCTTCAATTGTCTTCTGTACAGCATTTGAGCTTTATGAGGAGCATTTGAAAGTTCTCTTAAGAAGACAGTGGTTAGACTACCAATCTAGCACCTAGGTGAGGTGATCTTGGAAGTCCTCAGGCAGGTCTCCTGTTCACAATTCAATTAGCAACTATTCACTTGAGAATTACATACACACAGGCAATGCTATTTTTCACCCTCTTGTTGCATTTTAACAGGCATAAGTGAGCACATATCAGGTACCTCAAAATAGGCCTTACCTTATCTATAAGAGAGAATTTTGAGCCTCAGAACACAACAGATGTGCTCTCCTGAAGCTTTGTAAAGCTTGGAGACTTGTCCTGTCCATTCATTAATTCTGCAGCTGCAGGTAGCCTCACACATCATACATTTTAATTCACTTTCTGGGGTTTCTGACTTCCCCTGTACCCTGAGGAAGGAGCCTGGCTGCCTAACCAGAGATTCTGCCATGCCTCCGCATATTTGGCTTCACACCATACTAGGTGTCACCTGTGGGTAAAAAGGCAAAATAGTGGCCCAAATCCTCAGTCTTCTGCTTCTCAAGATATTTCAGCAACCTACTTTATGGTTATTTGTAGAGAGGGGGAAACTTTGAAAAGCTGTATTCCTGCTACAACAGAGTGATCCTTGGAATGCCTGTAGGATCCTCAGTCAAACATCTGGATATTAATAAGCAACCCCTTTATGCCTGCTTGTTTCGTAAAAGTAGACTATTCACTGGAGTATTGTTTCTTACTCCCTCTCACTAGGTAAGAAATTGATTATGTGTCATTTCTCCCTTCCCTTCATCACTCACAGGCCATGTCTTCAGGCCTTCTTCGATGGTATATCTTGAGCTTTGGGTGCTCTTTGGACCTGTCTGTATGCTTGCTTTTTTCATCACTAACACCCTTCAGAAACTTAATCAAGCCTTCTTCCTTTCAAGGGATGATGGCTAATAAAGCTAAAGTTTGAGGACCGAATCAGATGGACAATATGACCACTGGAAAAGATAACTGGACAAAAATCCACTGAATTGGTGGGAGCTTTTCAATTCGATCAATATGGTTAAAGATATGTGCAGGCTTACATCTTTGCCCAATCAGTGCAGCTAGACCAACTGTTCATGTTTCAGAAAAATTAAGATAATTGATTACATCGGGAATTTCATAGAAAATTTTGGCCTTGCAGAAAAAATTTTGACCAAATAGAATGAAAATAAAATTTGAATGTCCTACAAAACACTTTTTTTTGGGAAAAAAAGCATTTAAAAGTCAATAGAAATAATATGGAAGTGTTTCAAAAAGACTTCAGTTCTCGAGTATGGATTATATCATAGTTACCATTGAACCTCAAAATAAAAAATAATTTTGAAACAAACATCAACGTTATTCTCCAATAAATGTAGAGAATGCTGTGAGCCTACTGAAATGCTTTGTTTCAAATTAGAAAACACCTTTCAAGCAAATTTAATCAAAATTGATACTTTCCTTTAAAAAGTTCAATTTTGTCAAAATGCTGTTTCCTGACAGCTGCAGCTATAACTTATATTTAGAAGCTTCCAAAACATTTTAATTTTGAGGTTATTATACAGATACTTCCAGTGCTAGAAGAGAATATTGTGAACACTGAAGGCTTAGAATAGCCTTTTCAAAGCAGGATCAAAAGTTTTAAATGTTGCACATGGATATGGCTGGGAAATTATTTCATGAAACAAAAAACATTTGGAAAATGTTTGGAAAACATTGCTTTCCCTAAATCTGTACAAAGAACTGAAGTCTCAAGCATTTGCTAAGGAAAAATATGATATCATATCCTCCTGATTATTCAGTTGTAATGTATTTTGTCTATTTACTCACACATAGCATGAGACATGAACTCTGGGGCAGAGGTGAGCAGACTTCAGTAAGGGAGGCTGGTGCCTGCTGAACACCCATTATTTACACCAGAAGAGCTGCCAAAAATAGGAAAGAACATAAAATTAGAAGACAGGAAGAAAAGGCAATCCTGATAACAAGGAATAAATAAACAAGGATCACCCTCTCCCTCTCCCTCTCTCTCCCCCCCCCCCCATTTATTTATTTATTTATTATTAATGTAGAAGACACTTAAGCTGTTTTTTAAAGGCATTTTCATGGCACCATTCCTTGGAGTCTTAGAACACACAGTACCTACCATTGCTAAGCCATAGTTCATTTCACTAGAGGTATCCAGAAAGCTAATTATCTCCTGAGAACTTGCTATAATTTTAAGGGTTTTGCACAAGATGTTAACT
The DNA here is from genome assembly GCF_965638725.1 of Aptenodytes patagonicus. Taxonomy (NCBI): domain Eukaryota; kingdom Metazoa; phylum Chordata; class Aves; order Sphenisciformes; family Spheniscidae; genus Aptenodytes; species Aptenodytes patagonicus. The sequence goes on from NC_134950.1 coordinate 140,406,222, forward strand.
AATCACACAGCTCCCAGATATTTGTAACATGCAGTGTGACTCTGTGGTTGCATTTAAATCAGAAACAGGCATAACTACTGATGTGTTGTTTGTTAGTGCTGCACAGCAAGCAAAATGCTACATTACACAGTGCCAAATTCACAATACTTCATCGGTTATGCTTCAGAGATAACAGAAAGCATACAACACTTAATCAGTGTTCAGTGTTCCACAGGCTATATTAAATAATAATAATAATAATAAACTGAGAAGTACTTCAGGAAAAAACAGACTACAAAATTAATTACAAATTGCAAATATGATGCAAATGAATGCAAACAAGAAAAACAAAATGTGCATTTTTCTACCAAACACGGACCCGATTTGGAAAACCCAGGCTCATTGGGAAATGAGAGCTCACAGGTCAGGCCTTATATTATCTACACTGGCTCAAAACTATAAAAATTTGAGGATGTCCAAATATGAAAAGTAAAACTTACGACCTTAAGTTGTTTACATTATTTCTGTTGGTAAACACACTCAGAACATATTCACAATTTAGAATTGTTACTTTTTAATAAATACTGAAATCAAAACTGCTGCAGACAAGTGTTGGATTTCCCACCTATTTTCAGAAATGGGTGCAGAAAGAAAATATGGCTTATTGAATTTGAAAACAATAATGTTGACTTCTTTGGAAACTATGAATAATGCTATTGAGTGTTTCCCCTCCCCGCCCCCCCCCCCCATAAATAGAAGTAAAAACAACCAGCTAGTCATTTTACAACAAATCCTCGCTTTTAAAAGTTGTAATTTAATGCAATCATTCAGTCAATAGCCAGAAGTGAATATACATGTTTTCTAACGTATAGATAAAATATCTATCTATATAAAGACAACAAAAAAAGAAAAAGAATTAGAAAATAATAGTATACCATTCCTGCAAGAGTTAACATTTATGCCTTGTCAATCATAATTTGAACAGAATTATGATAGATAAGTATGATAGATAACTGTTACCTCTAAACTTCTGACGTGAATTATTTAATTAATTGTTCCTACTTTATGCTACAACATTAAGCATATTTCAGTAGGTCCATATATATTTCAATAGGTGCATCTTTTAAATTTAGGACTATGTCATCACCAGACTAAATTAGAGACTAGATAATTAATGCTTCTGTTAAAGCATCTTGACACGTGTAGGCTTAACCACTGCCCTTCATTTAAGACAGCCACATGAAACATCTATTTGTAAATTTCTACTTAATTTTAAAGCAAAGGAAACACCAATATAACTTCATAGGGCAAATAAATGGTAAAAAATCAAAGAAATTAAGATTTTAACAATGCAGAGAAAGCCTATATCTGTGCATGTTGCAGAATTTATTCCCTTCTAATCAGAGAATCGAGGGGAAAATGAACTAGAAGAAAATCTACAGAGATTTATTTTCAGTGCATATCTAATGACTGATGTGGATTTCCAGTTTAAGCTCAGTGGGAAAAAAAAATGGCAAAAAACTTTGCAGGAAGCTGTGGTATTTGCCATAGAAATTGAATCTTGCCTTGAAGCAAGAAGCAGCTGTTACTGAGAAATATGGAAATAATTTACCATAAGAGGCAAACGCATGAAGAAAAGAGATTCTAATCTGGTTCATTATATTATTGAATTATTAAAAAAAAAAAAAAGGCAGAAAAACAAAAGAAATAGGCAAAAATGCAAGCTGTCAGAGATAAATGCTGACACTATGGGGAAAAACCATTAAAAGATCACTTAGTTAACTAGAAGGCCAGAGTGGAGGGTCTCAGGTGTTCAATGAAACCTGCCTTCCAGCTCAGAGGGAGTCTGGTTTAAAGTAGAGAAAAGAGTTGCAGACCTAAAGGATAAAAAAGGTGTTTACACTCAAAGATAAAACTACAGATCAGAAATGCTGAAGAGCCTAAAACGTCTGGGATCAAAACCAGAATCTCATAATTACCTATTCCTATTTAGGAATTGTGCCTACTTAACCCAGATTTCTAATCTGTCTTTGAAAAGTGAACTAGAGAAGCTCAGGTAGCCAAAATAAAAAGGATGAACTGATCAGCGGCTTGTATTTCATTATGGCCAAGAACAGTATCCTATCCCAGGAAAAGGACTTTAACTTTCAGTGTCTTAGACACCAGACAAAAAAAAAAAAAAATCCACAGAAATAAAGTCTTATTCAATGGCAATATTTTTGCCAGCTCTAGTACTTAGTTTGAAAAAGTCATTTTGGGGAATAATTAACTTTAAACCCGCCTCCCCCCAAAACAGAAATTTTCAGTGTGTTATTTAAAGTCCACAGGCCAAATTGTCTATCAATTAACTCTGACTTCAGAGACTCAGCAAAAATGCAGCTGCAAAGAGTAGAACTTTGCTAGGATGAAAATTTCTTTCCAACTATGTAGTTTTGAAAGAGCCTAGCCTTTTAAGGTCCCATTTTTGAGAAAAGACAATGATGAACTCTGCATTTCTACTACTAACCAGTCTACCCTACTTTAATGCTTAAGTACTTGTTAAAACTCACTCACATCATTGAGATTTAAACACAGTTAAATAATTTCATGAATAAGGGCCTATATATACACAACAGGTTTTTTATGCTTTTTTAGTTGTGATGACTTCACAATCCATTTTCAAGCTCTTACACATGAGGACCCATTAAGTTCAAGGAAAAAACCCAGCATTACTTGCTTAAAATTTCCCTTTCTAAGTAACCCTATAATTTTTGCTTCCACACAACTTTGCCCTGACTCTTTTTCAGAAATCTAATCTAGGTCACCACATCATGTCAGAGTCTTCCTGTATCATATATAATTTGCCTGAAACCTTTTGGTTTCTGATGTCTTCAGTGCTGGATTATATCCTTTTATTTGTGCATTCCTTTTGATCATTTCATCTCAGTTCTCTGTATATATAAAAATAACAGCTGATGCACATATGAATTTGAATGCCATACTAAAATGAGTATAGAAGATGGAGTAAAACAGAGATTAAAAATGCGTGTGCAAGAGATGAGATTGGAAAGGTTCAGTGGGACAGTTCAGTGTGTAAAAGAAGCTCAGAATTTTGGATGATTACCTAAATTTTATTCTGAAAACATTTAAATCTCATCTTCAGAAAGAGCTCAAGCTCAGCGAGACCCCTGATGGGATTATCACTTCCTAATTCCCTCAAAAAGTTTGAAGCTGAGTCAAAATTAAACTGGGTGACAGTTCAAATGTGTAATTTTCATTTTGGATGTCTACAGTAATTTAATTAAATGATCATACTAGTGGTAACCTCTCTCTCAGAGGCTTAGCTGGTATCTTACAGGGTAAAGTTGATGTCCACTAAGAAATTTCCTTAACAGGGAATTGTGAAAGAAAGCTTAAAATAGCAAACAACCAGAGCAACTGACAGACAAAAGGGTATCCATATTTGTTAGATTGCTGAAATGTGTGGTAGGGACTAATAGGGAACATCAAGAAAAACATATGACAAGGTTGAGTGACATTCCACATTTGGGTGGCTAAAGAGCAAAGCTGTAAGAAAAACAAAGTGATTGCCTGGAGTGCAAAGATCCTGTCAACATGAAAACAAGTTAAACAAACAATTTGACTCTTTTAATTCATATTGAAGACTGTGTCACCGTGATGTAACTGAACTCTTTAAAATCAAATCAATCAATCTCTGTAGCACTTTGTGGAAGAGCAAGAAGCAGAAAATAGAAACTTGACAGCCCAATCTACCTTTGCCCTGATGTTAACTTGTCAACATTTATAACCCCAGAAGGATAAATCAGACAATATATAAATTATTCTTAACAGAAGTGACAGCTGCTGTCCTTTTTCTCTCAATGCATGCAAAACTCACTGGCTTGGTTTCATCATCATCATCATCATCATTATTATTATTATTATTATTTAAAAAAAAAGTCTCCCTAACATCATCTTCAACAGATAGACAAAAACTGTTGTAAATCCAAAAGAAAAACAACTAATGCTTTGAAGTGTTGGGGATGGTTTCACTCCACCACGAGCAGATAAACAACAATCTTGTTATTAGTAAAGATGGCTTTGAATAGAAGCACAATCCCTCTCTGCTGGGGTCCAGAGCTTCCCAGAACTGTGATTACAGCTGAACAGAAATGACATCTGGTGCACTGAAATAACACTCCAAGCCTTCTGGACCATAGGAACCTCAAAAGAACCTCAAAAACAATGGTAAACCACTCCACCATTCAGGGCAGGAGTGATGCTGCCGACAGCTCTGCTTCAGAATTGATGTCCTTCCCGGGCACTGGTCATTGGAAGAGACACGAAACAAATCAAACTGTTCTTTGTTCCCCTTCCAGAACTCAGCAAACACTGATCAACAAATGTAAAAAGTTCCCTTATTTTGATAAAACAGAATCCCTCAGTAACTTTTGATGAATTTGACGTGTTGAAAACTCAAGAGTTAACTGGAAAAACCCGCAAACACAGCTTGGCTCGCTGCAGTATGGATGAAGGATGGAGCTGAGAGTCTTATTGTCTTACAAGTCTTTCAGTATTATTGGCTGAGTGGGCTGAAGCCTGAAAAGAGAGGAAGTCTATTGATTCCCAAAGCAGGCTGGGGCCTTTCAGATCTTTCAGGACCTTTCAGGTCCTCTGGGAGCTCAGTAAAACCTTCGGTGGCTATAACCCGGAGCATTTGCTTCATTTCTCTTCCTGCAGACTGCAGTTGTGTGTTTTAAGGCTTTGGGCACTTCAGACCGACTTGTGGATCTGTTTTTATTTTGGTGAGCTGCTGCTGTTGTCCAAGCACTCAGGTGAATAAAAGGTTTACAGTTTGGTCAGTAGTATATGTAAAGGGGTCTGGTTTTGAGCCTCAGAAAAAGCATTATGAATTAGATTATTATGTCTTTAGAGGTGAAAAGAGCTAAAGCAATCGAAGGAGACAGAGTGTCTAGGCGTGTTAAAGAGCAATATCACTTGGAAGCAGGACCAGCATTTTACAATGTCTAAACAGTTTGTTGAGGAGGCTGGTAAGAAGTGTGAAAAGACAAATTTGGAAGGACAATTAGAGAGGATCAAGATGAAATACTAGCTGTCAAACTGCAGAAAGTATTTTAAACTAGCGTTAGCAGATGCTTCAAATATTACTCAGAACAGACAAAAGGAAAATGCGTGCGTGTGTGTGTGTGGAGAGGACCCTAACCCATGAGACTAAGAAAGGGATTGAGTGATAGGGTATATAAAATACACTGATTATTGATGCAGTTCTTTTGCTTCTCTCTTTGCAGAAGACAGAAGTGAAAGCTGTATGTGTAGTCTGCAGGTAAAAGGTTAGGTAATTATCCAAACATACCTGAATTGCTAGCCTAGAAAATGCACTGAATGTCTCATCTAGGATTTGTCAGCTGGTTCTTCAGTACAAGGACAATGTATTTCCTTAGTGGTAGTTAGTTTCTTAGTGACTGTTTCCACCTCTACTCCCTGTACCTTCCAATTAAATCCCAGGCTGTGCCAAGAAAATGGAGGTAAAATAAAACAGCAGTCCTTCAGTAGCTAGAAAGAATATGTTTTCCTTTATCTACACACAGTCAATGGGGAAAAGTAAATGATAAATGCTCTTGCTCCCACATGTGTGTCATATTGTTCTCATAGCATGGGACAAACAGAAGGCAGTATGACCTGTTGCATAGCAGGGATGGGACAAACCAAGGGGATCTGAAGCCGTAGACAACAGATAGCTTTGCCGTCTGGAACTGCTGGCATTTCAGTCTCCCACCCTGACTCACCGTTGTCTGTTATTCATATGTAATGCTGTTGTCTCCTTCATTCTTTCAGAGGTAAGAGGTTATCTGAAAGTATATTTCATGGCAATTAACAAATATGAACATCAGCATTCCGAATGGCCACAATATTCTGCAGAGTAACAATGGCAAATTCTTTTATTGCTTACTTTCAAACAATAAAAACCAATCCAGTAATAAGTATTTGCCAGAACAAAAAAGAAAACAAATACATACAAATTCTTGGTATGGGATTGAGCAAATGAAAAGATGCAAACATATATGACTCATTTTTCAGGTTGAATCACTTATTTATGATGTCTGGTATAATTAAGATTGTGAAAACTTAAAGATCTTTTTTACACTTTACACATTTTCAGCTAATCAGAACTGTTTCTTTATTGGCTGTTTTATGTGAATGCTGAATAGCAGTCCCTTCTTGTAGCTTTTTTTCCTACAGCAACTACTGAAGTCTTCATTTACACTGCACGAATTATCCTTAGCAGCAGGTAGGAAGCAATCAGCAAGGTGTAGCTGGCAATAAGTCTATTTTCATTACAAGATGGTGAGAGCCAGGGGACATGACATTTGTCCAACATAGTCAGGGAGGACTCTATTAGGAAAATCGACTCTGGAGAATTGTAGTCTTGCTGAGGAGACATTGAAAGGTGTAGTGTGGGAAAGAGTGGTTATTTTTGTTTTGGGTTTTTTTGTGTGGTTTTTTTTTTGTTTGTTTGTTATTTTCTTTATTTTTCTCATTAGGGTAATGAAAAGACAGAAGTAAGAAATAATTTAAATCCTTTAAAAACTTCCTACAATGCCATAAAATGCATATAATTCTCCTGCTCTTGAGTACTCTGAGTATTTCAGACTACATCTCTGTGAAATGATTTCACAGCAACTCATTAGTGAAACTATCAGTAACAAACTTGGAGGAGGAAAGCATGAGGATTTTGGGGATAAAAGAGAATCACAGCTAATAGAATTAGATCACACTGGATAAATTTTTCAAGAAATAGTAGAATAAAACAGGGGTGGGAGGGAAATGGGCAAACTCATAACTACCTAACTTTAGATACCAAATTGAGATAAACAAATTCAGAAACCAAATGTCCCAGAGTGTCCCTTGAAGGTGATTGCAGTCCCCCAAAGTTCTTAATTATCTTTTGAAGGTGACTGTCTCTCCTCTTGAACTACAACGGCAGGAATTTTCCTCCTTGTATCTTCTTATTTCTTGTTTCAGTTTTCCTCTGAGTAATCACTCTGGTGCCTCCCTTCAGTGAGCAGGAATATTGTATGCTTTAAAGTATTTACTGAATGTCTTACACGGATTTTTTTTTTCTAGAACTGTAAATACAAAGAACTCCTTTAAGCAAACGAATGCCCACCAGGCTGTATTTTGTTTCCTTTTTAAATAATATATTTGGTTGCTACTGGCCTTGGAACTAAACTTCCTACTTTACCATAAAGTAGGAATAAAAGTATCCTGTTAAGTTTCAGAGTAATAACTCATTTTTTCATTCTTAGTCAAGCAAAATTCCTAATATAGTAAACACTGTAAACTCAGACTTGAATATAGGCTACAGTCTCTAGCTAAAGGTATTAAATATAGAAACAACTTGAGAAATTCTTATACATGTATATCATAGAATCATAGGATAGTTTGGGTTGGAAGGGATCTCTAAAGGTCATCTAGTCCAACCCCCCTGCCGTGGGCAGGGACATCTTCAACTAGATCAGGTAACTCAGAGCCCCGTCCAACCTGACCTTGAATGTTTCCAGGGATGGGGCATCCACCACCTCTCTGGGCAACCTGTTCCAGTGTTTCACCACCCTCAGAGTAAAAAATGTAAGCCTCTTAAGAACATTAATATTTATGTATATTTACCTGAATAAGACCCCTAGAATATAGGTGAATAGATGTCTTTTCCAGAGATGGGGAAGTGAAACATCAGATTGCTTGCTCAAGAAATCTGCACATGGCAGGATACCAAACCCTCCTCTTCTGGGTCCTAGGTTAGCATTTGAACTGCAGGAGGAGCACACCACCACCTTCAGTGGATTATACCTTTAATTGAAAATAGAAAGGAAAACATATTAGTCCTCATCTCTTCACACACCATCCACCTCTCTCAGAACCTGAGCAAGAGGACTCTGTCAAGCTTCTCAAGGAAATTCTCTCTTGTGGCTTTTATGTGGGCTATGGAATACGAGGTCTTTCCCAGGTACCTGACAGTTAACACACACACATGAAGAAAATGAACATTGGGTGGACAAGCTAAGATGTAGCAAAAACATTTTTCTAACCATTTTTATTTCATTTTAAAGTCTAAAGGCTAGAAAATGTAATGGTTAGATCTCAGACATTTGCATAAAATATTAACATCACTTCAGAAAAACTCAAATGTGGTACTTCTCCCTATAGAAAGCATAGTATGGCTACATGTTCAATAGAGTAAGAAACATGGAGAAGAGCTGCAAAGCTGGGTGGGGGAAGGGGGGAAGGAAAAAATATAGAATAGAACCGACACCATTCTTATCTTCATGGAAAATCTCCAAGTTGAGGCGACTGCCCTGAAGTGTTGGCTTGGTCCTGAAATGCTGGTTCACTCCCGATTTTAGAAAAAGAGTATTCTCAGATCAATTTTTTTTGTTTGGTATTGGATGACATGCTTTGCAAAGGGCACTTGATTACCCTTTCAAGCTCTCTCAAATGCCATCTAGTGCCGACTGCATGTTACAGAAATTCATGCTGTGCAATATTGGACAATTAAAACTCAAAAAATGAAACAGGCCTCAGACAAACTGTCTCCATGTGAATTCTGAACAACAAAAAGAAGTCAAGTTCTAGTTTCACCTTTTTTTAATTGATCCCTTTATCCATGTATTTTCCTTTAATTATCCTTTATCACAATTAATCTTACTGCCTAAGGCTTCACATGTTTTTTTTAGGAGCAAGCAGGTATCACTCACCTCACTGCAAAGAAGATCAAACAAGAATGAGGCATAATTACCATCCCTTGATCCTCAGTCTGCTCATATCTCCAGACTACACTAACTCTTTATGGTTCTATGGAGATACTTCAGCAGTCTGACATTATTACAGGATAAAGCTTCTTGCCATAGCTATACACCAAAAGATTCCTTCGCGTATTCCCATAAATACAGTTGATATTTCACAGGCTAAATTTACCAAATCTAGAGATCCCAGTCAAAAGCCTTTAAAATAAAGAAATTAAACATGATTATTTTGAACTTAAGTGGGTTTTTAAAATTGCTGCAGCCATAGACAAAGATTATGTGTAGCGAACTTCTGCAGCTTCATTCACCAAATAATCTTCACTCTGTTCAAGAATCGCCAGCCCAACCTCAAATACTCATTAATACAGGGTATGCGTTATCTTTTGTGCTCTGTCACATGAAACAAGGAAAAATAGTAAGAACAACAGTGTAAGTCAAAAAAGTTTTTGAGCTGAACACTAAACTTTCTAGTTAATGATTTTCTTGTAGCACTGTATTAATGTAATTCTATGAAATGAACCAATAGCAGAAAATACAACTACAGCTAAACCTGCTAACCTTCATGTCTATTTAATTCCCAAGAGAAAAGGATTTTATTCTGCACTCTACGTCAACTGACTCAGGTTAAAAGCTTCTTTATATTCTTGAGTAGGTGCAGCAAATTTAGCTCTTTGCTTTCATATTTGTTGTGATGTACATCTCTACTGCACTACAATATACCCTTTGTTGTACCAATTTAAATATCATCCATACATGAAAGACAGTGAAATTATATCAGCAAGTTTTTTCTGAAAGCAAGCAGTGTTGGAACAAAATGAAAGCAGCAAATAAATCCACCCTGCTCCTCTCTAGCCTTCTAAAACTTTCTCAAGTTCTGGGAGATGGGAGAGAAATGCAATTAAAACAATTCACTAAGTGCTTTATTTGCCACCTGCCATTCATTGAATACCTGCTGATAAAAGTGAGTTTTTTTACTTGCAGATTTGCCCTGATAGACTGGAATTATGAAAGTTCGTGAGTGCTCCAGGAGCCACATGAGGATAAATATAGATTCAATCAAATCAAATCAAATTTGGCAATAAAGAGGTAAAAAGTGAATTACTTTCAGCTTGTCCCAAGGACATTTTTGTTTAACAGAACCAGAATAGTTTAGGAAGGCAGTTTTGTCAAAAATGTAGAAAACCTTGTACTGATCAATTCTTCTGTTACTTTGTTTACTATACAAATCGCAAGCTATTACAATTTTCAAAAGTTATTTTATCCAAAACTTATCATACATTCGGAGATGTTTGTGGAATATTATCTTCACTAAACCTTTTAACTGTCACTTTTTAGGCTATTTGTTAAGAAGAAGGTGGTTTATATATTTGTGATGTAAGTGTGCATGACCTATTCCTATCCTTAATTCCAACATACTCACTGGCCAATTTCAGTGAATATGACAGAGCAGCAGAGATCTCAGGGGAGCTGCAGGTGTGTTTACATTAGTGTTTTATATTAGATCACCCCTGCACTTCTGAAGTGAATGTCCCAGCTGTTCCTCTTTACCTTGCTGCGAGTCACATAATAGATTTGGCTCCTTCTGAACAAAACTGACTCAGAGATGGAGGTCCAGGAGAGCTCTCACTTCATGGAACTGGACAAGAGCTAACTTGAGGTAACCGATCTCCCTACACCCCACTCCATTATTTGTAATGTGGTCATCAGATTCTTAAGACAGGTCTTTTGCCTTACATAGTTACTCTTGCTGAGTTGCACTAATAGTGTAAGTTACTACGTTTGTGAAAGGGAGAACCTTGTATTGCACAGCACTGAAAATGCTAAAAAGTAAATCTCTCACTAGACATCAAAAAAGAGAGTGAGGAGGGGGAAAAAAGAAATCTTTTCCATTACTACTATTGCTTAGGGATCTCCTTGTGAAGAATCAGTTGGTACAATAGTAAGATGATACGTATGTGCAAACCCAAGGTACCTGGGAACGGAAGATTTGAACACTGAGTCCAATTGTAATTGCTAGTACAAGCGACTAATTATTACATTAAAATTTTCTTTCTATTTAAATGTATCTTTTTCCTTCTTGTCATTTGCCTCTTAATGTAACTATAGAGAAAAATTGTATGTCCTCACAATGTGCGTTTTTTTTAATTAGAGAACTTTTGTAACTAATTCTCACACTGCTTACTAAAATTCACCTCATCCTACTGATTAAATGCGTTGGAAGAGCTGTTATGTGCAGCATATCTGTATGTCATAAATCCATATGATCAGATAGGGTAAAAGAGAAATGCTCTGTAAATGCTGAAGTATGTGTATAATTGACAGTGACTATTCATCTGACCTTATATGTTAGATCGTGGAATTGATTCAAATTCAGAAGTCAAATACATAATGTAAGTTATTTTGAGAACTTAATGTAATTACAGACTCAAAGCTTAGTTATACCAAGAAAAGGCAATTCAATTGCAGTAGTCAAATTTCATTGCTTTTAGAACTGGCTTCTTACAGATCTGTGAGAGAAGAGCTAAAAATACAGACATTATCTGTACCACAGTTATGATGCATGAAACAGAAGACTTCTGTGTACACATATAAAAGCATAGGAACTATTCTTGGTATACACAGAACTCCATTGCCTTTTGAGGATATTAAACACAGGCATTGCGTGTAGACAGCCATACTGATGTGGATTTTATTTTTAAGTTCACCTGAATACTTTCAAATTTTAAGACCTCCAAGACCCGAGGCTGAAAATAGTGGCAACAGGTACTTGGCAGCATTGACAATCAGGGATAGTTTGAAAAAGCAAGTCAGAATTAGCTAAGTAAAGTTTATAAACTAATTTGGTTTATGTTAGTATTCTTTTGAACCAATTTAACTCACTTAGTTTATAATGTCAGCATTTACAATGCCAATAAAAATAGAGCTTCAGACTATAACATTGGGCAGAGTTTCATTTTAGTAAACCAGGGAGATGCAACATTTTCATTTCAGCAAGTAATTCCTAGTAAAAATAAGGTCATTATAAAGTCATTCTTTCAACAGACTGATGGGAGGCAAATCTAAAATGACCCTGTAAGGATTTTAACTAGCATGTGGTAAAGACATAGTTAGGGTCTAAAATGCAGTAATTTCAAGTGGAACTGAAAAATAGTAATTTCTCTAGTTGAATACTTCAGGTCCATGATTGACTCAGTTTCTAAATCTTCCATACTGGATGCTAAATGAAAACTGAGCTAAAGACACAGAATTATTGTTAACCCACCAGTAAGATGTTAATTGCTTTTACATGGACCACACCAAGGATATCAATACAAAAAGAAATGCAAAATAAATATTTTAATGCTACAAGTTTCTTTTAAACTTAAAAAAAAAACCCCTATGTAAAAAGTTTTTTTTTTTTCCCTCTAATGAAATGAGCTCTTTACATATAAATTATATTGTAATAACAGAGCTCCCTGGTGGAAAAGAGTTCCTTCTCCTGCTGGCAAAAATTAAAATAATCACAGATGGCTAATGATCAAAAATACTGACTGACAGCTCTGAAGTACAAGGCATAGATAATATTCTCAGAGCTACAATTTATTTATACTCAGAACTGGCTTTAGGCACCCACAAAATCTGATGTCCTATTATAAAAGAGATCTTTTAGCCACCGCTGCAGTTTCTGCTGCCAGGGTTTTTCCTTAAGATTAAATTGATCTCCATAATAATTTCACCAATATGTTTGTGTTTCAGTGTACCAATTATTTGAAACAATCTATAACTAGCTGAATTTACTCAAACATATAGACTCCATTATTTTTATTTGCATTATACTTAAAATGTATATTTTGATTTCTTAGAAATAGTGTGTTATTCTTCAGAGTTAATATACTGCAGAACTCAGTCAGTGCAAAGAAAGGGTCCTGAAACACGTTAGTTTCTCGTATTTGAATGATGGTGTACAGAGTGTCTTGTTTCTTTGGTAGTGTTCAAAAACCTGTGAGGTGTTTGGTCTTGTTCCCACGTACGTTAGTTGAAATGTTGAGTTGATTCAGCCAGGAGGTAGATGAGCTTATAGGTAATTCTGGTTTTCTCAAATGTTTCTTATTTATCATCTTACGGCTCCCTTGAAAACTGTGCTAAACATTTTGTAGAGCAGAAACCTACCTCCAATTTCAAAGCACTGGCTGTGTTGTAGGCTTGTGATAGTTATAAATTTTCAGTACACATCCAACTTGCAGCATCAAATGTTTTCTAAGAAAATGTCTGCCTTTTTGAAGCGTAATTTCTAGCTCCTGTAACGTAGATGAAAAGCTGGAGATATATTCCAGACCCATTTAAAAGGTTTGGTAATAAGAAGGCAAGTTTTAAATACCCCTAAAATATTACCATTGGGTATTGGCAACATTTCCTATGAAAAATTATGTGTGAGTGGTAATGTAGAAATGTTTCTACTTCTTCGTCCATTTAACTTTCAGGTACATATGAGAAGACGGCACAAAAAGGGCAAAGTTTCTTTGAACTTCACTATTGATTTTTTGAAAATCATCAACCAGAAAACATAAAAAAGAGGGAGAGAGAGAAAGAGATGTTACTTTTGGAAAAGCTACATAAAATTACACATCTCGCTGGACACCAGAGAATTCAGAAGAAAGAAACCTTCAAATTCTAAAACTTCAGGAAAACCTACAGTCAGAATTTGCACTTGCTTAGACTCTGCAGTTCATCTCCACAAGCACCACAAACCAGGCTTCATTAGTCACAGAGCTCTCAGAAATACTTGCTTAATAAACCTTTTAATTTTAAACTAAGCATGAGTTTTGGACACCAGCTAATGATTTTTGTGCTGACAGTAGTAGTCTTGCTGATATGATGCGTAGCCTCAGACTGTAATATTGGTTCACATTCTTTTCATTCAAATGTCTGACTGGACCTCTGCTATATGAGCTGGAAGCTCTGGATATAAGAAGCACCGTTTATCAACGCAGCTGCTGTTATGCCAGGATAGTGTAAATTTTACAACAGCAGGCACGGAGTTGGAGTACTAATTAATGTAGGAACTTTTCCCCATGCAGACAGTATTATTGTAGATATATTGAGCTTCATCTTAAACAGGAGTGATTTCAGCAAATGTGTTAGATGAAATAATATCACTTAAGTGCAATTTATAAGTAATAGGCAGTCTGTGACTTACTAGCATTCCAGCAGTCACAAAGTCTTCCTCTGCTAGCTAGCTCGATAATGACTTAGGGCTAAAGCTGGTATACTGTGTTACATTATACAACACAGAAGTCAGTCATCAAAAAAAAAAAAAAAAGGAAAAGAGAGAAAAATAATTGTTTTTCGATGAAAGAGGTGTTAGGAGCTATAGGGGCTTCACAAAGCAGCACTTTTAAAGAGCATGTATTCATTCTACCCCTTTTGAAATTCAGTTACAGCTAAGTGAACTATCACAAGTAAACTATTTCACTGAACTGAACAACAATAAACCAAAACGAGTAGAAGTACTAAAAGCATGCCTGAGGCAACAGAAACTTTGGTGTTAATTTCCATTTCTTTCAAGTGCATTTGATGAATGATGTGACAAAAGAATCCTAATTAAAGTTGAAATCCTGAATACTAAATAAATTAGAAGTGCCACTACATTCATCTTCTACAATGATAATACTGCCACTTCTGCTTCTTCTCTGTGAGCCTTTGCTTACATCTGTGGCAGTAACTCTGCAAAGGGCCAGCACAGATGGGGGAATGGATACTGTTCCCCCAAATACAGAGATAATAGGACAGACTGCTTTGTTTCCCTTCACTGCCTTCAATTTACACAAAGAAAGCCCATCATCAGGAGCATTCGAATTATTTTTAGATATTTATTTTTCCTCTCAAATGACTTAAAACTTGACAAGCAACACTGCACTCTCTGGTCTTTAGTAGCACCAGACAAGTTGCTGTGTTTATGGCCGTTCATTTTTTATTTCTTTTATTACTGGAGAATCATTAAGTACATATATACTTAGGGTAATACATAATCCTAATGGGTTGGAAAGCAACACTGAAGGGATGAAATTCTATGGCTTGTGTCACACAAGCCAGGCAAGACAATCATAAATGACCTTAAAATCTATGAATCTTTCAAGGAGCTGCCCCATTCAATAAGCAGACTGGAACATGAATTATGACTCCCGAGAGACATCCTTTCCCTGCTCCCCTTTTGTTCCAGGGAGCAACTCTGAAATACTTTAGGAGAAGTTTATATCCCCGGTGTGCCCAAGCAGTAGGTTTGTGTTTTTCCATTCTCTTTCCACTCCTTACAGAAAGAGGGTTGGCAGAGGAGGAGGCCCTTCTATTCCCATCACAGCCACACTCAAAATCTGCCAATGCAAACAAAACTGATGCCTCAGTGTCTCTAAGTCCCATTTGTACTGCCTAAGGCGTGTGACAAGAGAAGTCCTAAGAACAGGCTGTAGTCAATCAAGAACTCAAAAGGAACCATGTAGTCCAATGTCCCAACTTTGTCAGTGACTAATAGTGGCTGCCTGTTAAAAAAAAGTGTAAAATCAAGACAAGCATGTAATTATACTTTTCCAAATTATTCTCCCAGACGGTAGCAATTCATAGAAAGTTCTGATTTAGAGTTCATGCCTTCATATTTAATGGCCCATGATGTATCGCACATACACAGAACACACATGACTTGTCTGACATGGTAGAAGACTCCAACCCTACAATAGCATAGGACACACAACACAGAGTGTCTTCTTTAATCCTCTCACAGTGATACCACGCTTCTTGGCTCTTTTTAAACAATGTGGTTTCTTTGTATTTTCTAAATGACAAAGGAGCCAGAACCTCTCTCTCCTCTACTCTTTTAATTTGAGGTTTTAAACAAGTTTTCAGATTTGTTCTATGAAATTCTTTTTTTCAGAGGAAATGACAGAGAGAATTATCTTGATGAAAAAGATAGATCGCTTGCTTATATCTGATGTATTTTAAGACCTGATTTGACTCCTAATCTAGCTAGTGAAATTGTAATGGGCTACATTTTTTGAAGTACTGCAAGTAAAAATGCAGCTTGTGTACACCCAGTATATAATTTCCAGAATTCTTATCAGCATGTGAATTTTGTAGCCCTAATTTTCTCCTATGAATTTTGGATTGATCTTTTAGAAAGGATATTTCTTGATCCTAACTGTAATAATGATCATTTCAGTGATCATGGTGGTGTTGGGCTAATTATTCTATATAGGTAGGTATACATAGATTTAATAAATTACCTAAGTAGGAGAGACTTGCTGAGACACATATTGTGTCTTATTATTTAATGAAGTGCCTATCTTACACATGTAAATTGAATATTTGCAGCACCAGCTCTTGAATTCTAACTTTACATTCAGCTACTAACAGTGAGATATTTTATTTCAATTTCACTCAGCAAAAAGAAAATTTTTACCCCATCTGTAAAAATGCACAAGGATAAAACTAATTATCTTACTACTTCTCTCTCACACAAACACCCTGTGATACAAGTATGCAACCTGCATTTTCCTGTAAGCTTAAAAAATTCTTACAGTTTGTCAGTCAAGTATCAGGCTTCCATTTTTTCCTGGTTTTTTGAATGACTTCATATTTATGTCTTGTGGAGCTGGTTATGGAAGAAGAAGGTAAGCAAGAGAGGTTTGAAAACAAATTACTGGAATTTGAGAACTTAGTAATTCAGGTACATGCTTTGTAACAAAAAGGTGAACAGAAGCAAGAAGAACTTCTCAAAACAAATGCAAGAGAGGAAGTTGGAGATTTAACTTACCTTTTTTCATGTGGCGTCACATGGTACACTACATATTTTAATGAAGCCACTGCAAGCTTTTCTTTCTTAGGGCTAGACTGGATTGCATTTGGTCTTCAACATCACTTTGACTTCATTATCATTGACCTTGATCCTTTCTGCCACTGTCTGCTGTGATCCCTGGGGATTAAGTGCCCAAAGGTTATCAACTTACATACATGTATATGAGTTGTCATCTCTGGATTCTTAATAATTGATTGTCAAAGCACTTTTGCACAATGCACCTTGCTTTTTTGGCAGAACAAGTGCCCTTTCTTAACTCAATGTTCAGCTACTCTTCTTTGGGGTATGTGAGTGTCAACCAGCGTGATAAAGCGTAAAAATACAAGCTTGTCAGTAATGACCCAGTTGGTAGCACTCAGAACCCTTGGCTAAAATAGTCAGAGAAAGCTTTTCCAAGTTATTGTGCTATTTTTTTCCTCGGACTAGTGAAAAATACAACACGAAGCATTGTCGTTAGGAGAAATCTAGATATGACTGTGAATTTCAAAGGAAATTATCCTCTTACAGAGCTAGAGAAGAAAAAGGTATTCTGGTCAGTGTTTTCAAAAGTGCAGGTGATCTGAAATGAGTTGTAAAACTACTACTGGGCAAAAAATATATAATTTTAAAAAATTCTACCCATAATCTCTGATATGAGATTTATGTATCCTATAAATATATATAGGTGGTTTTTTAAGCTTGTTCTTTTAAAAACTTTTGTTAATTTTGAAGGTTAGGAAGTGTTTTTAGGGGCTGGTAGTTTTCCCAAGGACTCAGCTAAAATTATGTCTGTTTTTTTGTTTGGTTTTTTTTTGTTGTTTTGGTTATTTTAAAAAGTTTATAAACTGGCCTATCTTTAGTGGTTTTACTGAAAGATAGTTGACTTGAGCTACTGAATTCATGTTTAGATCACTGTTGGTAAAGACCAGATTACATACAACTACTGGCCTTGCATGTTGATCAAGTTTAGAAAGCCAGGTTAACTGAACACTGTCGTTTGTTAAATTTGTTGCGTGCACCAGAAAGGTAATATTAGGTTGCTTAAGACAGGCTTTTTTTTCAAGTGGCTTAGTCTCAGAGACATAGAGGAGCACCTTTTTGTTACCAAACAATGTTTTCTGGAGGTATAGTGTGCTACAGTCACCATAAGATAAATCTGTAATGTACTGGACAGAGTGAACTGTTCTGTTGTGTAATGTTTCCCTCTCCCTCTAAAGGCTTACAACATCTTTTATCACAACAAGGGGAAATCTGGATCTTTTATCAACTAGTTCAGCAAAGCAATCCATTTAAATAATGCGTCTGGAACTGTAGTCTATGGAGATAATCAGTAGCTTATTAACCTTAATCATAACAACACATTATCACTATTTGGTTTCATGTTGACTAATTTGCAGAACAATGGGGAAGAGCACACTCAGCACATAAGACTGTTCCTAGTTCTTGGCACTGCATAAATACAGTGACCCTCACTTGAAATGTCAGAGACTTAAGAAAAAGCTGTATCATATGATGAAGGAAGAGAGTCGGGGAAAAGAGGATCATGTAATCAGAGAGTTAGTTAAAAAGTAAACACTTGTTAAACCTCTGGACAAAGTGAGATCATCATCAAACAGATACCTAGAGCACAGAATAAAGGTCAGTTACCTTTTATCGTGTTTGTGTAGCTTCAGTTAAACTAACAAGCAGCAGCATGTGCTTAAGGTCATAGTTAAACACTTTTGCCTTGATAAATGAGCTGTGTATTCAGTGCTTCCCTTTCAAGAGCATGGCCATATTGGAACTCTGATCTACAAGAAAAAGACAGACATCAGAAAAGGAAGCAATTTACCTGGGGACAGAAATCAGACATTTCAGATGGCAGAAGGAAATAATAATAAGTCAAATAATAAAATAATAACAAGTCAAAACAACCAAAATGCAGTGGATAAACCTCAAAAATAAAACAGTTCACTTCAATTTTGGGGAGTGAAAGTGCAGAATTTTTTTTTCTCCAGATTTGTCAAAATCACCAAAAATGCTTTACCTTGAATTATTTCAACATTAAAGGTACATTTCCTCATAGCTGCACACTTCTCATGGAAATTCTAGTTCTTGATTCTGATGAACTTACTATTTCATATGAATGCTACAGATAAACCTACTACTCAGGAAGAAATACAGCCATAAGCCTTACGAGAGATTTAAATGGCATAGACTCCATCCTGAAAGGAGTGAAGGTGGATGAATAAACTGTGCCTTCTAAGGCAATGTACCATGCTATATAACAGTTCCATTGAATTCATTCAAAAAAGGAGATTTTAGGAGAATTAAAATAATTAATTTCTTCGATAATGTAGGGCTATAACATTTTCAGCGGGAAAAAGTAAATACTAGAAAAACTGCAGTATACATCTGAATAATATTCCAGCATAAAAAATTCAAGTTTTAGGTTCTGTATTGTGAAAATAACTTTCCTAAAACTGTTTACAAAGTAAAATTCAGGTGACAACACCTCAAAATTTATTAGAACCTGTTCTGTTACAATAAACTGAAGAACTGTGAACTGTTTGACCTTCTGCCTTTTCACTGAATTATGCTATGCCACTATATGTCTTTAAGTGTATACTGCAGCTTAATGCTTATTGAGTCACAGGACAGCAACAGTTTCCTTGCATGATTTGCACGTCATAGAAAAATGTGCAAACTTCAATTGGCCAGAGTGTTCACACAGAATAAGATTCTGCTACAGGCTAAACTTTTTTATGATGCTTGGTTGTAGTTGTTTCTGTGATGGAGAGAATGGTAACAATATGTTTATGCTTTGATAAGTTCAAAAGCTGTTTGCTATAAATCACAGTAGAAAAGTGAATACCACTAACACAGTGGTAGTGCTGCTGCAGCCATGAGGGCTAAAAGAATAGGTCATTAGACATTGTTTTTATTAGATCAGCTTGTAAATTTGAAAAAAAAAAAATATAGAAAAGCTTTGGGGACCACTCTTCTTCAGGTGTCAAACAGAAGCAGCACGGCAAGGTTATACTGGACCTTGTTCTCACCAACAAGGAGGGGCTGGTGCGGAATGTGAAGCTCAAGGGCAGCCTGGGCTGCAGCGACCACAAAATGGTGGAATTCAAGATCCTTAGGGCACTGAGGAGGGTGCACAGCAAGCTCACTACCCTGCACTTCAGGAGAGAGACTTTGGCCTCTTCAGGGATCTGCTTGGCACAGTGCCATGGGACAAAGCCCTGGAGGGAAGAGGGGCCCAAGAAAGCTGGGTAATATTCAAGGATCACCTCCTCCAAGCTCAGGAGCGATGCATCCCAACAAAGAGGAAGTCAGGCAAAAACGCCAGGAGGCCTGCGTGGATGAACAAGGAGCTCCTGGACAAACTCAAACACAAAAAGGAAGCCTGCAGAGGGTGGAAGCAAGGACAGGTAGCCTGGGAGGAATACAGAGAAATTGTCCGAGCAGCCAGGGATCAGGTTAGGAAAGCTAACTTGATTTATTGCTCTGATAGCATTGAATCTGGCCAGGGACATCAAGAGCAACAAGAAAAGATTCTATAGGTACGTCAGGGATAAAAGGAAGACGAGGGAAAATGTGGGCCCTCTCTGGAAGAAAACGGGAGACCTGGCTATCCGGGATATGGAGAAGGCTGAGGTACTCAATGACTATTTTGCCTCAGTCTTCACCAGCAAGTGCTCAAGCCACACCGCCCAAGCCGCAGAAGGAAAAGGCAGGGACTGGGAGAATGAAGAGCCACCCACTGTAGGAGAAGATCAGGTTTGAGACCATCTAAGGAACCTGAAGGTGCACAAGTCCATGGGACCTGATGAGATCTATCCGCAGGTCCTGAAGGAACTGGTGGATGAAGTTGCTAAGCCACTATCCGTCGTATTTGAGAAGTCGTGGCAGTCTGGAGAAGTTCCCACTGACCGGAAAAGGGCAAACATAACCCCCATTTTTAAAAAGGGAAAAAAGGAAGCCCCGGGGAACTACAGGCCAGTCAGTCTCACGTCTGTGCCTGGGAAGATCATGGAACAGATCCTTCTGGAAGCTATGCTAAGGCACATGGAGGACAGGGAGGTGATTCGAGACAGCCAGCATGGCTTCACCAAGGGCAAGTCCTGCCTGACTAATCTAGTGGCCTTCTATGATGGAGTGACTACATCAGTGGACATGGGAAGGGCTACGGATGTCATCTATCTGAACTTCTGTAAGGCCTTTGACACGGTCCCCCACAACATCCTTCTCTCTAAATTGGAGAGGTATGGATTTGATGGGTGGACTGTCCGGTAAAGGGTGAGGAATTGGTTGGATGGTCACATCCAGAGGGTAGTGGTCAATGGCTCAATGTCCAGATGGAGATCAGTGACAAGTGGTGTCCCGCAGGGGTCAGTACTAGGACCAGTACTGTTTAATATCTTCATCAATGACATAGACAGTGGGATCGAGTGCACCCTCAGCAAGTTTGCAGATGACACCAAGTTGAGTGGTGCAGCTGACACACCAGAGGGACGGGATGCCATCCAGAGGGACCTGGACAAGCTTGAGAAGTGGGCCTGTGTGAACCTCATGAGGTTCAACAAGGCCAAGTGCAGGGTTCTGTACGTGGGTCAGGGCAACCCCCGCTATCAAGACAGGCTGGGGGATGAAGGGATTGAGAGCAGCCCTGCCGAGCAGGACTTGGGGGTACTGGTGGGTGAAAAGCTGGACATGAGCCAGCAATGTGCCCTCGCAGCCCAGAAGGCCAACCGTATCCTGGGCTGCATCAAAAGAAGCGTGGCCAGCAGGTCGAGGGAGGTGATTCTGCCCCTCTACTCTGCTCTGGTGAGACCCCACCTGGAGTACTGCATCCAGCTCTGGAGCCCTCAGCATAAGAAAGACATGGACCTCTTGGAGCGGGTCCAGAGGAGGGCCATGAAAATGATCAGGGGGATGGAACACCTCTCCTATGAAGAAAGGCTGAAAGAGTTGGGTTTATTCAGTCTGGAGAGGAGAAGGCTTTGGGGAGACCTTATTGCAGACTTTCAATACTTAAAGGGGGCTTATAAGAAAGATGGGGACAAATTTGTCATCAGGGCCTGTTGTGACAGGATAAGGGGGAATAGTTTTAAACTAAAAGAGGGTAGATTTAGACTAGATCTAAGGAAGAAATTTTTTACAACAAGGGTAGTGAAGCACTGGAACAGGTTTCCCAGAGAGGTGGTAGATGCCCCATCCCTGGAAACATTCAAGGTCAGGTTGGACGGGGCTCTGAGCAATCTGATCTAGTTGAAGATGTCCCTGCCCACTGCAGGGGGGGGGTTGGACTAGATGACCTTTAGAGGTCCCTTCCAACCCAAACTATTCTATGATTCTACAATATATCAAAAAAATTCTATAAAAAAATGGAAGAAGCACTTGTTCTTCCTTCATAACGCAGGTTTTGTTCTTCTTTTTCTTCTTTGTTCTTCTTATTATTGAACTACAATAACAAAGCATAGGAAAAAATCTTAAGATATCAAATCAGTTTGAAATGCTGCAGTCCATGTTCTGACATTAGAAGAGTTGAAAACATTACAGAGAGTATTTCACCAAGAATTTACTTGGCACAGAGCATAATGATTTTGTAATGGAAGTTTTAAAGGAGGAGGAAGTAAAATAGAATGAGAGAGGTAAGCATACAGTAAAACTAGGAACAGTAACTGAGACTGATGAAGAAGGTCAAATCTGAGAATGCTGAGTAACTAACTGAAGAGTTAAAATGAAGACTCAGCCAATTATTCTTGACCAAAATCAAAACAGCAAGGTTTGGGAGAGAGAGAGAATTACTTCAGTGAGACCTCATTATTTCAATGATACAGATTCATAATCCTGTAAATGAAATTATTGCCATTTTGTCTCATAAATGGTGCAGTTAATAAGGGCTCTACAAAACAACACTTCTCCACATTTTCCTGCTAGCATCAAAGCTCTCTGCCTGAGAGAGTAACTGTGCTTTTTTCCCATATGTCATTGCCCTATCCGTCCTAGACCACAATTGTGATATTGCAATAAAGTATCTGATAAAGATCTGCAGTGATTTGGGTTCTAAATCTGCTAGGGACTAGACAGAAAAAAACCAGTAATTTACACAGGCCACAGGATAGGATTGAGACAGAAATGTCTCACATGTACTATACATGAAAAGACGATGATCCCACAACAAATTTTAGCTTATCCCAGATAAATAATCGTGCAGATTCAGGGCTCTGGAAGCAAATATCTGTCTACATTTATGTATTTTTACCTTCAAAATGTTTAGTGATACTGCTTATAAATAAGCACAGATTCACATTATCTAAAACTGTATCTTCTTCATTTCATAGCAGTGATGAAATTTGCAACTCATTTTATAAAGCTGTAGAATGTGAATTTTACTGAAACAAAGTGTGCTGTGAGCAGATTCCACCGTTAATGTTCGTATGTTGGTCTGATCTGAAATAAAGCAGAAAATGTATGTGATTATGCATTACTCTAGGCACATATTGCCCATAAACTTAAGCGACTAT
The DNA here is from genome assembly GCF_965638725.1 of Aptenodytes patagonicus. Lineage (NCBI taxonomy): Eukaryota > Metazoa > Chordata > Aves > Sphenisciformes > Spheniscidae > Aptenodytes > Aptenodytes patagonicus. The sequence goes on from NC_134950.1 coordinate 140,429,321, forward strand.
TTGAGACTGTCTAAATGGCAAACCGTAAGTATAAAAATTGGAATTAGCTTTCTGGGTGTTATTTGGTATCTAACAGTGACAAACTATGAAAACATTTAAGTGTGAAAACAAAAGCTGATCTCATCTCTATACTCTTGCCTGACTCTTAGTCCTTTACCATGCATTTTGCTTATGTAGTTGAACAGTATTAGTTCATGATAAAATTGCAACATGTCTTCACTTAATAAAGAAATTATGTTTTTATTCAGTGTTTATGTTGATATCTTAAGTATCATGCACACTGCCATGTAGTGACAAGATCAAATGCACTTTGGCTTAGTTTCAATATAAAAATTAGAAGGTGGTGATTTTATTACCACTCTGGCAATATATTTGAAAGCATGTTAATGAGTATTAATGTCATATGCATAGCCAAAAGAATTTCAGAAGTCAGAGTGCTATTTTATCTGCTTCAAAGCATTAGTAATAAGGAGTTGAATACATATTTTGGTAAGTATTTTATATCCTGTTAGCCAATAGTTGTATACAATTGAAAAATCTACCTACTCTACACACAGACCTTATGCTGTATTTTGGTAAAATAGTAAAGCTGATGACAAAAGTAACTGAATTCCGATGGAATCTATCAAGAATATCCAGACAAAACCAGAAGCGATTATATTATTCAGCTGAAGAATTTTCCAGTTGTCAAGATAAACATTCTTGAGTTTTTATTTGGATTAATTTAATAAATCCCAACCAGTCTGAACAATTAATTACATGGAAATCACTATGAAACTTTTTATGTTTGCTTTAAAAGAATGTTTTACATTTTTTTTTCCTAACAATTTTTTCAATCCCATAAAAGCCTGAATTCATCAAGGAATTAGATGAGAAATGGAAGCTTCTATTTCAGAAAACAGAATGGCAGCTAGACAACAGAAAACAGATGCCAATTATTTGCCAGTGTCTGCGGTAGAACAAAACATTTTATGACATTTACTTTGCCTTAGCAAAGCTGCTGTTGATGTCAGAGAAGTACCAGTTAGCAGATTCTGAAAGAAGACTCTATATAATCTAGGATTGCAAATAATTTCTTACACTTTTGTAAAGATGACAAGATGAAAAATACATAGTACTTCGTATAGAGTAGCAACAAAGCTATATTAGCACAATCTGGAATAATACTGTCTCACACTGTAAAACCAGAGTTGCTTAATAAATTAAGTGAAAACAGAATTTGTACTGCTTGGACTTAGCAGCCACAAAATAGGATTTCTTTTGTCACACATTGAACAGGGAAGAAGACAAGCTGTGCAATAGAAAATAAAACCAAACTTTTGTCACTATATTAGCTATCTTTATTTGGCCTGAGTACATATTTGTAAGGTGGGCTAGTCTTCAGCATGTGCCATCCAAGGAATACAGGAGTTGGTGTCATTCTACTTACCTTTCACAGACCAACTTAACACAGTATTTATTAACAGTAAATATTAAGTCAGGCCAGCAGCAAATAATTCTCTTAAGCTAGGCTGACACTCAAAACTTCTGGTTTGATTTTGTAACAACATTTTTTATCTAGCAAACACTTGAATTAGATGGTTACACTGACAAAATGTGGCATACTGTTTGTGGTATACCTTATTTTATCAGCATGAACCGTACAGACAAAATGCTTTCTGGAGATGGAAATTGTACTGGTATCAGAAAACTACGCCTGTATCATTCCACCAGCCAGACTTTTCTAGCACTGACTAGGTCTTAGATTAAGGGCAAAGAATGTCCACCCAAAGAAGTGTACCTTGAAGATCAATGCTAGCAATGGAAGATAATGCGGTTGAATGGTTACTTTTTGTACAGCGCTATGTATACTACATGCAAATGCATGAGAATTAATGAGAAAAAAAAATTGCTATATTTGTTTACATCCAGTTTTTGAAAGAATTACAGATCATATTACTGTAATTTCATACCGGGAACATCTGCTACCTGTGGCAAAACTGTAATATCTCATGTGCCCCCTTAACTGAAGACCTCATTGTAACAGTGTAATCAGTGGAGGTTCAGGCATTGTTCAATAATGGGCAAGCAGTTACACTATACTTCAAGCAAACTCTATACTTCACATCAATCCTCCTAGGCCTGACTCATAAAAGAGATGTCTGTAAAGGCCTTTCTAACCGCATTGTCTGTGTCTTCAGTTCAACTTTTAGTTCTGGAGTCTTTCGTTACAGTGGGCCTATCACCATTCCGTCAGTGGTACCACTTACATGAGTGCAGCTTTAGTTCATTTTCCTCTTTCCACTCTTCCCATTAAAATACTAACGACTTCAAAGTATTACGACATCCCAAGTATACCATACTTCAACCACCTCTCTAACACAGTACCTGATGGAAAGAACAAATCACCAAGTCTTATTCGAAAAACTATTAGCACAAAAGTCTGGCACTGTGCTGGTTTTGGCTGGGATAGAGTTAATTTTCTTCACAGTAGCTAGTATGGGGCTATGTTTTGGATTTGTCCTGAAAACGGTGTTGATAACACAAGAATGTTTTCGTTACTGCTGAGCAGTGCTTACACAGAGTCAAGGCCTATTCTGCTTCTCACACTGCCCCACCAGCGAGTAGGCTGGGGGGGCACAAGAAGTTGGGAGGGGACATGGCTGGGACAGCTGACCCCAACTGACCAAAGGGATATTCCATACCATATGATGTCATGCTCAAAGCTGGGGGAAGAAGAAGGAAGAGGGGGATGTTCGGAATGATGGCCTTTGTCTTCCCAAGTAACGGTTACATGTGATGGAGCCCTGCTTTCCTGGAGATGGCTGAACACCTGCCTGCCGATGGGAAGGAGTGAATGAATTCCTTGTTTTGCTTTGCTTGCGTGCGTGGCTTTTGCTTTACCTATTAAACTGTCTTTATCTCAATGCATGAGTTTTCTCACTTTTACTCTTCTGATTCTCTCCCCCATCCCACCAGGGGCGGGGGAGTGAGCGAATGGCTGTGTGGTGCTTAGTTGCCGGCTGGGCTTAAACCATGATAGTCCGTTTTGGCGCCCAACGTGGGGCTCAAAGGGTTGGAGTTAACGACAGTTTTGATTGGAATGTGCTAGATCAAATTTATAGCTGTTACTGCTGTTTAGCTATTAATCAGCAGACTTCTGTGCATGCCATGGGGCTTGCTTGCCTCATTGTGTATTAGAGTCTAGTGCTCGTTAGTGGCTGTTTTTTGCTTTCACTGCTTGCTGTACTGCTGATCATCTTACTCTACTGGGCCTGGGAACATTTTGATAACAGCAATGGCGATGCGCCTGGGCTGGCAGATAGCCAGGGCATTGCTGCTGTTTCTGTGCTGCTGTACTGGGCAGGCTGGAACTCCAGTATGAACTCGAGTCAAAGGTACTGTGGATGAGTCCACGTGGGAGCAGGACACCCTAAAGCATCTGTGGCCATGGATAAGCCCATGCCAGAGCAGGTACATCTCAAAGCATCTGTGGTTATGTCTGTGCCACAGCAGGTATACCTCTTAAGGGGCTGTGGCCCAAGGATAAGGCCGCACTGGAGAAGGTACACCTCGAAGCATCTGTGGCTGTGGATAAGTCCATGCTGCAGCAGGTACACCTTGAAGCATCAGTGGCTGTGCATGAGGTCATGCTGGAGCACCTCAAAGTGTGTGGCCATAGATAAGGCCAAGACAGAGCAGGTACAAACTTGGAGGGACTGCAGCCATGGGTAAGGCCATGTTGGAGCAGGTTCACTCCTGAAGTGACTGTGGCTGTGGGTAAGGCCACGCTGGAGCAGGTGTATCTCTGAAGGCATTGTGGCCCATGGAGAAGGCCATGCTGGAACAGGTGTAACTCAAAGCGACTGTGGATAAGTCTATGCCACAGCAGGTGTACCCCTGGAGAGGCTGTGGCTCATAGATAAGGCTCCACTTGGAACAGGTACACCCCTAAGGGACTGCAGTCTGTGGATAAGTCCAAGCTGGAGCAGGGGCAAGGGGAGGAGTTCATTGCAATGTTAAACCCTATAACCTGGCCCAAAGGGACCAGGGGTGGACACCGCAATGGAAATACCTTTAAATTGTTGTAATCCATTATTTGAGTTGCATGTTATATAAATTACAATAGCAGGAACCACCTGAACCAATGGAGGACAAGCCTTAGAAGAAGCAGTGCAAGTGCAGCAGTGACCTGACCTGAGCTGGCTTTGGTGCCCAATAACTCCACGCAACACACCACCTCTCCTGTCCTGAGTGACCACCATAACAGATGGAGCCCAAAGTCATGGACTAAATGAACTCAATGGACATTTTGTGGACGTTTGCGGACATTTTAAAGACATTTTACAGGGGTGATCCATAGACTAAGGGAATGATATCTGTGTATTATATCAAAGGATGGGAAGGGTGGTGGTTGTTAATGAGGTTGTATTGGATAGCGTGAGACCTGAGCATGATGTAAATGGTGTGAAATAAGGAGTGGAGAATGTGCTGGGGTAGAGTTAATTTTCTTTATAGCAGCTAGTATGGGGCTGTGTTTTGGATTTGTGCTGGAAACGGTGTTGATAACACAAGAATGTTTTAGTCACTGCTGAGCAGTGCTGACACAGAGTCAAGGCCTTTTCTTGCTGCTCACACCACCCTACCAGCGAGTAGGCTGGGGGTGCACAAGAAGTTGGGAGGGGACACAGCTGGGTCAGCTGACCCCAACTGACCAAAGGGATATTCCATACCATATGACATCATGCTCAGCACATAAAGCTGGGGGAAGAAGAAGGAAGGGGGGGACATTCGGACTGATGGCATTTGTCTTTCCAAGTAACTGTTACATGTGATGGAGCCCTGCTTTCCTGGAGATGGCTGAACACCTGCCTGCTGATGGGAAGGAGTGAATGAATTCCTTGTTTTGCTTTGCTTGCGCGCGTGGCTTTTGCTTTACCTGTTAAACTGTCTTTATCTCAACCCACAAGTTTTCTCACTTTTACTTTTCCAATCCTCTCCCTGATCCCACCAGGGGTGAGTGAGCAAGCAGCTGTGTGGTGTGGTGCTTAGTTGCTGGCTGGGGTTAAACCACAACAGTCACTCACATTAACAGTTATCGTTTTGGTGGCTGCATTTCAGAGAGGTCAAGTGAAGATAAGTGCCTGTGAGATTTCAGCACAGTTTTCTCAGGGCCGATATACATTATAAAATGAGTCACGACATAGAGAACAAACTAGCAGTGACCAAAGCAGCTCCAGGATGATATCATTGCAGCACAGTGCCCAAACTCTGTTAGCCACTATTTCACAGGGTCAAATTTTTCTGCAGTTTTAATTCACTATTTTTACTTTTTTTGCATGGTGACTGAAATCTGCAAAATGTACTTTCTGGAGTTTTTTTGCTCTCTGAACTTACTTGTTCTCCCATGAAAATAATAATCTTCACAGACATTTCATTAATATTTTCTGGAAAGAGAAATTACAAACTCAATAATATTGGCAGAAAAAGATTCACCTGAGCATGTTAAGCATGTTGAGCTATGACTTTACTAAGAACAGAACTTTTTGTGAAAAAAAAACCCACGGTTGCTTTTCTACTTCTCAATAATTCAGATTATAAAGAATCACTCTTCGATTAGTACACTTCTTGCAGACTAAGCAAGGGCTAAGCAAGACTGAACTCATCCTCCCTGGATGATGATGAACCAGCATGTTGAGGAAGAGGGGCTGAGAGGTGGAGGAACACAATGATGTCACAGGGAATATACTGTACTTCTGTGGCTCAATAGTACGTTTTTTACTCCTGTGAGTCGTTCCACGGATTTCAGGTGAATAGTCCTGCAGGATTAAGCCACTGATGATTAATAAATGTTTGAAAACAAGGCCAAAGCCCCAGTCTTATTTTAAGTCTATCTAACCTAATAGATCAGAACCTTGACTTGCTCATTAGCTGAAAACCTCTGCCCTCTTTATTAGGCCCAATTCTCTCAGAAGAACTGTCAGATGGAAACTGCTGCAACTGTACACAGGACAAATTCCATGTCATTAATGGAACAGGTGTTTAATGATTTTGGATGCATCAAGTTTACCGAGCTTCTTAAAAAGTCTCTTCTCATATATAATAGTGGCTGGGACACGAAGGATCATTTGCAGAAAAGGCTGGCACTTCCCAGTCCATCAAACCATCAGCTTTATGTGCTCACATAGTGAATTTATTCAGGGAGTTTGCATTGGTTTCTTAAAACAGTGTTTAGGATTGCTATTACTAATACTGATGAGCTAGTAATTCAGCCTCCACTGAGATGAGTAGGAGCTTTAACTAAGTCAGTCCCACAAAAAATTTAGGATTCAGATCATTATCTATAATATGCAGCTTTCACAAAAGAAAGGTTACGTTTACTTTAGAAGTTTTATTTCAAGTAAAAGTCGATAAGCCAAGAACATTTTAAATCATGGATATCTACAAGTAACATTTTTTGTCTATAAAAATATGAACAGATGCAAAATCAAGCTATATCACAGTGAAAACCCTGTATTTGACTGAATTCACATAAGCTATATTTGACACTGGACTTTAGCACATTTTATTACCTGATTTTATCCCAGCTGCCTTATCTTCTATACTGGAATAAGAACCAAAGTACTTGGCAGAATGGAGCCTGTCAAGTTACATGGCACCCTCCCGTAAAGTAAAGGGAAGAGGAAAGAGAGATTCCTGTACTGGGATGGGAGAGACTTATTTTGAAAAACTTTTGCATGAGAACGTAGATAAAAAGAATAAGAGGTTTTCCAAGCAAAATTAGGCCAACTGTACTTTAAACACTAAACCTCACTCAAAGAGGAATGAAGAGTTGTCATGTTTCTGTTACTAATCTCGGATTTTATTCAGGCTTTTGTGTTAGTATGAAGGTTCTTTGCTGTCAATGGGGAGTGGAACCATATTAAGAAGCCCAGCAAATTTTGCTCGAAAGAACAAGTTTCCCTCTCTAATGGAGACTTCTTGTTCTCTATTATTTTGTCATGTTCAAATTACAGTTCATTCAGGATAACATTAAATAGGTGCTCTCCACGTAAGGAAAATTGTGCTATGAAATGAAGAAACAATCTTCTTTTTAACAGGACACCATCCAGGTACAGACAGAACTTTTGAAGGTAACTACTTGAGGTTGCATACCAGTGAAGTGCAATGCACACCCATCTCTCAGCTGCTTCTTGCAAAGCCTTGCTGCTTAACTCAAGCTGCTAATGACATTTTAGCCAAGCCACTTTGGTCTTAGGTGACTGAGGTGTCCCAGCTATCTTCTGATCTACCAGAGTGGCCATGGGGGTAGCCAGAGATGGCAAGTATTTTAGCCACCACAGCTAGAGTCATTGATATTCACCTGCCAACAACTCACCAGCTGGTCCAAGAGAGTGTCTTACTGGAATTCTAATAGGGGAGACTCCACAGAGGCTAAGTGACATTTTAGACAGTCTAGGGGTTTTGATACTTCCCCACAATAATGGCAGATGAAATACAAGATCTAACAGGAGAGAGAGCTAAAATGGCACCATAGACCTATGTTTAAGTATCTTAAATCTGTGTCCCTGCACCAGGTCAGGTGACAGAGTGGGTCGGAATCTTGTGTGCTTGGTGGTAGATATATTCTCATGCATCAAATTATATCAATGACACCTCTTCCCAGATCTCACAATGAAAGAATAATTTTGGTACTAGGCCAGCCATCACTTCTGCCCATAATGTATCTGTAATTTAGCATGAGTATATGGCCCCAGCATGTAGGACTGAACAGTCTGCTTTCTGAGAAACACCAATAGAAAACATTTTGTTCCTTTTCTCCTTTCAAAATTGTTTAGTCTGGATATTTGACTTCTGTCTTTGATTTTCTAGTGGAGTGTCTCTATAAAGAACTCTTCCAGACAGTTGGAGTTTGTAGGTGAAATAGTTAATGTGGGACAGTATGCTGTATCAACATCCTTTTACTTTGAGCTTCCCAATATTGCCAATGGTGAAAGAATTGAGAATATCTGAGTAAACTCATTAGGACTCAGTATTATAAAGTGGTTTAAGACCCTCTGCCACCCACAGGCAGTTCTCCATAGCTGCCAGCTCTTGTTGCAACAGCAGCTCATCAGGAATAGTGTTGCAACACCACCTCCCACCAAAAGAAATGCATCTGCAAGAGACATCTATGGTATATGGATTCCCGACCTCAGTGGGAGTGAGAAGGTCATGATCAATGCCATTCACAGTTAAAAGATTCTGCAAAGTGACAGCAACAATATCCCACATATCAGCTCTTCTGACATCCTAATTTAATAGAAACTATGAGACCATATATCTAAATTTTCAGTGTGGCAAAATCTTGCCCTTGGCTGACCCAGCCTGAGTTTGGCAAGGTCTGGGCACACCGAGACACTTCTATGAGAGGTAGCACTTCAGCTGAGCTGACAATGAAGCAGGAGCTGGCAGTTCTCATCTGGGTTTTGGGTGTTATTTTTCTCCTCAGAAGTAAAAGACTGCCTCAAAGAAGCTCCCACGAAGTTCTGAATGCAGATACTTGCCTTTTTGCAAAGCCTAGACCCTTGTTACCCTTGTATTTTGAATTCACTGGTAGCAGGAGTTGCTTCTTCCCTGCAAATCAAGAACTTGCCTCTGTGAAAGGCAGCTGTTTCCAGCCTTCCTGTCTACCCTGAAGTCAGCACTGAAGTCACAGGACAACCTGTGACAGGCAGATGATCACCTTCTGCATGAACTCAGTAGGAGCAGAGATCTTTCCTGCTTAAGAACAGTATTCTGCTGGTCAGCAGCAACTTGCCTCCTCGTAGAGCAAAGGGCTGCTTTGAAACCATGGTCTAACTTTGTCATTACTGTTGGTTATTTTCCTTGCTTATAAAAAAACAGGAGACAGGTTTCTTGTACTGATACTAATTACATTCACGTGGAAAAGATTCCTACTCACAGCAGTGTATTTTTGAATATGGAAAACATATCTTCTTGTTGAATACAGATGGTCAGCTCATGTTGTCCCTTTTTACCCTGATCATTACCATCCTCTATCCAAAGAATATTCTTAGCCCATTTTTCAGAGCAATCATCTCCATCCTCACTGAAATTTGCCTTTAGAGAATCTAGGATTCTCTTCTTTCCTTCCTTCTTTTTCCAGATCTCTAAAATAAACCTTTTTTCACCAAGTTTCTTGGGCTATGGTTTGGCAGCTGCAATGTTTTTTATTTTAAGACTCTCATTAAATTAGAGAAAGAAAAAAAAAAGTTTATATTTCATATTTACCTATCTAAATCAAATTTTCTCCTTCCTTTTTTAAACAAGAAAAGACATTATTTCCAGGATGCATTTGCCCTGAAATGTACTTTGCCAGATCAAATGTAAGTGATGATAATCATAGGCCAAACACAAGCCTTCACTCACAATATTGTAAGTTAGGATAGAAGAGCAATACCTCATACTTTGTTCATGGTGCTTGATCTCTGGTTGAAATATGCAACCTTTTCCAAAACACCTCTTAGTAAGAGGTCAGCATCATCACTCTGGCATCTTTCATAAGCAATAAGTTCCCTGTGAAGGAGGAGAAAAAGGAAGCCTCAATTGATAGGAATCACTAAGAGCAACCCCATTTGTAACTTTCCCAGTGTGACTATTTGTGTTTGCCAGTCTGGGGAGGTATGCAACAGTTGTTCCCTCATCCCTTCCAGTATGGCACTAAATAGAGTTTTCTTTTAACTATGGCACTGATATTAAGAAACAAGTTGAGAGATCACTTTTGACATATCCCCTCTATGCCAGTGTTTTATTTATAGTTCTCTTCTATGCCACTATTTTATTTATGGTATTAAATATATAAAGAGATTATAATGCAGCAAAAAAGGCTATTACGGAAAAACAGAAGCTGTTTTGTCCAAGAGCCATGCTTATGAACAAGGCCACCTGGCTTAACACACACTGATATTCAACCATATACAGAACTGAGACCTTTTTTTTTTTTTATTCAATCAGATATTTTATCTGTGTCCCACACTGGTGCATAAAATACAGGACATTTCTTTCTGAGGAACTGACATGAATCAGATCTTATCTTTTAGGAGAGAACAGTGTTCTGAGTTTTGTTTTGAAATCAGGCCCTTGAATATCTTTGCTGCCTGGAAGTACATTAGTATTAAACAGAGCATTTATCCCACAAGTTATTATGTAACCATTGTAAATAATATATAAATACTTCAACTTTATCTCAGCTTAGCACTACTTTTAGTACTGAACTCATTTTATTAACACTTTTTATTGGAATTGTTAGTAAATCAATCCAGTACCTTCTCTTTAAGGCAGTCAGCTCCTCCTAGTGGCTACTTGCAACTGCAACAAAACAGTCTCCAGGATTTTCTGCGTTTGTCCTTGGTCTCTCTCTTCACTTCAGAGCAGTGAAGGTGGAGCTGTAAGTTACTTTTCCTCCTTAAAATATAGAATAGAATGGGGAAATCTTTTGTCATTCAAAGTTATTGATGGAAAAAATAAACGGAAACAAATACGTTTTCATTATTCCTTGTATTAAAGCCCGTCCTACTTTTCATAGCCTGAATCTTATGCGTTATACAAATGCGAGCTGTAACAGCCTGTATTGCTCGATTACTCATATTCCTGCCTCTGCTACATCAATACTTTTTGTAAAGCTGAGCAGTAAAAGCCAAACTATTCTATAGACTGAAGGCTGAAAGCCTGAAAAAATATTTGTAGTAGTATTTTTCCTTCCTTTAATTTCAGCAATACTGCTCACACAAGTAGTTACGCACATGTTTGCGTGCTTGTCGGAGTGGGTCTCTGTCACTCAGCCAGGAACATATTTCTGACAATCTGCCTGGTTTTCCTTCCTCAGTTTTACTGCCTAACTGGCTATTTCTGCCATGTTTCACCTGTTGAAACTGCCCAGTGAAACTTTTGAACAGCACCCAACATTGTCACTACTGTTGTCACTTCCCCTTTCTTACATCTGAACGCTACCAAAAAACACAGAGAAAAGCACATTCTCTCTCTCCCCTTGTATCTTCGTAGCAGACTTGGGGAATGTCCGAATAAAAATACAGCTGCTGAACTGCAAATTATCGGTGCAACAGAACGGCTCACACAGTGATACCTATATATTGAATTTATTATATAGGAGCACATGCAAAACTTAGTCATCCCTTGATATGTAAATATTCTTTCAGAAAAAAATTAAAAACCGGTTGAGGGAAAGAACATAAGAAGTCTCAGTAAAATCCACTGGCAACAAACTATCAACTGCATGGCAGGATGCTATCCACCCAATATTCTGCAAAGGGCAGAACATCTGCTGCCATTGCTCAAGTTACTGCATGCCACCAGCAATTTCCAGACTTTAGGTCCCTATATTAAGGCAGTACTCTCAGTTAACCAGTAAAGATGTGCTTTTGGTGTCCATCTTAAAGTACCAGCAAAAGTCCCAATTTTCAGAAGCAGGTATTTAATGCTTTGTGAGAAATAAGGCATCATGCATCATGCCAGGCACCTACAGAGAGAGCCAACCCGAATCAATAGCTAGGATCTTAGCAGGAGGTTAAGAACCCACGCACAGCACAGCAAGCAGACAAGACAAGCTTCATTTCTGATATAAATACACAATGCACCGAAGAAAGCCTACAGGCATTGAATCTTTTAGGATCAGTGTAATTAGCTTACCCAACTATTTTAGTATTGAAAGATACAGCCTTGTGTGCCACAGCACACAGGCAACAATTAGCAAATAAATTTCTGTCTCTAGCCACTGGGAGAGAGAAAATTGTAGGTACTATCTTTAATACCAGTAAAAGAATACAGTAAAGGCTTTTTGAACCCCCTACTTATGATTTTTTTGGAAAAAACTGGGGGTATATCTTATGGCCTGAGGCAGGTTGCTATAGTTCTTAAATTCACATGGATTCATGGCATCCTCTACAACAATCTACATGTAGACATGGTCCAGGGTTTTATTGTTACACAAATTTCCAAGATTGGGATTTTAATTTGTGCTGTACATAGGAAAGCCATCTGACCAATAAATCTTTCTGTAGTTGACTGTTGAAGGTGGCTTCAAGCCAATGCTGAAGAATGTTCACCTTAAAGTAACCCCTTTTTATTTCTGTAACAGCTTATTTTCAACTGAAAAATTACTATTAGTTATTATACTGGTGCCTTAATCTAAACTGAGATCAGGGAGTTACTACATTAGATGCTACCCATAAAAACACTAAGGAACAGTCATTGAAAAAATTAGTTTGTAACTCATATAGGCAAGAGACTTTTAAATGAAATACATTCCACTTCCTATAGGAAACCGAGGTTCAGGAAACTTGAGTTGAATGAAAATTTTTATTCTTTTCTTTATCAAAAGACTTTCCATCTATTAAGGATTATTAATTATATTCCTAGAGTTACTTGAAACAAGGACAACTTACATTATTCAGTGTTTTAAGATAAAAAATATGTAATAAGATTATTCAGTGTTTTAAAAATTCATCCCACATTTGAATGAAAATCTGAAATTTTGTAGTTTTCCACAAATTTCACAACCTGCATGAATTTTGACTCAGGAGTATCAAATCAAGCCTTTCACTAGTGTCATTAAGGAAAAATAATTGAACAAACAGATTTACTCTTTAAGAAAATACAGAACATATTAAGACCATGCACATGGATACTTCCAGAAACTGGATGCACAGACTATTAGCTTGTTAAGCTACTGAAAATTATTTTTAATTCCAGTGTGGGCTCTGAAGCCAGCTTTCGACCCCATACTGTCTGGATAGTTCTGCTGTTCTTTGCTGGCAAAAAAAAAAACAACAAACCCAAAAAAACAGTAGGCCAAACTAAGCAAAATTAATTCTGTAGCTGTCAGGAAAACCTATAATGTATTCTGCTCAGTCCTGGAGTCAGGACAATTTCTAAAATAGCAGAACTGCAACTGTCTCGGAACCCGATCTAAAGCTCCCTGAATTCAATAGAAATTCTTTCAGTGAGTCTAATGGGTTTTGGGTCACGGCCTCATGCATTAAACTAATTTATATAGAAAAAAATCTATTTCCTTTTACTTTCAATTAATCAGAGGACTGGGTGTGACCTATTGGTGGAATGGTAAATAATACAGAGAACAGGTCAGTTGTACAGAGTGACTTGGATCACTTGGAGAGGTCAGTTCAGACCCAAACATAGGTTTTAATGCAGCCAAGTGCAGGGTCTTCTATCTAGAAACAAGGAATATTTGTGAGATGAGGAAAGCTATTGTTGAGAGCAATGATTTTGTCTCCAGATTGATAACAAATGACTATAATTGTAGATGACCAGCTGAACTTGATTTCCTTCAGTGAGCTAACATGATCCTTAATTGATTTGCAAGCAAGGGAACATGATAAAAGTGGTAAGGCAGCATTAATGGCACCATTACTGCAATTCTGTGTCCAGAATTAATATCTATAATTCTAAAAGGATATCAAAGAACTGGAAGCGATTCTGGAAGGATGCAATGATGCAGTCTTCAAAATATGTTCCACTGTGAGAGACGGAAAAAGCACAGCCTATTTGGTTGTTCTGTCAAATGACCTGGAGATAACTTGAACATTGGTTACATGGAAAAAAAATATTTCTGATAGTAAGTAGGAGTTTAATCTGGCAGGAAAAGGTATAACAAGATCCAAAGTGAATCTAAACAAAATTTGACTAGAAGCAAATGGAGGATTTGAAACGGTGAGGAGAACTAACTTTTGGAACAAAAGGAATATTACAATTACCCAGCATTGTATCATTTATGTAAGATTTTTTTTGTGGTCATGTTTTACCCCAAAAGAACCGTGGTTTGTTAAAGAAATTAATGGATGACATTCTTTGACTTGTAGTATGCAGGAGGTTGAAGGTGGTTATAGGTGGCTATAATGTCTTTTCACTTAAAAATCTATGATTTTGCAACATGAGAAAGATGAATACATGATAGTTATTTGCTGAACCATATGTGGCACCTTTTCCAGTTTGAGTTTGGTAGATGACCTGTCTGCCCAAGACCATATTGATGATGATGTCATTAGGTAAATTATTGCAATTCGCCATGCATGTTACAATCCTTTATGTGTGGAGCTTTGTACGTCCAACGTCACTAATAAATGCCAGATCTTATTCTCCCCTTGAAGATGCATCCCACCACCCTGAGTCCCTCCAGCCTGAGCAGCCAGGTAGTAAGACACAGAGATGCAGCAGATGCAGAGGACGGAGCAAGCTCAAGCATCTGTGTGAAGAAGTTTGCTCTGCTTTAGTAGGAGGCTAAAGGTTTATATAGTGTGGATTAGAACCACAGAATTAACTGTCCATTTAGGCACCATATAGATTAGGATCCCAGCAAGAGTTTATGCCTAGGGGACCTCACAGGATCTGTGCCCTGGGACAGCAACCAACACAGTACAGAAGCAGGCCCACCAGAGGGGACCACTGTATAGGTCTCCACCAGCCCCTATCAACTGTGAACCAAAAAATCCCGATAAATCCTGCCCCAACCACTCAGTGCAGTGGGCATGCCCTGTCATGTCTGGCAGGTAGTGTGGGCGTTCATTCCCCAGTACAAGATTCATCACAATGCAGTGACGGTTGTTGGGACATGCCACTAATGCCCTGGAATTTTTGCCATTGGGATGATGGAGGAGGACCAGCAGCATTTTCGTATGCCAGATGCACAGCCATTCCTTTGCTGCCAAGGTGCACAGACCAAACACCTCAACAGGGGAAGGACAACTACAAGTACGAGTTGCCATCATCACTGCTGGAACAGTTGTGCATTTATTTCCCCTGGTAGGGATATCAAGCCCAGGTACGAACTAAGAAAGTCGTAGTTACTCCCACCACAGTTAGACATTTCTGTTCTACTTTACCAATCCTTCTCATAGTAATCATGATGAACCAGACAGTGATGAGCAAATAAAAAGCTAAAACCACTAAACACACGAGAAAATCTAAAGGGCACTTAGTAAAACTCTTTGATTTGCTATTTCAACTTTTAATACACTCTATCATAATTAATTTTGATGATCTTAAGCTAAATTAAAAGCAACGGGTAGCACTGCATGGAAGGAAAAGTATAAGGGTACCTTAATGGAGCCACCCAACATAGTGCCCTGTAGGCAACCATAACTTAATTTAAAAGCACACTTGATATGCAGCAATACACCCAAGTAAAATGACAGGTGATCCTCAAGACAGAATAAGAAGTAGCTGTTGTATCCATCCTCAGCCACAGTAAATCTGTGTGAACTTGGTGCTTTTCATTAAGCAATCAATAATATATTTTATTAGTTCCAGAACACTGCATACAACCCACTAGAAGCAATCTCACTCCACAGTTTTGAGTGTGAATACCACAATTAAACCAAGAAAAAATAAATTAGTTTTTCTGAAATCTGGAGGTTTTTGAGTTGTAAAAGTCCAATTACAAATTAGCAAGCTGTGAATAATCAGATTTAAAAAAATAGTTTCAAAGCTGCATGAGCTTTACCCATAAAATCCCTAAAGATTTATGAAGTTAAATAGTAATTGGTGGCAAATGAGACCACCGAGGATAGCTAACAGAAATCACTGTTTTTCATGCCTAGTTTTGGAGGTAATACCTGGCCTTTTGGGAGCACCACAATCTTTCTGCAACACAGATGTTTGAAATATACACAAATAATGAGACAGCTTTGTGCAATTCCAGGGTACTGACAAATATATCTGTGTTTGAAAACATCCGATCTTCCAGACTCTTTCCAGTACAGCAGTGGACTAGATTTCCAAATGTGTTCATCCACCTGCTCCCATTAAGAGGGGGAGATACCGACTTGGAAATCTGGTTTACTTCATTACAGTGCTAGACTGGAGATAACCATGTCTTGAAAACTTATCTTGAAACTTATCCGCATCTAGATGCTAAGGACTTCTGAAAATCTTCCTGGCTTCATATCGGCATACTAATATCAACTAGCATGTATATGTTTCATATGGATAAGATGCAGCTCTTCATCATGTCTGTAATTCAATCTTGGTGTGGTAATTTTTAAGTTCTAAGAAGGAGATAATTTTGTATATCACTCTCCATTTAGCATGCGGGACTGTAAAAATCAAACATAGTGAATTTTTCATTCAATTGCAAACTGTCACTGAAGCGAACGACCCTTTAAAAACTGTTAGGAAACCAGGCCACTCAGAATATGAGAGGCACATTTCAATCTGGTTGCATCGGAAGTACTCAAGAATAAGAATGAATGGTGAGGAATGTATTTTCAGGCTTACAGGGCACCTGTATTCTCAGGGACTAGCTGAAATTGTGAGAAAATCAACCCTATAAAGTGAAAACATAAAAATAAGAGAAAAACTGTGTCCCAAGGACTTCACAGTCTTTTCATTAAATCCTGTAAGTGCTGATCAAGCAGAACCTTACATATGCATTGACTATGAGATGATTATTCAGAGACTTAAGGACTAATTTCAGGAGTAAATGACTGTAGTTTTAGGCCCCTAAAAACAGAGAAAACCTCCTGTACGGAGCCACCACAAGCAAAAGAAAGGATAGCCCAACAGCTAGGACATTCACCAAAGACTTAGAAGACTTGGGTTTATATTTTCATTCAGCCATAAACTTTCAACAAATTACTTAAGGGACAGAACCTACTGGTTAATGATAAAATACAGCTAAACTTTCTTCTCTCCCGCAGCAAGGCGATCTTGTCCAAACTATTTACTGGGAAAAGTCCTTGGTCCAAACTATCCTCCAAACCATGCTTGACAATTGTCTTGGAAACCATTAGATGATCCAGTTGCAAACTATGACAAGGAGCATGCTAATAATAGTTAAACTTTCTGGGAAATTGGATGCCATTGCCTAAGCCTGTATCTCATCTCTATTTAATATACTACTGTAGTTAAATCCATTGAAAATGTGTGAAAAATGCAAGAAAGAGCACTCTGTTGTGGAATACTCTAGTATTATGGGCAAGAAAGTTCTGTGAAAACAAAAAATCCTTTCTGTAAAATAATGAAAATAATCAGTAACGTAGTCATGCACCAATGAAGTACAAGACCGTTAAACTTCTCTCAGATTCTACTCTTCCGATCACATACTCTGCCTTTAAGTCATGGGACAAAGTCATATGACATTGTCAATATGGATGGGCAGATGTGAACCTGATATTGATACATGTGCATTGTACCCCAAAGCACAAAAGCCCACAATTATATATCACATAGCCATTCCCAGGTTGGTAGATTTTGTGTTCCTTGAGAAAAGTGATTTATCCTTCAAACACACACAATTTCACACTAGATCAGGGAATCCCTTCATAAGCTTGTCTTCAAACTATGGTCCGTTTCAAGAGTCACAGAGCAAATCCCATTCACTAGGACTGGGAGGAACTCAACCTTTCTGGAACTGACCCAGAGAAAGATTTTTTTAATAGAATTTTAGGACCAACTTCTTGAATGTGATGCTTGTGTCCTAATTTTTAGCAGAAATGGAAAGGCAGCAAGCAGTCCCCAATGACATAAGTGATATTTAGCATTTCTGAAAAAAGAAAAAAAATGGTCACTTGATTTAGAGACTTAACAGAGATAATTCCACTAAGAGTTATTAAGACTTACACTGGTATAATGTTTAGGTAAATTGTCACATAGAGTTATATCAGTATAGAATAGAGATATGGCTGTTTGAACATTACTGTTTTTACCACTAGTTTTCTTTGCAAACTTTGCTGATATTGCAGACAGAATCCATGCAGTGCAAATTATCCTCTATTTCAAAGATACCAGCTTTAAAATGAAGTTCATTTTCTTGCATAAATAGGATACAATATAAACAAAGGTTCTTAGACAACTCAACATCGAGACTGAAAAATACTTTCAATCTGTGCTAGTTAGCATAAAACAACATTATGTTTCCCTGAATGGCTATACTAAACATTTAACAAAAAAAGTCTACATTTAGAAGCCATAATTTGACTGGTTTCAGTTGCAAAGCCTTCTGATTACTACTATTAAAAAACTTACCATGATTCATGCCCATTTCTGAAGAAAAAAGCTGGCTGGGAACAAAAACACACAACAATAACTTGTACATTTTTCATTAAATTATGTTTTTCCTACAAATTTGGAGGATTTTAAAAGCTTTTTAAATAGAAATTATTTTTAATTTCAATTTTATTCCCACTGTGCAGGCTATTATTTTCATTTAACCAGCAAAATGGAGAGAAAAAGAAGAAAAATAAAATCAGGGTTAAAACATGGAAGAAAAAAGGCAGGACATTAATGGATCTTTATTAAATAAATATTTTTAGGGCTACTTTTCAGTAAGAGAAGAATTTTAAATGAATGATTCTGCAATTGTGATGAAAAGTCAGGTGAAACTGAAAGTTATCATGTAAAATTTTTGTAGAAATCTACTTTCTTGCTAGTTTCTGGGGGGGAAAAAGAACAAAAATTAAAACAAACAAATACCACCCCACCCCAAAACCCCAGCAAAACAGAAAAGCAACATTACAAAGAAACAGATACATTCTCCAGTACAGCACAGTAATTTCTGGTGACACTCTGTAGGTATCCAGGACTGAGGTTGTTGGAAGAGGGAGAGCTCAGGAGGTCTCTTATCCAACCTCCTGCTCAAAGCAGGCTCAGCTATGAGTTCAGACAAGGTTGCTTGGGGTTTTTATCCATGCAGGTCTTGAAAACCTCCAAGGATGGAGTCTGTCACTAGCACCGCAAGAAAGGTCTTCCTCAGACAGAGAGGATACTCTAGTGTGACAAATCAGTTTCTTCTTTCCGGTCATGACATGCAAATATGCACACACACACACACAGATGGGCTTTCGCGGCAGGCAAATTGTTTGTCTTTTCATATTACAGACAGATTAAGCATAGCTCATAGTTCAGGCTTTCCAATGATTCTTAGATCAGCCTTAGTCAAACGCTACATATCAACACCCACAAGTTGCTTGCAGGCTCCTCTTTCTAAAGGCTTGGCATCTAGTGTTGACTGGGATGTGATAGGCTGGAGTCAGAGGAAAGGTAACTATGGCTGTAGTGTGATTGCATAGGAGGACATTATTTAACCTGTTCTTGGATTTATATAACATAGCTATCGGCTATGTAAGCATCATGCCTTGTCATGTTGGTCCACCATGGACACTTTCAGCTGTTGTACATTGGAACATCTTAACATTTTGGGTGCATTTCATCTAGATTGTGGGACCACGAGCAAGTTTTGCTGCCGAAGGTAAGAACATAGCATCTCCAGATGTCAAGAGTTACTACCTCAGTATTCAAGGACAGCCTCTTTTTCTTGCATGCAAGAGAAAAAGTAATCATATCTGGAACATATCTGGCTTTGGGCTGGGGGAGCATCAAGTCTAATACTTGAGTACAACAAATCCTAGACAACAGCTTGAAAAGGAACAATCTCAGTCTCATGGCTTACACAATATAATTGCCTGTCTGAAGCTCATAAATGATATGATCTCCAATTGACATTTTCAAATTAGTTTTAGTATGTATAACAGCCTACTTTAAAATATGTTATTTAAAAGCTGGTTTGTTCTCTGTGGAACTTTCAGCTGGACAATGTTGTAATTTTCAAGTTTTGGCTAGTCCATTTTACATCCATAAATGGAGATACGGAGAAATGTAATGAATTATATGCAGTAGTTTTATGGCAGCATTACACTTAATCAGTCTTTTCATATTGTTATATTTCTTGGGATTATGTGTATATATATGTGTGCATATATATATACACACACACATACATATGTAATGTTCACCCCAGTTCATCATCTGCTTAAGAAAAGATTAATGATGAGAAGTACTGTAGGTGTCATTTCTTAGGTAGTTAACATGGGTATTAATATTAAATTTAATTTACTTATTGCTGAATCAGCAGCCTTTATTAAAACAGCAAAGTTATGTTAACGGAACAAAGTATGGATTGTATTCCCTGGCAATATGGAGAGTTCAGGAAATGAAAAGTGCTTCAATCATATATAACATAGAGAGTATTGTTAGTGCAGAAGCCTTGTATCAACTTCAGTGACCCATTTACTGGTTATTCTTTCATTGTTTTAAAGGCATTATGAATTAGAGCTCTGCAGTTTAAATAGCATCAAATACATGAAATAGAACCCCTGTGCCTCAGTTAACCTTAAACAAGTTTCTGAAAGCAAGAGAGACAGATTTAATGGATGTGATGTCATTACACTATATCATACATGCCAGAAAGAAAGAACAGAATATAATAGAATATCAGGGCAACATAGGAAAGCCATTTTTTAGCTATTTAAAGCTTCAGAAAAATGAGCTAAACCTGTGAGGAAGAGGCTGAAGTGCATGTAGTAATGCATCCTAAAACATCAAGATACTTAAGTTTTTCCATGCTCTTTAGCACTCTGTATTAAAAATCTGATGCTGATCCAACAATACGCAGAAAAGGCACTTTAACTGCTTCTGCAATCTGATATCCACTGAAGTTCACAAAGAAAACTTCATTTGCTTCATTACATTGTTCTGCTCCCCTTTCTAACTTGCTTCAGTGGAAATAGGCCTTCAGTTGCAACAAATATTTGCACTCTTGTTTGCAATACCAAGAGTCTCTTCCTGCCCTTTTTGAAATTGCTATGGTCCTAGATTTAACTCAAACTGGAAATACAGGAATGACTATGTTATACATATGGACCCTGTACAAGTTCCATGAAGCCAGAGGGAGACTTCCACTGATTTCAGTGGGAGCTTACTAGATGATGCTGGGGGTACATGATCTTTCGACTGGACAATTTTTAATCCAGTGGTTATTTTTTTCCTTTTCTTACTTTCACTCTAAGCAAAGAGATTCAAAATCATTAGGTGTCAGAGTCCAGTATATGGCATCAGGGAACATGCTCTTTGGTACAGAAGTCTACAGGTTATGAGGTTTTAACTTATTTACCTTCTTCATGCAAACCAGACAGATTGATAAAGTGCTCTGAACAGATAAGATAATCAAGCCTGACAGCTAAAAAGTCCTGTCAGCATTTAAGCAGAGCACCCAGGAAAAGGCTAGCTGCCTTTTGAGAACAGGAGAAGAAACTTTGAAGACTGAGGAAAGAGTTCTGAAATCTCTGCTAATGCCACTGACAAGAATGCTTTCATTTTGCCAGATGAGTCCACCTTAGCTTTCATTGTCATTTCCATTATTGAATGATCTCCATTCTGAAAAAGGACAACTGGTTATTGATCCAAATGCCAGCAGCTTAAACGCTATTAGCCAGAAGCAGCATCAAAAAGGAAGGCCACTGCATCAACAATACTGTACACTCCCGCTCTGCAGGACTGCGTTTCCTTCTATTCTGTCTAGGCAGGCTTATGGCTCAGCATAACTGTGGATCTCATAATCATTCATATATTTATCCTCACAAAACCTCTGCTGTTCTTCTTACCCTTATTTTAGAAGCAGGCAATACATGTCTAGGAGGCAGACTGCAGTGGAGCATAGGATTGCCTGAGCTAGCTTTTTCTATTACATTGGTACCATGAGCAGCAGCGTAGCTGCAGCAATATGGAAGTTGGTGCAGGTCAGCATGCCCTTAGGAGAAGGAAGGACACAAGATGCTTCAAGTGCTTGCATTAACTCTTGTAAAGCTAATTCAAGTATATCCTAAGCTGCCTGACAAAATCACAGTGGAGCTAGAACTGAACTGAAGCCTCCAAGTTAAATGATTGGTCACTTCTTTCATGCTGTGATTAGCTTGAGATGTCCACACAGAGTTTGTTATGGGTTATTTCTTTCTATCCCAGGACTAGGTGGTAGTGCACAGTCTGGACACAAAAGTAGGCACTGAGGAAGCAGTAAGAACATACACAGGCTCCTCTCTAAACAGCTAACAGCGTAGTATTACAAAGAAACATATGCATCTAATACATGAGAAGATTGACTACGGCAAAGTATAGTAACAAATATCTTTTATGTACATGGTTCTGGGGACTCCTAAGAACTAGCCCTCATTTTCTGACGTCCAGGAGATTGCTAAATCTCTAAATATCAATCTGAATTCTTTAGACATCCACACACGTGATCTGGAGCCTGAGCTGTCTGCAAGCCTCCTGTTTCATCTCCAATTCAAAAGATCACTTCCTGGAAGCTCTGAAGGGAAAACAGTGAGGCTTTTCTTTCCTTTTTCCTCTTTGAACCAACTCCTATGGATTGCACCAGTGAAAGGCAAAATCTAGACCTAATTTCCTGCAAAGAAAAGTACATACTTAACTTCACTAGAAAGTACTGATCTACACTTTCTTGCAGAATTTAGCCCTATCAGAAGGATACAATAAAAACTAGCAGATTTATGCCTCATAAAATGGGAGTGTTTCTATCAGAACCAAATGACTATTTTTCTCATATAGCAATCAGAAGGGTTAAAGGTAAAAACTTTTCTTCATTTTTTTGCCATCTAGTTCATCTCCTGAATAAGGGCTTCTTTTGAGCTGCTGAGCACAAAAGTGCATCTGGAAAATGTCAACTAATGTATTTCAAAGTTATTATGTGAAAATAAAACCCCTGAACACATTTTTTTATGAAACCTTCCAAGAAAATTCACTTCCGAGACCCAGCTTGAGAATGAGCAGGAAACATTTTTCAGCCCAAAATAATTTTATGAGAAAGGTTTAAATGTTTGGAAAATATGTTGGAGCTGTAATTTCTCCTTTAACCAATAGCCTCAGTGATGGATTACATGACCAATAGAGTGAATCTATGTGTATACACACGTACACACATCATTTCATTTGTTTACCTTTGGATCAAAAATAGAATGTTACAACATTTGTTTTATCATTTTCGATCCCCCTGAGGCATTGTGACATTTGGTACATTTATTTTTCCTGTTAAGAGATGATTCTTTAATTCTTTGAAGCAGGTGGAGGAAATATTTAGCAGAATGTTTACACTATGACAACTATACATCAGGGGAGGAAAGGGGGAGTGTGCTTGAACATGCACAGAAAACTAAAAGTTGATTACATTTCTTTTTTCTGCACAGCCCAATGTACAAGCTAGAGAGATTCTCTGTCCCCGGTGGAGCTAATAACAAATATATACATTTCAAAAGGGCCATAGGCATCTTGTCATTGACTTTAGTTCAGCACCTAAGTCAGGTGTGAGTACTTACAAATACGGGCAGCCTTCTTACTGTCCAGCTTTGAACAGTAATCTTGAGGCTCTTCCTCATAGTCAATGGAAAAATGTAAATTCCTCTAGAATTCCTTTCAGGGGATCAAAAGTAAAAGCCCCCCTCCCCCTTACTCCTTACTAGTTTATGTCAGGAAGCTTAAAACAAAGATCCCTGTGCATCCAGAAAATAGCTACCTATATAGAGAGTTTAAAACTCTTCTCTGTGCTTTGGATAATGTCTATGCTCCTGTTTGGACATGTTTTATGATTCACACCATGCAGAACAAACTGACGCATACAGGTGACCTCCTAAGCTCCAGTGTCCTCCCTCCAAACTGGACAAAACTGGAGGAGCTGCATTAAAACATGGCTGTGCATGACAGGCAGGGCGTGCTACCGTAAGTGCAGCAAGCAAAACCTGGGAAAGGCAACTTTTGTTGTGTTAGTGGGGTACTGTTAAAAGGATGTGGTAGAATACTGTAACTCACTGTGGCGGTGTGCTCCCCCCCCGCCCCACGTAAGCAACGACCACCAGTGGGGGCCGTTGTGGCTGCATCCAGGTTATGCTGGACTTTGGGGACGGATGGCAACACAGCAGCCAAGGGCTGCCTGGAGCGATGACTCAAACAACTTGCTGATATGCAAATGACTATAAGTCAATCATCTTACTCTATAAATAGTGGACAGCCCAGGGCCTGTTGAGCTCTCCTGCACGGCAGCGGGCTGCATGGCGGGATCGCCCCTTGAGTAGGGACGCCTCTCAAGGTTACTCCTCGAGGTTGAGAAATTCCTTGCCGCAACAGATACTCGGTAAGTGACTAATAGCATGCTAAACTTCGAAATCTTTGCTAAGTGATATAAAGGATTGATTGCACACATATAATCCTTTAGACATAAACCGTTGACCAAGTCTGGGACTAGGATTGGATCCAGCCTCACCTAGACTCCTCTCTGAGATGGAGTTCAGAAAGCAAGGGGGTCCTTTCTGAACCTCATGGCTCAACGGGAGGGTCTCCCTGACAGTTTTTGTCTGACCCTGTTCTCTATGCAGTAAATAATCAAGTGTACCTTGCCATTGAATCTTGTTAAATCACTGTCGCATTTACCATTGAACTTTGTTAACTCACACTTTAACTCACTGTTTTCTGTCAACAAAGTGTATTGTTGCTTCTCTCTCTTACAAGTGAAATGCAGTCTCACTCCATCCGCAACACTCACAGGTCTTAGTCACACAGCTACAGCTGCATCCAGACCTATTTTATTTTATTGTTCTGTAATGAAAGTTTATGACTTCTGTTTCTGTCTTTTAGCAGGTGGGACCTCTGTGTAACTTCATACCTTAAACTCCTAAGGGATATATCAGGATGACAGTGGGAAGAGACTTATCTCTATCTTGCTTCTCCAAGGCAGCCCTCATCTATTGACTGTTTTCAGCAAACCCCAGTTTCTCGGGGAAACTCCAAATTTAAATCCACTTGGCACAGGACAGAGCTCTAAATGCCATATCAGGAGTTTTCCTAAACTGTTCTACTTCATAGGCCAGTGAATGGAGCACAGCTTTCCTAAGGCTCAGATGAGTATTCTGGCTACTGGGCACTAAAACCACATTTTTTTTAATTCTAGGGTCAATGAATATTTAAATATTGATATGAGAACTTCAACACCTCTCATATGAGAGAATGCCATATAAAATCAGGGCTTACAGCATGACACACAGTTTATCTACTTGCCTCAGAAAGAGGAGGAATTTGGATGTCCAGCTTCTGGGAAAATTATCCGAATCTCCCTGGACTGTTAGGCAAAAGGGCAATATTATTTCTATCAGTAATACAGCATATCTGTAACTATGCTTTTCTCTTTGGATAGCCTAATACAAATATCATGGTTAGCACAACCTGAAATAATTTAGTTTCTGATTTGAATGAGGAAGAACAGAGACACTTTTATTTGATCTGAACCAATTATGATTTTTTGTTGGTTTGTTCAGACACAAAAATGGTTTGAATATTCAGCCAATTTGCTACTTACACAAACTTGTTGTTTGAATAATCATTACCAATAGGATCTCTGAGCAGCTAGATGGCTAGCAAGTAAATGGTTAATTGGGTAATGCTGTTTATAAAGCACACACATATATAAGGAAGCCAAGACATATGGCATAGGCACCCACAGAAGGCCAGTTCGTATTATCCACAATGAATTATGGGATTTGTAGCTCTTCAAACTCCAGTCAAAGTTTTTTGCTACTAATATTGCCAGGTCCATAATTTTTTCCACACTACTTTGCTCTTGTTGACCACTGAGATGATTTGCAGCAGAAGTTACTGTTTAACAGGAGTAAAGCTGATGCAATCTATCGCAGAATAATTTCCATCTTTCTAAATCAAAAACAAGTATATAAGTAAGAACATCCTGTATTAATAATTTAGTCTGTTCAATGATATGACACATTTTTTGCTATAAAGATTTTTGTGATGGAAATATTCTGACCTGATATAAAGGAGATCATTATAAGTATAACATCCAGAGAGCTATCATGTCACCCCTATCTAAAAAGTAAAAGCAATAATTTACAAGCTATCTAGTTCTTAGCAGGGTCCACTAGAACCCCAAGGAACTGCTCTGTTTCACAAAAGTCTCTATATTGTATCAGCTATTATATCACTCCACTCAATAAGTTGATGAAAATGTTTCCCTTGAATTTTAACCTTTTTGCAGAATACACACGGGAAAAGCAGTTTGATTCCATGAAAGAAAAGCATTTTCTTATTCCTGGCTAGAGCTGACTTCTGTTTTATAGCTCACTGGCAGTAACAAATTTTCCTCTGGATACCATCGTATATACCCCTTCCTACTGAGAGGATGGGAGCTGGAAATTTGCTTCTTTCTGTTTTAGCTAAATGTGTCTTTCTCCAGAAAAAGGCAAAAAGAAAATACTTTTTTTTCACCTCCTGAACTATTTCTGGGAAGCCTAACTTCTTTAACTATCTTTACCTATTTATTTTGTCACCATTCAAAATTTATTTAGTATGACTTCAAATTCTGATGTGCCTCTCTGTTTTGAAATAACATTTAGCAAAATGACACATTTAAGTCATAGTATCATGGCAGCCATGATGCAACAAGAAGACAAGAGCAAAAATCAGAAACGTGGATTCTGTCCTTAGCTTTGTCAGTGACGATCTCTGTGATTTTGGACCACTCTGCTTTGTTCTTCAGTCTTCCAGACAATTCTTTCTTTTATCTACTTAAAAAAATAAGCTCCACTGGGAAGGTACAGTCTTCTGCTGGATACATGTGCACAGTGTTTAGCACAGTGGGGCTCTGAGCTCATTTGAGTCCTTTAGACAAGATAGTACTACAAATAAATCACAATAATAATATTCTTATTTGCAGTTAAGATTAAACCTAAAGTTACCTTATTGGAGTGTCATCCTGGTTCCTGTGATATTTGTCTGAAACTTTCTTCTTACAGTATAACAAATGTACTTCAACTCCATTGGTCAGCTTCTTCCTCTAATGCAGACAGCTTAATGGATTTTTCTTAAGCCCAGTACAGCTTGTTTCTTAGTATTAATTTCAACTTCAGGTTATCGTGCAAATTATGTCCTAGCTGGAAATTGAACCACGTTGACCACTGAAAAAGAAAAGCCTAATATATGACCTGTATTAGACAAATTTGCCCAGCCAGCAAAGTACAGTTGGATTGATTTTCACTCTGTCATAATGAGATAGTTTGTTAGACAAGTTCTCCACCCAGTGGCTGCAAGTGTTCATGAGAGCAAGGACATGATCCCCAGTATGATGTTATAGAAACGCTGGCCATGTAAATCCTGCATATGTACCTCAGTCAACACGAAGGAAGACAGGCAAAAGGATGTTTCCTTCGTTTAGACCTAAGAAATCTATAAAACAAAATGTTTAAGTCATTTAAGACAAAAAATAGACTTAAGAAGTACAATAGATGTAACTATTGCCTCCCTCCCCCCCAAGCCTAAAAACCTACAGTAGCATTCTCTACATTTTCTGTTTTTAGAATAATTTATCAACACGGGTTGGGAACTGTGGGGGTTTTTTTTGTTTGCTCATTTGCTTTCGGCACAGAACTGTAAGTCAAACATTCCATTTCCAACCTGCCATCAACATTTTAAAGTTTTTCTGAGAGTTATATGCAACAGGATTTAGCACTTGAAAAGAATTGGTTTATACTTACAAAATGTACAGACTCTAGTATAAATAACTGGTCATCTCTTAGGTATTTGAATGTCTTTTCACCATAACACATGGGTGTCACACAGGTTTAAGATTATGTAACTTAGCCATGCCCAGTTAAATTTGGGAAGTAGTAGTAGTTGGGAAGGAGATGCCTGACACATGGAAAGGCTGGGGTATTTTGCGTGATTTTTACCCGCAGCTTAACTCAAATGTGAAAATCGCTTTGGCTGAATTTCAGCCAGGGATAGGCAGCTTTCTGTATAACAAAGTTTGACAGCCATCCTGTCTCCCACAGTGGCAGGACCAGAAAAGCTTTGCTGCATTTCTTCTTCAAGCTAACAGCAGCAGCGGAACTTATTTCTGTCTCTGTGTTTTTGATAGAAAACAACTGTAAAAATAAAAAAAGAGAAATAAAAAAAAAAGATTCATCAGGAGCATGGGTTCACACGTGTATGTAATATGAGATTTACCATAGTTCATTTTTTAATTTTTATAGATCACTCACCTCTGCTTTTCCCAGCTCATGCTTTCCCTCTCTGTCCAAAGAGCTTACATGTTTTGAATTTGGCCTTGCCTCTTTCTCTGATTTTTGTGGGTTCTTTTCAGTTATTTTTATATATATGCAGAGAAAATATTATTTGATGAATTTGAAAGTTACTGTATTTTTATATGCAAATCCTTCTTTATTGATGATATATTTTTGAGCCAATTAAAAAATCCATCAAGGTTTTTTTTATTTTTATTTCACTTTTCAGATTTATAAAATACAAGCTGAACAAATAAACAAAAAAGACAACACACATTTCTCCCCCCCCGCCCCCACCCAGTTCTCACAGGACTTTGCACATTAGATGCCACTCTACTGTTCTCTAGCAGAGCTGGGGTTTACTTTGAAAACAAGTTTTAGCTTTTTCGTTTGAGAGGGGAAAAGGCACTACACGTATATATAGTGGTGTGAATTAAGTATCACAAAATACAGGAGAGGAAATTAAAGTTTACAATTAGGATTTTGACCTGTGAGTTTAGCAAATAAGTACAATGAACTATAACCTAGAAGGAAGTATTTAAATACAATTTATTCTCAAAATATTGTTGCTTTCCTTGCAAGCCTATCATGCTTTATAAGATTAATCTTTTAGGCTGTAAAAGTACCTGCTTTTTCTGTTTTGTGCTACTGTTCACCCAGTCATGCAAATATTTCTGCAATTAGCCAGCATTTATAACATTCTAGCTCCCCTAAAACCAAACCTGAAGCTGAATTCTCACTTTTTTTCCTGTTAAACACTGCTATGTTTTCCCAAAGATTGTTCTATCAAAAAGTGTAGTTTGGGTACTCATTCTAGTTATGATTAAAAATGAAAATAAATAGCTTTTTTATTAAACACTTGGGAAACTTGAAATGGAAAGGTGGTGTCTAAAGCACAGCAGGATTTTCATAGAATCATAGAATCATTTAGGTTGGAAAAGACCCTTAAGGTCATCTAGTCCAACCGTTAACCTAACACTACTGAAGGATGGAAATGTTTCTATACAACACTGACAATTAACCCTCTCTACCTAAATTCTCCTTTCCTGTGTTCCACTCCCCCCAAACACATAAAATTCAAAATTG
The DNA here is from genome assembly GCF_965638725.1 of Aptenodytes patagonicus. NCBI lineage: Eukaryota > Metazoa > Chordata > Aves > Sphenisciformes > Spheniscidae > Aptenodytes > Aptenodytes patagonicus. The sequence continues at coordinate 140,458,306 of NC_134950.1, forward strand.
TTCTGTTTTCCCCATATTTTTTGTTACCACTTTTTGATAAATACAGGGGTAGGGAAGAGGGGGTAATTTGGGGATGGGGGTGAGGATGGGGATGGGGGAGAAATTAAACATTTGGTTGTCTCTAAAAATTACGAAGTTCAGACAGTTTAGAAAAAGCAGCTAGCATTTAGTTTTGGGTGTGGAAGTATCCAGCTCTTCCACTTGTTTATTCATATTTTTTTAATGAGAGAAATTGTGGACAGGAATCTTACAGTACAGATTTTAAATGTAAGAGAGATTTCAGTGAAAGAGAGAATAGTCTTCCTTCAAATCTCCTTTTCACTTTTCTATGAGAATCTAAATTATGATTAATTTCATGCAAGGTGTTTAGAGTCTCTCAAATAATCAGAAAAAAAGTGCAGAAGAAATAACTGGAAGCTGAAGTTTCATTTTGTACAGCTTAAGCCCATTCAAGCAGCAGGCTCACGTTGACTTCCCATGCAGACCGGACTTACTCTTTCGGGGAGAACCAGCCCCAGGTCTGCGGGGTTCCCTTCCCGCTGGGCCAGTGAGTGTCACCCAGCCTTCGGAGGACGAATCCTCTCCCCACGCAGGAAAACGGATCGATTTCGCAAACTGTTAGCCGACTTCACCACCTAGTGGCAGTGCAGTGGAAGGTTTCGGGCTAGTGGTTGCAATTAAATCCAAGGAGAAAATTGTTATGAAGCACAAACGCTCCGAAATAATACTATGCTGGAATTAGGGCTATATAATTGAACAGAGTCTGCACTTCAGTGCAAGTATCCCCTCCAAAAACATACCATCATTTCAACAGAAGCAGAGTACATATACTGTCTGCCCCATCTGTATCCCTCATGTCTTTGACAGACACTAATAGTTCACATTTATTCCCTGCAACGACCAACAAAGCTACCTGACATTCAGATGTCTTTCCTAATTTAACTCGAGGTGACAGGGCAATTTCAACTTACCCACCAAAAAAAATAGGGTCATAATGCCTAGCAACGCTTTGCAGTGTGCAACACCAAAGGCAGCACCGTATTTTTACAAACCGGTATTCAAAGACACAACCAAGTCATGACTGGGAAAATGCTCTAAGCCCTGTATGACATATTAATCAACTTACAGTCGAATTTGGTGCATCACAACAATATTTAGGCTTATCACTAAGTCCGGTAGCCTCTACCCACAATTAACAGCTCTAATACTAGTTCATATTCTTTGATTTACCCTGCAAAGTCTAGTTAGCTGAGATACGGCTTCATGACCTGAAACAGATTTGTATTTCCATCCACTCTGCTGCTTAAGAACTAAGAATTACTGCCCAGATTATCGTTGATCTGGACAGAGTTAGACGGACATGATGTTAAAGAAGATATCATAGCCTCACACTTACACTTCTCAACAAAGAAATCCAGGATGATTTCCTGAGGTTTTGGTTGCGTTCAAACCCAAAGTATAAACTCCTACATTCAAGTTTTTGTTTCTATGCAGAAGAGAGTTCCCCCAGGTAAAAAGCTGACTTTCCCCTAAATTCCAAAGGGTTTCTGTCCATCTCATAAATTTATACATTTCATTTTCTAATTTTGTTTTCTTGTTTGACAATTGCTGCTTCGGTCTTCGAGGGGTCTGAATAGTTGACCAGTTGTCTCTGCAAATGCCAGATATTTTCTATGTAGCTGACTTTGGGTAGTGTGTACCACCAGAGGCATCTGCTGTGCCATCTTCATTTCCAAAATAGGGTTTGTAGGGTGCAGAGCTCCAATTTCATAATTGTTTCAACTGATCTCTCCTGCTTTTGAAATAGGGAGCAACAGAAAAAATGGCTCGACAGATGTGCTAGAAGTTAGCCAGTTGCAGCACACCTGAATTAACGGGAGACAAAAAGTCTTGGGAGTGAGGAGAACCATCTCTCCATAATATTTTATTACTTAGAATTTCAGACATGCACCTTTCCTTTGTTTGGATGGATCCTCGAATTTATTCTTGCAGAGATTTTTCTATTAATACCTCCCACCTCATTACGACTATCAAAGGAAAAGTCTAGTCCTCATTCTCACGATTACATGGTATGCAGGGTTAGTTGAAAAGCCTTCAGCTAAAACCCGAAGAAGGAGAGAAGGATACCTGTTCCAAAAGTAAAACATCAGATAAAAAAATCTGCAATGAAAGGGGACATTTCAGGTCTTTTTTGTCCCTTTTTTGTTTAATGACTCCACTTTTAAAAAACTTTTGTGAGACATGTTAATACTTCCATGTTCATACATCTTTGACCAGTAATGCTGATAACCTCCTGGTGTCAGTATGGCTCTACTGCAATTCAACTCCCTTTGCAAAGCCCTGACTAGCGATCAAAAACTCCATGTTTGAAAATGACAGGTAAATACACTGGTTAGAGACTGGGACTTCAGTATGCTAGATGAGCTTCTTAGCAGCATTAAACAGATTATTTCCTTACACGCAGATCCTTTGCAAAAATGCTTGTTCTACCTACATTCTTTGTACTATTGCCACAGTTCTGCTTATGAAGGTGATACCTTGACAGTGTTGTCTGTATAATACAGCCACTAGTGGGCATGTAATTATTCTAGCAAAAATATGCTATTTGCCACCGTATTTATTTCACTTAATGTGCAAGAACAACAATAGCAGTAAAACAAATATTTGCACCCACCCTAAGCCAGCCATTAGTGTTCATCCACCTTCACCCCCGACCCGGTTAGTAAAAAGCAGCAGCAGCTGAATCAAGCTGTCCTGAGGTATTGCTTCTCTTTCACTCAAACAGCAGCAATATCCATCAAATTACGAGTCTCACTCATCAGTTGCTTCCTAAACTGTGATTATTTATCCCCAAACGTCAATCCAGCAGCACAGAGCAGAAGACAGGAGGGCATGGCAGATTTTGTTTATCTGTAGGAAAGCTAACTTTAATTGTCCTATAACTTACTACCTGACCAGACTTCTACTTAGCAAGGGAATACGCAGGAGTGTCCTCTCTTCTGTTTTTTATCTTGTCCCCTCTCTCTAGAAAAACAATAGACAGAATTTATCCCTCGTCCCTTTACAGCAAATTGGGAAGCAAATGAAAGAGAGTTGGAGGGGTGTTCTTGCACATTAATTGAAAGGGGTGAGAAGGAAGATAGCTATGTGAAAAAGGAGATAGCTATATGGGAAGTAGAGGGGGATACTGAATCCTGAACAGAAATTATTCCAATAATTGAGGGAGAGAGAAAAGGGATTGGCTTCCATTCTCCTCCCTGAAGTCCTGAACCAACCCTAAATCCAGAGCTCCCTCTAACTCCCCCAGGCCGTTTTTTGCCTTGCCCTTTTCCCCAAAACTATCACAATATTAAATTTTACCAATAATACTGAGATACATTAAATCAGTTCTGGGACAGTCAATTGGAATGGGAACATCTTGTGCTTGTTCTTCATTGGCATAAATTAATTTTAGCTAAGAAATGTTCTTACAAGTGTCTTTTCTGAAATTCCATATAATGTATCAGGCCATAAAGAACTTTATGCTTCTTTTAACATGGAAGCATAGTGGGCAAGCTTAGACAAACTTCAGTGGTACCAAATCTACTACTTCTTGACCTTAACAAGTCCCTCTTTCACATACTGCAGCACTCCACCATGAATGTGCCAACATAAGTACTTTCTGAGATATTTCTACACCGTTCTCCATGAGGTAATGGTTTAAAATCCCCTTTGCAGAACTCTCAGAATCCACTTATCAAAATCACATAGAAGTTTAAATCCATTGCTCCTGAATAGCAAGTCCTAGGCTGATGTGTCTTGTTGCATGGGGAGGAGGAGTGGATAGCACTGGGGAAAATAAGGTGTCTTTTGGCTTTAAAACAAGCCTAGGACCACTTTAAATAAAGCAAGTGGATACTGTGTTTGTTCTCAGAAATACTGTGTACAAATAACTATTGTTCCAAACGACCGAGTTGTACCTCAAAATTGTTAACCATCATACAGTTGCTGTAGAATGATTTAATTTGATTCCTAAGCATGTTATGAAGAACAATTCTGGGTTTTTTTCAGTTTTATTACCTAGAAAACGAATGTCATTTTGGCATTTAACAAGCCAGCCTGGGACTTTTGTTGGCAAAACCCACTGATGGTTTTCCCACAGAGATCATGATATACTGAACTGAACTTCCATTACAGAACACTGTTTCCAATAAATCAATTTTTCAAAGAGACTTTAATAATGGTTTGGCTGTACATTTATTCAGCAGGGGGTTCCTAGACTATCAGAAGATCCCAGAGTCTGGAAATACTTTATTGCTTTCCTTTGAAGTAAAACAATAGTAGACGGTTCACTGAAGCATCAATATTGCCTCAGAAGCCACACAGAAATCTTGAATAAAGCTGTAGAGTAATTGGTACTTCCAAGAGGAAGACAATGAAAGTTTCATGGAGGTACAGTCACAGTTGAGTATGTTCATTTGGATTTCAAAATAAGTCAAATTTGTTTGCTCATCTCAACTAATCCTCCACGATTATATGGAATTTTTCTCCCTACATAACTCAGTTAATCTTCTGGGATTTCTGTCAAAACTGCAGGCTGCTGAAGTTGATGTTACAGACAACATACCTTATATAGCAAAGTTCATGCTCACAAATGTAAGGAAACTTAAGGAAAACTCTGCATTGCTTATGGTGGCTGGTGGGAGAGAAGTGATTTAGGGATTGAAACTGATAAATGTGTAGGTAGGATCAGTGGGATAGACACAATTGAGGTTGGAAAGAATTTAGAGCTCCCTTGTATTTAAACTGGAATTATAGGAACTCGTCTCTTCTGAAATTCTTTATAATCTGAATTATATTTTCTGTCTCATACTCACTGTCTACATTTGTTTGTAGTTCTGGAAACTCATCCATAATTCTAGGACTGCTTATTTAGTTTACCTAAAGTGCCCCATTATCATTTAAAATAAACATAGATTCAAACCTGCTCAAAGTGAAATATATTTTTCATTTCCAACCATAAAAAACATCCAATCTGATGGCCTACCCACCACTCAGCTGGAACCTCCAAATTTCTATAATCATAGTTCATGCTTATTTTTTAAATGAACAGTATAAGAAATCTGAACATCACTGGTACAAACTCTCTCTCCATCAGCCTCTAAATTCTTGTCAATGAAATTGCCGAGATTGTCAGAGATTTCAGTGCAACCAAACAGATTATTATTAGAGAGAGAGAGATGCTGCAGTACAGTGTTGAGGCTTCAGCACTAATTGTAATATGAGCGCAAGTACCGGTACTGCACAAGTTAATATAGCACTGAAACTACTTGTCTTGTGAAGTCTGTGGATCTTCCTTTCATTCCCACCTCTTTCACTAAGCAGCAGGGTCACCTTTAGTATATTGTGTTGTCACCTCACATTTGTCACCCCAATCTTTCCAACTGCAAAAATGTGCTTTATGATACCCTTTAAGTTCATCAGTAGAAATACCATTCTTAGTAGATAGTCTTTAGTACAGTCTCACTTCTCACAATCATCTCTTGCTCCTGGCTCTCAGAAAAGGCACTTTAGCTTACATGTTCAGTGAAAGTAATTGAAGGGTGAAAACTATAGAAGATATTTGGGAATTTAATGTATTTCACCCACTTTATTGTAATGATTCATGTTAACAAAAGGGTTCACTGTCCCTACTGGATCCCTAGCCCTGAAATCTGATCTACCTCAGGTGGTTGTGTCTTAGCCTGGATAGAATAAATGGATCCAAAGAATCCAGAGAGAAAATACCTTTGTATTAACATTAAACAAGGCCTAGAGGCTCTGTCTACAGAGACCTTATAAAAAACAACTTCCCATTAAGCATTTTTTTTCCTTTTTGTAATTTTGCTAATCTTCACCTTTAGCTGTGTAGAGTTCTTCTAAGGAAGAAGTCCCATGTGAGACTTTAAACAGTTAATACTATTCTTTCTATAGAGTTTGGGATTAACCAGCATGCCTGTTGTAAAATAATTTTATTTCCTTTGAGGAAAATAATAAAACAAAGATTATGCTAAATAGAAGAAAAGAAGACTCAAAGATGATGAAGGTCCTCTTTCTGGTGTTGGTGGCCTGGTATGGCCTCTGGCCTCTGGTGTGAACTCACTGCTGACGGGACAGCACAGCCCAGCCATGTTGCCTGAGGTAGCAAATCTGCACTAATGGCGAGGCTGCTTTGACCCTTGGTCTGCAACACTCTCAGTCACAAGATGCTCTTTTGATTAGTTAACCTAAACCCTACTTACGGCAGGTAAAAGAGGGAAACAACATACCCTTCCCTCATTTAAAAAAAAAGTGGGAGAATAAAGACAACATCATGTCAAGGATGGCATAGCTCCCGTGTATCAGCTGTTCTTCAAATCTTTTCTTCTTTGGCTACATAGGTTTGTCACCTGGTTCCTCTTTCCAGCTTGGTGGTAGTCATCCTTAGTTGAGTGGGATAAGAGCCCAGGGAGTTGTACGGTCCAAGAGACTGCAGAGGAATTAACGTTTTCAAACCACAAATCAAGTCAAGGTGGGAGAAGAGAACTCAAAAGACAGAAAAATGGAGTAGTTTGTTCTGGTACTTCTTTAACTCTTATTTCCAGCATACTAATTCTGGTCTATCCAGTTCAAGTTCTATGCTCCCCTTAACTGCTTGAAACATTCAGCTAAATCCATGGACTCTACTAACAGGTGTTTTGTTTGAACAAGCTCTGTTTTTTTCTCTTGAGCTTTTTCTGAGTTGCATAAACAACTTCATATAAAACAGGCTAAGCTGGACTTCTACTGCATTGGGAATTAGGAGCACAGACTCTAGCCATAGAGATGAGGAGTCTCCATGCTAACCCACAGATCTACCAGTCTTGCTTATATGTACGCTTGGGTCTGATGCAATTCCCAACAACTTCATCAGATTGGGAATGATTTGGGAATCTTCAAGAATGTCATTGTTCTCTGGATTATGTTTCAGAAAGCCCAGATATTCTCCTTTTCAGATATTGTGTCCCCTTTCACTTCTGAAACTAAAAATGTCTCTAATTATCTTTAAATGGGGAATTTCCAGATTTCAAGCGATTTTTCAAAGCTGAGGGCTATGAAGATAATAGCTAAGTGCATTTTTATTCTTCCTATGATGTGCATCTATTTTAAGCATCAAAGCTGTAATGTAGCTGAAGGATAACTACATGCTACAGTGAAAATATTGGCTCTTAAAATGTGAGCAGTAGCTCTTCCCTCTCCTGTATAGACAGGGTTGCTATAAATAAAACATCTTTTGTCACTGCAGCATTTCTTCCAGTGCAAAGAAAGCTCACATGAAATTTTTACTGCAGCTTGGATAGTGTCAAAGCTCTGGCATAGTGTTCCAAATGAGTAATTTCATTATAATTAATCCACGAGGGATGTGCTTACTCCAGAACTGCTGGCCTTGTGATCTCAAAGAATATAACACCGTTTTACTATGGATGCCTCAAAGGCTACAGTGCTTAAATAATACAGTCCTTGTGTCTACTGTCTCTTTAAAATCTAAAGATTAGAAAGGTCAGTATTCCAAAGTACTGGAATACATAAAAATATCTGAAATACTATCTCATAGTAAAAGGAATTTTATAATTGTGTGCTAAAAATACATACAGGTGGGAATATATGAACTGATTTAAGGTCATTATTCAAATCAAGACGTATTAGGTATTTTGTAAAAATATGCACCTCCTTTTCACAGCCACGAGATGAATATGTTTATTTTAAGCAGCTACACAGAAAACTGCAGTTATTGATTTGACACTAACATATTTATCCTCTTATAAATGTCACTATTACATCCTTTAGAAATCTGGCCATAAAACTTATTACAGCAAATAGAATTATTGCATCTACGGCAGAGAGCTCTGAAGTTCAGGGTTTGTAGAAGGAAAAATGTCTAGGCTGACTTAGCTGCTTTAAATTACTGAAATGTTTCAGAATTATAATGGGTTATAAAAAAATAAATCTCTATAGCCTTCTGTGTTAGTGTAGGGGGATTTGTCTGCATTTTCTCTTTTTGAAGAAAAGGTAGGGCAATCAAAATCCAAAGCCAATACTTCAGATAAAATGAAAGATACTAACTAGAAACAGTGCTTACAAGTCTCCTAGCCTTCAAGTTTTTTGAAAGCTTGTGCATGAATTTAGCCTTTAAATCTGTTGTGTTCTTTTGAGGTCATCTGGATTTTATTATTTTATTCCTTTATTCTGATGGTTGTTAGTGATATATGATGAAAGGAACACATTTTATTAGTCTCCTACACACTGTACAGAAAGTTAGACTCACTAATACATTATTAGTGATGCTTTCTGGTTTTGCTATATTGACATACTTCATCATGCTTTTTTAAGATAAGTAAACTGGAGTAAACTGATACTACTTAAGTAAACAGGAATGTGAGACGGTAACAATACCTCTAATGAAAAAAAAAAAAAAAAATCTGTCTTGTATCCCTTTTATTGAGAGTCAGAAGTAACTACTGTCCAAACTTTGGATTTTTTTGGAAAAAAGTGCTTTTTTGACCTCCACTTGGGGGAAAACACTAAAAATGTTTTATCTGGCAAGGGCAAATCGACAGTGCCAAGAAGAGATCACTTGCCTCCCCTTTAGCCCTGAAACACTGGACAGTTTCTGAAATCTGTTGGGAGAAGTAACACTGAGGGGACACACTAGACATCTATCATGAGACAGGAGTTATTTTGCCTCCCTGAGCTGAGGCATGGATTGGTGTGTATACCACATGTGCCTTTTTCCATATTGCCTGTATCTGCTTTCCCTTGACTGCTCTTGCCCATCTGCTAGTTAAAGACATACATCACACTCAGCACGGCAAAAGCAATTAAATGCTTGGTATTCCCTTTGCCTCAGGTTTGGTACCTTGGTGCCATGGGTTTGACTTGCACCCCACCTCTGCTCATCTATCTTCCAAGGATACTCTCAGTAGTTTAAAATTCAATCCATCTTGAATTATTCATGTTTAGTGCATCGGTGACTACTATATAATTCACTGACATAGTCAAACAATGTTGTCTTAGAGCAGTAGGGAAAGGAGGTCAGACTTGCAAACAACTCCATGTGCTCAGTATTCTTTAGAGCACAGGGAGAGTACATGCCTGAGTATAACAGTATAACATGAACTGCTGTTTGCACACAGAGAGTAGGGTGAGGTATTATCCATCTCCTTATCCCTCTCCTGAAAGAAGATTTCTTGGTTTTCTACTGTCATCAAGAAAATGCAGCTGCGCACGGCATCCAAAAAGGGCCAGTCTGGCCCAAAAGGTATTGGACTGACAGCCTATCATGCTCCTTTTCAGCAAAAAAAGGAACAAATATGTTCGCTCAAGAGACAGAGTACAGGCAGCAGCACTGCAAATACCTCCCTTACGACTTCTCCATTTGCCACTACTCTAGATTGCAGAAATCGTCTCCAGGGTTCAAAGAATAGCTCTAACTCCCAGCACATTAATCCTCTGATGAAATTAGAGTAACCATTACAGTTTACTGTGTAATTACCTAATTAAGCAGGTGCCTTTAGAGAAAAAGGCCCTTTCAGTTAGCTCAAATACAAAAGTCTAATGAATACAAGCACTATCTGGTATCCCAGACTTTCCTCAAATGAGGATACTATTGTGGCAGATTTATAAGTCCTTCCAGAATGAGGTTTGTAGTAGAAATGTGAACATAACTTTACCCACTGCTATAAAAACTCCAGTCTTACAAAAATCAGTACTTACACCTTCAAGGTTCATTTATTATAAAGGAACTCCTTGAAATACTGCTTCCAGTAAAAGAAGCAGGATGTAAAATTCCTCCTAAAGGGCTCAATCTGGCACAATACACAAAATAAAAGCAAAGATGTGGCCTGGGAGTGAAAAAAATCCAGATGTCACTAATGAGGTCTGTTGTCTGGTTACCATTTTATTGGGGGTAACTACAAGGCTCAAGAGGACAGCAAAAAACTAAGCATCTTGTTAGAACAATACAACAATCCTTTCTTCGCCTCGTTAAGACTATAGCAGACAGACTATAGATAATGTTGCATTTGCTTACATCCCTACCGTATTCTCCGTTCAAATCCATCCTACAAAATTTGTTTGTTCTCTGGTTTAAGACTTGAATTATCTAAGCCTTCCTAGTGGTTTGCCTCAAAAACAGACATAGCTGACACTTGCCTCCCAGAGGAACAAAGCTGTTATTTTGGCAGCGCCAACGGTGTTCACTGGCTTAGAAAATGGAAAGCATTGTTAGGTCATGAGGTCTCAGAAACAAGAACGTGGGCAAGCTTGTAACCTCAACATAAGCCCGAAGAACCATGTGTCTGGAGATACTGATGTTAGCAATTTGCTGTTAGTAACAAGACCCTTAATCTACATGATCTTCACCAAACATGACTTGTCCTCCTCCCTGCTCCTTCTCTGTCAGGTGTTGCTGAGCATCCCCTCCCTAGTGCTCAGCCCTTCCACCCAGTTTTGCAGGGCATGTTGACCATCAGAACACAGGATTGGACATCAGATCTCTGATCTCCCCATTGCCATGATAACAGACACTCTCAAGGCTTCCTTCCACCTTTGACTCCCTCCTAAGATGTTATCTACTTTGACAATGGCCAACCTCTAACCTACAATTCCTGCTTCCTTCCTGCCTGCATTTTCAAAGTTGCTTTACAGAAATTGTGACACCAGGCTGATTTCTCCCACAAAATTTCTTCTCTTTGTTTGCCCTTATGCCGTCCACTCAGCTGAAGAACTTGACTACTCCCACTTACACTTAATCTACAGTTTCAGTAGAAGACATTTTCTCCCACCTAAGCTCTCTCCCAGTAATGGTACTTTCTCTCTGCCACAAATCTCTTAAATTTTTATCAAGAGAAATATGATCAAATGAATATAAGCTTCTTTTGTCATTACTCTCTCCTTCTCCCAGAAAAGCATTTTTATTTATTATTTTATCTTTTCTTCTAATTCCCTATCTTCCAAGTTTCCTTATGGTCACAGGCTGTTTCTTAGTTTTCCCTCATACATCACTATCTTTGGGTGCTTCGCTCTAATTCTAAGCAGAAATATAAAAAATACAAAACCTTCGGGCAGTGAAGGGTCACCTCCTGACTTCTGTTATATTTCATCCACGTATTCCAAATCCAAAAGAATGCAACATCTCAAGTTATGACAGAAAATAAGCCATATATTACATAACCACCACCCACATGCACTCTTTTGCCAAGAAGGACAGTGTCTGATGTGAAAGTTCATAAAGAAGTAATAGGGTTGGATAAGGTGGGACACATTTATTTCCATGGGTTTGAAGGACCTGTTAATTAAATTGACAATTCAATTTTACCTACTCCTGTATGTGATTTAGATCACCTAAAGGCACATCTGTTCCATATCAGCTAGAGAGGCCAACTTCTCGAGTTTAGCAGTTTGATCACTTTGACCCTTATTTCCATTCTGTAATTCCATAATCACAGAATAGATGTTACCAATTCTTTAGATAAAATCTCTAGTCAACACAATGCAAAGTGATGTGAATGTATAGCTAATAGTACATGCAGAGAAATCATACTAACACAACCTGAAATAAAGTACCGTTTGGCTGAACACAACAAATAGACTCCCGACTTTCAGCTGGAAAATGAAAAAACAGACTTGATCAAAGTCCCATGTCTGTCCTTTTAAGCGGAGCATATCATGTTTTTAGAAACTGTGAGTGACACCTTTAATAGATTTGAGCTCTGTTGACTTCATCTGTAAGTTGACTTGTAAGTCAAATAAGATCAAGATTGATCCAACTCCTCAAGCTGGTTAGTTCAATATTAATGTCAGCAGCAGCGATGATTAATTAAACAAAATCTCTTGACTTAACTAAACAGAGCTATGAAAATTATTTCCACACCTTTTTCTGTGTTATCAAAGTCTCTAATTTAAGACCAGAGGTGGGGAACAGAAAACTATTTGTTATAAAGCAACAATTTGTGACAATGTATTGCATTTTAAAGGTAGTAAGATAGGGACGTATTCTCTTCATCAAGGAAAAGCAATATTTAAACTCACTTACTTGCAGGAAGGTGTTGCAAGGCACTGGAAGTCGAATCTGTATCCTCCAAGTCCCAGTTCTGTGTTTTCTCTATACATTTTCTCAATTATATTTTCTCTTCCTGAATGTATCTTTTGGCATTAAAAAGAAAGTGGTTTTGAAGCAGCATTAGCAGCATATCCTGGGCTTACCAAGAGAAGTCAGAAGGAAGGACTAGAGAAAAATGAACCAATGCTGCTTTAATGAAAAACGTAGCTCCATAATACTAAAATATTTCATTAATTTATTCAGGTTTCATCAAATATTTCACATTGAAAATTACTTTTTCCAAACTAAACCAGACTAGCTTAACATTTTCAAGACGTTTCCATTTTTTTAACAGTTATTCCATATTACAGATGAACTGCCTAATCTTTTAATAAATGTGACAAAAGAAATGTCAAATTGCTTTTAATTTCATGTGATAAAACATTGAAAACTCTTTGATATGGCTTACCTACATATTAAGGCCCACAACCCTGTTTAGATTCCTGAGGAATGTTTCTTCCCAGCACAATGTATTTCCAATCTGTAACAGACATATTTCTTTATTAACCAAACTTCTCCACTCCTCATTTTTCCTACAGCAATTCCACTTATCCATGTTTTCTCTCATCTGCTTCACTCCCCACCTAAGGCAGTTACACTATCTTCTTCTAATACTATAAAAGTAGTGACTTGGTATTTGTTCAGCTAAATGAAGCTTCTTCACAGCGAACTTCAGTGAAAATCTTTGATGTCAGGCTTAGACATGTAAGATAATTGGATCCAAATAATGGTACTATATTGCCCCAGAAGTCTGACAGCACAAATTTTTACATGGCATATATTTTAAAGGCAGCAAGAAAGGGACATATTATCTTAATTGAGGAAAAGTAATATTTAAACTCACTTACTTGCATTAAGTTGTTGCAGTGCACCAGAAGTTGAACCTGTATCCTCCAAGTCCCAGTTCAGTGCTTTCTCTATATATTGCCTTAATTTTACTTTCTCTTCCTGAAAGCATCTTTTGCCATTAAAAACCTGGAACGAGTAAAGTCCTCTGTGTCATATAAAATGCATAGTGCCCCTTCTTTGGTTTTCACCCAAAAAAAATCTACTTGTAAGAATGTTTGTAAATACTGGACGTTGATCTTATCTTTATTTAATTAAAGTCCCATCAACTACGTTAGACACTTTTACTGCAAACCTGGAGCCTGAACTATTATAACATAAAAGAGGATTTCACTTGAGCTTTGGGCTCAGTTCAGGTTTGTGATTATTTCTGTGTTTCAAAAAAGTATGATAGGCTGAAATATTTTTACTGTCACTGTTTAATCTCTGGTGGTATTTTGGCATGGCATTTAAATACTTGTCTCCTGGAATAACTGAGGTCAAGTTCCAAGACACAAAGGTTCCTTTTACCTGAAGCTTACCGCTATGGAGAGATGAGCACTGACAGAGTAACATTCAAAGGCCCACTCAAATGAGAAACAAAGTTTGTGTTGGAATAAAATATTATTGTTCATCTGATCGAATGTCCAAAATGCCCCAATCATAACACTGGATTTGGCTTTATTATTAACATTACTGTAACTTGAGAGTGAAGCAGCAGTTCAGGAACACAGCAATTCCCAAACAAAACAATTTTTTTTGACTCCCTACTCTAAGGTCACCTACCTGAATGCTGATCATCAAATTTCTTCCTATATGTGAAGAAAACAGCACAATGGAAAAGTACAGGAACATTCCACCATGAGAACAGAAATTACAGGTATCTTACACACACTGTAGGATAAGCTTTACCTCCTGTTCCACTTTGCTACTAGAGGTAGGCTTTACTCTCTACCTGGTGTGAAATTCAGACATACACATTTACTGAAAGTATCCATAGCAACTACCAGTCTCATGACATCAGAATTTCTCTACCCTCTGACATGTAATAGTAGAGTGTTTAGTCAGTCCAGGAGTTTGGAAAATAATATAGTTTGAGAAATTATTAAAATAGTATATTGATATCTAATTTTTTTGGACTAGTTATGTTACACACAGCCAGTGAATTGCTTAACTTTTCAATAAATGTAGTAAATTAATTAAGGAATAATGATCAGAGGGATGGAACACCTCTCCTATGAGAAAAGGCTGAGAGAGTTGGGGTTGTTCAGCCTGGAGAAGAGAAGGCTCTGGGGAGACCCTGACTGTTGAATTCTTGTATTTCAGCAAAATGTACACGTCCGTCTTACTTTCTGACTCATTCTTGCGATTCAAAAACTGAACACTGCAAAAATCAATACCAGTCTGTTAGAGGCTGAATCTAAAATTACTTTACTTAGGAACAGTCACAGAAATAAAGTTTATCTTCTTAGGCAACTGCTAGCCATTGGAAAACATCACGTGCACAATATTCTTCCTCTCATTTAAGCAGTACAGATATATTATGGGACATCTTTTGATTCTCAAAATGTGAGCAATTTGGATCCATATTCGCTTTCAGTCAATAGAAATAAAAGATGGGAATTTGCTGCAGTAATACTTTGTTTGTTGGTCTTAGAACCATTCACAAGCAATGAATGTGGTTTCAGCTGCCCCAATATACTGTTTTGCCAAGAAAAAATAAAAGTCTTGGAACAGCTAATGTTAATTATGAAAAATTCAGATGCGAAAAATCTGTGGGCAGACCTAATCTATTTGTTTTCTCAGTGGTCTCTGCTCCCAAGAAGTATATTAAATACAGAAGAATATCTCAGTGGGCTGTGCAAGAGACTTCATCAGCCTTTTAAAGTAGGCAAAATGCATAATGCAATGCTGGGAAATTATAAACACATATATTTGTGCAGCACATATTGTGTAAAATATGTAACTTACACATACACCCCCCCACCCAGGTTTATTTGTGTGCATTGATTGTTATTGTGGAAGCAATGAAAAAAAATCAACATAGTTATCTGAATTGCTGTTTCTGAGATCGAGAATTATGAAGGAGATGAAAATCAATCCACTGATTAGTAGAGATAATACAAACAGGCAAGAATATCAAAGGTGCATCTCTGAATGCCTCGAATGCCAAGAGCAAGGTGTGAACATTAAGATATCACAAGGTTAATAAAAAAGGCAGGTCACTACAGAGTATGGTTGAGAATAAAATCCTAATTTACTTGTTTTATACTTATTGATGGAGGAGCTTACCTTTCATCACTTGCTATGAGGATGGTCTAATGTTCAGGTTTATCAGTAAACTTGTGATGGATTTTACAGGGACAGATTTTCACGTTCACTGAAAGTAATACAATTTTCAGAGGCATTTTATGCTCAGTGATACTTATTTTTTCCTATTTTTTGTATGTGAGGATGGATCAAGGCCACTGCAGTTGGAAGTCCCTTCCCACAACCACCAGTAGCAGTCAAAGAATCTCCCAAACCACAGCACTTTGTTATGCCGGCATTCAGATTGCCCACCTGCCTTCAGACAGGTTTGATTTTGTGTCTATGCAGCCATAGACCAGTCTATATTTTGAGAGTAAAGGGATGTGCCATAATCCACATGAAAAAATACGTGCTTGGTTTGTGCCCACAATTATACGTATATAGTCATATAAATAAGTACGACTGAAGTCTAGTAATTCAAATATTGTAACTATTTCAGACTCTTGTGACCATGAGTAGAAAGTGGGATTTTGGTGAAATTTTGTATAGAGTCATCTTTTTCCTTCCCAGCTTAAGCACAATTTCCATCTGAAGTAATTAAAGTGAAGTATTTTCAAATAGAAACAGAAAATGTTCATTATAACCATTTTTTTCACAATACTATTTACATATAGTAACTGCGAGTACACAAGTAAATGTTAAATATGAATAAATTAATGACTAGAGAGGCAGAAATTTATCTTTCACCTCTTATTTAGAGAATAAAGTTAGTCAGTTAAAAGTATATTATTTAGTCAGTTAAAAATCTATTCTTCTCCAGTAAAATTAAAACAACTGTGAACGCTTCTCTCCCTGACTCCTTCCTAAGGTCTCTGGCTATTACAGTGCAAAATGCTGGCTGCTGTGACATCACTCTGACAATAGTAATGTTCTTCCAGTAGGAAATCAACAGCCAGGTATTTTCAAACCCCATTAAAACTGTGCAGAATATATTTTGCAACATGGCTACATGTGATTAAACTTTCATGAGTAAATCACAAGGCATATCAGTTAAGAGACACCATAGACGTGAGAAGTCATTGCAGGTTTGCAGTGAATTACAACTCAGGTTTGTAAATTGGAGAAACAGTTCTGTCACCCCACCCATGTTGCTCACAATGGTAACGCTGTCAAAGGGCAAAAGCTGATGAATACTGAGCAGAGAAATGATCCAGAGGTGGAGGTATTTCTCCTCTTAGTATGAACAGTGAAAAAACAGGGCTCTTAAATGTAAGCATATTTTCTCAAAAAGCAATTAGGAATACAATATCATAGGTCAATGAAATCATGCCTCAAGTTGACCATAACATAGAGATGAGAATGGCTGGAAGACAGGAGACTTACAATGAGTGTCATGCATGGATCTTCAAAAGTATACAGTATTTGCACCAAAACATTTTAAGTAATTCCTTCTCCCTCT
Organism: Aptenodytes patagonicus; assembly: GCF_965638725.1. Classification (NCBI taxonomy): domain Eukaryota; kingdom Metazoa; phylum Chordata; class Aves; order Sphenisciformes; family Spheniscidae; genus Aptenodytes; species Aptenodytes patagonicus. Next base: position 140,474,976 of record NC_134950.1, read on the forward strand.
TAACATTCACTCTACTACAACCGTCATATTTGTCTTCTCGTTCTTTTCAGTTCAGCAGTGTGCATCTCACACTTACCACAAGCACTGCTGTAAATTGTTGCATTTATTATGATGCTTTGCATTAAATGCTTTCACCTCCACATGGTGCTAAGCAACACTTCACAATCAAGAACTAGTAATTAAGACAAACACAAAGAGAATACATTGGTAATACAGCTTTTCTGAGTTGCCCTAGAATGTGCAACACAGTTGTGCAACACCCCAATTTCACTTTGAAATTAAGTGATCAGCTAGCTTTGAGGGGAAACAATACAAGTAAAAAAAGTAATCTCAGTGAGATATGAATAGAAATTTCTATACCTAAAATCAGCTGTGAACAGATGGAGGATGATGAATTTCATTCTCTATTAAATTATTTCTATAAGATGTTCCTGAAAGGCCATGAACTCTTCCACTGGTTTTTCATTCTTTACTCAGTTCTATAGGATGGTAAAAACAGAGGAAGTCTTTTGTTATGTTCTATATGACTTATAAAGGAGAAAAAATACACCTCCTGAGACGCAGAGGCTTATTGACTGCATAGATAGTGTTGTGACAGCATTATTTTCTGGATGTAAAAAGTAATACTGTCAAGTAAAAAAAAAAGTGACCCATTCTATTGGCTCTTCTGGTTTAATCCTTTCCCAGTTGAAATCATTATGGAGCGCGCTGTGCAACACATGAAAAAAAATATGTCTTAGTGAAAACAAGGCAACAAAAAGAAAACCAAAACAAATCCAGACCAAAGCAGACAAACAAAACACCCCTCCCCCCAGCTTTTGCTGGCTGTTGATATAAGTATGTTTATATGAAATATATGACAGTGTTTAGGAAGTTGTAAATATAGGGTATGAACTACTGGGCAGAAAGAAGTATTCTACAGCCACCTAGGACGTTGAATATGCTCATTGATCCCACTGAAAACTAAATTATGTTTTGCTGATGAATAGTTACTGTTCAACCCTACTACACATAATCGCTTGAACCAATGCAGGGAGAGCAGCGACAGCATGCAGCTAAGATGGCCCTTTTAGTAAGGATCACAGTTTTAGAACTGCTTTAACTTATTGTGAAACCACATGCTAAGCCATAGAAAAACATCTTGTAGTCTGAGACAGCCTTCTGCAGTCTTATGAAATACAAATAGGGCGGTTCTGCAGCTGCTGGAAATTGGTGACGGTGCATTAAAATCATGCAATTCTTCTATTTATTTTTTGTTTGTGCCTTTTTAGTAGGCTGTCTCAAAGTACTTTAGGAGTCAAACTTGTAAATGTCTCTTATTCTAAAATAAACAGCACTCAGCATGACATAAATGACATTTTGTGAGGCTCCAGGAGGGAGTAAAGTAGCACTGCCTTCCTCCTCTCTAAATGTCATTACACTGTTTGATATAGTAACAGAAATCACTTAGCTAGTTGGACAGCACAGCAGGTCACTCTAGAAGTGATTTTAAACAATTTTAGAAAAAACGTTTCACACACACAGACACAAAATAAAAGATTGATGCTAAACAGTCCCAAATGGTTCCTGATAGTTTACTTACTCAGCACTTCATTTGGCAAGATTATTGTATGTGTACATAATAAACTTGATTGCATGCTGCAATAGTCTTGTTTATTGGTTCAACCACATGAACTCATTACATATTCATTTTGGTGTTCATCATTTTTTTGTCCACATGCTGTACAGAATCCAAACAGTTGAAACAATATTGTGTGTGTACTTGGTGCAGTGTATATGAAGATTATGCTGATGTTATTACCCCTTGCCTGAGTCAGAGCAGAACAAAAAGATCTCAAAGAATGCTAAACGTGTAGTGCTGTAGTCTTTTGTGAAATTTAAGAGTTCTGTTCAATCCTTTGTCAGGTAAAGCAGAAGTACAAAAGCATCTATGGATACATACATAGATCAACCAGACAATACCATTCAGATACAGATAGATTGTGTCAATCTCTTTAGCATGCAAACAATCACAATCAAGAAGTGTCAGATAACAAACCAAACCAAAATAATTTCCACCATTAACATCCAATGCAGACATTAAAAAAAAAACAACCCATTAACAGAAAAAGCATATGATGCATGTCAGAAGTAATGTTATTCATTGACCTGTGTGGCTATTCCCATTTTATTCACTTTGCTCTTAAAGCCCATCATTTTTTAGTCACTAGGTGGTATAAAGAGAAAGAAGACAATATAGCAGACCATTTTCAGGAAGTTTTAGAAGAAAAGGAGATGGACAGAGAATCAACTGAAAAATAACAAAAATAGATATTCCATTCCCTCTTGTCTGAGCAAAATGTAGCATGGTAGATTTTCCAACCTCCTGTTGCGTTCTGCTAGCTTTTGTTTTAGATTGTCAAATCAAATGACTTTTCCTTCCTTCATGGGAGAAGTGTTCCAAAACACCTGCAAAAGAATGACCTTGGTATCCTACTCAGTCACTTCAAAACTCCACATTTCATGACAGCTACCAAACATTTGACGGCTAGGCAGTTAGTATGACATTGCTTAAGACGTCAGCTGTGACTGTCTCAGTGTCTCCTACATTCCTGTTCTTTTTTGGCTCTGTTCTTGCATTCATTCTAGGCTTGCCCTGGGAGCATGAATGCTTTTGGGACACCATTTCTTTCTGAATGCATTGTTGTATTTTGGAGACCAAACCCTGACTTGCCTTTATCTGCTACCATAATTACGTTACATGAACACTGTCATCTGGTATCTAATCAATGACACTGTCACTTTTGGTTTTTGTTAAGGAAAAAAAAAACCTGCAAAGCATTTGTCATTCTTTTTGTTCTTTAAAGTTCATTGAAGTTCACTGCTCATTAAAGCTACTACAACTAAGAAAAGTTTAAAGCAATATCAGATACCTGCAATTCCTGTAACACCCATCGTCTAACAAGAGGAATATAAGTGTGAAATATTAGTAAACTAAACCAAGTGTTTCATGTACACATCATTTGGCATCTAAGAATTATAAAGCTTGCAGCTACCACAGGGACATACATAATCATAAGGATGGTGACAATTCCATAAGCAAATATATGGTCTTAGCCTGCTTCGCTGTCCCAGGCATCATTCTCTCACTGCTTTCTTTCTACTCCTATCTCTTCTGCTAGTTTCAGCACATTTAAACGTATTATTTACCATCTTAAGTTCTGGGCATCTCCTCACAATAAAGGAGAAAACAAAATAGCTGCAATTGAGTTATTTCCAGAATGACGATCTGTACAGACATACTAGGACTGTCCAGCACTTAAATTAATTTCCTGTGATGAGAGAGTTTGATAGTTTTACTAGCAAAGCACACATTACAGTGCTAATGTCATCATACTGCTTTTTGTACTAGAGTTAGTATATCTCTGTGATATCTCTATGTTAAGAGGCATTGTGTCAGTTCACAGACATCAGTAAGAATCTGTTTATTACTGCTTGTTATATGATGAGAAAAGTTTATGGTTTATTAAAAAACACTAACTGTTTGCAGTAGACTGAAACACTGAGACATCATAAAGGTATTATGAAGGAGAAAAGGAAAAAAGAGTGAAAGACCCCTCACCCCCCACCCCCCCCCCAAAAAAAAAAAAAAAAGGAAATAGGAAAAGTTATTCTGGTAAAATATCAATAGTGACACAGCAGTAAAAAATGTTTACATACTTAATGCATTTTACATTATAGTTTTCTGCTTTCAGCATTTCAACTTAAAAAATATTGTAGCATCTATCTTTGAAGCAATGCTTTTAGGCACTATAGTTCCAAAGCACTTAGGATCTTCAGATATTTTTAAGCAATCGATATAAGTACCTTTGTTGCATTCTAAATTAATAAATTCTTTGGAATATTTGCAGTAATATAAATCTCTAATGTCTCATTTAATTGTATAACTAATCAATATATTTCTTTTATAATTTCATAAAATTATCCTGTCCAGTTGTTTCATGGAAACAATTTACTATAATTGGGTTTCTAACCAAATGTATGCGGTGTTTACTTAAAAAATTTAAAAAATAAAAGAAATATCAACTATGCTCTTTAGAAGAAACATTTTTAGCATAAAACTGGACTCAGAATAGACTCAGAATAGACTGCAGCAGACCACAGGGAAATTGTGAGTTTTGGAATATGTACAATGACAGCTGGTAGCACAGAGCCATCTATAAGCTTTAGTTAGTTTTTATTGAATTGTTAAATTCTATTATCCAGAACTCAAAGTTTTCCATTTCTTAGCCTGAAGCTAGAATTAAGATCTTACTAAAAAAGAGGTCTCTGTTTAGGTATATTTATCAATCCACTTGGCTATTGTCCATGTAAAAAACAATAGAATTATTGAAGAATTTAGTGTTCTACCCACAAGGGTTTTTCTGCTTTTCCACTTTTAAAGTTGGCATATGACGTTGTCATAACCAGAGAATAACTGTGCTCTTCCATGCTCTTACCTTATTTAGCATCAGTTAGTGACACAGAGGCAGCACATCTAATAATAACTAATAAACCCCGTAAGAATTTCTGACTATGGCAATTATAATTTCCATGTTTGTTATGTCTTTGACCTATTGTTTTTAAAACAATAGTTTTACAAACTTAAACCCTTAGTAATACCAACTTTACTCTCCTAAATTTCCCCTCTTTTCCAGTACTAGAGTGCTGTCAGATTTTTGACACATCTGTTTTTTCTAATGATGATTTTGTACCATTTGTATTTCTTTTTTGGCCTGATCACTACAGGACAAGGATATCCCCAGAAGAATCTTTCATTCACATGATTTCAGATAACTCACTTTCTATGTTGAGGATGGCATTTTCGAAGGTTACTAATTATATATCATTTAATGGTTACTTTTAAAGGTAACATTTACCAAAATACTTTCAGCTCTGCTAATTTTACTGCAGAGAAATCACTGTCTTTTCCTCGAACTGATGTGAAGAATTGTCACCTGGGAAACAGACTAGCAGTGCTATTGTAACACTTTCTACTGTGTAACTAATGCAGCATAAAACAGGCTTCTCATTTATTTAGTAATGATAAAAGCTCAGATAAAATATAGCAAGCATCAGGAGCACAGATTATTTCCTGTATGCTGTGTAATGATTACAATAGAGCTTTGCTTTAAACAAATGAAAAATTTCATGGAATTCAGAAAGTCATTTCCCCCACGTTACTTGTTTTACAGGATTTTCATTTCTCTTACCATGCAGGGTATCTGAAGATGGTGGCAGATGGAGAAAAGTAATGGGAAGACTAGAACCACTAGTTATATACATCTGTTGAGAAATTTATCTTGCTGAGAAGAGTTACATATCTATCAACCGCTTAGGCAAAAAAGTTGTTGTGACTTCTGCTTTTTATAACCTCTTTCCCCATCCTTCTTTCTCACTCAATCACATTGTACTTGTTTCCTATGGATGCATTGGCTGCAGCAATCTTCCTTACAAGCACTGTACACAGAACCTGCCAGAAATCCTTGGCATTACTGTCCTTTACATAATGACCACAGAGTGCTAAATTGTTTGGCTATAATTCCTTCCATCTTCTAAATGACAATTCTTGTTTTCATAACAAGGGGAACATTGAAATTTCCTTTGCTACGCCAGTATTGAGTCTTTTTGCTGAATGACCCTCGCAAATCTTTTGCCACTGAAGCAAAACATTAGAAAACTGCTATAAGCTTTTTCTTTTATGCTATGAGATGGGGAAGAGTATATGACCTAAAATTGTGCTACTGGCTTCCTGCACTCAGTTTTCTCTCCTGCTAATCCTCCTCTAATTTATAAGTGATAAAATAAGGATGGGAACAAATTTTCAATGTGCAAAGATATAAATGGAGATTTAAACAAAGATCACAAAGTCAAGAATGGGAAAACAAAATTTGGTCAGGTCAGCAGCGTGGAGACGGACTTGGTGTTAAACAAATGTTCATAGATGTAGAAATCCTCAGCAATACATGGCTACACACATGGCTACTCCTGAATTCTCAGTTATGTGGCCATTTGCTAAATGATCCAGTTTGCACCAGATATGGTATCACAATTCAAAGCCAGGAAGTCGCTTATCAAGCTTTAAGAGTAAGAAGGAATATTTAACAGAGCAAATTCACTTTCTGGTTGTCACAGTGCGACAGCATCTGTTGTGGAGATTGTTAGTAACAGAGTACAGACTGATACTCTGATGAGGAGTTGATAACAAGAAGTTTAGTGTGTCTTTGAAAAACGATAAGATGACTAAGACTAACCTGGTGGATACCACACTTTAATTGCTGCATCAACAGAGAACGTGCTCAATTCAGATGGTCATTGTTGGCTCACGTCTTCAATTCAGACCTTTAGACTTTCCTTTCAGTGCCCTGGAAACCCAGAACCAGTACCTGTGGTATGAAGTTTGCACTGCATAAAGAGAATACAGAATGTTCAAAAACTCATCTTCAGTTACACCTCTACAATACCAATGACTGCAGTGATTAAGTGAGTAAAGCTCTGGCACAGCTACATTTTTTTTATGTGGGTTAAATCCCATAAGTAGAAATGCAACTACTCTTCTATCTGAAATTCACCAAAGGATGCAAATCTTTAGATGAAAACTGAACCTACAAAGGTCGACATTTCATAAGAAACTGTATTAATTTATGACAAATTCTATTTGAATTAAATTAAAACATTTAGTAGCCTTACTTTATAGTGTCATTATTTTCTCTTGCTGCCAGGTCAATGTAAATCTAGCCAGACACTAATAGCTGGATTCTATTCTTTTATCACCAATAATAATAAGATATTGCTTTCACTGTAGTTCATTAATTGCCAAGATGAAAATGGTGTTCATTTAGCTTGCAGAAGATAATTGCCTTTGAGAACCGCAAGCCAACTAGAGTATAGTAGCCATGTCTTCACAACACTCCCTTCCACTTAGAAGGAAACATTTTATAATCTGGCACAGTTTTGACCTCAAGTCCAAATTTAATTGCATTTGAAAGTCATATTTTGGAAATAGACCTGTGGAAGTAATGTTTAAAAATGTCAAATGTCTTATGCTTAGGCTGTCAAAGATGGGCTTCCACTGAAGTCATGATTGCCAGGAGACCATTTTCAATCAAACACTTAACAGCAAAAATGTGTAATTGCACTTTAATTATGAGAACTCTAAACAAAGGTTCATTCCAACTCCATTAACTTCAGCTTGAAGTGGAATGATCCACAGACTTCATCAGAAAAGGCAGCCAAATAACATACCTAGGGTCACTGATGTTATGGATCTTGAAGGAACTCTGTATTATGTACTAAATGAGCATTATTTTGTTGATTTGCCTCTTTAGAGAAAGGCCCTTTTTGTTATGTCTTGAATCTTCTGCCAGGCAGTCTTTATTGACTGTATGTAAGCCTTAAGCCTATTCTGCATGCCTTCTTTATTGTTATATATAGATCTATTTATATATAAAACTGATAGAAATATGTATTTTTTCCTGACAGATCTTACCAAATGAATGGCATACAGAATTTCACCTAAGTGGTTTTATTTAGTAAATTAGTAAAACATCATTGTGAATTTGAGAAACTTTTTTTAAGAACTGGAATTCAATGAAACTAAGGAAACTAACTGGTCAATCACATTATTAATTCAATTAACTATGTTCATATGTGCACAGATATTCTAAATTTCATCAGTTCTGCACAGAGCAAAGAACATTAAAGAGGATAACCAAGTGTACCTGTATCAGGCTACTGCAGCAAGTCAGTACCTATCGCAAGTTAAATCATCGATGTTGAATCTAGCTTAAGTTAATTATTACTTTAACACTATTGTGAGAGCTATATTTTCTCATTTTAGTCTTCACAGATGTATATTGTAGTGTTTGATAAGATATTTCAGTATCTGATATTTAAATACATTAGCCATACAGAAATGCTAGTGTTGTCTCCAAACTGGTTTCAGTTTCTGCGTACAACATATGCTATGCTACCAATGGGTGTAAAAATCAGAACAAAAGAAAACAAAACAAAATCATAGCTATGTGTTAAAATAACATGGAGATAATTATTTTATTCATAAATAAAAAAGTTAAGAAATCCTAACTTTAAGAGGCTGAAAGTGCTACATGATCCTTCTAGAAAGTTTTCATGTACAAATTAGCTAGAGCTGACAATATAAATGCAAGGGTTGCTTCATGTTTATTGAAGTAATAATATTTTTTTTTCCCCTTCCATCTGCCCACTACTCATTATGAATCCAATGCTAACTACTACTTTTTGCTTTTTAAACCACACATTTTGGAGCTATGAAAATTTACAGCTGACAATAATTACATAAGTTTATTAAGAAAACTGAATTATTGAAATGGAATACAGCAGACTGTATGCCTTACAGAAAAGACTACACAGAAGGAGCTCCTCTGAGTACCGCTTTAGCAAAGCACTTGGGTACACATTTTATCTTAGAATCATAGAATCATAGAATCATAGAATCATTGAGGTTGGAAAAGACCTCTAAGATCATCGAGTCCAACCGTCAACCCAACACCACCATGCCCACTAAACCATGTCCCTAAGCGCCTCATCTACACGTCTTTTAAAAACCTCCAGGGATGGGGACTCCACCACTTCCCTGGGCAGCCTGTTCCAATGTTTCACCACTCTTTCAGTAAAGAAATTTTTCCTTACATCCAATCTAAACCTCCCCTGCCGCAACTTGAGGCCATTTCCTCTCGTCCTATCGCTTGTTACTTCGGAGAAAAGACCAACACCCACCTCGCTACAACCTCCTTTCAGGTAGTTGTAGAGAGCGATGAGGTCTCCCCTCAGCCTCCTTTTCTCCAGGCTGAACAGTCCCAGTTCCCTCAGCCGCTCCTCATAAGACTTGTTCTCCAGACCCCTCACCAGCCTCGTTGCCCTTCTCTGGACACGCTCCAGCACTTCAACGTCCTTCTTGTAGTGAGGGGCCCAAAACTGAACACAGAATTCAAGCTGTGGCCTCACCAGTGCCGAGTACAGGGACACGATCACTTCCCTACTCCTACTGGCCACACTATTTCTGATACAGGCCAGGATGCCATTGGCCTTCTTGGCCGCCTGGGCACACTGCCGGCTCATGTTCAGCCGGCTGTCGACCAGCACCCCCAGGTCCTTTTCCACTGTGCAGCTTTCCAGCCACTCTTCCCCAAGCCTGTAGCGCTGCATGGGGTTGTTGTGGCCGAAGTGCAGGACCCGGCACTTGTCCTTGTTGAACCTCATACAGTTGGCCTCGGCCCATCGATCCAGCCTGTCCAGGTCCCTCTGCAGAGCCTTCCTACCCTCGAGCAGATCAACACTCCCACCCAACTTGGTGTCGTCTGCAAACTTACTGAGGGTGCACTCAATCCCCTCATCCAGATCATCAATAAAGATATTGAACAAGACCGGCCCCAGTACTGAGCCCTGGGGAACACCGCTCGTGACCGGCCGCCAACTGGATTGAACTCCATTCACCACAACTCTCTGGGCCCGGCCATCCAGCCAGTTTTTGACCCAGCGCAGAGTACACCTGTCTAAGCCGTGAGCTGCCAGCTTCTCTAGGAGAATGCTGTGGGAGACAGTGTCAAAGGCCTTGCTGAAGTCCAGGTAGACCACATCCACAGCCTTTCCCTCATCCACTAGGCGGGTCACCTGGTCATAGAAGGAGATCAGGTTGGTCAAGCAGGACCTGCCTCTCATGAACCCGTGCTGGCTAGGCCGGATCCCCTGGTTGTCCCGCTCATGCCTTGTGAGCGCCCTCAAGATGAGCCGCTCCATAATCTTCCCCGGCACCGAGGTCAGGCTGACAGGCCTGTAGTTCCCCGGATCCTCCTTCCGGCCCTTCTTGTGGATGGGCGTCACATTGGCAAGCCTCCAGTCATCCGGGACCTCCCCCGTTAACCAGGACTGCTGATAAATGATGGAGAGCGGCTTGGCGAGCACCTCCGCCAGCTCCCTCAGCACTCTCGGGTGGATCCCATCCGGCCCCATAGACTTGTGAGTGTCCAGGTGGCATAGCAGGTCATTGACTGCTTCCTCCTGGATTACGGGGGGTTCATCCTGCTCGCCGTCCCCGTCTTCCAGCTCGGGGGGCCGAGTACCCTGAGGATAACTGGTCTGCCTGTTAAAGACTGAGGCAAAGAAGGCATTGAGTACCTCAGCCTTTTCCTCATCCTCAGTGACAATGTTCCCCCTTGCATCCAATAAAGGATGGAGATTCTCCTTGGCTCATCTTAATTCTGTTCTCAACTCCCACTAACTTCAAGAAGATGAACACGCACTTGACTGCTTTGCTGCACAATGATAGGATTAGTTAAGTGCTTGAAATAAAGCATGTGTTTATTGGCCCTACACAACATGAGTTATGGTTTACCTTAGTATGTCAGACTGCAAATTATGGGAGTTCAGAAGAAACTCAGCGAGCTGTGCAGCTGATGACAAGGCAGAAAATGGTAACTTGGCCAAGTGTTGTAATGTAAATTGTTCCAACTCATGAATCCAAGCACAATTAAAATACCTGCATGCTTCTTTGCTTGGACTGAAATTCCCTAGGTAGCTGCAACTGTTCCTACACATGCTGCACAAACTGCCAATGTCTGAACAGGTTGATGGCGGTCTTTTGCTTAAGCCTCATTGAATCCAGGAGCTAGGGAAAACAGTGCTGAAGTCTTCCAGAAGTCTCAATTAGAAGTCCTCCAAAGGCTTCCAATCATACTTAACACAATTTCAAGGGGCTTCTTTCTGAGGCTAAAAAGCTGTTCGCAGTGGTGTAAAAGGTTCTTTATCTACCTCTTTAAAGGAACTAGTGTCTAATCCTGCAATGAGAGAGGTTGCTCTGTAAATTCATGCAGCCTTTCAAACCTCTGGAGGATGAGGCTTTGGCATCTGATGAGAGAGGTTGAGCTGTGTCAGGACAGAGGAACACCTGAGTACGGCCATAAGCAAAACCGTAGGTGCCTGGAAGCATGTACAGCAGCTTGGGAGCTAAGTGGCAGCTCACAGGGGTTTTCAGAACTCTTTTTTGGACATAGGTGGAATTACAAGAATAAATAGTGGCACATCAATTCCCCACACATAAATGTGAGTAGCAGTATTTCCTTATCTTTCATAGATATTAGAAGATTGTTCTCTGATAACGCTGCAAAAAATAAGGGTTACTGTCAATTCCCATTCTCAAGTGGGTTTTGCAGCAATATAATAAAAATTAGAAGAAAAGTAGACAAGGACATTGATACTAACACTGGAAACCCCATATCTTTATTATTTCCTGATGCTTAGAATAATAAGATTAGTAAGTGGAATTTGGACTTAACTCCAATATCCAGGCACGTATTCATATAGGCAAAATACAACTTGTGAGCAGTTACACTGTCTTGCACACCTGAGCAGCAGAAAAAGTTTTAACTTCAGTGTTTAGTAAATGATTCAGCATTTATTTTCCACTATATTGTTTAGTAGAAGTCTTCTGTGTTTTAAGAACTAGAGACATTAAGAAAAATACTATCGAATTAAAATTGCATATAGAACCCTAAGCAAGTTTATAAGTGAACAATCAAGAGGAGAACAATAACTGTATTTGTCATAACTTTCATACAAAGTTTGCATGTTTACATTACTGTGAATCTATATATTTGCTTCCTTCTTACTTTATCTAACAATCCATCCTCCAAAATTTCATTGCTGCCACGCTACCTCATGTTCATTTCCAATATGGCTTACAAAACTTCAAAGTCTATAATAATTAAAGCATAACTATATAGCTACATGTACTTCCTTGAAACTTGTCCACATGACCAAAGAAAAAATTTAATTTCTTTTTGAGTTTTAGCCTATGCAGAGAATTGAATTGAGCAGATACACTCATGCTAAGACTTAGATCCATTTTTAAATTGATGGTCTATTAATATATGGATATAAGGCCAGCTAGTAAAGCATAATCAAAATATTTTCAAGGCTTCTCTGAGGAAAAGTTACAATCTCACATATACCATATTTCCAGAAACAGTGAATACCCTACAATTAAGAGTTACGGTGAGAACATTTAACTGCGTAATCCAAGAAATTCCTGCCAAGCTATCTTTCTCATTTATAATGGCCTTTGTTAATCTTTCATGTAATTAATCTTCCCCACAAAATGCGTGCTTTCAATTTTCACTCCTCACTAGATATAATTACATTACCACCAGGAAACAGTAAGTTTTCAGATTAAAAGCATGCACAGAATGAAAGCATAACCCCCACCAAATATTCTACTAGAGTTTAGAAACCCTAAAAAGTCTAATAAAACTCAATTGTTTCTTGTTCTTGGTCACTCATGGATAGCTCCTATAAGCTACTCAGTCTGCTGATTACCATGTTCATTATACTCTACTTTCCATGCCCTCAGTCCCTAGTTTATAAAGTGGTATTTGCATCTTGGCACAGCTTCACAGAGGAACTTAGGAGCTGTGGTTAAGTGCACCTATGTTTTTTTGCTCCTGGAAGCACAACATAAACCATATCTTTCAGCTGATGCCCTGAATAGCCTGCAGTAAAAGGCACCTCGGAACAGAATGCAAACTAGTCACCCTGCTGAGGGAGTCGGCAGCAAGCACTGCAGATGGTCTGACACCTTTCTGGCTGAATGAATCCTTAAGTCTTCTATGCAGTTACCCTGGCACACCCATTCAGCCTGGTAGGGAGTGATTAGTGGAAAGCAGAAGATCCTACATTATGTCAGGAAAAGAAATGAGCCCATGGATTTTCAGGTAGGTTTCTATATGTTCTTAATACCACCAAAAAATATGATCATAACCACTGTCTGTGCGTATTCCAGTGGGTGTACTATGAACATACTACCAAATCATGCCTTCCCTCCTTCTCCTAGCAAAATAAATGGAGAAACATCTCATCTATGAACTCTACAAATGTTGAGGTCAAGGGTTTCCTTAGTCTTCCAATTTCCTAGGCAAGTTCTAGGCTCATTATGTCTGTATATAGGGAGTAGCTAATTTGTGAGATGACAATGATGGTACTCTCTCTCCTTTGGCAAGCAGTCATCTAGCACTGAAATCTGCAGTTGTTCCAGATTTTTAAGACTGCAGTGTTGCAATACTGAAAGCTGAGATAACTCTGGGATACGTACAGGGACATAAAGGAACCTGGTGGCAAATTAGGAGAACTTTAGTCCAATCGCAAAACAGAAACTTACATCTCCCCTGCCTATCATAATAGCTAGAGGAGTGGAAATCTGTACAGTGTAAGGAATGATGGAGGGCAAAATTGTGCCAACTGGAATATTTACCTTATTTCAATTTCTGGGTTTCTAATGGAGTCATAAGTACTTAATGGTTTCTAGAAATGTCCACACCTTATTTTATTCTTACTAGATAATTAGAAACAGTTGCACACAATATTTTTATTTAGACTTCAGTGTAATCTTGAGCCAAATGCATCATTGGTATAGCTCCACTCACTTCATTTAATTACACCAAGTCTGAAGCTGGCCTTTTGTAATTGTTTCCTGACAAGACTTTTAGAAGACTAAACTATGAAGCAATATTTATAGTGATCACTGCAAGTGCAGATTCAAAATTATGGTATTGAGTTAAAAGCTAGAGGCCTCTGGTTGAGTAATCAAATCTCTTTGTTCCAAACATAATTGTCTGAGTCTGACTCACTTTGTTCTATTTTAAGACTGACTGAAGACTTGCAATATTGAGGGCTCACTTCAATAAGCTGGTATCACACTTTCCATTAAGGACACAGAGAATGATATTACACTTCATTTACAATTTGTAGTGCTAGAAAGGTATTTTGTTGGATGTTAAGAGTTATCTGTAATTTCACAACTCAAATCCTTACACAGATTTTTCTTTTCATAAAAACGTATCTTTGGATTATTTTACTCCCTCTCTGCATCTTTAAAGGTAGATAGAAGAGCCAGCCATCACCCCTCCCCTGATTGCTATAAAGGACCAAGTACAAGCAATGAAAAATCTTAAAAGCTCCTATATGTTGCTGGTGACCAATACCGCCATACAGTTAGTTAAGCTTAAACCATAGTAAAACGGATGAAAGAAATAGGTCAGGCTATCCAAACAATAAGAAAACCACCAGGAAATGCACTTAGCCCACCTGTTTCCTTGGTCAGTCAACTCTATTAATCAAAATATTAAAAATAGCACAAGAGCAGAGTGTTAAATACAGTCTCTTGAGATCTTCCTCCTTTAAATCAGAACCCTAAGATCTGGACATTCGTCCTTGTCTTTGATCCAGAGCAGAAAACAGCCTGTTTTCGAAAAAGCAATCAATGGTGTGCAAGGCTTTTCCTTTCAAACCTCCAGCCAATGTCAGTGAACCAATCTTTTTAGATATGACCTATTAGCAGGGTGTCTGCTGTGAAATAAGCCAACCGTGTACTGTTACACCTAGAATAGCATCACTTTCCTCTAATGCAAAAGAAAAGGAAAATGGAAGAAGTGATAAAAGAAATTAAGAAATTCCACCTAGTGTGAGAAAGTAGTCTAATAATCTAAAGTCTCTAGTAATCCAGTGTAAAGGCACTCATAACATGGCAGCTATCTCCTTCTGAATTTGAAGAGCTTTGTAGCAGGAAGGGTTCAGGAAAAGGTTTTTGTACAATCATGTATTCAGTGAGAGTTGGCGAGGCTAAGTAACTGTATTTTATTTACCTTCAAAAATGCTGCTATCTGCTCCCAGGTTGTGGAGAGCTAGAAATCATCCTGGTTTTACAAAGACAGAGTAAAAATATAATAACAAAATCTTCTGATACTATAAAACCTAGCAACAGTATGGAGTTTTACCGCTTCAAACTATGCTACTGATCAACATTAACAGGATAATTCAACTGCATTTTAAGAAATACGTAGTGCTTGAAATCTGCATCTTAGATTACTTGCAATTTGAAACATACATACATTGATTAAAATTTTAAATAGATAATTCTTTCAAAAAAATAGTGCCTAGTGACACAAAGATACTGTGTTCTGCTGCAAAGCAGCTTCAAGAACACTTCAAGAAGTATTTTGCAAGATTTTAAAATAATACACAAAAAAAGTCTGTGGAGAGAATTATCCCCTCCTGATATAGCTCATCCCAAAAGTCTGGAATCCACTCTCTTGCGTTTCTAAAGGCCTGTAGTTTAGCTGTTGCTGTAGACTCACACTAAGTCCTGACTTAGTCTCTGTTGTTAACCATTACGTGAAGGTAGGGACAATTCATTTTAGCCTTTGAAATAAAAAACATGTACTTGCCTCGCCTACTAGTATAAATTAGAAGTTTTTGGTCTAAATAGAAATTGAAGTGGTGAATTGTAACTATTCCACATAAAGAAATTAGCAATACAGGAGGCTAGTAATGTTTTATCCAAACCGCCACAGTAACACAGCTGCTTCAACCTCAGCTTAGGACCTGGCAGCCAAATGATCAACAATGGACACAAAACCAAATCAAATGCAAGAAGTTATTAGGAAAGGAATAGATAACAAAACAAAACATTGCACCACAGTACAAAATCTGTGGTATAAGAGCATCTTGGAAAATGCAGTTCTGGTCTCCATCTCAAAAAGATTCACAGAAGGCAATGACGCTTATCAAAGGTATGAAATGGCATCAGAATGAGAAATAACCAAGCATATTAGAGCTCTTCAGCTTGGAAAACAAAACAAAACAAAACACCACCTACCTCTTTGTCTATGTCCTCCTACATTTATCCCTAGAAATCACCTTTTTGGCCACTGGCTGTGACGGACACCGAACTACCTGGATCTTTTTTTGGTATGCTTTGCTCATTCTTACAGTGCAGCTGACATAACCCCATTTTCTGCTCCTCCTGTCTCCCCAAGTACCTACTCTGCTTCTCAAGCAGGTTTTACAGCTTGCATTAGCTCCTTTACTGAGGCATCTCCAGTCTAAGCTAGCAAGTTTAAAGCACAGTTGATTCACATAGCAGAAGTGAATAGACACAGTAGAAGTGAATAGTTTTTAGTGCTGAAAATTCTAGCTTAGTTTGAAATATAAGCATATTTGACAATAGTTTTCCTGATCAAGATATGACACCGTGAGTGTTCTGGCATAGGGCAACCAAGACCCACTGAAGCATTGCTGACCATTTCTACATTCAGTGATTTCTGAGACTGGGGTCTTTGCTCCAATGCTTCTTAGTAGTTGGCCCTCTGATGTCCTGAAAACAAACCAGAAAGCAGTAATAGTGGCCTCTCCAGGAGTCATAAATATGTGAAAATTGACTAGCTAGTTATAATTCCCTCACCACATTTCTCTCATGTGCCCAGTATTGCCGAGCGGCACCAGTTGCCCAATGCCATCCACTGGGAGTTAAGGGTACTCAAGGTCACAGCATTCTCAAAAAGTGTTTAGATTTCATCCTGTGCAAATGATGACAAAAGCTAAATTAAATACCAAAAAATTCATCTTCTCTTATTAGACCTTGGAGAATTGTCTCTGCAGTAAATTGCAAGCAAAGACTACAAAACAGGCTGAGCTGTAACAGTAAAATTCCCCAACATTTTTTCCTGCTACCCACACCCCTGTCACACAGATTGCAACCATTTCAGGAAAGCTGTAAAAAGAATTAAATTGCTTGGGCAGGCTTTGCGTTCTAAATGTAGAATTAAAAATCTCTGTTTCACTGGTTAGACACTCAAAAAGCACTTTGAAATTGCAAACACTCATCGGCTTTCAGCATAACAAAAGCTTTAAAGGCACAGTAGTCATTTTAATACTATCTCAAATATCCTTCTCTTATTCCAGAGGGCAACAGTGGAAGGAGAGAGCATTTGTTTTTTTCATTAGTGGATCATACAGCTGTGACAGTCGGAGCAACGTGAGGGCCAGCAGTGCTTCTCAGCTGTGTAATTGCAGACACCCTGAGGAGCATTTACCTACTTTCCATCTGCTTGTTCTTTTTTTACAGAAGAAGAAAAAAGGACCATTCTATCATTAGTCCCCATTATGCTTTATAACTAAATGAGCCAAATTGCACATTTGGTGATTCTACAAAAAAAGAGTAATGAGGTCAAGGAAATCAGCAGGAAAGGTATAACAATATCAAAATGTGACACAAACCTTCAGGCTACTGGCCAATTATCTAAGGCCTGATCCTGACGATACTGAGTTCAGTAGCTCTTCCTTCTGGGTAGTCAAACACTCTCAGCTGAGGTGCCCTTGTTCAAAGTCATTAAGGATCAAGCTACTACTTTCAGAAAATGCCCTGAATCTGGAAGACCACTGATCTCAGCATTTCAAAGGATATGGACTTCTCTGTGGAAGAAAAGAAGATTTTTAAAGTAGGATCTCTCCTCCAAACCTTGGTTAGGACCAACCTTATGGCTGTAGGAGGGTACTACAAAGATGAAAAAGCGATAGAGAGTGTCTACACTAGTTTGAAAGAGGTTTCTCTGTGGAGGTTTCCCAAAGATACATACACAAAGAGTGCAGGAAACATGAAAAAGGCAGTAATTTGTGTACTTGTATGGCATGAGTGCTGACTATACAGTTTCTAGTATTCACCAGCCACCATTATAAATCAACACATGACATGAGAGCAACTGGATGGGGGGCAAGCTGCTTTGTGACTCTGAGGTAGCAAGCCCACCCCCCTCAAATCTCACACACAGATTCTGGGGTTTACACCACAGAATCCCAACTCCTATTTCCCATGGCCCCATCAGCAAATCAGTCCCTGGACCTTTCTCCCTTTCAGTCATCGCACGTACCATCCTCAGCTGCAGACTGGTGGGCGGCTGTCTGGCATGCCGTACTCAAGAGTGAGGGAGAAGCTGAGATGCAACACTGGTGCTGTGGGACATTTCAGCTAGTAGAGCACAGTTGCTTGTCAAAGCCTGGCACTTTGGCCTCTCCCCTGTGTGTGTTATACCTAACTTCAGTCACACGCTCGGATACGCTATCGCCTTAGGCAGATATTTCAAAGATCTGCAAATACTGCTAGTAGTAGTCTCCTCCAGAGACTATTCCATATCTCCTGCCGTTACTGTTGCTGACACTCCCCGTGCAACTTGACACGCTGCAGACAGCAGCCATGAACATTAGATAGTTCATGCATACTCACAGGGAAGTGATACTGGAGCACTAGTAAAAATGTTTTTTTTAACACTTTATTCAATGCAGCATTTAAGCTCCTCTGGAGACCTGACCATCGGAGGGTGACATGACCACAAACAAGGACTGGTAGAACATAAATTTTCTCTGTAAGTCATCTAAGCAGCAGAATCCAGCCTGGGGTTACAACAAGCAATCACATAGGTGTCTCTCTGCTCATGGCCGGACGATTGCTCCACTGAAATTTTCACCTTTCTATATATGTGTAATTGTGTCTTTTGAATTAGGAGGCTGACGAGTACTGATCTTTTGTTATGTAGCGCAGTCAAATTTAGGTATTAGAGGTGGCTGAGCTATTTTGCAGTCTGAAAGTACAACCACACAACTGCAATAAGCTTATGCGGGTTGGTTTTTTGGTTTATTTCATTCTTTCTCAGACACAAAGACAACTCAGTGCATAATGCAAAATGAACCAAACAGGAATTCTATATTTCAGTGTATCATTTTAACTAATCAAAAGCTCTGACATTCTTTCTAGATAAAGATCCTAAAATGTATTTTAGCACAAATTGCGAGCACATTGTTACATTGGTGAAAATGTGAAAAACAGCTGTTTTTTTCCTCTCTATATTTATTAGGCTTTTTTTTTCCTTTTAACTAAAGATCCGATAATTAATTCATTGTTCCCATTGGCTGCCAGTGACCTGTACATGTAGTGGGTTGATTCAGCATAACACTTGTTTGAATAATTAAACACCTGTGAAAGTAAAACTAACCCAAAGCACATTTCAAGGGAAAACAAGTTCCTAATGTGAAAAGATCCCTTCAGGGGACAGAAGTTTCAATCCTACACCTAATGCAAGTTTCAGAGAGTAAAGCCATATAAACTATGTCTTTATGATATTATGATTATTTGCCATGGAGATTATGACATTTTTAAAAAAGGTTTATGTCACTGGGTGATAAAAAAGAAGTGGGAAGAGCTGAACTCAGCAGCAATAAGCAGGACAATTTTTATGCAAGAGGCTCTAAAACCATCATGATGAGAAACAGAAACTATGGCATGTGATAAGAGAATTGCCCTCCACAGAGGATCCATATGCTATCAGCAACTCTTTACATTCCATATGCGCTTCATAATGGATGCTTAAAGAGCTTTGTGAAATGAGAACTAATAAATGGAGTCAGTTTTTTTAAAATTGCTGATATGCTGTTAAAGGAGATGCACAGTCTTCAAAGCTTTGACAATGGAGAAGAAGGATTTGCCATTATGCTTGCAATCGCTTTGTTGAAAATGTGCTAATAAAATCTATGATGGTCTGTACCTGTGTCTGGAAAATGTATTAGGCCAAAATCAAAGTAATCCCTGCAAGTACTAATGTAAAAACCCATAGATATTGATGAATATCAAGGCCTTCTTTTTCACTCTGCTTCTATATGTGCAAAAGAGTAGAAAATCAATCAAAAATGTCAGTTAGTTTCTAATCACTCTAATAATTAAATAACAGCATTGTCCCAGCTCTCTGATGCACTGTTCATAAGTGCACAGTGTACTTCTGTTAAGAAAGATGATAGATCTGGTAGCTCATTTACATTTGACAAGTATTTCCTGAGGGAAAAAGCTCCTGGCAGAGACAGAGAAGTCAAAATTTAGTACTTCAAATGAAAAAGTAGTAGTAGAAGAAACACATTTTTTTGAAACTACCAGTTGCAAGTATCATGGCAAGATGGCACTTACACTCCCCTTTAATGAAGAAAATGTAAAAGTCAGTGACGAGGAATAGACTGTAGCTATTTTGACTTAACATCAAAGTTTTACATATGAGGATCATATGGCTTATTGCCCTCAGTCTGACATGAACATCAATAGGAGTTCCATGAATGGTTTTACATCAGCATATGGCTCCATTCCTGCAATAAGCCCACACAGATAGATTGCCTGCATAGACAGCCTTAGATAAGTCACTGGCACTCTGCACAGTCATCTACTTGTATAGAGATCATTGCGGAATCAGGACCTGTATGCTTAAAAATACCCAGTTTGATAGCATGTATTGTTGGCAATATATGTTCCTTCCCTGCTCAAAAAACATGACTGAAAAGGTAACACTATGAATGAGATAATTTTATGCAGAGACTTTAATATTACCTGAACACCTGATTTTCTGTGCCAGCTGCAGCTTCAGAATTCTGGGGCTTCATCAATACTGTTCATCAGAAATCAGACAGGAAAAATTGGGCGGTTTTGTCTTCCTGCGAACCAGGCATCCAGAGTCTGTGAAGTAAAAGAGATGGTATGGAGCATATCTAATTTTTGAGGAGCTTACACTCACATAAATCTTTCTATCATGGCTCTCATCTACAGCAAACATCACACAAAGTATTCCTAGAATATGAAAAGGGAGACTACTTCAAAAGATAAATAGGAATTCTGCAGATAAGAAATCTAGATTATGATCTCCATCAAATAAAATGCTTGAGGATGGCATTTGTAAGATAGCTTGAGTGAATACTTTTTCACAAGATGCACTTACTAATGACTCTTTATATTAAAATAAATATAAGATACTTGGAAAAAAGTTCATATTTGTTAAATGCATCAGGAGTTTCAAACATTATATGTACTTTAAAATCCATTTGGTAAGTGTTGCAATTTTAAAATCACATTTCCCAATTTTGGGATTCACCTTATCTCCAATGTGTCTAAACCCCGAAATATCAGAATAACCTAGAGCCCAGTCCTGAAGCTGATATTTGGGACAGACTGATTTACAGGGATGAAATTCCATGAAGTTTTCTTGTGTATGTAACTGTGGCACTTTCCATAGTTTCATCATGGTCCAGCTTTGAGCAAGTGTTTGGACCAAACTGTTTCCCCCAGCCTAGATTTTTTTTCTTTGAATCCATGGTCAGCTGCAAAATATTCTAAAATCAGTGTAGTATTACCTATTTCCTGACATTGTTAACAAGTGTTGTATAGACCAGAAAAACATTTGTGAAGGCAACAATGGACCTTCTGTAGAATAAAATAATATGGCAAGCAGATCCTGAGATAGTACAAATTGGAACCACTAAGTCCACAGCTAGTGAAGTGTCATGCTCATTAGCCTGGTACACAAGCTGCTAAGCCTTAATTGCTCCCCCTCCCCCCCCCCCGCCCCCAATAAGACAGACCATCTGGGGTGTCTTCAGAATGGCTGCCCAACATTTGTTTTCAGGGTTAGTAAAGATACCATGCCTGTGCCTATTTCTTTCCACAGCATAGATATACCTGTGAAGTAGCACTCACTATTTGGTGCCAGAACTTTAGTAGTTGAGAATCAAGAGGGCAGGATATTATGCTGGTACATCAACTACAACCTGAGTTCTCTGTCTGCAGAGAAATGTTGCACAAGTAGAGCACCCACATTATTCAAAGATGACTCAAGTGTAACCAACGTACATCCCAGAGAACACTAGTCTCTATGCGATTTCCATACCCTCCTTTTTAGACTGTCAAAACTGGTCATATTTCTTTTTACTCTGAAAAATACAGTAGTTTTAGTGTTTTCACTTTAAATCTAGACCCACAGCCACTGCCAAGCAGTGCCTGAGTTAGTACATATAAAGGAAGTTTAAGGTCAGTCAGTATAAAGAATCACGTGGAAAGTTTAGAGATGGTCCTTACAGACCAGATTTCAGGCATGTTATCTGGGAAATGTAGGGGAGCCTATACAGCTGCTCCTCATGCCATTGCTGTCTTAAATAAGCATGCCAGTCAGCAGAGCTCCATTTGCAAGCTCTAATGCCTTCTGTTTCTCAGATACTTGGTCAAACTCTCTCCTGCTGTAACTGTGAGGAATTCTCACAAGCTTCAATAAAAACTGTGTTTACTTTGCAAAGGGACAGATTTGATGCCTTGAGAAGCAGTCACAAAAGCCAGCATTAGGCTGGCCTCCCCACGCTCCCCTATTGACAGTGGAAAGAGAGGGACTTCACCAGAGGACAGTTTAAATCTATGCTCAGCTGCTCATTGAAGAAATCCTTTTCTATCCATTGACTGTAAGGGGAAACTAGGGATTTTAACTTTCTGCATCTGAAGTTACCTTGATGCAAATAAATCATCACAGTTATCGTATTACTCTTGATTGTGACCCAAAATACTGTGGTTTTACAAAACTGCTACACTCTAAAAATAATCAGAAAGTACCTGCATGGAAGACTAGTCAAACACTAGCTTGTGTGAAGTGTCTAAAAAACCCTAGTAATGTACACTTTAACCTCTTATAAACAGGAAAGCTAGTTCTAGAACACAGACCAGGAAAGTGAAATGACTATCTCATACTCATTTAACTATTTCCAAAGATTATCCACTAATTTACTGACTTTCTTTTATTCTGTGATATGTTCATAACAGGGTCACCGGGAAAAGATCATATAAAATTTCTTCATCGCCATTTAAAAATGGGCTAACGATACGTTATTTAATGTTCCTTATATAATGAGACATTAGATCCAGATAATTCATTTGTACAAAGTGAAAAGAAATGAAAAAAGATAGGGGAAAAAAACAGAAGAGAGTGCTTTTTTTAAATGACAAAAATGAAAATTTAATGTTCCAGATGTTCACTGACTCAGTGCAATTCTAATAATGCTATTATGTTATTATTGTTGTTATTTAATTTCAGAATTTGGTGCATGATCCTGATAAACCCATTTACATGACACATCATAAGTTATAAAACAACATACAGTATTCTGGTAACTGGACATGAGATATCGCTCTACTAAGAGCTCCTGTTAGGCAAGCACACAGATATTTGGTCAATTATGATACAAATATGGTTGGAAGGCTGAAAAACCATCTCTGAGAGTACTTGTCTTCTGAATTCTTCTTCAATATGTCGCAGCATGTAAGGAGCCCTCTGGATGCAAACAACGCCCATGTGCACTGCCCCACCATGTGCACTTCAGTCAAGTAGCAGTTCCTCTGCACGCTTCTGTAGCTATTGTACAGGAAAATGCTGTAGTGATCCCCATTGCTTCTTAAATACCTTTCGAACAGTTACAACACACAAAGCACTAGCAGAATGAGGACATCTCATGGACTGTCAAGGTCCCTATTAGACTCTATAGGGAGTCATAATAAAGAACGGGAGAGGAGAGGAATTCGTGCCATTTTCTCTATGGTCCTACACAATTCAATATCACCATCAGTAAGAAGTTCACCATTTCAGTCCAGATCTGGGTTGTGTGACAGGGCATCTGTTGAATAATAAATAAAAGAGACTTTCATTCAAATGAAGGACCACAAACACTGCTGTCCTGAATTTCAGAGGCTCACATGAAGAATAGTCAACTCAAATTTAGCTATATTAGCTAATATTATTATTATTAATAAACCATCCTTTTACAGGAGTGTGTGCTTTTTCTTCTGTGTCAACACGTTGTTGTATGAACACAGCAGATTTTTATTTTCCATTTTCTTTTAAGCACCAACATTTCTAGGACCATTTTGTTTCCATAAAGTATCATTTACTTCAATTGAAAGGCAAGATGGTTCTTTTCTGTTCAAACAGCACTGACCCTTTGCTGATATCTTTACATTATACTAAATACATGAAGTCAGTTCACCTATAGAATAATATCTCTTCTCCCCTTTTATTTAGATAACCTTAGCACAAGCAGATGTGCATGACCAAATTAAAATCTCTTCTCTGAAGAACATAATTTACTTCCAAAAAGTGGTATCAAGAAGAAGTCAAAGAAAAAAAACTTGGCATATAGTTTTTTAACAACATAATGCAATATTTCAAGAACAATTGCTTCCCTCAGGCACTCTCTTTCTTTTAATATTTCAGTTTATATTGTATCGATGATCTCTGATTTTGTGGTCTGTGCCATGTTTCAATATAGGGACCACTCACTGTATTCCCCTCAGAAGCAGTGAAAGAAAATGACTGAACTAACAAATCTTTCTTTTAAAAAAAATAGATTTCTACATAAAGCGTCTAGCTTACTGACAAGTGAAATATAGGCATGTTCCATAACTGGGAAACTGTAAGTTTGTCCTTACTAGTCACAGCAGAGACCACGCAAAATTAAGATTGGCCATCAGTACCACGTCCTGGAATAAACGGAGGACTCTGGGGGGAGTGGAGCAGAGGCAGCCACAGAAGGACCACAGCAAATTCCTAGCTCCTTCTGGAATCTGACTGGATTTTCCCACCCTGGCACTGCTGGGCTTTTTGCTTCAACTCTTTGCCTCTGTCCCTCTCCTACACCTTCTTTTCCCAAGTCCCACAGTCTTTCACCTCATCTTCACACCTCATCTCCTTCCCTTTTCTCTACTTCATTTTTTCCAATTACACACAATTCCCCTACAGAAGCAGTTTCTATAAATAAGGGAATATTGGTGTAGGCTGTGAACCTATTGGGACATTTGCCATTATCATACCATGAAATGTATTACATTCCTTCTGTTCTTAAACCTTGTATGTGCTCTTCACAACATGGACTGTCTTTGTGCTCTGTGTTAGCACAGCACTCAGAGACCTTTTTTAATTTGACTCATAGATATTTCCAGAACCTTATTATTATCATTAATGATGTTGGTAAGAAGAATGATAACAGCAATAATGCAATCTAACAAAAGCAAAACATTCTCTAAAAAAGGTAAAACTCCAAAATACTTAATTACCAAGAGCATCATCTGGCCTGAAAAAAATAAGCATGTCTGAAATACAGTTTAGCTTTCATCTTACCTGAGTCAGATACATTTCTTAAAGGAGAACACAGGGATTATAACATTATGCAAGGGAAATTGTTCCTGTTTGTATCCTCAGAAAAATCTCTGTTAAATACTTTTATAAAAATGTCCTTCATAGTTTAAGTTGCTTAATAGAAGTTTAAGTGTTAGCCAGTAAATTCTAAGGAAGACTACACTATTTTCATAATTAATTGCATGCATATTCCTAAATTAGTTCATCACTAGAATGGCAGCTTATATTTAGTAAGCAAAGCATCTGTTAAAACTGCAATTTATCTCTGAAGAATGCTTCTGAGTGCAATTGAAACTGATAAATCTGCAAAGGTAAAGACAAGTTCATAGTGTCACATTCAAGCCTAACTTGACAGATGAGGTTCACTGATGTTAGCATAAAATGTGAAGTATTTCCAGATGATGTCTTCACATTTAGGAAAGCAGATAAATAGTTCTGCATGGGTATTGTCCCTTTTCAAATATCCCAGTGAGATCTTACTAACTTAAGCCTAAATTTAATTTCATTCATATCACAATTGTCGTGCTTAATAGGCAATATCTAGTACATAGAAATGAGGCTCACCTCTTTTAACACTTGAACACTGTGTGTGAATCAGGAAGAATCCTTATTAAGAGACTAAAAAGAATAAATGAAAAATATGCAGCAATTTGCTAATGAAAATTGTATCTCTTGTAACTAGCTTTACCAATTCTTTTTAAAAACAGCAACAATGATAAACAGTATGGAAATACTATTGTATTGAATTCTATTGAACTGTAAACCTACTACTAAAATATTAGGTTTAAATGAATGGAAGAGTGGAAGAGGGATGGAGCAGAAATCCACAAAACAGAAAACATTTCATTATGCTGAGTCATATAAAAGAATATTGATTTAAGGTGAATAAAATGATCAACTGTAATCTGATCTATGACTGTTGTGTCAGTGCCCGTGCAGTTCTACAGCAGTGAAGTTGCTGAATTATTATAAAGTTGTGGTACTCTGCAGGCTAGAAATATCAGTGATTCAAGTATCGTATTGGACAATGACTGGATGACTTTTGAAATGTACAGATGTTAAAAAACAGATGGTTAAAAGGGCAAACCATTTGACATGGTAAATTTTAGAAAAACTCAGTTCTTAAAGGATTCTGTTAAGATGATATTTTTGTATGAAAATTTAGATAAAACCCAATAATTTTTAGCTTGCTTGCTTTTCCTCTCTCTTTCCTCATTTTCCCTTTCTCCCCATAATGTTTTAAGATGAAACAAAAATAATACAAAATGTATTTCTAAGTTTCTGTTAAAAAAAAACCCACAGTTTTTTAAAATTAAAGAACCTGGACATTTCCAACAGCTTTTGGCCATTTCCCTGTTGGCATTGGTTCTTCTCAGTGAAAATCAGATTGCATTTAAAAGGAACAAATGAGCAAAACTCAACAACAAGCTCCCAGGTTTGAATTCAATAAATTTTATGCTAATAACTATTATACCACTATCAATGAAACCAGATTCAGGTCTATTGTTTTTAGTTAGTTAACTACAGAAAAAAAACTTATCAAGGTTCCACACCTAGACTATATATCCACTGAAAACTGTCTGTACTTTCTGCATTCTCTGTTCTGCTGATAGTTTAAACCTGTATTAGTACAGGATACTGAGCCCATAGCAATACCTCCTGTGAAGTAATACGGGAAAATGAAGAGGAGACTTCACAAGGATTAAATTTTTCTTTTTATGTCTGCCCATAGCTTTTCTGGCCTCCTTTCAGATGGAATGCATTCTTTGATGGTGTGCAGGAATCAAAGATGACAAAAAGCAAGTCCTGGCTGAATAGCTGACTTTGAAGGAAGATGTCCATCTTACTAAACACATTTGCAATGAGAAGAGTTACGTGTGAACTCTCACTCAATGCCACACTAGCTTTGTCTTTTAGATACACCATAGTGGTAGCAGAAGAGAAAATAAGCAGAGGATCTTCTCTATGGTAATGTAATAACAGTTGGAAGTACAGGTTCTACAGGTTCTTCTGTAGTATCTTGCACTTGTTTATGGTAAGAACAAATGAAAAAATGTTCAGTACAAAGTTTTAATCTGAGCTATTAGATTTTTGCCTCTAGGCTCTGTGGCAGCCAAGTGGAAAACTCTTAGGAGAGGGGCAGAGAATAGGAAGCATTCACCAGAAGTCAGTGTATTATAATCCGTTATCCTGTTTTAGGTCAAGACAAAACAGACCAACATTCAGAAGGCAACGTGGAACAAGTTTAAACAAAGCAGAAGTGGGATATTACCTCTCAAGATCTCCTTTGGTTTAAACAAAGCAGGATGAAGCGAGTTGAGAACTGTTAGTCAGAAATGCCAGTAAAACGATGACTGCCAAAACATTAAAAGATTCCTTTTACTGTAAGAATTCTTTGAATTTTTGCACCTTTTGAAGAGCAGGCTAGTCTAAATCTGAAAAAAAGGGAACCGATTCACCAGTGCCAGAACAGTTAAGTCAATGTAATTGTATAGTAAAGCAATAAATAGTAATAAATATCATAATACAAAAATTATATGTAAAGAGCAGCATGAAACTATTTTAAAAGGAGGGTTCTTTCCCTTTTCTTTTTAAAGAGACATCTTACAATAGCACTGTTGGGATCTATTACTGAGGAATACTAGTATACGGTAGTATACAGTATACAGTAGTATACAGTAGTTTCTTTTTAATGGGAAAACAATAAGAGTCTGAAGTACAAGGAATGAATGGCAAAAGATGATATGTCTTGAAAATTTAGCAGCCATGCTTTTTTTTTTCACTTAAAAGTCTTGAATGTTTGATCTAATTCTTCTAATAACTCTTTATGCAACCCCTAGATTCTAGTAGCTGTTCAAAGTCCCGATGTCCTGTCTTTACCTATTTGTGTCCACACCTAAGTATGCTTGAGAGGCATTTGATATATGCTCATCCAGAGAGCTTTAGCTATGGCCAACTGCAGTCTGCGCAGAAGATTTTAGACACGCCAGTTATCCACAAACACTTTCAATGCTTTTGACAAGGTCCATCTAATTATCACTGTAGCTTCTGTGGTTTGCCTGCATTATATGTCCAGGGATTAACCATAAGGGGACTTTGTTTCATTCTAACTATTTCTTTCCTAATATCACAAGACAGTGGGATAAAAAAAAGGAAGAGAAACTTGGGCAGAACCAACCTTCTACCCTTTGTCTACCTGTCTTCTTCCAGAACCTCCTTGCCCCTGGAGTTGGCAGATGACACATGCTGGTACAGGGAACACTTACTTTTGCAGATTTGGTCAGCATGCACAAAATGATATGCTCTCTCTTTTTGACTCCAATTCTGGCACAACCTAGACTTTCCTCCATCATTACTTTGGCTTTTGACATAAGAGAGATCTCAGTTGCCCACTCTCTGTAGGAACCCATAGGCCTCATTAAGAAGACTAGACCTAACCTGGAGGGTCTCTGGAGTTTCACACATCTAGGGGAAAAAAAGGGGATGATGGTGTTCAGCTGTTGAATAAATCTTTCCCCTTGTCACTGCCACAGGAGGTAAGCCATATGGCATCAAACATCATCTGTGTAATTCCTAGCAAACATTAAAACCCTTATTTGGGTCAATACAAAATATTCCTCACGAGTGCTTTGGCCAAATCGTTGAACTACACCAGATGTTTGCAAACTTATACATCGTCACAGTGTTTACTTCTCTTACAATTTCTGCACTCTTATTCTAACATGGTGATTTTGAAAATATTTACTAGGAAATGGAACCTGTCCTATTGCACCAATGAGGCCGGGACAGATACATTTTTTTCAATATGAGTCAGTTTTTTTCTCATCAGATCTGGCAATGGTGGATCTCGGGCCCAAGTCTATAAAAGGGGATCAGAGGATGTAGGAAGAATCACACTATCATTCTAAGTCATGTAATTAAACAGCAGTTCTCTCTTGTTAAAAATGGGGCAAGCAAACAGTAAGTCCAGTCATGTTTGCTGACATACTTCTCAGTCCCAGTGAAACCATCCTATGAGATTCCTCTATGGCTCACAAGCCCTCTGTCCTGCCTGGCATGCTGGCACCGATGGGGCAACCCAGTGAATGACAATTAATTAGTACTGAGCTTGTTATAGAAAAGGCATTTTGCTCCTGAAGACAATGTGGCATGATATGAGGGTATAGGGGTTAGAACATGCCTTTGCAGTAATATCTTGATGAGTATACATTGGCAATTAAAGTTGGTCCAAACTGGGGTTCTCCAGAGTGCCATTTCACCTAGATTGCCTATGAGTATGTCCTGGGATCTCTAACACTTGGACAGCTCTGGAGTTTCCTCCACACTGTACCAATCAAGTCACTCTTATAATGCCCCAGAAGTGATCCAAAGATAAGGCACCATTGAAAATTACAGAATTTTACCTATGGAGTTTCACAGGGGTACACTTGCAGGAGTGCATATGCAATCACTGGGACACAAATGGCTGTTTCTGAATCATGCTGCTTTTTTGTCCTCTCTGTAGAATATTACCACATATTCTGCACTTAATTTTCAGCAATAATATCTAGCATACCCAATAGATAAGGATGCTCAGTGCCTTCTTACTGGTACATTAACAGGATCCAATTTTCGGACAGCACATGCAAAGATATTACTTACTTCAGTGGATGGACATAACAATCAAGACTAAAATTTTCTTTGGGAAGGAAAACAAAACAATGAAGGACAGATTATCAGAACTGCTGAGTGAGTCTAAGGTATTCTGTACAGGCAAGGGTGCCTAGACACTCTTCAGAGTTAAATGTCTGTCAGGAAAGTGCCTTTCAAATAAAAAATAATGAAACTTCCTAAAGGATCTCACGCATTTTTTGAGTGTGTGGTGGAAAGAATATACAGAATCATTAAGCAGTGCCTATCACCACCATCAAGAGAAACAGCTGACAGACTTTTTTCTGAGAACACCAGCCTGACCACATGTCAAGGCATACCATTTCAAACCCAGTAAGATTAAGTTACTCTCTCAAAGCTTTAAAACCACATGGTGGAATTCCTGATAAAAATGTTAAAAAGATACATTGGTTTGAGAGGGCTAAAACTGCTATCATGAATAGCTTGATAAATAAGAATACATGAGTTCTTTGTTTTCTTCAGTTAAACAACATATGTTTTCTTAACCATCTAGTGAAGAGCAACTATAAATACTAGGAAAATCTGCTTTGGTCAAATCCATTAAGCTTGAGCACACATCCCTAGGGGGTTATTGATTATCTCTTAGCCTACCTTTCAAAGCTGATCATTACATTTGTTACTTGGGAAATCTATCCCACTTAACATGTTGGCCTGATTCAGGCTTTTGAGCACCCTATAGTCATTCAATTAGAACTAGTTAACACAAATAGGCTTTTAAAGAAAAAGAATTGTATAAGATTATGTGGTCCAAATTCTAATCCTGTTACTTGAATTTCCTCATAGGAAAGATTTATTCTTACAGTCTTAGCAAAACTCTATTCATAAAACACTTTATTTGGAAAAAAGACATAAAAATAAATTGCTTTGCTGGCCCACCTAGGATTAAAGCCTGAGGAATCAATATTCCTTTGTTTTATGTGTGTTGTGGTCTGATAGTCATTTTTCTTTTATGCTAGTGAACTGCATTTTGAAAGCTTTTTCAACTATTAACCCTGACAAACAGGCCTCTGACTTCTGATACTGCCCAAGGAACCTGATTTCCTCCAGATTTAATACATTGATTTACAAGGCACCACAACATAGAGAGTCCTATTAAAGGAAAACTAATTTAATAAAATTTGTCAATATTCTACCTAGACCAGCTTATAAAGAAAAAATCACTTTTAGAAAGTGTGCCTTAAATGGAGTTTTATAATGGATAAAGAGTCAGATCACTTCAATCTTGAACCTGAACAGAACAGACAAAAGCATTCTGTTCCTATTTGGATTGCTTTGAAGTAGTTTATGTTGTCCATGGCATCTACCTGGGAACAATGACTCAGTTCCACTTAAAATTAATTTTAAGTGAATGAATATATCTCTGTGTGTTTTCACACTGTCCAGGTCATTTCTTCACCCATAAACCTCCAATATACTCAATTCAGAGTCCTAATCTTCTTTCCTGCACAGGTCTCCATCCAAGAACATCTTGCCAACAGTCCGAAAGGCTATTGAATTCAACAACTGTATGGATACATAAACTTCACAAGGTTCAGAAAGGCACGCATCATGCTGGCTGGGGCTAAAGAAAGCAGGAGAATGGGGAGAAAAAGAACGGAAGTGATGGAGAATTGTTAGCTACCCTGTTAATGCTTATTAGTCACCCACCTTTACTGTTCAAATGTACAAAAAGCTTCTAAACCACAGGAAAGACACATTACTTAAAGAACACAATGCCTTGATCAAAAATTATTTTCTTTCTTTATTCGATAAGAGAGATTCTCATGAATCACACAACATGGCATCCATTTAGCCAGCAAGGTTAATTCTCAGATGAGAAAGAGTTGGGTACTTTTCAGTTCTAGAGTTTTCAAAGAGCAGATTATCCCTGCATGAAATCTAAAGAGCACATATAATAAATAAAAGACTAACAGCCTTTCAAAATCATACATTTCCATTTTGAAAAAATAGCAACATTGCAATTCTAACCCCAGGTCCTGTTTATCCAAAGACTATCTAAAGCACCACTGCATGGAGATTACAAAAGCTACAGATCCAGGCTTTACTATGACTCTTACATGGAATTTGTCTGAACTTGTTTCTACTTACACAGCAGGCCTCATGAGATATTTTCAGGTTTGCTAGAGTGGCTTTTCTTCTTTCTGCCATGCACTTCACTGGACACCATTGCAGATCAACCTCTTTTTCAATCCTTAAGCTTATTTAATTAATGAATTTTCTGGATTTTACTTATCTGAAGCAACATATGGGTATCATCTCCAATTGTAACACAATCCCAAACCTATCAACTGAAAGACCTATGTTACAACTTGTGTAGGGCATAGGCCAGATCCATCCCAATCAGTTGAAAAATTAAACCTTGCTTTGTTTCTTCTGCTTGTTGCTCTTAATTTTACTGCTGCTGATGATTTTCTTGTTTAAAAAGATCTTCATCCATTATTTTAATCAATACAAAGGGGCATTAATAGGAAAACAGGAAATACAAAGTTTTAAAGGCTTGTTGAGAGCTCCAGACTCAATCTCCAAATGATGAGAACTCATGCCAATTTTCACCTGTTAAAGTTATATGTGCATCTTGATTTTCAAAAATTTATAAGCAACTAAAAATAAAGATTTTCAATAGTAAAGGTAAGTAAGCAATACTGCCATTCAAATTTTTAATTTATTCTTAGATTTGCCCACAAAAAGTAGGTCAATAGAAACCTGCTATATTTAATTGATTTTCCTATCTTCCTAACATAATATGCTTCTGTAATTCTTAGTTGGTTAAAAGCAGTTTTGATTGTTAAGCTTCAGTAAAACTGTGTGACTTGATAGTAAGTCTTACACTTAAGTGTAAGCACTTACACTTGTGTGTAAATACAAAAATAGTTAGAGAACTGGTTCTGTATTTGCATAAGCCTCAAAAATATAACTAGTGATATTATTTGAATCAGAAACTTGCTGAAAACAAAAGGACAGTAGTTTGATTCTAAATATTATCTCTATAATTCAGAATGGTGAGACACTATCTCATTTCACTTAGATGGAATAAATTGACACTGTGGAAAACTTCAAATCATCTAAATACGCAAAGGGATTAAGAAACAGTAGAGTATCCTAAACTGCTGAGTCCAGCTGGCTGACAGGTATAACTTGGTAGACATCAAAGGAAGAATGCTATGGTTTTGAACTTAAATGTAGAAAAATCACAGGATTATCTGCATCTGTGATTCAACTCCCATGCTGTTTTGAAATGTGTAGAGGAGTATGCCCTTTAACAGAAAACAGAGTAACTCCACACATACTACTTCTTTATGCTACTGATAAGATTATTTATTTAACTGCTAGCTTTTTACCATCTATTGCATAAATACGATGCTATACTGGTAAAGTGTTCGCGTTTCAAATTATTGAACAAATACCTGCATGTTGCTGAATTTTTCTTTCAAGAATATCTATCGTTTTAAAATGATGCCCAGAAAACACAGAAATACTAAAAAGTATGTGAAAAGAGCAAAGAAAGAGAATCTATAAATCTAGCTGAACATTTCATACTTGGTATTGCTTAATACACCTTATGATCTTTAAGGGATAACCACAGTGTCCTAGGTTAAATTATACAATGGTATTTGAAAACTATAGCACTATGGGGCATTGCTGCATTCTTATTTTCATAAATCACTGTGTTTTAATACAATTGAGAACTTCTTAGACCCTCTGTATACACAAAATTTTCTGTGACAAATGTACAGTACAAGAACTATAGCTTTACACTTGGCTTCTAATAGAAAAGCTTTGGTATTATCATTGGATTAGTGCTAGATTAATTTTCCAGTTCTTCTTCTACTCTGTAGGAATTCAAGTAGCCCAGGTACCTCATAGGTACCACTGAGGTGCCACCTATTCTTGATAAATTAATATGAGGCCTTAAATCTTCTATCTTCTGTAACAATACTGTGTATTTTTGCAATGGTTTAACCTCAGCTGGCAACTGAGCACCACACAGCCACTCGCTCACTCCCCTGCCCCCAGTGGGATGGGGGAGAGAATCAGAAGTGTAACAGTGAGAAAACTCGTGGGTTGAGATAAAAACAGTTTAATAATTGAAATAAAATAAAATCCTAATAATAATAACAATAATAATAATAAAAATATACAAAGCAAGTGATGCACGACGCAATTGCTCACCACCCACCGACCGATGCCCAGCCAGTCCCCGAGCAGCAGCCCCCCCGCGGCCAGCTTTCCCCCAGTTTATGTACTGAGCATGATGTCACATGTTCTTTAAATAATGTCTCTTTCCTGTGGTTTAGAAGCTTTTTGTACATTTGAACAGTAAAGGTGGATGACTTTTCTATTAATTCCCCTTTGTATTGATTAAAATAATGGATGAAGATCTTTTTAAACAAGAAAATCAGCAGCAGCAGTAAAATTAAAAGCAACAAGCAGAAGAAACAAAGCAAGGTTTAATTTTTCAACTGATTGGGATGGATCTGGCCTATGCCCTACACATGGTATGGAATGTCCCTTTGGCCAGTTTGGGTCAGCTGTCCTGGCTGTGCCCCCTCCCAGCTTCTTGTGCACCTCCAGCCTTCTCAGTCGGTAGAGCATGGGAAGCTGAAAAGTCCTTGGCTAGTGTAAGCACTACTTAGCAACACCTAAAACATTGGTGTGTTATCAACATTATTCTCATACTAAATCCAAAACACTGTACCAGCTACTAGGAAGAAAATTAACTCTATCGCAGCCAAAACCAGGACAATGTTCCATTACTTCCATGTTTGACATTTACTTTTTAAAATGTCACAATGCACTCTTTGCAGTTAAGAATCTTTGGCCCAATTTCGCATTAAAAGGTCAGTGTTTAATCTATCAGTCAGAGAAACCATAGTGTAACTGTGGGATTTATGGTCTCTTTGCTGGATTAGCCTAAGTAGGAACAGCCCTCAGCAGGATGGCATGGACACAGAGTCTGAGGAGAAATCCACTGGGGGAAAAACTAGACCTTGCAAAGAAACACTGGAGCAACCTATGTAAGGAAAGCACAAGAGAGGGGAAAAGGCATTTCTTCCTTTTCACTGGGCATTTTGTAGTGCTTATGTGGCCTAGTGCAGTGTTGTGCAAAGATACCCAACTACTACAAAAATAAGCCATGCAGTCAGTGCATCACTCCACCTAGGCTAACATGACACCCAGAGAAAGGGTTACCTTGAACATTTCTGCATGGCATGTTATGATGCTAGATCATACCAGCTGAGCAGATATAGTATCATATCCACAGTTAAAATATCAGGCTTTATCTAGATATAACATTAACTTTTCACTATAGAAGAAAACTGGTCTCTCGTAATACATCTATGACACTACATAAAACAAAAGGCCAGGGGGGTAAGTTGGATCATCAGGGCCCTCTCAATGCCAAGACCTCCGTTAACAACCTGCTTTCCTGCATCACACTGGCCTGTCTCAACAAGCTTTCCCCCTGGACAATGCCTAGGCACAGCTGGGACTGCATATGCTAAAGACAGTTCCCAGTAGTCAGTACAGAAGAGGAAAGACCAAGTTTGGGCTCCTTTCTCTCTGCGTAATCCTCCAGCAGTATTCCTGTAGGGATTTAATACCTTAAACATCCCCATATGCCTGCATGCCACATCCCACGGCATACAACACATATTCTGAGTTTCACACAGTCCTCACATTATTTCATGCTATTGACACTTCAAAATGACTCCCTCCACCCAAATGTACACACAATTATAATTTTGTCTTGGGCTACTGATGTCTGGAAGAAAAATGGGGCCAAATGTTATGTATATCAGGGAATGACCTCTGTCTCTGTTTTATTAGAAGTACAGAAATAGTGCCAGATACCAGTGTTCAGTAATTACTTGCTCTTTTACCAGATACTATTTATAAGTACAACAATGTAATATGTGTAGGTCAGCCAGACCATCTTTTCTGTGTATATGCACTTGGGAGGTCAGTCATGGGTTTAGAAAAAGGAATGTACTAAGTGGCTTTTGAAACAATTTTAAGAATTACTGAAAAATCTTTTTACCATTTTTACTATTTAAAGAATAGTCCTCCACCCTCTCTCTGATCTTCTGCTGGCATACATTATAATATCACTATCAGAGAAAGAAAATGATCTAGAAATATTTTTGAAACCATTTTGTTGTGAAGCATAACACAGATAGCATGGTATTCAGGAATGCTTTTGCTTTGACGGGATAGCACAGATGTAGGACTATGTACAGCTGTATGCTCTTTATGCTAAGGAACTTAAAATGGTTCAGCAAACTTTTACTTCAGAATATGTACTGCGTCATGCAGCAGATCAGGGCCTCACACAGGGTTGAGGAAAACGGGGTAAATCTGAAGTATAGTGCTTATATCGGTAAGCATCCCAGAACTCAAGTATGTTACAACATATGGGTTTCACTCAACAGCGTGGCAGCAGTGACAGCACGTCATGACAAAGCTGTAAAGCTGTAGCCAGCGATAATGAAAATGCCTAATATCAGGTACTATTATTTAAAGGATTATAGCTCATCACCATTGTTACTAGACAAAAACCTCTGATGGTACGATACTTGACACTAATTCTGGTAGCTTGTTATTACTGGTTTTAACTATGAAAGGCACATAATGAGTGAATGAGGGCACCAGCTGTATATGCAAGCTGACAGAACATCCCTTTTTGTGAGAGTGTTTTGGAAATCCTACCAGTTTTCACATGAGTGCTTATATCATTTTTGTCAAGGAGAAATTCCTGGGTAAAGCCAGAGAACAAGTGAGACTGTTACTCTAAAATATCAGTTTAATTGCCAGATCACTGTAAGAGATGACAAACTTAAACCTCAGCTTCCCATATGTCCTGGTTTCGGCTGGGATAGAGTTAATTTTCTTTCTAGTAGCTGGTACAGTGCTGTGTTTTGGGTTTAGGATGAGAATAATGTTGATAACACACCCATGTTTTACTTGTTGCTAAGTAGTGCTTACACTAGTCAAGGACTTTTCAGCTTCCCATGCTGAAAAGGCACGGAGGTGCACAAGAAGCTGGGAGGGGGCACAGCCAGGACAGCTGACCCAAACTGGCCAAAGGGACATTCCATACCATGTGACGTCATGCTCAGTACATAAACTGGGGGAAAGCTGGCTTGGGGGGGCCGCTGCTCGGGGACTGGCTGAGCATCAGTCGGCAGGTGGTGAGCAACTGCATTGTGCATCACTTGCTTTGTATATTTTTATTATTGTTATTATTATTAGGATTTTATTTTATTTCAATTATTAAACTGTTTTTATCTCAACCCATGAGTTTTCTCACCGCTACTCTTCTGATTCTCTCCCCCATCCCACTGGCGGCGGGGGAGTGAGCGGCTGTGTGGTCCTCAGTTGCCAACTGAGGTTAAACCATGATAATCCTTTTTGGCATCCAACGTGGGGCACAAAGGGTTGGAGATAATAACAGATTAACCAGAGCGCATTAAGGAATTTATATCTGTTAATAGCTGTGGGTCACAATTTTGATTCATCTGTTCTCAATATTAGTTTATCTGATCTGCATCATGTTTTTTTTTTGCTGTACGTGTTAAAGATCAGTGTTGGTTTTTACAGTTTGCTGTGGTCTGCAGTGATTAGTGATGTTTTGCTTGGGACGTTTGTTATTAAAACACTGGCCTTGAGCTTAATCTAGTATTTGAGCTTTATACTGAAGCCATTACTGTACTTCGGGTACCATTTCGTGGAGACTAACAGTAGACTATCGTGGCCTGAATGAAGTCATGCTGCCGCTGAGTGCTGCCATGCTGGACATGCTAGAACTTCAATATGAACTGGAGTCAAAGGCAGCCAAGTGGTATGCCATACTTGATATCGCTAATGCGTTGTTCTCAATCCCTTTGGCAGCAGAGTGCAGGCCACAGTTTGCTTTCACTTGGAGGGGCGTCCAGTACACCTGGAACTGACTGCCCCAGGGGTGGAAACACAGCCCCACCATTTGCCATGGACTGATCCAGACTGGACTGGAACAGGGTGAGGCTCCGGAACACCTGCAGTACATTGATGACATTATCGTGTGGGGCAACACAGCAGAAGAGGTTTTTGAGAAAGGGAAGAAAATAGTCCAAATCCTGCTGAAAGCTGGTTTTGCCATAAAACAAAGTAAGGTCAAGAGACCTGCACAGGAGATCCAGTTTTTAGGAATAAAATGGCAAGATGAATGTCGTCAAATCCCAATGGATGTGATCAACAAAATAACAGCCATGTCTCCATCAGCTAGCAAAAAGGAAACACAAGCTTTCTTAGGCATTGTGGGGTTTTGGAGAATGCATATTCCAAATTACAGTCTGATTGTAAGCCCTCTCTATCAAGTGACCTGGAAGAACGATTTCAAATGAGACCCTGAGCAATGACAAGCCTTTGAACAAATTAAAGAGGAGACAGCTCATGCAGTAGCCCTTGGGCCAGTCTGGGCAGGACAAGATGTAAAAAATGTGCTTTACACTGCAGCCGGGAAGAATGTCCCTACCTGGAGCCTCTGGCAGAAAGCACCAGGGGAGACTCGAGGTCGACCCCTAGGGTTTTGGAGTTGGGGATACAAAGGATCTGAGGCCCGCTATACTCCAACTGAAAGAGAGATATGAAGGGGTTCGAGCTGCTTTGGAAGTGATCGACACTGACGCACACTTCCTCCTGGCACCCCGACTGCTGGTGCTGGGCTGGATGTTGAAAGGGAGGATCCCCTGTACACATCATGTAACTGATGCTACGTGGAGTAAGTGGGTCACACTGATCGCACAACAGGCTCGAATAGGAAACCCCAGTTACCCAGGAATCCTGGAAGTGATCATGGATTGGCCAGAGGGCAAAGATTTTGGAATATCGCCAGAGGAGGAGGTGACGCGTGCTGAGGAGGCTCCAAAGTATAATAGACTACCAGAAAATGAGAAGCAATATGCCCTGTTCACTGATGGGTCCTGTCGTCTTGTGGGAAAGCATCGGAGGTGGAAAGCTGCTGTATGGAGTCCCATGCGACAAGTTGTAGAAACTGCTGAAGGAGAAGGTGAGTTGAGCCAATTTGCAGAAGTAAAGGCCATCCAGCTGGCTTTAGACATTGCTGAATGAGAAAAGTGTCCAGTACTTTATCTCTGCGCTGACTCATGGATGGTGGCAAATGCCCTGTGGGGGTGGTTACAGCAATGGAAGCGGAGCAACTGGCAGCACAGAGGCAAACCCATCTGGGCTGCTGTGTTGTGGCAAGATATTGCTGCCCGGGTGGAGAACCTGGTTGTAAAAGTCCGTCACGTAGATGCTCACGTACCCAAGAGTCAGGGCACTGAAGAACATCAAAACAACCAGCAGGTGGATCAGGCTGCTAAGACTGAAGTGGCTCAGGTGGATCTGGACTGGCAACATAAGGGTGAAATATTTATAGCTTGGTGGGCCCCTAGGCACCTCAGGCCATCAAGGAAGAGATGCAACATACAGATGGGCTCGTGATTGAGGGGTGGACTTGGCCATGGACACTATTGCGCAGGTTATCCATGAATGTGAAACATGCGCTGCAATCAAGCAAGCCAAGCGGTTAAAGCCTCTCTGGTATGGAGGACGATGGCTGAAATATAAATATGGGGAGGCCTGGCAGATCGATTATATCACACTCCCACAAACCCGCCAAGGCAAGAGCCATGTGCTTACAATGGTGGAGGCAACCACCGGATGGCTGGAAACATATCCCGTGCCCCATGCCACCACCCGGAACACTATCCTGGGCCTTGAAAAACAGGTCTTACGGTGACAGGGCACCCCAGAAAGAATTGAGTCAGACAACGGGACTCATTTTCAAAACAACCTCATATACACCTGGGCCAAAGAGCACGGCATTGAGTGGGTGTATCGCATCCCCTATCATGCACCAGCCTCCGGAAAAATTGAACGATACAATGGACTGTTAAAGACTACACTGAGAGCAATGGGTGGCGGGACGTTCAAACATTGGGACATACATTTAGTAAAGGCCACCTGGTTAGTCAACACTAGGGGATCTGCCAATTGAGCTGGCCCTGCCCAGTCAGAACTTTTATGTCCTGTAGATGGGAATACAGTCCTTGTAGCGCACATAAAAAATATGCTGGGGAAGACAGTCTGGGTTATTCCTGCCTCGGGCAAAGGCAAACCCATCCGTGGGATTGCTTTTGCTCAAGGACCTGGGTGCACTTGGTGGAAAATACGGAAGGATGGGGAAGTCCGATGTGTACCTCAAGGGGATTTGATTTTGCGTGAGAATAGCCAATTATTTGAACCTGATGATGTTAATTGCTACATAATATTATATGACATACCAATGATATTACAATAAGAACTGCCCAGGTTAATTGAAGTTCGATGAAACCGAGCAAAGCACAGCGATGATGGAACTAGAACTGACTTCAACATGAAACAATCCAACACCGTGTACCATCTCCATCTTTCCTGCCCTGAAAGATTATCATGACAGATGCAGCCCAAAGTCATGGACTAAATGAACTCAACAAACATTTTAGAGGGATGGCCCATAGACTAAGGGAATGATATCTGTGCGTATATATATCAAAAAACAGGAAAAGGGGTGGTGATTAATGGGAATGTATTTGAAAGTGGGGGACCTGGGCATTATATAGATGGTATATAATAAGGGGTGGATACTGTCCTGGTTTCGGCTGGGATAGAGTTAATTTTCTTTCTAGTAGCTGGTACAGTGCTGTGTTTTGGGTTTAGGATGAGAATAATGTTGATAACACACCGATGTTTTAGGTGTTGCTAAGTAGTGCTTACACTAGCCAAGGACTTTTCAGCTTCCCATGCTCTACCGACTGAGAAGGCTGGAGGTGCACAAGAAGCTGGGAGGGGGCACAGCCAGGACAGCTGACCCAAACTGGCCAAAGGGACATTCCATACCATGTGACGTCATGCTCAGTACATAAACTGGGGGAAAGCTGGCTGGGGGGGGGCCACTGCTCAGGGACTGGCTGGGCATCGGTCAGTGGGTGGTGAGCAATTGCATTGTGCATCACTTGCTTTGTATAATTTTCTTAGTAGTAGTAGTAGTAGTATTTTATTTTATTTCAATTATTAAACTGTTTTTATCTCAACCCACGGGTTTTCTCACTGCTACCCTTCCGATTCTCTCCCCCATCCCACCAGGGGCGGGGGAGTGAGTGAGCAGCTGTGTGGTGCTCAGTTGCCGACTGAGGTTAAACCACGACACCATATACTAGGGGAGTGTTTTGTATTTTATACTCTTCAATAATGGTGTTCTCTCTGTAACCCCTGTTTGTAGCCACTATATTTTTCTGTAAGTAATGTCAGGAGACATTTCCTTCCGTAAGCCAAGTCCTAGCAACTGAACTGTAGTCACTTTCTCTGACTTTTCCTGTCAAAAAAACTAAGGCTAAGGACAACACAGACCAAGAATATCTGAAAGCTCACACACATTTGTAGAGTGGAAGGACTGTCACCCATGCACTCCATTTCTCATTTTCAGAGCCCAGGGCTGAGCTTGTCACTTTCAGCAGGCCTCACTCAAGACCTCTGTCTTTCTGCTGACGCTCAGGCCATGAGTTCACAAAGCTCAGTGGTGACATACTATGGATTTTCACTAATTTTTGTCGGAGTTCAGCATGTCTGGAAGCAGGACATTTGAAGCATTGCAGCCCTGAGCATTTGGATAACATTATGGTGCAATAATGTCTTGAGAAAAATTCACCAAATCATCTTTTAAGTGACAGACAATATTTTGAAATTGCGGTTTTCTCAGTACAAGCATCCTAAAAACTACACTACAAACAAGGGATATGTCTTATGTGAAGTTCTTTGGATCTGTGCTTCCAAAAGCACAGTGATAAAGGAAGGAATGGTTGGATTCTCAGATAAAACTAATACACTATCTGGGGCATCTGAATTACACAGCATAGCTTTTCTAAGAGAAAAAGAACAGAAAATAAAACCAACTCATATTGTTATTATTATTTATATGCAATTTGTCATTTTTAAAGAAAATAAGACAATTATAATTTTCTAGTCTGAACTAGATATTGCAAAAGAACTTAACATAAGTTTTGTATCAAGCCAGTAGCACACAATTCATTTGGCATGTACTAGAAAGACATTCAAATGATTGAATGGATAAAGAACTAAAAATCTGCCATCCATCTCCCATCATAATTGTTTACAGACTCAACTAAGCCACTGATAAATGTTGAAATAATTTGCAATCAGTATCACACAGTATCAAATTTCTGATAGTCTAAACCCAAACTAAAATAAAAACAGTCCCTTCAGAGACAGACTGTCAAATTCGAGTGTGCCATATAAAAAAAATAATTTTCATAAGCTATAAATTCCATAAATTTGACACACTTCTTAACTACAAAATAAACCAATTGCCACTATTTGTCTATTTTTATATCAGAAATTCAGACCCAAAGCAAGCTTTGAACAGCTCTCAACCTGATAAAAATGTAATCTATTTATACATAGAGATATTACCTGACTCTATCACAAGGATGGCTGAACAGTCCATTTCATCAGCCAAGGTGACCTTGCCAGCAGCCTGTCTATAAAGACAGGTGGTAGCTACTTACTCCCAAGGCCTGCCTCTCCCTTCCACGTTTTGTGGCTGGAAGCATTTTGGACATGATAAACACTCCTCTCGCTCTCCAGGTTTGATATTAATAAGGTTATATTAAAAACTCTCTGCTACTTTGACACAGCCCACGTTTTTTAATGACCTCCCCAGCATTCAGTCAACGAGTGAAATTGGAATCTCTCAAAGCGCTCATCCAGAGGCTGACCAGGGTGAACATACACACCTAACCTATACTTTCTAATATATAACTTATTGAATCACATTATCTGGAGTAGTGAGATGCGCTTGTAGTGACATTAACCTTATCACAAGATTAGCTACAGCACTGTGACTAGAGGTCTATTGGAAGTAATTTGTCTTGTTTTGACCTGTCATGAGATCACTTAATAGGAAACTAAATAGGCCACAGAGCTTAGCACACTTTCAGACAATTCAGCTGTTTGTGGTTACAGCAATGTATCCTTTTGTCTGAGACAATGCCTTCTAGGCACTCCACTTGCTCACCCTTTGGTATGCTTTGATCTTCACTTTGGTATGTTTTTATACATATCTTATTCCCCTAAGCCTTGAAGGGGCATAAACCTTATTTCTAAAATGAAAATGGAAAATGTTTTGCAATTGCTTTAATTGATTTTGTCTGAGATCTAACAGATGGACACGCAAAACACATTTAAAACTTGAAGCTGACCAACTGGAAGACCTTGGGAAGGGAGTGAAGGACTGTCTGATAATTCATTTCCACAAGCCTCATAAAGAAACAGAGACAGTATCAATCCAGACAATCAGAACTAACAATGGAAGAGGCAGAAATGGCATCACATCTTTCTATTTACAAGCAAAGCACAACTGAAAATTTACCATCATTAAATAAAGAAGAAAGTTTATTGGCAATCAGTTATTGTGTTTTCACTCTGACAGACTGGGTGGGTATGAACCTATCTACAATGAAAGAATCTTCTTTTCATCCTTCTTAACTAGGAGTAGTGCTGCTATACAGTATCCAAGACTGTTGTAGACCAACAGTATCTATTTAACCCTAAGAAAATTGCAGAGCAGGTAGTGACCACCATTGCTTTTCCAATCTTCTGTTCTCACCCATACTTCTTTTTCCTTAGCAACTGAAATACTAACAAAGCAAGGAGTAATTCTGTACCTGTCTGTTGTGATTTAACCCCAGCCGGCAACTAAGCACCACACAGCCGCTCGCTTGCTCTCCCCCAGTGGGAAGGGGGAGAGAATCAGAAGAGTAAAAGTGAGAAAACTCATGCATTGAGATAAAGACAGTTTAATAGGTAAAGCAAAAGCCTCGCACACAAGCAAAGCAAGACAAGGAATTAATTCAGTACTTCCCATCGGCAGGCAGGTGTTCAGCCATCTCCAGGAAAGCAGGGCTCCATCACACTTAACCGTTACTTCCAAAGACAAACACCATCACTCTGAACATCCCCCCCTTTCTTCTTCTTCCCCCAGCTTTATATGCTGAGCATGATGTCTTATGGTGTGGAATATCCCTTTGGTCAGTTGGGGTCAGCTGTCCCAGCTGTGTCCCCTCCCAACTCCTTGTGCACCCCCAGCCTACTCGCTGGTGGGGTGGGGTGAGAAGCAGAAAAGGCCCTGAC
The DNA here is from genome assembly GCF_965638725.1 of Aptenodytes patagonicus. Taxonomy (NCBI): domain Eukaryota; kingdom Metazoa; phylum Chordata; class Aves; order Sphenisciformes; family Spheniscidae; genus Aptenodytes; species Aptenodytes patagonicus. Next base: position 140,518,733 of record NC_134950.1, read on the forward strand.
GCTGTGTAAGCACTGCTCAGCAGTAACGAAAACATCCCTGTATTATCAACACTGTTTTCAGCACAAATCCAAAACATAGCCCCATACTAGCTCCTATGAAATCTATCCCAGCCAAAACCAGGACACTGTCCCATTGCCACGGTCCATGTTAAGGCCAGCAGTGAAGAATCTAGTGTAACTTCCTATAGCAAACCCCTTGAGCAATCCAGTTACTTCACGTAGCATTTTCCTATGCTATTTTGAAAAGCATTACAACCAGACACTAGGAAAAGGGTAGCAGCTTTCTCCCAGGTAAAACTTGCATAACATTGCTGAAATCTAACCTCAGAAAAAGTGGCAAGACTAACATTTGTCAAGCAGAAGCTAGATCTGTACTGGTAAATTGAACACGACCAGGGCATGTGCTCAAGATGCTGAAAGGTCATTGCTCATATGATTAAATTTTTGGAACAGCCTTTGGCATGCTTATGATTCACAACTACACTTTCCTAAACAATTCCCAGATGGCATTTTTCAGGTAACGTTTCCAAAAAGCAGCAGAGATGAAACCATGCCATTTTGGCATACTTCTCTGGCATAGTCTCTGGGCATTATGCCACCAGGGTCACACCTGCACACTCTCATACCAGCTCTGCAGCAATGTAGAAGGCATGGCATTGTGATATTAAAAAATGTCCCATTTCTGAGATCTCCCATTTTTCAAGATATGCTCACTCAGACAGTGAGGACCAAGGTGTCTCGCCCAGGAAAGAGGTATGTTTACTATCACCCAAAACGAGCTGGGGAAGATGAGAGAAGGATCTGACTCTGACTGAATCATCTCTACTACCTATGCTGAGCCTGTGGTTGGAGACTACCACACAGCCACTACCATATACAGGGGTTAATTTAAAAGTTAAAGCTGCCTTACTCGGAGCACGAGACTGACAAAGTCATAAGTTCAGCATAACTGGAGCAGGTTTCCACCATACTGCTCACACTCCACAACCAAGTCAGAGGCACACTGCGGCTACAGTTCTGCCTCCCCCTCTCCTTGTCCAACTGAAGCATTTTTGAATATGAAGATTGGTGCAGAGGTGCTGAGACAAGCCCCTCTGCATGAGCATCTCAGCAGCCCTCCGGCATCTAGCCTGGCAGAAGCAACTATCTGTTGCTGAGCAGACACCCGACTGATCATTGGTCTGCTCTTGACAGATACAAGAGCCAGGAGGATACACACCCAGGAGGATACACACCCAGTCCTTCTCAAAGTTTTTTTCATATAATTAAATATAATGTTTATACAAATAAAGCTTGCACATAATTCAGATTTGTGTTATAGTTTTGTAAAAAGAAGTCACTAAGACTATTGGCTGGTAAGATAAGAGCTGTTTAAGAGTCCATGTCAGGATGGCACCTGTAAGAAGTATGGATGGTGAGAGCTTTGATTTTGTGAGTTTGTGTGGCAAAGAGAAAGTATTTTGTAAAAATCCCTCTCTCTAAAGTCTGAAGGGAGAAAATGGAGAGATGTCATTGAGACGCATAATAGATATATAGAGAAACAAAACAGGAGCTGTGGAAAATGCTAAAATCAGATGGTGAGAGTTTAAAGTGCAGTGACTGGAGGAAAGAGGAAGGGCTGTGGGTACCTGCTAGAAGTAGATTGGCAGTGTGTGGTACAGACAGGGGATTTAGAGACAAGCAAAACCCAGAGAGCTCTGAGAGAGCAGGACTGTTTTTCAAATGCTGCGGAAGTGAGGATGGTAGGAGAGAATCAGGATCTATATTGTGGTGGTTCCTGGCCCATGAGGCATCATCAACACTGTTGGTGAATAAGACTCCTCACCGTATGGTCTGTTTATTGGCCATAAGTAACCTCCAACATAACTCTGCCTGCTGTAGACTTCCCAACCTAAAACCTGTTGCCTACTGACCAGTAAGAGTCCATAATAGCAAGGCTACAGAGATGGCAACCATCTTCTCCACAGTGAAAGGGCTTGTATAATACGGTGCTTCAGTGGTGGATGGCAGGTGCCAGGTTGTGTGGAAAGTGAAAGTGGGCTCCATCCGAAGGTTCAGCACCTTGTGCATACCAGAGTACAATCTCCCCTGTAACATGAAGTTTGGCCTCAACCTTCTTTCCAAGACAAACACCTAAGCTCTGCTTCCTGCCATTGACTTGAGCTGAAATGTCTGCACGCCACCAAGACCCCCTTTCTCCACATAGCTGATGACCAGAACTAGGTACCTGACCTACATGGTGTGAAGACTATCAGCTCTTCTAGCTGCAGTTTGAAGGAAAAGGTCCCCAGCATAGTCCTGAGAAGGTATCCAAAACTGTCTGCTATAAGAAGCAGGGCTTCAGGTGCCTGAACATCCTGAAATGGATTGGTAGCAGCTGCAAACAACATATAACGGCAATTTGTTATACAGAGACTGTAAATCTGAAGGCATAGATCATAGGGCTTTTTCTTATATACCTGAAGGCATAACAAAGTCATCAGGAAGATGAAAGGGAGCAAGGCATGTATGATAGCCAAACATGTAGATGAGTAGGCACGAAAACCTGTGGGACACATTCTTTTCCATTACCTTTGCTACCTAACCTGCTGTTGGCAGAAGGACACTCTTACAAGTTTACTAGATTAGATGTGGGCTGTACCATACCATCTGCCTTCTGCGACAGTGTGCATCCTGGCACGTTCAGTTTACTAGTACAATTACAGACAAAGGGTCCAAGTGCCTTTCCCTCCTCCGTGGAAAGAACCCTAAGAAAAATTGAAAGATTAGCATTTTTATATGAGTTGTCTCTCAACTGATATGATCTCTGGAGAGATGGAGTGGTATAGGAAGAACAATGGACTTCGGACACCATCCCGATACACACAACTGACTGAATCAGGGCAGTCTTCTTAGTCCATTAGTGTTTTTAGTCCTTTTTAGAGCACCTGACAAAATTACAATTCTGCACACTTTGGAGTTGCAGAATTCTCCCAATTTGAGGGAAAATATGGTCACAGCCCTCTGATACACTTCATAGAAAGACAGACAGAAAGACAGACAGATAGACAGACAGACAGAAAGAAAGAAAGAAAGAAAGAGAAAGAAAGAAAGAGAAACAGCATAAGCACATTGTGTGTATTACAGAAGAAAGCAGCCACGATACCACAGGCCTCAAGGAAGAATTGAGTGGAACAGAGCCAGAGTGGAAATGAGCTGGTGGCACCCTCTTTGGGGTGTGGCCTCCCTACATCCACAATGCATGGTTACACGTAATGGGTCCGAACCACCCCATAAACAAGTACAGTGAACATTTTTACAAAATGCACTTAGAAATGCAACAGATGATAGAGAGAACCTAGCTAAATAAAAACACGTTTTCTTTCTTTTCCATTCTACAGTTATCTTATCTTGGTCTCACTTTTGATTATCCTTTCACCGCATTTTCTCTGCAGTGATGAATATCAGCAAAGCAATCCAATTTTCTTGCAATCACATTTCTAAGTGGAACTTAGGGGGGTCAAATTCTTTTAGTCATGTGTGTTGTTGAGTGCAACAGCCATCTTTATTTGTGTTATACCACACGGCAGATGGCCTTTTTCCAAAGCACCTCATATGTATTTGACAAATCATGGAGACATTCCTCACATGTCATGAAAAGTAAGGATTAGCGTATCGATTACAACTTTGCATCTTATTTTTCACAGTAAAAGGGTTTACTCTGCACTCTTATAGGTTCTCATCTGTTTTCTATAATCAGAAATTTATGGTGCTACCCAGAACATTTGTGTTTTAATCTAGGACAAAAATTGTTACTGGAATGCTATCTTATCAGTAGTCTTATTTATACAGTGGTCTGTACTTATCCAGGGCAAAAGATAGATAGCAAACCAAGAAGAAAAAGCAGCCCAGAAAAATATTCATCAATAGAAAATTATCTATGGCCTTAGAGAGGACAAAGATGGAACAGAAGGTCAATGAAGTGATAATTTATACCAGTGAAAGATAAACCCCACTGAGATTACAGAAGTATGAAGTTTCTGTAAACCATATCTAATGCTTACAAGCATGTAAAATGTTTCTTCTTGTATAAAACAAAACAGTTCTATCAATGTCTGCAGCAGTACGTAATCTAGCTATTTCCAGTAACAGGAATCATGCTACCAAAGGCAAGTGTTGAATGAGACATGAAAAACTGGCCATGGTTCTTGGCTTGCATGGAAACTGAATGGCAGCATATTTGGCTGTGATTTCTACACAGTGTGCCAGATTTTAGACTATAATATTGTTATGCACTCCCTAGAACAGATTCAGAACTGATTTGAAGGGAAAACAATTGTACAGATGTGCAACAGCTTGATGTCATATGACAACATATGGCATCCCAATGTAATGATCTTTATAATTGTTCTGCTACCGGCCTTCACATTCTGAACTGAGTTTCACGGGAGCAACAAGAGTGGAGGACAAATTGTTTATCCAAATAAAAAATTGAAGTTGGAGGCCAACCAAAAAGGTTTACAAAATTTTCTTGGATTCACTGATTTGCTAATTAAACAGTTTGTAAACGAATCTTTCTAAAATGTTTGCACTGAAATGTGTTTCAACTTACTTTTATAGAAACTTTAAGAAAACCATCAAAACTACAATGAACTAAAAGAAAAAATTATTTTCCAGTCTAAGTAAAGGAAAACATGTTTTTTAAACCTATTTTCTCCAGTTAGTTTCTCTCTTAGACACTACCTTTATGATCGCAATTGTACCCTGTAATGCCTATTTCTCTCTGCTGACTAAATAAAAAGTTCAGATTTTTTTACCTCTATTTGGTGAAATGAATTTCTCTCTCTCTGACTTACAAATAGAGATAAATTACCAAAAAAGGATACAAACACACTAGAAAATGTAAGTAAGTAGCGTTTTCTTGATATACAAATGATTAGAGAGGTTTTAGCCCTTTTCTCTTTAAGGGCCCAAGAAAAATTCTCAGTAGAGCTCTGGACTGCTGCATAGCAAATGTAAACCTACTGACAATAAACTATTCCTTAGTAACCTTTTACAGACCTCTTGTCTGGAGGTATCTACAGACCACAGACAGAAAACTTGCATTAGAAAAAAGGAAAAGTCATATAAAAACTGTATCACAATGAAATACACAATCCAGTTCAAAAAGCACAGTTTGGAATGTGATAAGCTCAAAGTATTGAGGTACAATAGGAATAAGCTTTCAAAGCCTGATTACACTGTGAATTTTTTCCCATATGTGCAGGTGAATAACTGAATTGTGGAGTCAATATGCTACTAAAAATAAATAGCATGTCAGAATATAATTTTAGTTACTCAGTAGTATTTGAAATACAAACATGGGACTACAGAAAACTGACCGGGTTCAATAAACCAAGCATAAAAACTGCCACTGGTCCTGCATCAAATCCACAATCATCTCATTCAAAGTGTAAGTAAAATGAATGAAAAAGAAAAAAACAGTGAAGAGCTAATCCTTCACGTGGCATTTAAAGGGTGTCCTGTTCTGCATCCATTGTTTGCAGTAAATAGAGAGATATTCTGATAGCCTCCCACGTGTTGAATGGGACCCGTAAAGCTCCCAAATGATCCTTATGCATTACTGTGTTACTCGGTGTGAGTGAACAGCATAATCTCATTCCCTGGACTCAGAGGGAAGGCAAGAGGATTCTTTGAGAACACAGTTATATGAGTAACACCAGCATATCTGTCTGTATCTACTTATTTCCCAAAACACACTTCCAAAGCAGCAAATTTCTGTATAGCTTGATAAGGTCTGATAAAATCTGAGCTTGTTGCAAATGACCAGAGAATGCTATGAAGAAACCAACAGTGATTGCTGCTCAGAAGCCTCATGTGAAGTCAAAGAACAGGAGAAAAATCTTATGGAGAATACCCATACTATCAACCTTTTCCCTTAGTGCAGTGTCATACACCTTGGATCCTCTGCAGATTTTAAATTCCTCTGTCAGACAAGCAAACTAGAGGCCTACAGTCAAATAGCATGAATTCTCTTCCTCTTCACCTGTTATAAATACCATTGATTCAGTTTTTTCCAGCCAAGATTATCTAACATTTACCAAATGACAAAAAGTATAATAAATACACAGCATATATTTTTACATACTACACATATTAAATATCATAATTTGCAACGTTTAAAGATCATGTAGCAGAAATAATGGCGCATTTAGTCTGACCTGGACCTCAACTCCATGACTCCATGGAAGAGTTCAGAATACAAGTGTTCATTCTGTCAGATGTCAGCTCCATGCATATAACCATATTAACGTGTAACTGCGCATAAACTAACATATACTGCCTTTCTTTTGGGCTGTGTTAGCTCAGGAGCAGCTCCACAGTAACACTGCCTGCAGATCAAACCTTGACTTTGTCCAGTCCCGTTTCAAGTCTAGGTAAAGGAAAACAAGATGGTTCACATTTGTCCATGTGCACATCTTCTCTGGGTCTTATGATAGGATATATTATATTTTAATAGCTAAAAAAAGAATTTATTTCTAATCACTGGCATTCCTCATATCTGTAAAACATCACTCAAGATGAATAACCCTGGTAGTGTTTTTATACTAACCTCTCTAAGGAAATGATTTTTTTTTAGAGTTTTTGTATCTATATTTTTCTCCAGAAACATTGCTATTTTTTATTAATAATAATGAAAAAGGAAAAGGATAAAATCCTTGCCTGAAGGAGAAAGCAATTTAAAGTTAATGGCCTTTTAAAAATTATTGGTGATTTTCTCACAAGACCCAGAGGAAATATATTTCAATAACGTTTGTGGTTGAGCTAGTTGGGTTTTGGGATTTTTGTCGGCATATTGTTTATATTTCTTCAGAGCATAAAAGAATTTACAGCTACTTCTGTATCTCCATGTTTGTGTGTGCACATGCATTGTGATTTTATGTATGTAATTTTGTACGTGTGTGCAGTCAACTTTTTTATAGCTTTACAAAACTGTAGTCAATATTCTTGCAGTTACAATTTTTCAGCCAAATGGAACTCACAGATGAGACAATCACAAACAAGCAATGGTTACTGAGGGTTACCTTCTTCAAACATAATTAAAATTACTGATGACATATTAATTTCACACATCTCCATATCTTCAAGTGTCAGCTCTGCTCTGTATCCTCAGTGGTGTGGCTACTCATTCATGTTGATATTGTGGATTATGGCCTCTCTTAAAAGCTTTATAGGCAAAGTGGGGCTAAAGGGCGTTTGGTTGAGTGAGAACATATAATGGTATATGATGTGTACATTTCCTCAAAATTAGGAGTTATCTTGCTTTCAGGGCATCTTATAAACTGATGCTGGCCATAAAGAGAATTACGTACAACTCATAGCAACACCCACAAAAATAAAAATATCTTTAAGAATGTTCAAGCACTTGGAAAAAAAGAAACAGTAGGATTAAGGTCAACTGAATCTTTCTCCTCAGTGCTTGCATATGAGGTGGGAAATGGCTAGCGCGGGTGAAAGGTGTTTGATCTTTACTGACCAGACTTGATTTTTCAGGACAAGAACAGCTGAAAGCAAACCTCCTGACTCTGACAATCCTTGAGTAAGATATCAATTCCTTACCAGAAAGCATGGATGTTCCCTAGCTTCTCAGTGACGTTATTGTGGTTTTTCTTATTATTTTTTAATAGGGAAAACAGAAATGCATTCCCTCATCCCCTTTGGTCTCCCTCCTGTCAACCAAGAACCATGTAAAATGAAGCATTTCAAGGTAAAAATTTCCTGTAGCAAATGCCATCTATGGGAAACTTTAATTAAAATGGGTACTTTTTGGTAACATTAGAAGCAGCAGAAAACAACATATTTTAACAGAAAAATGTCAAGTAAACTAAAGTACAGGCAAAGTGACAGCTCAACCTATATTTGCAATCATCCAAAGAAAAAGGGACTCCCATACAGTTGTGTATCATGGAGTCCATTAGAAGAGTGTCTAGTGAACAACGTACCAAATTAAGCTTGGATGTGGGAGCCCAGGGTAATTGCAATGGTAATAATGTATATAAATGACAGCTCTCAAGGTCAGAAAAATCATCTGAAAGCTCAGGTAAGTTTGAATCAGTCACCTTCCTTTGGGTGGAAGTCAACTTACTGTACTGGTAAAGTTTCAGCTCTGTAGTTTTGAGTTTAATGGAATGAGTGTGCTGCTTGCTAGCAAATGAGAAAAGTTACTTGTCTTTTTCTGACCATATGATATAAGTTAGAGAAGGAGCAATCAAACTTCTTCACGAAGAGCCTCATCCTAACATTTTTCAGAAGACAACAGCCACACAAAACAGCTTGCATACCACTAGGAGCTCCAGCAAGGGGAACTGCGGGAATAGTTCACAGACCTCCCCTGGATCCCACTGCCTTGTTGAAAAAGAAGCTGGTGTGCAGCTGACCCCTCACTGCCTTGTACCGCAACAGCTCTTCTGACTTGCCTCTCCTGTTCTGAGAAATATGGATATCACTGCAACATTTTGCCAGTCATTTGACCTGACTTGGAAGAAATAACTGAACTGTTCAGACACATCTGGCTCAGGAGTCATTGGCTGGACTGTTGGACTCTCTCCGTTTGACTGTGGGGATAATTTACTTGTGTTCTGCTGGGAAACTTGCAAGAAAAAATTATGTGGGGATCAAATTCTGAAGTCCTCATTTACTAAAATGCACACAAAGAGAGCTTGTGGAGTCTTTCTATTATTTACAGTTCTAAATTTTGTATTCAGAAAGTATAAGCCTCAAATAATAAAGGAAAAAATATTATCTTTTAAAATACATAAATACAAAATGACTGTAATTTAGACCATTTCAGATACATTCCAGGATCTCCAAAGTAAATTCTGGCTGTGCAGGTAGGAAAAAGTAGACGCTTATTCTCAAGCATGATACAGATCTCTAAGTCAAGACAGTCATCCTAGATGGAAATATAATCTTGAAACACTTAGTTGCATCATCCAGTGTGAGGCTGCTATACAGCGTTGTTGATTTGTACAAGCTTTAAAACCACTTCAGAGAGCAATCGGATCCTTTTCCTGCCTTTCCAGCCTTTGCCTCTGTCCCTGTACTCTTTCCACACTGCATCAAGACAACCATTCTCCTTATTATTTTCCTGCTTTTAAAGAATTTGTAATCTTTATGAAATGCACACACCCCTCATGTTTTTACACTTCTTTTATCATTATGATGTCAGAGGAGCAATTCCCACTTCAAATCTTAAGTCAATAATTAATGAACAGAACCAACACCACAGCCTAAGACTAGGAGATTTAGTGACTTCATCCTTCCAGGAAATGAATCAGCATGATTTGTTTACTGAATCTCTGTAATGTTCTTGCAGTACCTAAAATCAAAAGACAAAGGCAGCAGGGAATCTTTATTGATGTGTGTGTGTACATATATATATATTCACACATAAAAATGCACAAGGCAAAAGTGAAGGGCTTTACTTTTAACATCTCAGAGCATTGATTATTCTAGCATGCTGAATAATTTGAGTGAATTTGCTTTTTAGTTCCGCTCTGGGATTTGGAGGAAGGTGAGATATTAATATCTTATATAGTTCAAGTCTAACACTGATTAAGTAGGACAACTCACCTCCCTCCCCACATAATTTCCACCCTGCACTTGAAAATTACCAAGTCTCTCTTGCTGCCTCACAGGTTGTAGACAGGGCCAGTCATTAAAGGGACATTGACACTTTATATAGTTCTGGCAACAAGAGTGTGAAAATTCTTAACTTAGTGATTTCAAACAGAAGAAATCAACTGAGCTGTAAATCTGGGGGATTTCTGCTAATCATTGCCTTGAAAGAATTCTCATTATAGCGCATCTAACAAAGGTGTCAGAGGCTTCTAATAAATTCATGCTTTGGCCATAAATCTAAGCATACAGCCATATTCACTGGTGATGGACCTAGAATAAAGTTACAAGAGACACTGAGAAGAAGCAGAGATGTTGTCATAATATAGTAACCTCAGTACTGTAGATCCTTTTAATGTAAAGCACACTTTTTTTAAAACAACTTCAGTTCTTTGATATCAGAAACAACTCCAAAGCAATGGAGACAAATGTGTAGAAGTGATGGAAAACATTACAGAATGACCTCACAAACCGATGAAGTTCTGTGTTTAGAATAAATAGCAAATTTTGCCCAGACTACTTTTTGAAAATCATCAAATGAAGAGTTTTTCACTGGGTGTCTGCTGTGAAATGTATTTGAGACTGCCATACAAAGTTGAGCCAATGGCCAACCATCTTTTGCAAGTACGATACTGGTCTACAAGATTACTGAATAAGAGGGTGCTGAGAGTTTGCCTTTTCTGGATAGGTAAAACTTTTAGATCTTGTAACACACTTTTTTTTCTTGTGCAGAGGCAAAACCATCCTAAATTCGGGAAGGTTCATTGTAATTGGAAAGGTACATTTCAGACTGCAACCAGTGCAAAGCAAGAGCTCTGTATCATCATCTTGCTACACATATAAAATGTGAGGGAGGAAGAACAGTGTTAGAGTTAAGACTTAATTGAAAGAAGGAGTTAAAATGTGAGGACTTTTTTTTCCATCTTTGCCACATAGCCCATCTCTGATACTGTCAGAAGTGGAAACGCAAGGAAGAGTGCAAGAACAGTGTAAACATTTTGCAACACTTCCCTGAATATTATAACAGTCTCCAAAATTTGAAGCTCAGCCTCCTGAAACCACATGCAGATTCTTCATACGTAGTAACTCTCAACGGATTTCCTTCTCATAACGCTACCCAACACCTCTTTGAACCAGTGTAACTACTACGTAACCAAATTGTGTGAATAATCAGGTTCTTGGATCAACACACAGTCTAAATTGACTATAAATATGCCACGTGCTAATGATGGAAGATATCACCTAATTTCTAAAAATCTGATCTTTCATTTCTCCATTTCTCTGTAGCTCTTAAAGTGTGTTCTGAGGTTAAATTAATTTGCGTTTCTTACTAATTTGGTCTCTGAAAATGAAAGGTACTATGAAAGCAAAGACTTTCTCCCTAATTGGCTGAAGATAAGGAAAAAGAACCCCACAGATTTGTCCCTACATTTTAAATTGGGCAAAAAAGCTTTTTAAAGAATTTGGATAATACAAAATAGCATTTATTTAGTAACACACTAAAACACATTAAGACTTGAATGTATTCTATAAGCCAGTGTATAGGGCACCTTTCTTTTGAATTTGCCCATCAGGAAATTCAAAGAATGAAAACCAAATCCCCACCTTTCCATACTGATATTTGAGTAATTTATTTTGTCTATCATTCACAGCAGCATGGAAAGCCATTGTGAGATCTGGTCTTCTTTCAGACTCTAAGAAGGAAAATAAATGCTTAGTATTTTCCTCCAAGAAAAAAAAATGTTGCATGCTATGACTTATTTGTTTTCAGTTAGTCATTTCTGTCTGTCATTATAGAGTGCTAAAATATGTTTGTATTTTAAGAAAAAGTTTTATAAATTTATTACTATTACAAATATTTTTAAAACTGCACTTCAATGAAAGACTTAGTGCAACAGATGATACTGAAGTACCTACCACATTTCAGTCCTTTCCATCATTTTTACTGATTCAGTGGATAGCTCACACCCACTTTAATATACAGGATTGGGACGCACATAACTATTTTTTTAGCAAGTAGCCTAAGAAATTTTCATTAGCATGTACAAAAATTTTGCACTAGCTAATGATAAAGATAGAAACCTTATATTAAATCCAGACAAGTGATAAAATAAATCCTATTGTTGTAAAGTTGTTATTCAAAGGCTTAATATTGTTCTGTGATAAGTTGAAGGCATTTTTTGCGCATAATTCATAACAGAGATAAATTTCATTATGTATCTGCTCAATGCATCTGTAAAAAGTTAGATGTTTCTCCATTTTGATCTTTAATTTTCTGCTTTTCTTATTTTTAAATACTTAATAGGTTAACTGAATTTTAAAATCAGTCTAAAAAGTGAAAATCAATTTTTCTTTGAAGTTTATCCTCCATGTCCCCTCCACTGACAGAACTGAAAGAACCATAATAGATTTTTTATGAATTTTTTGCAACCTCTTTATGGCTCAGAGTTTGGACATAATATTTTTGATAGACCTGAGAGGAAAAGGGGCCAGAGAAAATAATTCTTAAAATAAAACAAAGGAAAAAGGTTCTAAAAAGAGCACTTGTACACATAGTAATCTCATAGTGAAAGTAGTGTGGGTTTGTGTATTTTTAAGTTTTGACACATTGCAAATTACAATCAAAACAAAAAAACAAATGGCTTAGTTCATGTTACAAGCCAATAATGACTTCAGATGTTTTTTAAGACATGAAAGACATTGCCCATGTATTCATGTTCTTTTTTACAGTAAGGTTTTTGGAAAGATATGTTAATGAGTACATTTCGAAAATCTGTTTTCTTTCACTCACAGAATTTAAGGTTTGCTGCATGATTAATTTGTTGTGAAGTCATTCAGTGCAAACCTGTTCTGGTCATCAGATAGAAGTACCTGAAAACAAGGATTACTACAGTGAGATGCGGATGTTATTATCATTAATGCTATCTTTTAATAATGGTACCTAACGATTTGTGCAGATTTATGTCATCATGCAGGAGAGCCAGATTTGATTCTGATCTCTCATTCTCTTACTAGAATCAACCTGAACATGTTAGGTCTTAAACAACTGAAGTGTTTGGCTTAATTTCAAATGCATGGCTAATTCCATTAAATCAAGAGGTTCATTTGCATGCCTGCTATTACAAAGGTACTGTGGAATCACGACAAACTGGTAAAGGTATCAGCAAAAAGTGCATATATCCTAAGCCACTGTTTTATAAGGGCCTATGAAAGATTTAAGGAGACAATGCACAAAACTTTTACCCCCCTGAAACTTCCCCCCCAAAAAAATTTCCCATGAAATACAGAACCAACGAGATTAAGATTTTGGTCCTTAATTTAGGGGACTGATCTGGTGCCAATAAAACATTTTTTCCAGGGCAAATACAAAAAGAAGCAACTGTATGATTGCTATAACACAAGTTGCAAAATCACAGCATCCTAGAGCACATTCAAATATCATTTTCCAAGGACTGTGTAAGAGTAGAGTGAATGTAGAAGACTAACTTGCATTTTTGTGAATTAATTCAGGGCAAAGATTCTTGTACAATATGTTCACCCTCTGACCATTTCCTTGAATAGGGTCTTAAGTCTCAATAGAGAAGACTTGTTTGATCACAAAGTCCCGAAGTATATAAACTGCACACAATCAGATTGAAATAACGCTTTGCGAAGAACATATAGAAAATGCTACCATGGGTTTATGTCTGACCATGGAGCCAATGTATTAATACTCTGTGGTAACCACATGAAGTAGGACAGGTAATAAAATCAGTCACCATCTCTGGTTGGACTACAAAATGGCATTTTACTGTTAACATAGAAGGAAGGTTTCAAATTCTTCTGTGCTCACTTGGAAACAACATGTAAAAACTTTATTTCAACATGTATTAAATACCCAACCTCATAAACTCTTCAAGATGCCTTTTACTCTCAATGCTCCACAAATAAAGTCTAGAGAAGGAATGGAGGGAGGTATTTTACATTGCATTACAGTACACGAAGTGGTAGGGTAAGAAAAAATTTAATACTGCAGTTTGTTTTCTTTTTTTATAAGCTATATAACCCTTATTTCCAAATTAGTTATCTAGATTCAAGCTTAAATGCCTTTTAGAAAACACCAAATGAGACACAAATGTCTGAGGTCAAGGGCTGGATTTTTTTGCATTCAGAATTTCTTTTTTTTTTCCTCACATATACCTTGTGATTCTCCTATTTGTTACAGCGATGGACAAAAAGTGAGGGACTCTCACACCTAATCCTCTTGCGGATGACAATGCTTCTGGAGAATGTGATTTCAACTAACCAGCTTTGCAAGCTTGATTCTTGGAAATGCCAGCACTGAGTCCAGATATTTTAGACTTGTCCACAGACTTTAGCAATGTGTTGACCACTCCTTTTACTTTGGTTCATCAGATAAGGAACTGAGAAGGAATCAGACTATCTTGGAAATCTTTTGGTCCTGCCTCTGACCAAAGCTATAAGAACTGACAAGTCATTCCTAGGATTCTACCTTCCTCTCATATTTTGTTGGACTTCCTGCTTAAACCAAAAGGTATTATAGTATTGGCAGTCTCTCAGAACACATAACACAATGATGATTCTGACAAAACTTTTCAGAATTAAAAGCAATCTAAAGCTAGGGCTGGGAGGAGTTGCAGCACTGTCCAACCATATATTTCTTCCGATATCTTGAATTATCATCAGGCCACTGAACCATGTTTTGTGTTACTGGGGTGTGGTGAAAAAATAGATACAACAAGGATCTGTTTGTAACTTGTTAGGAGACTTGCTTACATGTTCCCAATGTCACAAACTTCAGAAGTTTATTATCCTGTCTTCTAGTTCATGCTTCCCTGGATGCCAAATCCATCCAAATTCCCTGGATGCTGCAAAGTAAACTGCATCTCTTTCCCTCAAAATAGTTTTCATCAATGTCTATTTATTGGTCAATCTGTGATTTTTTTTTTTTTCCCCCTTTAATCCTCATGACAGCATCTGGCCCCAACAGTTTTATTTGCTTCATAAAATAATGGGTGATGATTGGAAGACAGCATGGTAACTGTACAGTAAGGGAACATAAAATCACATCTAGTAAATATGCTTTAAGATATTCCCCCAGAAACCTAAGAAGAATCATATTCTCTTGGTAGAGGACATACAGTTCTAGACAGAACACTGATTGGAACTTGGAGAGACAGAAAAAAATACTGTGTATGATAAAGGGTTGGGTAAAGGTTAAGTGATGTAAATGTTACAGCTTGTGCTTGATAACAAACAGCAGAGATCCCTGGCATATTCACAAACTCTTCCAAGGCTTGTTAGAAACATTTGCTCTGCAGGTACATGTTTTACAGTCTTACCTGCTCAAAATGCAGCCTCTCTTTCCCACGGTATTCTAAAAATGTACTTTTTGACATTACTAAGTGAGGGGGAGAAGAAAATATGGGGACATAGGAGTCTAATAGTGATGAAAATTCTTATTTGCACCATGAACACCTGGTGTCAGATCCACTTAGGATCATCACATATTTTTTCCCAACAGTTTAATGCACAGCTGAGAATGCAGATGATTTTTCAGCAGGTACTTGTAAGTCCCATCACGACTATCCTGTCATTTGAACAATGAGAAAAGAGCAAGGAAATTTTCAGAGCTTTTTTTTTTTTTTTAAATATAGATGTCAGTGTACAATTACAAAAGAAAAGTAAAGGAATAAACCTCAGCAAGAGGTTTGAGTAAACACATGAAAATATGGATGCTTATATGACCCTTATCTAAATCTACAAAGATGTCTGGAACCTGATGGAAATCAGGCAAAACCACACAATTCAGGAAATTCTAAAACTAGAACTATCTGCTACTTACTAAGACTGAGAAGAGGTCATATCATTTATTAATTAAATTATTTTTTGATGCATATCACTGCAAGGTACTTCTTTCAAAAGGAGCTAGCAAAGCTAGGAGGCTAACTCCCATCTTTCGAATAGGGGTAGGCTTCTCATGTCCCTTTGTGTCCCATTCATTGTCCCTGGAAATGTAGCTTAATTCTAAAAATTATACAAAAGCAGAAAATGATTAAAGAAATGTTTCCACGCTGCACTAGGCAAATCTGAGATTGCTGAAGTTTTCTGTCAGAAAGCAGAGAAATCCCAGCCTTCAGTAAGTGATTACATTCATTTAAGATAAAGAAAAGTCAAGCTTCTTTTTCCACACTTTTTGATTCAGGCCGGGAGTTCAATAGCAGCTCCTAACATCTAACTCCTTTTCTTTCCCTCATTGCTGCTGGGCTGTTCTCAGGCAAATCTTTCTCTGGATTTGACCAGAAATTGTATTTTTAATGTGAGACAACTTTTCTGGCAATTGCTGAAACCAGCACATTTAAATGAAAATTCAAGTTACAAAATGGAACTGATTTTTGGCAAAAATATTCACAATGCAATGTGATGGGCATAGGACCAGATGCAAGGAACATAACACGTCTGCTGTTTCACAGAAGTTACCAGTTCTTTCCTTTTTCTCCTCTCTCTGTAGCACAACACTTCTGCCATCTGCTCCAGTCATTAGTGCAAAGACAGCACCAACACGTTCAATTACTGTGTTCTCTCTAACCTTTTGAAATAAGTTGTAATCACCTATAAAATGTGAAAATGTGAAAAGTCCTCACCCTGTCTTTTCTTACACTCAACTGATTAGCGCATTGAACAGGACACAATTCAGGCATTATCAGAAGTGCATTTCTCCCTGGATCCCTCTCTCATGCATAACTTGCATGTTTGACATCAGATTCCCCACCCTGTGTCTGGTTGCTAAGGCTCGTTGCAACACTCATACTATCCTCCTCCTATCCCAGCTGGTTCCCGTTGCCTCACTTTCCCCTCCACTTCTTCATCTATCCACAGCTCTGACTGGCAGCTCTATGACACTACCTTGTACCATCAGGATTCTCCTACCTTTTGCTTGTGCCAAGCAGACAGGAATCTGGCTGCTTTTGCATGCTCTAACAACTCTTCCTCTTCTGTCTGGCTTTTGTACAGTATGATTTCCCTCCACCTTCTTCCTCAGTGTATTTATCTTATCTGATATTTTTGAGTCACAGGAGTGACTGAACTGCATGAGAAGAGCATATGATTGATGTCTGGCCAACTCCTAAATACTAATACTCTCAAATACTGTAACTTTAGTAAATAATACAAGTATTTTCCATGGTTCTTGAGAGTTCTGAATTGTTTGTACATATTAGGTGTTGTCACAGCCAAAGTTAAAAAGACCTTGGGAATTCCTGGTAATTTTGGCAGCGCCACATACTCTGAATGTATAGAAAAGCCAGACAGCATGTTTGAACTCAAGTGGTGGATAAGGAGATCTTATTCAAGTAACGTTGTACAGAAAACTCTGTGAATGTGTTTGCCATAAAAGCTTTGACATTCATAAAGGATCTAAGGAGAGTTATTCACTTTACAGAGACCCCTACAGAAGAACAGCATTTTTTTCCTTCTGCTTTGCTTTGCAGAAGTAAACCACATTCCAATGAAAAAGCTAGTTAGACACACAGAGGAGAAGAAACAGATTGTTTTTCAGAGCCCGCCTGCTAAGAATGGATTTTCTCCAAGGACCTCATTCTAAGCCAACCTGAGATGAAAAGCCAATACATCTTAAGTAAATTATAATTTTACTAATTTTAGTATAATTGTCTCTTGAGCTAAAGAAAGAATATGATTCCAAAGTGTTAATCACTGAAAAGAATCTGTCTATTCATGATCTAAAGATTAAAGAGGTTATTAATTTTTCTTAGGATACTTGGTATTACTTTGGAATTTGTTTTCTTTATCAAATCTATTGGAGTGTGAAGATGAATGTGATTTTGTTTTTAAGGTATACCTGCTACAATTCTTATTCAGGTATTATAATAATATTGCAGTATGATAACATCCTTCTCTTCTACCTTAGATCTTTCAGCTTTTTGCCATAGAGTCCCTTAAAATTTATCTGCAAAGTCTTCTAATTGGCTTATTGCCAATTCTTTATTTCTTCATTGGCTCTCCTTCCTTATCTCTGTTCTTCAAATACACACACACTCTTTCGGGAGTTAGCCCCCCTCATCTGTTCCGGGGGCGTGGTCCTAAAACTCCACCGGTTTCCATTTTGACTGTCAGTGATGACAGTTTCAACTGCCTGCTTGTTTGCTTCCTCCAGAATTATCTCTAGTCTTGCATGCAATCTGTACATGCAAAACCCCCAAACAAACCAAAAAACCACCCCATACAATTCAAATCTATGAATTTGAATTTTTTTTGGAGCCTCAAACTCCTCTAAAACTATCCTTTCCTAGGATGTTAGAAAAAATTTTTAGATGTTAGAAAACTTAACTGTTTGATAATCACTAGACAATAAAGAACTTAGATCGTTGCCTTGAATGCTAATATAAGCACTCTTTGCATGTGATGTGTTGCTGAAACTTCAGATTCTGCGACAGATACTGCCTTATGATATCATGCCTGTTATTCAGCACACCTGAAGACTTTGCTGTTAAAATACAGCTGTCATTACATTTTATACCTACAGCTCTGTCTTTCATTGGTTCTCCTTATTGTTTATGAGAATAAGATCAACATGACAAAACTGATCATCCACCAAATTTCCTCACTTCTTCCCAAGGTTACAAGTGAGATTTAAAAATCCAAAGATCAAAAATTAAGCTGGCAGGGAAATCACAGAATTTCAGATTATGCAAGAATTGAAGGCATATTGTGATATAATGTTTAATGGCACCATCACAAGAACTGTTTTTTTCTGTGTGCTGTTCAAATCCTTCTGTTCTCCCAGAGCCTCATGTGATGGCTCTCAGTGAGAATCCAACAGCACTGGTATAATAGGGATGCTATCCAGAGATCTGGCCCCATCTATTTTGGAATATAAAATATATTACACAAATTCAGGAAATGTAAGAGTGATGTACTCTTGTTTGAATTTCTCTTTGGATATAATTTCTCCTCAATCCTAGAACACTTTGATATTGTCTTTTAAGGCACATTTTTAACATGATAATTTGACTTTCCAGCACCTATTCTGGGTGAAACCCAGGGAACTCTGTACTTTGCTAGCTACGGTATCACATTAAAGACTGGTTAGAAAAGGAGAAAATTAGGCACAGTGTGGTCAACAGTAAATGAAAACTTAAGCACAAGGAAGTAAAATATTCTGATTATAATAAACTGTTCTTATTTTGCAAGGAAGACTCTTATGGGAAATACTGGTGTAAAAGTTCTTGTGTTTTTTGGTGTCTCATTCAGAAAAATATGATGCAATTTGTAGAAATCACATCAGTTAAGATGTTAGTAAGATGTTAGATGTATTTCTACCCTCAGCAATTTCTCACCGGTTTAACAGTCTGCATCCTACATGGAGCTAAGCCATGATATTTCAAAGACACAGGAATTGCTGCAATAGTTATTCAGGGTATTATTCATTATGGCACTCCTGAATATTATGTAAACCGAGATGAAATCCCCTGCCTGAGGTAACAGCAAATTCCTTGCTGTTTTCAGAAAGTCAAACAAACATTTCTGAGGTACAACTTGCGCTTATATTAGAAAGAGACAAATTCATGAAGATTTCTCCTGAGCTGAGCCGTCATTCTCATAATCCTCTTCCCTCCGGCTACATCCAAACTAGACTTACATTTTGACAAGATTTAGTTTGTTCTTATGTTGTGATGAGAGATGCCAGATTCAGTCTGGAAAGTGGATGGAGTCAAAATGTATTTGGATTTCTATTTCTCTGAATGCTTCTTGTTTTTCTGGCCAAAATTTTGTCCAGGTATAATTTGGGGTTTTGGATCATTTGGCAGAGATTTCAACATATCTTCATAGCTACAAAAGGGACATCAGATGTTCAGAAATTCTTTACGTATGACTAATAAGAATGCAAAAATCAGCTTCACAGCTCATGCACTTAGCCCTGGAGTAGACTCCTTAAAGAAAAGCAGCTGGCTTTGCAATGGTGAACAGTATCGTATTGCTGTGAATCATTCTAGATTCTAGATCAAAGTTTAAAACAGGCACCTGATCCAGAGGAAGGGGGGAAAAGGGTTCCTTTTTAGGGACTTAAGTATAACAACCAAAACCATCCAAAAAGAGAGACCCTCTCCCTAATAGTAGTTTTGAGATGACAGGGATGAGTGAATTTTGGCTACCCTTGCCAACTCCCAGGACAAGTGTCTCCTCAGTAAATTGTTAGCCACCTCCACAAAGTGACAGCCATTCACTGAGCCTGAAGAGCAGAGAGGCCAGTCTACAGATTAATGTGTTCTGGACACACTGAACTTACTGAGAATCCACAGTAGCTCCAGCCTTCCTTGGATGTTACCACTGACTTACTTGCTCAGTAGATTAACGGGAGCTTGTTCTCCAGAGACCATAGGCAAATGACTAAGGTTCACCCTGGCAAAATTCCCAGGCATTTAAAGGAGATATACATTTAAGATATACCCTTATGTTATCTAGAGATACATTCTTTAGAGAGATGTTCTCTAGATAGGATTATGGCTTCCCCAGCAGCAGATTACAAAATTATTAAATTTCACTTTGTCTAAAACATTCAGATAATACTGCTCATTCACCACATCTTTTCAGAGAACATCTGCCTGTTGAACATACAGCCCCAATGGTATAGCAAAGGGCAAGCAAAACTAGGCAGAGTTTAAACACTAATGATTTAGGCAGTAAACCGTTTAGCTATATCTCACTGCCAAGATTGGATATATTTTACCTACTTTTTCATTTAACATACTGTACTGTAAAGAACATTATCCCTAGTAGGAAGATAATTAATTTCTTTGTCTATAACAGCAATTTAGTGTTCTAGATTCTTCCCAAGAAGCAAACAAATCCATGTGAATATCTCAGGATCATAAGCATGATACTGTTGTCATGTTATATATAATGTAATAACTAGATCATGTTAGTCAAATAACCTTGGATATCTGTTTTCTGAATTATGGCATGAGCATTAGTGAAACATATTAGTTGGCAGTGTGTCTAATTTTAGTGCTTTTATTCTCTTCATTTCATTGCGCTTCCACAGATACTCCAATAAGTCATTTGCAGGGAAGTGCCTAATTTTAAGAGTTCAAGGTGACCAACAAGTAGTTTTTGAAATATATGTGGATCTTAAATATCAAAACATAATTTCCATGATGCATTTATGTCACATAAGCAGCAGTGTTAGGTGTTGATTAGATTTGGTTGAGAAGTCCCAATACCAGCAATAGGAGGAAGTACCTTAGCCAGGCCTGCTGAGACAAACCTTGTGGGACACCTTCAGAAGCTGCTGCACACGCTGCCCATCTGTGATGAATCTGGGATGTCCTAACAACATTCTAACAACACTGACATTGTCCTTGAGTAGCCATTGTTATCACTTCCTTGTACACTATTATCAGAGTTGCTGTTTCCTGAGATATGTAATGTATCTTTTCTGAGTCTGGCTTTTGTAAAATGTCAATGTGTCGCCCTCAGAGCAAGAAAAGCTGGTTTCATCTGAGTAACTGAAAATATAATGGGCCCTACTTAAAGTAATACTAGATTTTATACTCGGAAAAGTCTTAATGAATTGTACAAAACACACATACCCATGCCCCTGCTACTACTACTACCACAATTATTATTATTTCAGTGTTTTCCCCTCAGCAGAATGAACTATGATAAAACTACAATAGAAATAGCAAAATATGATGTATGATTAGTCACAGAAGGCCATATTTTGTCTGCCATCTTTGACTACTACTATAACACTAAATAAAACCAGTCCCTGGTCCCAACAGGAAGTATTACAGCCTTGCCGCTTCCACATTGCAAAAGTCTTTCTTTCCCAGAATATGGTAGCAACTTCTAAACTGATTATTGAGAATCATGCCTGGCATGTCCTTTCTGCCCAGAATTGGACATGGCTTGGTAAAGCATCAGTAGGCACAGACAAAAACCACATACTAGGGATCCTGCTTCCCATTGAACCATAGGAACAATTGCGGTACAGTGCTCAAGTCCATTAAGCAAGTACTTTGTTCAGTTTAGCAGCAGATGCAGTCTTTAAATGCTAAATTAGGTGCTGCAATGTTTAACATTAATTACCTAGTCTAGGCATATTCTTAGGCAGTTAACGGAGATAAAATTAATTATTTAATATTTACTGTTTCTCCCTAAACCTATAAATGTGCAAAAAGCTAAATATTAGGCTATTTTACAATGAGAAGAGCAGATTTTCAGAAAAGCTCATCAAGAATAATACAACTGAATCTTCCCAAAGCAAACATCTTTCATTTGGAAGAAAATACCTGTCTTGATTAATATTAACATAACATTAAATAAGGATAAGCAACAATAAGCCCTTTCATCAGTAGAACTCAAATTGTCTTCCAAAGGAGATAAGGATCACTAATTGCCATACTGAATGATGTCAAGCAGCTTGCCTTAACTCATCCAGTAGGCCAGCATGCAAGCCAAGAATAGAGTTCAGCTCTCCTGGGATGCAGTCCAATGACCCGATCATTACGTAATGCCACCTTGGTTTTGTGTTAGCAAATTACAACTTTCTTTACAACCCCAATCACAACAAATTTTCCCCCAGAATGATATAATTTCAGCCACATTTCCAGCAGGACTTAAAGCAGGTATAAGTGCAAATCTAGCTTCAACCTAATCCGAACATACTTTCAAAAATAACTTAAAAAAAAAAAAAAAAATCTAAGAATGATAAAATTTCTGAAGTAAACTATTTGGGAAGTAGTTATTATTTATAATTTTTAATCCTAAATCTTTAGAATAATTAATTTTTTTAAATGTATTTAATGAAAAACCTTGTAATCAACCCAGGCTGTCAAGAAGATAGGCTATGTCACATGAAGTCATTTTCTTCCACAAAACACTTCCCAATCTGCTGTGGATTTGCCTGTCTGTAGATGTTAATGATAGGAAATGTCAACTTAAACATATTTTTCTGCCTTAAATCTGTCGGATGCCAGAATGTGCTTAAATAAAATGAAAGCTCTGAAAAGAAGGTAACAATTTTAAATTTCCAAACCTAACTTACTTTCATTGAGGATCCAGGAAAGACATGCAGTGTACATAAATGCACTGACTGATGTTGAGAGATACCAAAAATGGTCTCACCATATCTGACTTTTAAAAATTAAAACTTTTTCATAAAAATAATTTAAGTTTTCTCCAGCTGAGGTCATACTGTGGTAATAACATTCCATATAGTGAGTTGACTGGTTTCTGATCTCTTCAGCCTTACAATGACAAGGCATAACCTCTAGAATATATTGCATTTATGGAAAAGCAATCTGTTCTCTCCAAAGCATGTGAAAGCCATTTAGAAGCAGACAGAAGACAGTTCCATGTGACAGGGAGATCATTTGTACCAGGTAGAAAATTTGCTTACATCACTGAAGTTAGTATGCCAGACACATTTACATGACCTTAACAAAGCTGCCTAAAGCAGGATCTGCAACAGGGCATGGATCTATCTGTTCACCAATACTTCTATATTGTCTTTATTAAAATTTGAATTTACGTGTATTTTAAAGGAATGGTAGGTATGATGCTAGTCATGCAAGTGAAGGACATCGCAACCTTTCCATAACCACCACAGAGTGAAACTCAAATTAGATACAAAACCATAAGCTTCCTGTGGCCTTCCCAGACACTACAGCTCCTCAGAGCATCACAGTGAAGAAGATTTGACCTAGGACTTTGCTAATCACAGGCCCTGTAATATTCAAGGGTATGCCTATGACACTATACAGTCTGCTTCTGTTCTGAGCTTTCAAAAACATTTGCCTAAGTCTTATCTGATCAACACCTCTTCTTTGCACAGCCATGCTAACAGGTCACTTTTACCTTGTAGACTATTTGGCAACATCAGCATCACAGGTAACTTAAACATCCACTCTTTTTTCCTTCCTCCTGAGCTTCCCTCTCACTTCCTAAGGCTTCCATGTGTTCTTAAAAATTCTTAGACCTTGTGCTTGAAAGTAATTTCCATTGGAATGGCAATCAATCACAGCCATTACATCATAGCCATCTTCCCCCTAACATTGCAAGATATGACAAAAATGTTCCATTCAGTAGCAGTCAGTAATTTAATTAGCTTAGTAAGGTCTGAGTCTCAGGCCTCTACAATGTTACTTCATCTGACTGCTAAACTTCAGCCTTGGTCCTTTCAAGCAATAACTTTTTTTAAAAAAAATAACAAAGTTGGCAAAATATTTTCCATTTTTATTATTCATTGTACTCACTGCTTAACTTTCACATATTTTTGTTTGTTTCTATTATATTTGTTCATCATTTCTTGCTTACCGACATGAACTTATAACCTTCTACAAAATCTGAGAGGGGAAAGAAAAAATCCATAAAGAAAAAATAATTTGTTTTTTTAATCACAGCTAAAAATATTCGATTTTCCAACTAAATTATTTTTTCTCTTGATCCAGATTTTTAGGCTGAAATAACCAACAATTACTTATCAAAATTTGCTTTCAACAAGAAATTTTAAAACTATGAACTTTTGTTTGCATGTGGTGTAAAAAAAAAATAAATAAAATGGCCAAATGTTAAGATTTTTCCATAGGTCAGAAATTTCATTTTCCAGCCATTTTTCCCCATGGATGCATTTAAGCTACCTTTTAGAGCCATTAAAGGTTTACTTGATTTGTTAAGGAACATGAAAGTGTATGCCTGCCTACCACTTAGGCAGGAAAAATCACTTTTCTTGTTTAAATCTCTGTTCTTACTAATGGGATTTAATAAGGGTCTGCCTGGACATGAGCAATTCCCCCATTCGGAGGTGAATGCAGTAAAGGTTCTGGGCTTAGAAAGAAGCTAAATGTGAACTTCAATTCCTTTTATTTGATTGGTGAAACATACAACATGAAGCCTCTTTAATATTTCCTGAAAACTTTTAAAACTGAAACCCTCTGGGTGAGGGAAGGAAGTGCCACTGGGCAGGGGTACAATTCTTGCAAGTGGTAGAAATGATAAGGCTGGTTTGCTAACCTTAAGATTGAAAGTAAACAAAATATTCTAAGGAGGGCAAAGAACCAAAAAAGCTTCCCAAGCAGCTCCTATAATTTGTAGGTAAAGAAATTTACCTGTTTTCTTTACCTCCAACTTGGCCCACAATTACATGCATTTGACTGTTAAGTCAACTTCATGAAGGAATGCTAATTTGAAGACACTGGATGCTACTGTCCAGGCCTGAAAGACATCCGCAGAGGCAGCTCAGGAAACATAGCTAGGATACTAACGTAAAGAGGAACATGCCAGGCATTTTAAAAATAAATAAATAAATACAGTAGAAGAAATAAAACATCCCTTGAAAGACAACACAAGGGTATCAGATTTAGTGAACAACTGTACCAGTCAGACAACAATTCCAGGAAAGCATGGCTCAGACTGTATTTCCTATTATGCAAGAACAGGTGCAATTATAAATAAACAGTACTTTTCCCCATAGTGATTAAAACATTTGTTTTTCTATCACAAAGCCAAAGAAAGTAAACAGACCCATTTTTAATGTAGTACATAGGTATGACTTTACAGTGCCAATAAACTTGCAGTTTCCTTTTAAGATCACAAATGTAAGACATAACAGATGCAAATTTCACTGTGATTTGTCAAAAATAGTTTGAGCCACAAGTGTCGAGAAAAAAAAGTATTTTTTCACAGCTTTTAATGGCAATGATGTCCTGTGTACACAGCTGGCTGAATAATGAACGATACTTGTGAATAATTACCCCATCATGATTTGTTTTTTGGTTTTTGTTTTGTTTTTTTTCCCAGCAGCCCAAATTCTCTCCCTCTAATGAACTTCTGATTCAGCTTGAAATAGAAAAAGCAATGAGAATTATTTTCCAGATGGAACGTGAGGATATTTTTATGGATGGGTGCTGAAAGAACCCAAAATGTCTCAACATATGTTTACATGAGAGATGCTCTTACCCTCTGAGAATACTGAACAGGGGCTTGAGAAAAAAGGGAATTTATGTCCAGACGGAAACACTCATGCAATTTTTAAATTGCCCTGTTCTTCCCTGCAAGGCAATTCAAGGCAATTTACTACTGGACAAAACCAATGCATTTAGTCCTGAATCAGAAAGTTACCACAAAACAGATGTGCAGTTAGTTTCTGCAGTAGTTTAGCTCTACTAACTTGTTTGGTGTTCAGCTCTTTATCCAGCCTATAGGTAACAAGGCAAGAAGAAAACATCATTGATTTTTCTGGTCTGTAAGTTGTTGGTAGTTGATTACCCATGTTATTATTCTTCCCTTGAAGTATTCATACTTGCTATTTTCCTGCTCAGCCTAATGGTCTCTATGGTTCCTATTCTGAGGGTCTCACTATGCACTACAAGAGGTGGCAGGACACCTAACTTCAGAAGTTGAGGACTCTGCTAAGGATTTGAATTTGGCAGATAGAGGTTGACTTTTCTGAGTCCTTATGCACACATTTGTGAAGTCTACATACATAACAACAGTTATACTGATCTTTACAAGTATCAGGCTGCCAATGGTATGATCCCAGCATGTTCATTTCCATACTCCTATATTATTATTGAGCTACGTAACTACTGAGCTACCTATGGTATAGGTTAGAAATTGATTGGAGAGACAGTCCAGATAAAAGCTAAGCAGCAATATGATTATTCTTTACTTCTCTATATACTCATCCTGGTATTGATTATTAACAAGACTCTATTTGTGGAAGCCCTAATTATGCTCATCTGTTTTCTAGCCTTTGGCAAACTAAGCAGACTTGACATAAACAACTGGAAAAGAATTCTGCAACAACCCCAGGATATAGCAGTCATTACCAAGTGTTAATGCACTGGTGACCTTGCAGTGTGTATATAAAATATATAAATTATAATCAATATTATGCAATTATTCAAAGTCTTGCTTGCTTTTCCCTTCTTAGTTGAAGCATTTTCACTCTGATGTGTTTTCAAGTCTTCTGACAGTAAATTAGTAGATGTACTTGATTTCTCATTTTTTAAAATGTCATTAAGCAGATTTTTTCACAAAATAACCTAGAAAATACAATCCCAACCAGTTTTTTCCACTAGGTGATCTCAGGTTTTGGCTAAGGCCAGTGATATACCACAAACCAACCCATTACGCAGAAGTGAATAAGCAGAAAGGAAGCTTGCTTTAATTTGCATTTTATTCATGTGATGTTTAGCTCTTAGAACTTCTAGAAAAGGCTCCCTTACTACCATTTAGCCCCTCACTTAGCTGCCAACAGCAGGATGTTAAGGACAAACAGAGTAAGAGTTACTGGTAGGAAGCATAAGCAGGTGGTTCTGCATCAGGCAGGTATCATCAGGCTATAGTGAAGGTTAGGGTTCATATACTAAGGACTGATGACCTATGCTTATTGCTGAATCCTGAAGGCTCTACAGGTTTATGATGAGGGATGCTATCAAATGGTATTTTGCAAATTTTCTGATCAATTTCTGTTAACATATTTTTAGGATCAAGATTATACTTCAGCACGGCAGGACCCGAAAAGTTACGTATATTGCTGGACCATGTAAGCCGTTAAAGCCAATGTCAGTAAATACCTATTTTATCTAAGGGATAGAGTACATATTTGTGGCCTATAGTTTGTCCTAGTCTATGTTGATCAGCAGCAAGAAAAAAAATAATCCAGATTTCACTTGTTCATAATCAGTCCCATGTCTATATTTTAGAAAATTATTATAAAGAAAACATCAGCGCATCCATCCAACTGCAATTACATGTTAGATAAACTTCACAGAAGATAGGGCTTCACAGATACATTACAGAGATGTTTGAGAAGACATCTTATTGAAATGGTGTGGGGGGTGTTTTGTTGGTTGGTTGGTTGGTTTTTAACTGTAAAAAGGACAACTTTCTAAGATGACAAAATACTTCATTCATGTAAGCTCCAGATGGTTTGTTTTAGCAAGGGGTGAGGGGGTGGGGGGCGGGGATATTCAGACATATCAGGCTTGACAATTTGTTTCTTTTTATGTAAATAACTTCACTAATTTATTAGTTCATGCTAGTGTAATCCCACTGACATCAGCGCAGTTATTCTTGAATAGCAAGGTGCCAATCAGGTTATAAAATACCATCAACTCTCCCATATATGGAGGAATGGTTTGTTGGATTATGCTGGGAAATGGAATAACCCCAGTAATAAAAAAACTACAGAAATAATGGGAAAACGTGTTACAGAGGATCCCCATGTGGTCATTCGCTGGTGTTTATTAGTTTGGACTTATCTAGGTGAGCTAATGGCTCCTTTCAGAGTCACATGAATGTCTCCTGTTTCTCTGTATTCTTGGTCTGAGGTGGGTTTCTTACCTTAGGCGCAGCCCCAGACTTCTGGGCCCAGTTTCCCATATCCAAACTAATACATTCTCCTGACACCTGGAGTATTAAAAGGTAATGTAGTGATAACTACAGCATACTGATAAGGCCATGCTAAATCCAAACAGTCTTCACATGGAGTGACCACAGGATTGTCCCCACACTCTCCACAGCATTTCTAACCCTGGTAACAGGACCCATTCCTTCACTCATATATATTAGTACACTCACACAGAAAGCTGAGAAACACTGAAAGGAAAAGAAAGATTATTAATTTATTCTAGACTTTACAGTGGTGCTCCCTCCAGCAAAGATGCATTTCTAATACCAAAGGGTAAATGTTTCATTTTAAATGGTTCCTGATCTCAAGTCATCAGTTAGATATACAGTCACAATTCCACCTGAAGTAGTGCACATGTGTTTTCCTCTGAATTCACGTCATTTGCTCCTTTTCCAGCTCTGCCTTATGCTGAAAGCCAAGTTTAAGAATTTATATCAAACAACAGAAATTGACATTCCCCCCATTTTCTGTGACCCACCTTTTCAATATGAAAACAAAGATCGAACAAATATTTCAGACTCTCTTTTCTCTCCAAGAGATCATTTGGCTCACCTGGCCAAATCAGTTTATATAACAAGCCCTTGCGGTATATGATAGTGACTTATTTTCTTTGGAATGAGGATATGAAAAAGCATTTTTAAAAAGAGCCGAGGATAAGATTTTTTATTCAAGTAAATATTGAACGCATTCCTAAGAATAGCCCTTCAGATCTGGAATAGGTTCAAGAACAGTTACTTAACAGTCTGAAGAACAAATAACTCTAAGTTTTGATTTTGTAAGAAAAATGTCAAAAGGCTAACTGAACCTTAACCATATGACAGCGAATGTTTTTGGGTTTTTTGGTTTTAGGGTTTTCTGGTGGAGGGAGAAATCTAGGTAGTGAAGAGGAATACTTAGCAGAAGTTAAATAAAACCAGAAGTGATATTAGTTACTCAGATGCTCTTATTTGATTGTATTTCTATAAAAGCAGTAATCAAATAGGAGCCCAAACCAAAATTCTTGTTCAGAGCAACACAGAGACAAGGGAACACGAAATCCTGAGATTCCCAGTGGGATTCAGAGGCCACACTTCTAATGAGTGCAGGTGGAGTTTCGTGCCAGAATTCTTTTGCTCTTTGCTTTCAGACAAGTGCAACTCTGGATCTAAATTTCACTGCTGCCTGAAAGATCTGGGCAACCTGTTGAATACTGGGCAGATTACTGGCCTCAGATTCCAGCTCTGTAGCCCAACTCTGTCTCCAAAACAAATGAAGTAAAACAAATACACAAACACACCCGTGTACAACTGTATGTTCCTTCTAGAAAACAAAGTATACTTCCACAACAAGCTTTTGCATGTTTTGCATCTTTCCTTTCTCAAAATCCCTACCTGTATCTTTTCCAACCTACCTTTTTTTGCCTCCCTTAGCACCAAAGACTCCCCAATTTCTTCTGTAGCAAGTACACGTAGTCAACAAGACCTGACAGCACTAAGCCACTAAGCAGTAGTGTCTAAATGGTATCTGCCAAATACAGTGGCATGTGTGGGCACAATTCAGCATACAAATCCAACGATATCTCACCCAATGTGCATGTCTAGATGTGTCCTTCTTTCGACCAATGAGTTTCGACAGGTAGTACTAAGATCACCCATACTGTACACAGAAGACCTTCATTCCAGCCACAGCCAAAATGAAATATCTGAAGCAAAAAATACAGTCAAGCTCTCCCTCCTCTCTAGTCAGTACAGTGACTACTCAGCTCTAGTTCATGCTGCTCTTTCAGTGATTATCAGAGAGGAAGGACTGAGAGAGCTCAAGTCAGACTACACAGCTTGAGTTTTTCATCATGTTCCGAAACAGTACGCAAGTGTTTTCCAAGCTGCTGAAAGAAATGAGGGTCTACCCTTCCTCAGCCTTTTCTATAGACTAGCTCTTCGGCCTCCTCACTCACTTGTCTATTGTGAACCTGAGTGCCTAACTCAGAGGATATGAGTTTTGCAAAGCGACAAGGCTCCTTAAACGTAGGTGTGGCTAGAGTGAATACCTTAGTCCTCCTGAAAAACCTTCCTTTGGCAGAGGAAGAGGCTGGCCTGTCTCCACAGTCATTAGGCTCTACTAGAGTGGGATAAGAGGCACACAAATCAAGTGACTGTACAGTTAGCTGGGATGCCCTCACTAAGAATGAGTAGCTGGTGCTCCACACGTGTCTTTTCTAGAAGCAAAGTACTAAGGTGATACTTCTAAGAACATTGTGGCAGCAACGGAAACACCAGTGTGAGAGATCCCAGGAGCAGAAAAGGTCTCTTCATTACTTTAGGTATCAAAACCAAGTACATTTATTTGCAATTAGTTTGACTCAAAGATGCAGAATAGAAAAAGCACTCATATGATCTTTAAATAAAACTGAGTGATCTTTAAATAAAACTGTGATTCATTTAATTTTGTTTTAAATTGAAGATAAAAAAGTTGGCAGACAAACACACACAAGTTTTACCAAGTGAGTTGTAGTCTAAAGCAAGTGAGAAATCCTCTACTACTTCATTGATCACAGAGAGGGCCTGAAGATCAGTTCTAAGCAACAGCAGGTCCTAAAGCAAATGCTTCCCTTACAGTTAATTTCCTCAAATTCTTCCAACTACTTTTTACCTATAGAAGTTGAGACAGAAAGACAGGAGCTTCTTTTTTTTCCCAAATTCAGAAACTCAAGCTTTTGAAAGCATGTTTTCTGAAAGAGCAGTACATTGTGTCCCTAATTCAGACAGACTAAATGAGATAAAATTCTAACATAACTACTACCACTTTTGTTTTTAAACTCGCAAAATCCAAAGAAAAGTTGTAAGCTTGCTTCAGTAAAACACTAATTACTTCCATATGGCTCTGAGAGACAATGAGCACACTGTATGCATGGAGCAGAATTTACCACAAAAATAATAAAATATTAAATTGTATCTATTATATAAATATAATTCTGTACTATTAATTACAATATATATTATGTACAAATTATATAAAACACAAAGCCAAATGTTATTACATGAAATTACATTTGAAATATCAGACACTTAAACATTAGAAAAGTGGGTAATCAAGAAAACAAAAAAAAAAATTTCTTGTCTGTATTAAAATAAAGAAGTTTTATTTACATGACCACAAGTTATTTCAGGGGTCTGCCTCATTTATTATATGGGTGAACTGTGTTTAGCTGGGCAGCTATCCAATAATTTGTTTACACTTGGTTTTGCAAGCTTGGTTTACAGCCCACAATTCAAAATCTCTTATGAAGTCAGAGCTATTAATTTCAGCGAGGACTTTTCTGTTGTTACAATGTGTTTACTTCACAAAGAAAGTAAAGGGATATTATACCCGTAAAACTAACAACAACAACAAATATTCTTATTGGCAAGTGAGTGCAAAACCACTAGTACTTAGGATAATTCAGGAATCCCACTTTAACATACCTATAGCCTGATTTTTCAGAGAATACAACATATTTTGTGATCTGTATAATCAAAATTCTGAAAAACTAAGCAAACTGAAATTCAAGTCCCTGCTTCAAAGCAAAGTAGCATAATTTCTCAGCTAATCAGTTCTTCAAAAGAAAATTGGCCAAAAGTCTGTTAGCAAACCAAAATTAATGAACAATTTAAATTTTTTTCTGAAACAGAAAAGCAGCAAAGCACATTTTAAACCTCAAGTCTGTCTATGCTTTAATTGAATAAAAGAGCTTGCAGTAGAAAATGCCAAAAATGCTTTAAATGTGGGGACTGCACTGCTCTAAATATAAGCATCTGTGCTGTTTATAATGATGGAAAATATCCAGGTATTCTTTGGATTAAGCATTAGAGCAGTTTCGAGTGCATTTATGATAATCCACTGAGAAAGTCTGGGTTTCCCACTGGCACGAGAAATAAATGCAGACTTTTACATCTTGATAAACACAAGCTTTTGCTTGAGGAATAAAGCATCAGCTTGTATTATATCTAGGTTAAAAGTATCCCTGGAAATGGCTATAGTCACATGAAGCAAGACATCTGAAAGAAACGGTAGTAGGCTTTATAAACTATTCTTTTTTTTCCAGCCATAAGAATATAAAGTAACATTTCTGAAGTAGAAAGAAACCTTAGCGTTTGCAATGCTATAAGGAAATATAAGGAAATGCTGGCAAGACCTGAGTCCCTTGTTGGCATAAATGTTATTTGAGCTTTGTGGCAGAATACTGCAGCAAGCACTGTATTTCATGCAGCTGTTTATCCTATGAATTAATGTATTAACACTAACATTTTTACTATTCCTTTTCAAAGCTGAGCCAGGTTCTTCCCCATTCTTTCATGCATTCAGAGTTATAACTGCTCCCTTGAATAAAAAAGGTAACTTCACTTTTTTTTTAAACTGCTTTCCAGTCACAAAAAAGATAAAGCAGATGAGATGAATAAGGAAGAACAGAATAAAGTAGGTGGATTTGATACCCTCTCCTTTGAAAACACAGCGATTGAGCCAGGGTCCTAATTTGACATTAAAATCATTAATTAAGGATGTAAAAATCCCCCAAAGATTTCCCCACTAGCACAATTTAGACTTCAAATTTGCATGATTTGTTACAAATATTATTCATGTCAAAACTTCCATTTTTTAAATTCCAACCTAAACTTCTGTTTGATTTTTTTTTTTTTTTAAAGAGGCAGTTAAACTTCTTTTCCCTCCAGTAGTTCTGCAAAGTTTCTGTGCAGACAGGACTTTTGATATTCCATGTTTTTGCAATGAAATGAAAAATGGCTACAGCTTTTCAGACTTTGCAATATTGTTTTTGACAAATTATAGTACTCTTTTTCAAATAATTTTAGTGCAATCTCACAATTTCTACATTCCTGCAGAAGTTCATTTTAACACTGGTGGTGTACAAGACCCCTGCACACTCATTCAGACATTTTAGTAAGGCATATTTATTTTATAGTGTCATATCACAGGAAATTTAAGGAAACCATCCACATAAAAAATACAAATATTCTTCTCTTCATTAGGTAGACTCTCCCTAAGTGTAATATGTGATTTGAAAGATATTTTTTGCTTTGATCCTTTGAAACAAAGACAGATAGCTGGTGACAGCTGTTTATAAACTCACATACTACAATCATGCTGTGCTGAATTTCAAGTATCTCACCTATCATTTGAGAGAACTTATAGGGAGCGCTGCCTCTAACCTGCATTCTATAAATTGTATCGGTTTCATGCATGCCAGAATGGTGAAATTAAGAAAAATGAAATTCTGGGGGAAGTTAATTCAAATGTAATCAAAAGAGTTGGTTTTGTCTGCAGGCTTCATAGCTTTAACAGTCTAATGGCTTTCTGGAAGTTTACATCTAAATAAAAAAGTGTTCAATATTGTCTAAGTACATATTGATTGACCACTACAGCTCAACTAGCTAGCCAGATAACTCAGGGTGTGATCTTCTCCTAAAGAACAATATAACAATACAGTTCTTCACTAGATTGCATTATCTATATGGAATATCTAGCAAAGGACTAAGGCAGGATTGTTTGATTCAGATTATACACTCATTCTTTTAGAGACTCTCAGACCTTTTTAACTTCAAATTGCTTTAACACACAGCAAGTGTGCGTACCAAAATCTATTCAGAGAATGCCAAACTCCTTCAAGTTCCTTGAGTCAATACCCCATGACTATTACATGTGTCCAATATGCAGAACTGACTGACTTCATTCAGCAGAGTACTGCAAAGGAAGTAGACAATATTGTGTTGAATCTCAAGAGACTGACTGAGAAGCAGTGGCTGGTTGCTATTTATGATTCCTGGCTTGGCAACAAAGAACATTACTTCTGAGTATACAGAGATAAACGATACATTTTTGAGATTCTGGGACATGATAATATAAGACTTGCAAACAGCATAGCAAAATCACATGTCCAAAAAAAGAAAACAAAAAGAGAAACGGAAGAAAGAGGTTTGGAGGACACCAAAGAAAAAGAAAAAAAAGGCCACTACCATCAAGTGCTAGCTATGGGGAGTGAGAGACTGCCTCTAAGCGATTACAGAAAGCAAGGAGCCTCTTTCTTCCCCTAAAAAACACTGCAAAGAAAGAAGCATCAAGAATGAGAGGAGACTGCAGGCCTTTGGGCTTTCTTCACCTCAAATATTGATACTCTAAGGAATTGCTGGATCTCAGTGCAGTTCTGCATAAACACAGCAAACATCCACAAAGCTCTGTTTTAGGATTTGGGGATTATGTTTCTATTCAGAGACAAATCTCAAATCCATATTTACATACGTAAGAATACAGAATTATATGGAGAAAGGAAAGAGAAGTTTACAAAGACAATTGTCTTTTTCTTTCTCTTCAGAGTAACAGAAATGAATGGGAAGCTATGAGTCCCTTGTAGGGATCCAAGTATAGTAAACCATTGGAGCATAGCTCAAGAGCATCAGCAAAATGCAGAAAAATAATTCCATTGTGTATTCTCCATCAAGGAATTAAACTCTAACTAGGTACTAAGCAGGAGAAGTGTGTCTTATTGTTCCTGTTAGTACGGGGTGAAAATGAGTCTGTGTTGTGGCATTAAAAATCTGAACAGCAATTAGATGGTAATCAGAACAGAGCCAGCTAGTCACACAGATCATGCATTTTATACTTCTGGCTACTAAATTTAATTACCAGACTACTTTCACTATTTTCTTAGTACTGCTTTCCCATGGAACTGTTTGCTGTAATTGTCACACAGTTCCACTGTGAATGTAAGGAACGGAACATTAGCCATTGAAATGTCACAGGTAGAGGGAAGGTACAAACCAATTTTTTTATTGGATCACTTTGAACCAAAGAAAAATTTAAACCTCTGGTCTGTAGCAAAACAAATGTATATGTTTCACTTGTGAGAGAACTTGCAAAATAAGAGCAAGATTTCCAGAAGTAGTAAGGGATGTGAAGTGGTTTATCTTGGTACTACTATGATGGCACCAAAACATGTACTTTTCAAAAAAACAGCTGGATGTGATTTGTATGGGGGATAAAGTTGTGGAAACTTTGTGTAATTTCTAGGTCTTATAAATATACACGTATGGAATATTACCATAGCAGAGTATTTATGATACCTAAGCATTAAAAACAATGGTGTAACATTTTAGTATATTTGTATTTTCCACAAATACTTTCCAAATGGAGGCCTTGCATTGAGCTAGAGGTCTTTTTGACAGACATTTTAATACATAATGTGACCAAAGGGGCATAAATACATAATCACATAACACATAATCAAATACATAATGTGACCATGGTAAGAACAACAGTTGTCTTCTTTCTTCTGAAATTCCCTGTACACTTGGTCTTGTTCATTTACTGGATTCTCAAAATAACTGCACTTGAAAATTGAAGTCTTCCCTGTTTAGCCATTCTATACCTTCTGCTTGTTAGTTGATTTTAACTGTTAAGCATAATGAGCAAATTATATTCCTAAGATCTGAATACGGATGTTGTCAGTTACAGTCTTTTCCAACTTAAATGATGCTATGATTAAGCAGAAGAGGGCTCGCAAAGCTGGCCACCAGCTCAGCATGATTCCCCCTTCCATCAAGCCTTCTGTCCCACAGTGTATGGGTTGGACAGCTGCTAGCAGTGTGGAGTAGGTGAGGTGCAATGTAGATCAGCAGTGTACCTAGAAGCAAGGCTGATCTCTGGAGTGAAAAGGCTAGGTGTTGTGTGAGCCCAGGATATGTTTACAACTGTTTATCACCACAGAAAAGTACCTCTAGAAATCAGGCCCTAGCTCTTCTACACTCAGAAATTGCTTGTACTGATATAAATTCACATGATGACTGATTTCACACAAATGCACACTGAAGTTCAGTGCTTTGTCATCAGCATATTTGGAAATATATACATGCAAGTGTTCACGTGGATAAATGGATGGTTAAGGAGAGAGAGAGACGTATGGTGTATATATATATAAACATATACCCTCACACTTGCACCACTCCCATACATATTTTGAATTCTTCCTACAGAAATTCACCATATAAGAAGATGGTTTAGGATTCTGAGTAAGATTTTATGTATGCCAGAATAATAATTCACCTGTTCAGAATTTTTTTTTTTTTTTGGTAGAACCCTGCTCTCATTGAAGCCTAACTTTTAGAAGACTTCCTACAGAACTGATAAGTAAAAAGCCTTAACATATTTCTAGGTGCTATATGTTGCTATTTCCTAGTGTGCTGAATAACAGCGATTGCTACTGAGCAGTATTTTGTAGCATTTTACGTAACTTTTAAATTCACTTTTTAATGTAAACAAATACTTAAACTTTCTGCCTAGTGAAAGAGAACCAAAAAAATCCTCCTTTCAAACTTGTTCTGAAATTGATTTTTCTTTTGTTCTGGGAGAAAGGGGTGAACTCAGACCATATTTGTGTGAAGATTCTTCTTTATCCTTATTTCTTTTTATGTGTCTAAAGAAAACCAATGAAACAGCTATTTATCCTAGGGGCTCCTTGTTTCAAAGGAACCAATCTCATTTTCTGAAAATGGATCCACTTTCTCTGCTTTCACTTAGCTATGCATGACACAGGAGGGGAAAGCTAGTTTAAGGAATTTCCTCTTACACCCATGAGTGCCAGGTGTAACTACAATTTCTGTGCTGTCCGTAAGAGGTAAATTTAGACAAGCTCCAGCAATGGGCACAGATAGTTTTCGTTCATCTGCAAAAAGTCATTTTATGCATATGTTTTTCCACAGAGAGAGAAAAAAAAAAAACACCTTATGGTGACAGTGTTGATGTGAATGGGATTTAGCTGAATAAATTCCTTTGGGATGCCTTGGACCAAGTGCCCAAACAGTGCAAAGCTTGATCCTAAGAAGAGAGCAGCAAAGCCAGGATAATGAGAAGGTATTCACTTGGGCTCATGTCAAAAATTCTAGGACTAGTTATTAGTTAAAACATGACATTGTTGTTTCTTGACAGACCGCAAGGTGTGTGCAGAACTGGTTTTATGCCTGTCACTCTTCGCACTGTATTCATCTTTTAACAAGAGTGCAGTGACTACTTCACAAATTCAGTGTGAAAGAGGAGGACAGGATCCTGTGCCAAGTCATTAGAGGATAAGGAAGAAAAAGAGAGACTGAAAGAGGTGATTTCTCATTTTTCTGTTTCAGGAAGGGTTTATATGGTGTGAACATCTGAGACCCTGACTCACACTCAGTGTATCACAACCATGGTCTGCCTCAGATTTCAATGATTCCAGCTTGAATTTTACAATAAATTTAATGAAGTTCCATTTATAGCAGAAGGTGAGGATTTTTAAAACTGTTTAAATTGTCTTGACAAGCCAAAGGTTGGTGAATGTGTGCCACAACAATAAAAAAACTGTCAAAGACAAAACATTTTCCAAAATATACCTTCATAAAGACAGTATAAAGTCATCTACTTGTCCCATGGTTTTCTGATAAAATCTTGGGTCCATCTATCCACCCTACCTTACCTTCCTACAACAAGCTGAAGCTTTATGCATACAGGTACTTCTATGTATCTCATGGATAAAAAGATCCACTTACAAAAATTCAGACATATCTCATAGTTACATTGGACAAGAATGGGCTACTTAAAATCACTGGATGAAAAAATATACAGTGAAGCTGAATAGACATTTTGTAGTGTATGTTATTCAAACTTTTTTTAATTCTAATTTCACCTGATTGTGCAAGGGAAACTCTTTTAATGCCCAAAATGCATTTCACCATTGAAGTTAAATTATGAGGATATACAAAGGGAGGAAGAAAGTTTTTCCTTACCATTTACCTCACAGGATGCAAACAAAATGTAGTACAGGTCATATTGTTTCTTGCATTGGCCAAATTTGTTAAATTAGCACATGTAAAACCACATGAAGTATCTACTTCCCTCACAAAGTTATTTTCAGGTTATAAGTTTCCTTGTGCTAAGAAAAAAACCATAACCCATACGGGTATTGTTGCCCACTCTGACATCCATGTTTATGGATTCATATTAATTTCTGATTTATTCTTTCAATATCAAAGCTTTGCTTTTGCCATCCAGACACAAACCTTTATGACTCGATGATCCTTATTGGGTCCCTTCCAGCTCAAGATATTCTATGATTCTATGACTGCTAAAACAAATAAACCTGTAGGCTACATCATCAAGACTAGCACATGTGACCTTTGAACTTTAAAAGCAAATGTTAGACCATACTGACAGGAAAATCAAACCCAAAAACCAAATACACCCTCAATGTAGGGTGCCTGGAGAACAGCAGGCAGAGCAGTTCAGTAACTTGCAATGGGTAGCATGTAAATAGAAAGGAAATCTAGGGTAAAGCAGCATGAAAGGGGTGCCAAATATGATGTAAAATGGGGAGAAACGTAGGAAGCAATAAACAGACAACACAAAAATGTTGTAAACTGTGGAGGGAGAAAGATAGAAAGAGCTATTCTCTTTTGTTGGAGACGAAAATGGTAGAACGGTCATTCCTCAGAATCCAGGGGATAAAAGAAAATGTATGTCCTTTCATGAAGTGAACAGAATTTTTCTGTATAACCTAGATGGAAATTTAAATCCGAAATAATTATACTCAAATCTGGGACATGAAAGAAAGGGACTAGCAGACAGAACAAACAGAGAAATCAGGTCAGGAAAAGGTGTGATCTGTTATTTCTACATTTCCCATTTATAAGCCATGGCTTTGGAGGATTTTCATAGCTGTTGTTTCTGAAGGAGGGAAATGGCCAACTGAGAAGTGGGTGGGTTTTTTGGAACATGTTTAATCAACCCACCACACACCTAAATATTTAAAAGCTAAGTACATAAGAGATAAAAATCATAACATTTACATTGCATAACCTAAAGAAACAAGGACCATAAGCAACTGGATGAGGTGATTATAGAATGAATCAGAGACCCAGCTTTCCAGTTGCAGGAGCCCAAAGGTGGAATTCACTATAACAAGTTGTGAATCAACTTTTTTTATACTGAGATCTAAATGAAGGCCTCAGATCTTCCAGAGACCTTTTCTCAGACTTACAAATAGGAGGGCAGAAAGAGTAAAACGTACACCCTAACTCCAAATTCCAACCATAGCCCAAAGAAAAAGATACCAAGAGGTAGCTATTTAGAATGATATTCATCTTACATAGCTTTAAAGGTTTAAAAATCAGGCATCTAGTCTAAACCACAGTAGTATAGACAAGGGGGACTAGCAAAATCTAATGTACATGAGTGGATGCACCACCCTTCTGTGCCCCAACCCTTTATCAGGATAAGATCTGTATCTGTATTATCACACCTTGTGTGCTTTGTTTCCACAGAAAGCATACCCAAGTGTGGGGAACAAAACGGAGAGACAGCATGCTCTGAACAGATCACCTATTTAGACAACCAGGAGATCCGGAGCCCAGCCCACTTCAGAGCAACATCAGTCTCTGTTTAGACACTGCTACAATTGACTCCAAGTGGCAATTTAGACCATCTTTAGGTGGATAGCTCTCTGCAGGTTTCTCCAACAACAACAGAGAAAGCCTATGTGACTAACTTTGATCAAGTTTCTAATAATTAGGTTTGTAAAATTTGATAGATTTTATCTAGTTTTATTAGGGAACCATCAGGAGTAGCTTAAATTAGTACTTATGGTTCAGTTAGCTGTTTGAGCTGTAGATGTCTACAATACATGGATGGGCAACACCCCCCAAAAAACCTACAGACAGAAATAAGTTCCTGACTCAGCTATATCTATTTGAATCTATTAGCACTGATACTCCACCTCTTTCTAACCTTTATATATGACATCATGCAAGCAACACAGAGCATCCGCTGTGGACACAAAGTTTCTGTTACGATATTAGAAGACAAGACAAGCTATATTCTTAACACAGGCAATGCCAGTTGTTTACCACTGTGCCTAGTTTTACAGTCTTACCCAACAGAGACCAGAGTTTATGCCATCCTCATTCTCAAAAGATGGCACTTAATCCAGGCTATACAGTGTTCCTCTATAAATAATAGATTATTGAATACTGATATCTGCCAATACAAAGAAAAAGAGACATTGAAAAATAAAAGCGAGACTTGGAGTTTAGACTAACACCACTTAGAAATTAATTATAACATAAACAAGCCTGGATTTGGAAAAATATCAGGGTTTTGCTTTTAGTAGTCTTTTGCAATTGGTGAAATTTTTTCACCAAGAGACTAGGACTATGTGGAAGTCTTTATTTACTTCTTTACCACAGCATTAACAACTGTTAATGCAAGGTGTCATAAATAATCAGTCATATTCTATGCTGAATAGCTATATTAAAGACTATTCAAAATTGATCTTTATGGATTGTCCTGACTATGTGAGTGATCCACTACTTAAAAATTCAGGAATTCTGGAAGAACTGGCTGATAACATTTTGCTTTTTCTTTCTTCCAACCACTCAAAGCATAACAAAGAATAACCATGAGGTTATTTGAAATGCTAGAGAACAGCTAGGCTGTAGTATTCTGTTTTATACAGAAGCTAAAATAAACATAAAATGCTTCATTTTCTCAGCAGAATCTCTCTGCTGGTCTAACTTGCTTTACATTTAACAAGATGCAAGTATGTAAAAGATTGGAAATCTTTAAAGGAAATGCAACTTAACAAAACAAATTGTTATCCTCTGTATCATTTTCTCAGGCACGTTTACAAAACAGATATTAAAGAATGTTTGAACATCTTCAAGGAAACAGGAAAATATAAACCTAACACTAACACATACGTATCTTCTGCTAACTCAGAGATCAAAAGGAACAGAGTCAGAAACAGAGCAGTATTTTACATAAGTCTTCTCATCGCAATGTTCAACCTTGTGTGGCAGCAGTAATGGCTCTTCTGTTGTTTGTTATTCACTTTAAATAATTACTAACAATTCCTCTGTAAACCCAAGGCATTGGAATAACTATCGTGGAATATAAAAGAACTAAAGTTCTAAAAGCTTAAACTAAAGTTTAATAAGTGCTAAAAGAACTTCCAGTGTTGTGTTTCAAGTCCTGCTACTGATTTCGGTAGACCCAGATTAGTTTTTGATGGACAAGTAAATATACTGGTGCATATCTGCTACTGTTAAATGTGTCTGTTCCTAGTCTACCATTAACAGTTAGGGAAAAAAAAAAAAGTATTTCAATAAATTAAATTGTCACTAAATATGGTCACATCAAAGCATCTTTAGGAAAATTAGTGGATCTGCCAAATGAGTTTGAACAGTCAGGAATCTTAATCTTATTCCAAAGAGCAATACTGCAAAAAGCTTTATTTCACCACCTTTCACAAGTACTACCTCCCTGTCTCCATCAGACATCCAAGCACTCCTTGTTTGTCCCAACGTATGTTTATGAAACTAGTTCTGGTGTCAGGAAATGTAGTAGTATATTACACAGCACTGATTTAAGGTACTTATCTGTGATCTGTGGAGTTGTATGATGCCGCACCAAAGACATCAAAATGAATGAGGAAGGTAAACAGCCTTATCACCCAAAGATCCATGGTGCAGCTAAATTAGTCACCCAGTGGGACTGTCTCCGTAAAACAGGAGACAAGCAGCACATCCTCTGTCATCATAATTTTAAGGTGTGGTACACCTTTTTAGAGAGGCCAAAGTTTCTTGGAGAAGATCAAAAGCTCTATGCATTGCAAGTATATCAAAATTAAATAGCTTTCTTATGTTTCCCTCTAAAACACAAAAAATCCCTATAGCTACACTGTGTAATATGACTAGTATTCTTAAGCTGAATCCAATGCTGAAACAGTGATGGTGTTTTGGACTATTATAATTAACATATATGGGTAAGATAGGAAATTTTTACTTTCATTGCACTGGTTCAAATTAATACCATAGAAATATTTGAATCAATGTCAGAAAAAAGGTATCTAGCTAGTTCTTTTTTCTCTGGCTCTAGGGTTTTGTGTTTTTATTCCAGTTGTGCTTATTATAAGATAGCTGATGATTCTTTTTTGGTTCTTATATTGGGGACAAAACTTCCCTATCAAAAGTCATCTTCTCCTATGATTTATAAACATATTTCTATGAATGTTTAACCTTGCAAATCACTATCATACAAAAAATTAGGTAACAATTATCACAATTTATAGGCAGGTATGTACTGTTAAAAAAAAATCAGAAAAGGGAAAAATTATTATTATTCCACTCAAACATTACTAGTTTGTTGCTGTTACTCTACAAGACTCACAACGGCTTATCTGTACTGCCTTTAGCAGCTGTGCTCATGCTCAAGTCTAAGTCTGCAAAGCCAGTTGCATCCATATTGCCTGGGGAGACAGAACCTGAAAAGGAGTTATCCTTCCTCCCTTCAGCCCTGCCCTCCTTTCTGTGACTGAGGTTCCTTGCTAGGAATGCCAATACACTTCAGACAACAGCCACCACATAGGAAAACTGAAGAATAGAGTCATGATGTATCATGACTGTATAGATTTTGCTGAAGACAATCACATACATCAAGTGTGTCTGAAGAAAAGCTGTGGAGTTATCAGAATGTAATTGGAATACATAGTTACTTACTATTCTACTGCAGCATTACCCGTATTTTTGAGGTATATTTAGTGCATCCTCTCAGGGACACTAAAATACACGCCTCCCAAAGATGTCACTGGTAGAAGAATACAATATTCTAAACATTGGCATGTTGAGCTGCATACTTTGTCATTAGGGTATGACTGCTGAATAAATACAGACATTTCAGTTGCAGCTGCTTCCCTTTTCTAATCTCTTTTGCTAAGATTAAATGCTTTTAAACAAAGCATTGCTGCCCCTGTTGGATTAAAAGGTAACATATCTATTTTGTTTGCTTTACTCTGAAAGCTTTGAGGTCCAGAGGTCATAACTGGACAGTATCATGAAGATTTCTACAATACCAGCTATCTCTCATTTCCTTAGGAAGTTTGGAAGGACAAAGAATGGATGGATATAATGGATGTTCATTAACAAGTTGCAAAGTTTTTTGCATCAATTGTATATAAGAGAACCATAGAATTGCTTGAATTAAATGTCTAAAAGTTGTCAATACTGTACCTGGCATTCAGCTGATCTAAGTCAATGTAGACTAATTGAAGTCGGTGGTCATGCTTTGATTTTCACTGGTTGAAGCCCTGCTTCAAATTGCAATAGGGTGTGTGTGGGGTTATATCTGTAGTAGCATAAGTGGGTTATCACAAAGATAGCTTAGGTAGCTGTACCTTCTGTGTCTCTAACAGATCATTTGGCATAGTAGTAGGAAGAAGAGCTTTAGGCCAATTCCATCATAGTAATTTATTTTATCAAAGTCTTTGAGTCAGCATGTGCAA
The DNA here is from genome assembly GCF_965638725.1 of Aptenodytes patagonicus. Classification (NCBI taxonomy): domain Eukaryota; kingdom Metazoa; phylum Chordata; class Aves; order Sphenisciformes; family Spheniscidae; genus Aptenodytes; species Aptenodytes patagonicus. The sequence continues at coordinate 140,562,148 of NC_134950.1, forward strand.
ACAGTAATTAGATTAGGTCCATTGCCCAAGAATAATAATAAAAAAAATGAAGTAAACATAAAGAGGAATTTCTTAACCATAATAAATAAATAGGGAATACAGTGGCAGAGTGACTTAAGCGTCTCCATAAAGCTCCCAAGTTATTGTTAGGAGTCTCGAGCAAGACCTGCAGCCCCCAGCTGATCCAGCAGAAAATCAGCACCTGTTGCTCGGCAGAGAGCCAAAGGACTCTTCCCACAGTGATATCAGAGTGCTTTGACTGTTTTAGTCCAGGAAGTCAGTTAGACTTCAGTGGGCCTTTGAATTCCACCTGCTCAGCAATTCACCCTTTGTGAATTTGTTCTGCTTAATAAGGATGTTCATTCATAGAGCTTTTGAGAAGGGATCAATACAGATTGGGACCTTTAGATCTTGATCATAATTTTGCATGTAAGTTGTGCCATTGCACATGATGGATCTTTCAACTTTTGAAGTTGAACTTCAAAACTAATTGAAATAGGTTTTTTTCAGCTGCTTGCATACCCTGGATCAGAATTCGACTAATAACATTCATTAAAAATCCAACAGAGCTAGTTTATACAAACTAAAGATCTGGTGGGTAGCACTTTGGGAGCTAGGCAAAAACTGTGGAGCAAGAGAATTCTAGGCTTCCTTGAATATTTATAACTACTGTATGAGCTCTTATTTGCAGTTCAGACCTGTCCTGTTATTTTCAAGTAGGAACTGATAATGGGCATTTTCTTGTCAGCAAATAACTATCATTATCAGAACCAAACGCTGCTAAACACAGGTGCTTTTGTATCCTATCCTTCGTGAATGTTGGTAGCTTAGAAGATCAGAACTCTGGAAGATGACATGGATTTATGCTGTACTAGGCTATACTACAGTGCAAAATAAGACAAAGAAGTGCATGCTTACAAACAGCCTCATGGTGACAACATTTAGCATCCACTCCCTACAGGTGCAAAGGCTTTCCAAGATGCAGTACAATAAAAAGTCAGAACTCATGGAGTCTAATAGCTAAATGACATACTAGGATAATACTTGGACTTTTGTCAACTTCAGAAGCTTAAAGTTTTTTAATAGACTCCTCTTCCATAGCACGAACACTCAAATTCCATATAACATAGATCTTCCTAATTATATTAGTTTAATGAGATCAGTAATAAGATTTGATATAGCTGATAGCAGAGGTACATCATATTTGATCAGAAAGAATATTTAATGGAGAACCTCAAAGAGGGCAGTAGAAATTACCTTCAGCTCTTAAACATAACTGGAATAAAATAAAGGACTGGTAAAAACTCTAAAGTTAAATAGAATGAAGAATACTGCAAACATTATCTGCTCACATGAGAAACAGACATGAGAACACAAATTACTTCAGGGCTGGATTTAACAAAACACAAACTATTTTGTGTTGCTCCAGCAAAATAAAGGGGGCAAGGAGGGGAAGAAAACTTTTTTATTTTTTTTTTAGCCAACCCCTCTTTCTGGTCAATTAACAAATTTTGTCAACTTTGTTAGCAGCTCCTTCTCACAGTGGAAATTAAGAAAAAAAGAAAAATAATTAAAGAAAAATTATTTTTAAAAAAATACTCTCACTGTCAGTACCCTCTTCTCCATGTTTGTGCTTGTATTAGGTAGACCTAATAGTTAACCTTCAGAAGCTGCTGTGAGCTTGTTACATTAGCATGTAACAAGAGAGATGAATTGTGAAAGATCTCTTTGATCTTACTGCCAGGAGTTCAGAATCATTCTGTTGAGCAAAATGTATGTATGGAGAAAAAGACAGCCATTATTTTCAAGTGATGACTCTAAGCAGAAGTACTGTGAATATCTTGGAAAACAGGCAAGCCACATTACAAAACATGGCTGGGGACTGAGAGACGGGGAGAAGCTCCTGAACGTAGACCTAAAGAAAATACTCCCAGTTATTTTTTGCAAAGCAGCAGGGCTTTGCACTTGCCCACATACACAAGCCACCAAAATATTAGTTCTGGATAGGTTCAGCTGTTTTTCAAAGATAAGAAGGATTTTTTTTTTCTCTGAATAGGTACAAATTAGTCTGCTTTCAGAAGACAGCACTGATTTTTTTCTTCTTTCTCTCTTACATGGTTTGCAATTGTACAAAGAAAATGCTTCTGTAAAAAAAAAAAAAGGCATGATAGGCGGGGGAAGAAACATATATTTGCCACTGACAATACATTTCCAGCAGACATGTACTTCACCTAAGATATGTTTTTAAACACTAAAATATTCTAGCAATCTTTGAATAATGAAAGAATAGTGGAATTAGAAGTACTTGAAAGTCTCCATTAACCTGTTTTTATTTCAGGCTGACTGGACCTTAATGTTTTCCAGCTTACTAAGTCAACACAAAGCATAATATAAATTTGTTTCATTGTTTAGCTATACATTCAAAAATAAGACTGCATTTCAAATGTTTTATGCACATAAAGGGCCAAGGAAATTCCCACAGAACAGTACCAATGTTGCTGGTTTTGAAGTGCTAAAGGGAGCTGTATATTGCTAAAATTCTGGCAGTAAACTGCAGAGAGAAAACCAGTTTTCCTCCTCTTTATAGGACTTAGCCTTCTGGCTATTGCTGAAACAGCTCTGACTTCATTAACTCATCCCTGGACGGATAAGGGAATATAATCTTACCATTTCTAAAGTAATGTTTTGCTTTTTGAAACAAATCTCAATTCTCTGAAGTATTTTAACAAAAAGATATTGTCAGAGATTCTATACAGTTTCTCATACAATACTGTCCTAAGCACTATTTTGTCCTTGTGTTTTTCTCAGGATACTTTTCAGAAAGTTAATGTAGTATTTCTGGCAAATGTGAACCTTGTATTTTTGATTGCCCTAAGGGGAAGGTCCTTCCCTTGGATATAGTTATGAGTGGGGTTTGTATATGCAGAAACTTACTCCCTCAATTTCTCTTTCTCAGACTAGAAGTATGATTTAGTACATTCTTAAATAAGTCTTTGGCAAAAGAAATATCCACATTAAAAAAAAAAAAAAGTTGTAATAAAACAAAAGCCAAATCTTCTACCTTTTCTCTACCTTCACACACTATTAAAACAAGCACTTAGCTGGCTTATAAACTATTCTTTATTGCTTTATTTTCTTTTCTCTCCTCAAAGAAATGCAAATGTAGTATTTCACTTAAAATGGTAAGCAACTCACCTAACTTCACCTGTCCAAACTGTATGTACACAGTGCAAACCAGGCACTGAGGCTCCCTCGATATATAATAGTAAGAAAAATACTATCTTCCAGGTTTGTACCATCATCTCTATCTCCCTACATGGTCCCGCATAGAATCCCAGATCTTCCCTCTGCCTAAATATAATGCAGAAATTTAACCCAGCTGTGAACACTCTTCCATGCAAAACTCAGATGCAATTTAGATCACTTCTCACACTGGCTTGTTTACCAGCTTTCCCTCAAGGCTTCTTTCTGACATTTTTCATTGCAGGTTTCTCCTTGTTTCTTTGGAGCCCTTTCCCTGCTTTCAGCAATAACTTCCTTTCAGGTGTCTACCTAGACTGCCTCTCTGTACATAATGCAATTGCTATGGTTTCTGACCTATCTGAACACTATTATTCATAGCACACTGTATTGATTTATAAGAATGGACTCTCATGACAAGGATCTTAATGACCCACCAGCAGAAGTAGTCTCAGTATTTGCCCTCACTTACATTACTGTAATAAACAAAACCAGGAAAATTACATAGGATCCACTCTAGGGAAGGATATTCCAATTTACTGTGTCAGGCCTCTGAAAGATGATTCAGGCATGGTGACACCATGCATGGCTCCTTCCTCTAGGCCTGCCTTCTGTTTTTCTACAGCCTTCCCACTTACTTCAAAATTAAGGAAGCATACTGAATAAAATATACTTTCAGATCAACAGGACTATCACATGATGCAAAGTGTTCCCGCTCAGTCTATATAAGAGCATCCCATGGTTTTGTTCAGTTTGCTAATAGGAAGCATGCTACAAAACCACCACAAAGCAATCTTCATTTCCAATCCCATCTTATTTTCTGAACTCTGGATCTCATCAGATCTTCATATCAGAGTTTATGTGGCTTTTCTGGAGATCAATATGAGCATGTGAACTTTGGCCCCACAAACAATAAGGAAAGGTTGACAAGCGAAAAGCCAGCAAAGCTAAAGATGGAAAATTATTATTTCACTTTTAAGATCACTTTGACAATGGGTTTTGTTTGTTTTTAATAGTCATGCCTAGTTAATTCCCTTCAATTAGTAGCTGTAGAAACTTTAGTTTGAATTTTTAAAAAAATCATATTACAAAGTAATTTAACAATGGTTATTGCCATTTATGTCTTTCAGACGTGCAATTATGCAAATCCACCAAGCAGAGTTCTGACTATATTTTCTTTACTTGGTTGAAATCACGTTAGAAGAATGAATTTACATATTGGCATCTGCTGCTCCTGTTATAAATTGTATTTTTAAAATAAAATGTGCATAAGGTAACTTGTACAACAGTTTCACTATTCCAGATTTCAAGTAGTTGGCATTTCAGTTTTTTTCTCATTGTTTAGTAAAGATGTAAATGAAGAACTGAGAATGAGCAAGGAATCAAGAATATAGATTAGGATATTTGCCAGTACTGGTCTCATTTCCAAAACACGTGATTTCTGAAACAAGTTTTCTGCTTAAAAGTTTCCTTCTCAGTTTTAAATGGAAAAAAAAATCAGCTCTTCTTTTAGAGGTTGTCAACTCTTTCTGAATTCTGTGATATGTGTCCTTGTCTAGAGATATCTAACTCTGTCCCCAACTTCTCCTGCTTTGAGTGACAAAATGAAAATTAGATCAAAGAAGCTGAAGTTCAGCATTGCTGCTGTTGACACATCTTTGTGAGTCCTTTTTCTCACCATTTTCACCTAAGATATTTCTTTTAGTTATTCTCAATGTTTTCATGAAAACATTTTATTTTTACGTATCTGTCATATATCGTGCTTTAGAGTTTCTTGGATATGGAAACACTGAAATTGTGTGGGTTTTCCTATCTTATGAAACAAAATTCTTAAGCTATGAAACATTTCACAAAATGGTATTTCCATTTTTTGGAACTTTGGAACTTACTCTAATATTAAACTTGAGCAAAGAAATGTCTGCCATTCCCCATGTTTCTCTGGAAACAACAAAAGCAAAGCCCTGCACACATATTCAAGGACTTAAATCCCATGTCAATATATCCTAACAACATCAATGTTCAGAATGATTCAAAGATAACTACTAACTGTGTCACATCTCTACAGTATGAATCATAGAAATAAGAAAAGACTCAGTAGGTGATTGTTGAATTATTACTAGAAGTAGAAGGGGTGGTAATAGTGTGTACATATTGCCTTGGAAAGTACCAAGATAATATCTATGCCACAAAGAGTACACAATCTAAATTAGGGAGACAATATAATGAGAAATGCATACAGCCTTTGAATAGCACATTTGCAAATAAATGAATTGAAAATAACAGATAGTTCATATAAACATTTTCTGCTCTTTTTCCGTTAACTGCTCTAAATTGACACATCTTACTACATTGCAGCAAGATTGCTAAATTTGCAAAGATATTAACACCAAGAACTTCTATGTAGGTGTTTATTTCTGCTTGTAGCATACATTTGGGAACTGTGAGAGAACAATGAGGCTGGGCTAGATTCATATTTCTCTGGAGTCCGTAAATTTCATGTTTTGCCGTATCTGTAAGTAGTTCAAAAATCAAGTTCCCTTAAACACGGGGCTGATAACTACCTACCCTCTTGTCTTTTGCGTTTTAAGCCATACCGCTAAATACTTTTTTGGTTTTCTACTTTAAATAAAGAAAACTTCCATGAGTAATAATAACCCTGGGTATTCCTTACTGGTTTTGCACTTTCTGTAAGTGTTCTAACCCAGAATTTATTGATTTGATAATGGTAACAGGCACTACCTATGGTATGACATCTGGTGAATCAAGCACTATTACCATAGTGCTACATTACAATTCAGTCCAAGGATTTTGTGTTCATTGCACAAAGTAAATAATGTTTATTGCTGAAAAACTACCAGCCTCAAGCCAAGCATGCTGTGTTAATGCATATTTCATTATAACTTGTGATATTAGACTATGCTCAGCATGCTCATCTGCTCACTGGTTTTCTGAGGGAGGAAATGGGGAAGTCTCATCACTGCCAAAATGAACCATTAAGAGGTAGTCATTATAGCTAAGTCCATAATGAAAGATTGTGTTGTGCCACCCCTATTTCAAGCACTTCCTTAAGTTCCACTGCACTCAGTTTTTAGCATGAATATTGAACTAGTTACTTTTCTCTCTCACTGATAGGTTAGTACCTTTCCAAACAATTTTTAAGAAACCTGGCAATATTAATGCTGCTGTTAAACTTGCTCTGTAGAATCAGAACAAAATGTTTTTGAAGAGAAACACTCTTTGAACACCAGTCCAATACTTACTAATATGTAAAATAAATGAGTTTGTTTTCTGTAGAGTGCATGGCAGAGGCCTCAAAGGCTGATTTCTCTAACCAATGCCTAATGCTACAGAAATGATGCCTACCTGCTTCTGCTGGTCTCTGCCTAAATAAAACAAAGTAAGCAGGTTTCGCTAGGGACAACTGTTGAAGTTAAATGGCAACAGGTCCTCCAATCTCTGAGAAGTTAGTATCACATTATATTTTGCATCTAGCAATATCATGTTTATTATAAAGTTTATATACATACTCGCTGGGGGAAACCCTGCTTAGGGTAGGTGTCCTCTCTCCAGAGGCAGGGAAAATACAGCAGAAGGAACTAAGCATACAAAGAGCAAATGGTGGAGCCACACCAAGAATGAAAATTGCCTTTGACATCAGCTCCATGGTTTCTAAGCAACATCCCCCCATGTTACTGAACTTTTACTTTTGTGGGGGATTTCTTTCACATTAAGTCAGATATGTGCAATATAGACCTCTACATGTCAGCTATTCCTCCCGAGATTCCTCTATAATCAATTGAGGGAAAAAAAAAAGCTGACTTACGACTTGAGGCATCTAACCAACTTTAGATGCCTACTCCAGGATAAGATGGATCACCAATTGAAAGTGTCTATTTCTCTCTGCTAACTGTAAGAGGAGACCAGGTGATGTAGTGGGATGTAGGCTTCTACATTCAGTCTGGTGACTAAATTCAGTCTCTTGATCCTGCAGGTTAGAACTGCTATTCATAGAGGTGCTCAGCAAAATGGAGTGAGATTTCATCCTTTCTAATCTTTCTGTCTGTCAACACTGTAAAGACAGCGATATACTTAATATAATAAGCTGATCGTGTTAAAAATAGGTAAGAAAGAAAAAAAAGGACAGTCAAATTATAAAATCAGTTATGAAAGTAGGAAATAGCACTTTACATATGGAAGTTAGTGCATCTGATTAAGAAAAATTAATTTAATTTGTTGGCTGTTTGCTGATGACATGGAAAGAGTTGATGTCATTGATTTCTATCAATGTTAACGGCACTTTATGCTGCCAGTATTGTGTCAAGTGGTCCTACTATAAACAGAATTCATTTTCCAAAGCCAAAATGAAAATGAACTTTCATTTTATATATTAAATATGTGTGTGTGTACATGCACATATGGGTGCGTCTGTGTGTTACTGAGAGTGTGTGTATGCATGTGTATCAGCTCTCTTTGATATCCCATGAAGCTGCTTGCATACAAGGACATTCCCTCTTTGTTTGGGTTCTGCTACCATTAGATTAATTTTTCCTTTAGCTTAAAAGGTCTTATTTATGACATGGTGATGGATGAATGTGAATGACAGTTCAGGCTGAAGGATTCCTTCCAGTGTTTTTTTACTGTGCAAAACAGAGAAGGGAACCTAATTAAAAAGTGTCTTTGAGTAAGACTCCAGTATCTCTTTCTTTTTGACTGGTTGGTTTTGTACTGTGGAAATTGTCCTCACCATATGGACAGATAAAAAATTAAAATAACAACAGAAATCACCTTTGTCCAATTTTCTTAACCTACAGAAGACATTCATATTTGATTGGCATCACAGGTCCAGTTCTTATCTTCTTCAGAATAGTCTGTTCCTTACTTCTTTTATTCACTTATTTCTATATTTTCACATTAGTCCAGTATAGCAGATACTTTCATTGGAAATGCTAAGAAATACAGATGACTGCTGGTCTGGCCTGGAATTTGGAAAGAAACTCAATTTAGAAACAAAACTAATTTAAATGTGTCTGGATCCGGCACTGCTGAAAGAAGCATTGCTGAAGCTCTCAATTTATTCCACCAAGAATTTTCAGAATAATATATATTAACAAATATTTGCTTTGCCTCAAAGCTTTGTAGGTAGATAAATGCTCTTTTCTTCCTCTAAGTTAGTAAATTCCAGAGAAACATCACAGTCTCTGCAGGTCATCCTCTAACTCACCACTACAATCAAAATGTTAACATGAATGACCCAGAAGGCATGCAATCACTCACCATCAACACAAAACCACCTCTGTCAGGCCACACTGGCTTACAAGGTACAAAAGAGGCCACTTCCTCATGCCACAGTATGAAATATTAAGAAAAATGTCAGGAAATATTTCAAGCTTCAAATCTTTTGGTGATCATTTGCATAGCAAAATGCATCATTGTATACAGACAAGAGACAGTTTTTCTTGCTCACTGTTGCCCTTCTTGGCTGATGTATACCCGCGAGAGTTTATGAAGGATACAAGGGGTTGTATCTCCCATAAGTGTGAACTTCCCATTCTGCATGGAGAGTGTGGAGTCATTAGTCTTAACGATTCAGTCAACTCACCTGAGGATACATCTGGTCATGACTGCTAGGCAAACCTTGGGAGGTCAATTCCCAACTTTGGCAGTGGAATTTATTTACATAAAGATGACAAAAGATGAGCTCAAAAATTTAATACAAAACAATAAATCATATAACCAGATACAGCTGTCTGCCACAAATAAAAACACCCCAATAAAAAAAATCAGTGAAATACGTTTTAAACAGAAATAATCGAATAAGCACAGGACCCAACCACTTAAACTAAAATCAGTTCTCACTAATACCAAGACTTATACCCTATTTTAAGAGCCACTCAGTAGAGACTGGGAGGATTACAAACATTTGTTCTGGTCTCAAAATTAAGGCACAGGTTTAGGAACCTGGAGATCTGGGTTCTGTTTCTCTCTGGCCTTAGGCAATCACGCTGCGAGGTTTACACACTGACTACATTGCAACTGTCTTTGCAGTTTAGCAGGCAAAATTTAGGGGCTTTACTTTTCCATGCATTTTACAGGTGTCTTTGGAAGGCCAAGCCAACTCACCTGAGCAGAATGCTGAGTGCAAAGGTATCAAGTGCTCCTACGCATCACCTCACTTTATGCTTCAGTTTCTTTACTGTGGAAACTGGGCTGTTTTCCTCTTATACAGGAACTGAAGGAACAACTGATATTTGGAAAACATTACCCTGAATACTGCTAACTAAAATCAGATTTCTTAATCTGTGGAGAAGGACTGACAAAGAAAAGAGAGCATCGCTGTGCTGGTCCTTAAACATGAACAATTTTGTATCGTCAGTCATGAGACAAGAAAGAGACAAATGCAGTCTTTATTTACCACTGCATGTCACCATCAGCCACAGAACTCTCCCAAGCCCTGTCCCCAGTAATGGCCAGGTTTTCACACAGCTTCCACCCCACCAGATAACCTAGATGAAGATTAGGTTTTTCATAGAATCATAGAATAGCCCAGGTTGGAAGGCACCTCAAAAGATCATCTAGTCCAACCATTCATGGGAAAGGGAGCCTAGATGAGACTGTCTAGCATTCTGTCCAATCGCATCTTGAAAACCTCCAGTGATGGACTCTACTACGTCCCTGGGGAGGTTGTTCTGAAAAGTTGGATATTTATGTTTGTGCTCAGATGAAACCTGAACTTTGAACAAAACATGGCCCCAAATCTTCCCCAAGCAGCAACAGCAGCTGCTCAAACCATTAAAATCCACGTACCATTAATTACGAAATACCTAAAGGAAGAGGAAATCCACCAAAGCCATGTAAAATTTTCAACTTAAAACACTAACTTCTTTTACATCGGCTTCATATATATTTAAAACATAATTTCTTTCTGAAGTATCAACAAGATCTTCAGGGATTTAACGAATGAAGCGTGTGTGCATTTTGTTTTACTCTCTTTGCCAACCTTCCCCTCTAAACACATAACCAGGTTTAAAGGATGATTAAATAGGTAATGGAATGAGGCATAATGTGATATCTTACTGAAAGATAAGAGGGCAAACACAAGTATTTAAACCTTTCTTCTAGCTCTTGATAGATTAAATAAGCATCATTAGGTGGAATAGTCTTCATGTTACTTTAAATATCCTGGACATCTCCCATAAAGCTTTTCTGTAAAATCCTTCCCTGCATATACAGAAATGAATCATATCACATTACAGCTGGCTATGCATTCTTCCCTGAGCACACTATGTTTTAAATTGCAAAATCCATTTTTATTTTCTTTTTCATTTGTCACCTCACCACTGGAAGGAAGGTTTCCTGGAGGTTATTCCATTGCATGTCTGACAATATCAAGTATGCCTTCAATACATTAGTATAAAAATTGAGGATAAACGATTACATTTACATGAGGTCAATGAACAAGTATAGGAGACAGAAAGCCTAAAGGATTCATTGTTTCTTCTGCTATAAGCCTGTCAGAAACTTCTTGATGAGAACACAGATGCACAAAATAAGCCGTTAAGGGGGAAATAACTCAATTTTTCATGCTCAGATATATTTCAGAAAATCTCATTAATATTTGGGTAAATAAACCTGATATGAATATGTCCTCTTTGTTATTTGCCTCCTCACAATACAGCAACACATTGCACACTGTTAGCCCTTCTTTGTCCTACTGTAAGTCAGCCACTTTGAGATGAGGTACTGAAGGATTTTCTCTCTGAGGCATTCTCCTCTTTAATTCTGAATTACTACATTCCAATCAATGTATACATTCACAACATGCTAATGTAATAAAGCATTAAAAGCAGTCAGTACAAACACAGTATAATGCTTTGTTATGTATGTATGTTTGGAAAAAAGAAGAAAAAGAAGAAAATACTTGTGAAACCTATATAAAGCAGAAAGGCTGAGCATCTTTTTCAGGGTTAAAAGACTCTTCAGGATACTAAGACAGAATCTGTAAATATTTAACACATTACTACAAGAAAAGGGATTAACAGAATAGAGCTCTCTGATCAATACTTGCAGCATCACATATTATTTCTAGTAGGCATGAACAGCAAAATGCTATTGATTGACTAAAGTATGCTACACATCATTGAAGATTAATATAAGGGGACATGAAATTCTCTCTTGATCAAGAGTAAGCCACTAACCTGACCTTAGCCTAATCAACCATTTCTTGCACCGCAGTAGCACTTGATGGCTCTGAGCCTCATTTTTTCTGGGAGCTTTCCAAACCATAGACAAATTCAGTCTCTGAAATCAAGAGGTTAAAGTATTAAATAACTTAAGATTAAATTAAATAAACAGAATAAATGGAAGTATGAGCAGCGAGAAGGTAAAAAGCCTGAAAACATTTGGATTCGTAGACTAATGAGGTGTTCAATTCGTAGTTCTGAATAAGAACCATTTTACTTTTATTTTTCTAGCTTATAAAAATGCTAAGAAAGAGTTATAGAATCATAGAATCACAGAATCATTGAGGTTGGAAAAGACCCTTAAGATCATCGAGTCCAACTGTCGACCCAACACCACCATGCCCACAAAAACCATGTCCCTAAGCGCCTCATCTACACGTCTTTTAAATACCTCCAGGGATGGGGACTCAACCACTTCCCTGGGCAGCCTGGTCCAATGTTTAACCACTCTTTCAGTAAAGAAATTGTTCCTCACATCCAATCTAAACCTCCCCTGGCGCAACTTGAGGCCATTTCCTCTCGTCCTATCACTAGTTGCTTGGGAGAAGAGACCGACACCCACCTCGCTACAACCTCCTTTCAGGTAGTTGTAGAGAGCGATGAGGTCTCCCCTCAGCCTCCTTTTCTCCACGCTAAACAACCCCAGTTCCCTCAGCCGCTCCTCATAAGACTTGTTCTCCAGACCCTTCACCAGCCTCGTTGCCCTTCTCTGGACACGCTCCAGCACCTCGACATCCTTCTTGTAGTGAGGGGCCCAAAACTGAACACAGGATTCGAGGTGCGGCCTCACCAGTGCCGAGTACAGGGGCACGATCACTTCCCTACTCCTGTTGGCCACACTATTGCTGATACAGGCCAGGATGCCATTGGCCTTCTTGGCCGCCTGGGCACACTGCCGGCTCATGTTCAGCCGGCTGTCGACCAACACCCCCAGGTCCTTTTCCGCCAGGCAGCTTTCCAGCCACTCTTCCCCAAGCCTGTAGCGCTGCATGGGGTTGTTGTGGCCGAGGTGCAGGACCCGGCACTTGGCCTTGTTGAACCTCATACAGTTGGCCTCGGCCCATCGATCCAGCCTGTCCAGGTCCCTCTGCAGAGCCTTCCTACCCTCGAGCAGATCAACACTCCCGCCCAACTTGGTGTCATCTGCAAACTTACTGAGGGTGCACTCAATCCCCTCATCCAGATCATCAATAAAGATATTGAACAAGACCGGCCCCAAAACTGAGCCCTGGGGAACACCGCTCGTGACCGGCCGCCAACTGGGTTGAACTCCATTCACCACAACTCTCTGGGCCCGGCCGTCCAGCCAGTTTTTGACCCAGCGCAGAGTACACCTGTCTAAGCCGTGAGCCGCCAGCTTCTCTAAGAGAATGCTGTGGGAGACGATGTCAAAGGCCTTGCTGAAGTCCAGGTAGACCACATCCACAGCCTTTCCCTCATCCACTAGGCGGGTCACCTGGTCATAGAAGGAGATCACGTTGGTCAAGCAGGACCTGCCTCTCATGAATCCGTGCTGGCTAGGCCGGATCCCCTGGTTGTCCCACTCATGCCTTGTGAGTGCCCTCAAGATGAACCGCTCCATAATCTTCCCTGGCACCGAGGTCAGGCTGACAGGCCTGTAGTTCCCCGGATCCTCCTTCCGGCCCTTCTTGTAGATGGGCATCACATTGCCAAGCCTCCAGTTGTCCGGGACCTCCCCCGTTAACCAGGACTGCTGATAAATGATGGAGAGTGGCTTGGTGAGCTCCTCTGCCAGCTCCCTCAGCACTCTCAGGTGGATCCCATCCGGCCCCATAGACTTGTGAGTGTCCAGGTGGCGTAGCAGGTCATTGACTGCTTCCTCTTGGATTACGGGGGGTTCATCCTGCTCGCCGTCCCTGTCTTCCAGCTTGGGGGGCCGAGTACCCTGAGGATAACTGGTCTGCCTGTTAAAGACTGAGGCAAAGAAGGCATTGAGTACCTCAGCCTTTTCCTCATCCTCGGTGACAATGTTCCCCCCCGCATCCAATAAGGGATGGAGATTCTCCTTGGCTCTCTTTTTGTCATTAATATATTTGTAAAAACTTTTTTTGTTGTCTTTAACGACAGCGGCCAGATTGCGTTCTAGCTGGGCTTTTGCCTTTCTCATTTCCTTTCTGCACGACCTAACGAGATCCCTGTACTCTTCTTGAGTCGCCTGCCCCTTCTTCCACAAGCGGTAAACTCTCCTTTTTTTCCTGAGTCCCAGCAAGAGCTCCCCGTTTAGCCAGGCCGGTTGTCTTCCCCGCCTGTTCTTCTTATGGCGTACGGGGACAGCCTGCTCCTGCGCCTTTAAGACTTCCTTCTTGAAGAACATCCAGCCTTCCTAGACCCCTTTGCCCTTCAAGACCGTCTCCCAAGGGACTCTCTCAACCAGTGTCCTGAATAGGCCAAAGTCCGCCCTCCAGAAGTCCATGGTTGCGGTTTTGCTGGCCCCCCTCCTTACTTCACCAAGAACGGAGAATTCTATCATTTCATGGTCGCTAAGCCCAAGACGGCCTCCGACCACCACATCTTCCACCAGTCCTTCTCTGTTTGTAAACAGCAGGTTGAGCGAGGCACCTCCCCTGGTAGGCTCCCTTACCAGCTGTGTCAGGAAGTTGTCTTCCACACACTCCAGGAACCTCCTAGACTGCTTCCTCTCTGCCGTGTTGTATTTCCAGCAGACGTCCGGGAAGTTGAAGTCCCCCACGAGAACAAGGGCTAGCGATTAAGAGACTTCTGCCAGCCGCTTGTAGAACGCTTCATCCGCCCCTTCATCCTGGTTGGGTGGTCTATAACAGACTCCCAGCAGGATATCTGCCTCGTTGGCCTTCCCCCTCATCCTTACCCATAAACACTCAACCATACCATCATCACAATCGTTTAGCTCTAGACAATTGAAACACTCCCTAACATACAGGGCCACCCCACCGCCTCTCCTTCCTCGCCTGTCCCTTCTGAAGAGTCTATAGCCATCCATTGCAGCACTCCAATCGTGGGAGTCGCCCCACCATGTTTCTGTGATGGCAACTAAGTCATATCTCTCCCGCTGCACAATGGCTTCCAGCTCCTCCTGTTTGCCGCCCATGCTGCGTGCATTGGTGTAGATGCACTTGAGCTGGGCTATCGATTTCACCCCCGGCATCGGCATGCCACCCCTAGGCTCATCTCTAGTGAGCCTGGTTTTATCCCCTTCCCCCTTTGGACCTAGTTTAAAGCCCTCTCAATGAGCCCTGCCAATTCATGAGCCATGATCCTTTTCCCCCTGTTATGGTAGCTTTTGTCACAGTTTCATTTTATACAGTGCCGTGGAAGCCCAAAAGAGACAGCAAAGGGGAACACAGCAGCCAGACAGAAGTTAGCACTTGTTGTGACAAACCAGGAACCACCCCATCAGATCGATGCCCAGTCTGCCCCAGACAATGTTCCATATCAGATATATAAAAAGAAAGTTCAAGAAAGCAAATTGTAGACATCTGTGAAACAAACGGCCTGTAAGAAAACATTATTTGCTTTGTAATTCTGAGTCTCTTAAGATATATTGCAGGATTGTCACCCATTAATCTTATTGGAGTACATATGAAACTACCCAGCACTACTCGGGAAAAATCAACCTGTGAACTTAATTCTGCTCTTTTAAATTTCACATTCTTCCAGTAGCTGAAATGTCTTGAAACAAACAATATTGTTGCCATCTCTCATGCAAAACCCTGCTGCACATTTGACTGTAGGGGACAAGCACAAACAAGGAATTTCACACCAAAGTGATTGCTAGTGCTAAGAATCTTCGAAGATAAATTTTTGCAGTCAACCTGCTCCTCAAAGTCAGCTCCCAGTCTCCAGCCTTTCTGTTGTTGTAACATGCAACATTTGTTATATTTACACGAAAGCTTGGACTAGGTAATAGACCAGATTGAAAAAAACAACAAACCACGTAATAATACACGTGCATTACTATAAAGCCCGGCAACTTGGACCTGCACAGGGGCAACACAGACAACAGATTTAGAGTCCATATGAATCTCTTTTTTCTCAGTGTTGAACATGGATGAAATCATCCCATGACATTATGCACCTGAAAATTGTTCTCATCTGCTACAGAAGAGACAGGGGAGGGACTTTCAGTACAGGCAAGCCCAACTCCCTCCAGACCCACAACCTCCCAAGGCTGAGCTCATTTCCCACAGTTCATAACCTATGTTTGACAGTGCCTCACAGTGCTGAATTCAAACCTATACTGCTTTTTTGGAACTAGGTAATCTGAATAAAATTAAATAACTTTTGCTCAGAAGGGACCTCTCTCAATTTTCCCTTCACAGCTGCAGTTTCTGTTACTCAATGTCAAGGAAGCCAAAAGGACTGAACACTCCTGACCTATCTTTTTAAAAGGCTCATATATGGCCTTCAATCTCTTCCTTGGTGACTGATGCTGTGTCATACATATCCTAGCAAAGAGGAGTTTCCCATGTAACCTCTGAATAAACTTTTCCAGAAAGTGTATTTCAACTCTGATGTCTAACAAGGAAAAAGTTTAGTCAAGTAACACTCTGTATTTCACTTTTAATTTCATATATCATATACCTCTCATGAGGTTTTTAAGCGATGTGTGTCAAAAACTGAATGTGAAAGTCTAAGGAAACCAAGTAGACACAACCATATACAACCTTACATAAAATGTCACATATTCCTCAAGAATGAATCATGAAGATAATTCCTTAAATTATCATTTTTTCTTTTGAAATATGGACGCCCTTTTCCTCTCAAGGTGTTCTGAATTTTCTTAAGGTAATAAATTTTTCTTATGATTCATCGAGAGTTATGATAATATTTCATGATTGTTTTTAACAATCTGATCTCCCTTTACTACTCCTTTAATCACGAATCACACATAATCCTAAACACCTATGAGGGATTTTAAAGAAGAAATTTCAGCAGAGTCACTGAAATAAGAATGCTGACAGATCTCAGGTGCAGATAGGTCTTCCTGATGCAGACAGTTCTCAGATCTGAAATGTCATGGACAATTACCCTAGAGACCTTGACTCTGAATCTCCAAATAACTCCCAGAATTATGCAAGCTCTCGTCTTCCCCTGACAACTTTCAGGACTTGATTTCAGGGAACTACAAGATTCGCCCTGCAGAAGTACTGGCTAAGATGAGAGCTGTAACTTAACATGGAAAAAAACCCCAACATCCGTTCTTACAAATTAAGCAGAAGAATGCAAACTATTAGGAAACAAATGCTAAGAATGCCTCACTATGCAGGCTATATCTAAAGTTTTCCAGACTATTTTTTATGCAAT
Organism: Aptenodytes patagonicus; assembly: GCF_965638725.1. Taxonomy (NCBI): domain Eukaryota; kingdom Metazoa; phylum Chordata; class Aves; order Sphenisciformes; family Spheniscidae; genus Aptenodytes; species Aptenodytes patagonicus. The sequence goes on from NC_134950.1 coordinate 140,578,932, forward strand.
CCATTGTTTGGGACCTTTCTAATCAGGACAAAACATCCCTCTTCCTGATGGTGGACCATAGGGAGACCAGTTTTGGGAATCCCACATAACATCAAATATTTTCAAATAAGTAAATCTGATATTAAAACATTAAGCCCTCCGGTCTTCTCAGGCATGTTGGAGAGACCACAGACTGTAGGTCAGGACAGGCAGCCACCAAGTCTCCTTGGCGCTACAGGGCTGACAAGCTCTGACCTCCTCCTCAGGGCTGACCTCCTGTAGCACCAAGGAGACCTGGAGCAAGCAGGATCCAGACAAGAAGAGGCGAGTGGCTGCTGTCCTTTTGGTGGCATATCAAAGAGGCACTGGGCAAGCTTGGCAGGGAAAGGCAGCGGCTTAAGAAGAGGGACATCTGGGACATCATTTTTGATAAGTCATTGGCAGTGCCTGTGTAAATGACGATGGTGTGGAGCCCATAGAGCCAAACAACAGGGTTGAACCTGTGGAGGTGGACCCACTGGTATTCCCTATAGCTATATGTTCTCACTCTCACTGTACACCGGCAAGAGGACTGGTCATTCATATGACTAATGTATTAATTTCACTGTGCAACACCAGTAATCACTAATGCTGGTCTGAGCCAGGGGGTGGAATATCAGTGGCCAGTGCAAGCACTCCATAGAAGGCGGCTAAGAGGAGGTGGGCACAGGCAATGTGCTCATGAATACAGGGGGTGACTGCAGCCACTGTAAAGAAAGCTGAACCTAGCTCAGCACAAAGGGCACCTCAAGTTGGCCTTTGGTTCAGAAAAATGGCACTACCAGTTGAACGGATCACCTGGTTGTGTAAATGGCCTTTGTGCTAAAATGTAAGTTTATTGTGTAAAAATGTGATCATTCTATTTTACTCAAAAGAAGTTTGAGAATAGTCATTATGTCTATTCTGTGTTTTACAAGCAGTCCTAAGGATAGGTTCCAGGCCAAATATACAGCCCCTGAATAGCTGGGGCATCTTTAGATACAGCCTTGGTTGAGACAGCTGCGCTCACAGGAGGAAAATTTTTAGATGCATTGTGTACTTTAGAGCATCAAAAGTAAATTTACCTGGTGTAAATGTACCCTTTGTCTCGTCTAGCTGTCTCAATTTCTCGTCTGTCCTTCACCAATTAGGGGGCCACTCGTCAGGCAACAAACTCCTTGACATCAGACAGACAAAATGTCCTGTATTCCCTCCTAAGAAGGGCTCAACATTGCCTCTCCCATGTTTACATGGTATTTGTAGGTATCTGAACTTCATACTGACTTCATGTCTTTTACAAGTTCTGGAGGATCTTAGGACACAAGCTTGGGGTGCATGTCAAAATTCAGGCTACTCTTGTGATTAGCTGTCTGACAGCCAGGCTTGTAGACTTTTCCTTTTTTATGCATCTTTTAATATGGAATTATATTCGCAATAGCACACAAGTAAGTTTCTTTTGTACTTCTGATCATTTTGTTCAGAGATCTTGGTTAAGTACTGTAACTTCAGTGGTCTTTTGCACACATTTACCACTGGTTACCATTTATTTTTAAGTAAGGTGGTATGTGATTAAATCGGTAGCTTGACTCCAATGCCCTGAAGTGAAACATGGATAAGATCCTTAAATATATTTTGCTGGTACTTTGAAGTCTGGCCTTACATATCCAATGGGTACACAAAGACAGATAATATCCAGGCTTGTAGACTTAATGTATTATGATGGATATTAAATGGAAGACTTACTTTTGGTTATAAAACTCTGTCCAGCTGGCATAACAATTCTGCACGAGTTTCCACAGCACAAAAAACACATCAAAAGTAGAAGCAGAGGTAGAGGCAAGAAGAGACTGCTGGTTTCTGCTCAGTAAAGCGTGAACTCTGCGTCTTTTACACGCATAAAGTGCTGTCATAGTCCTAAGGAAAAGACAAAAGATAGACAGAAAAGTTAAAAATTATACCTCTGTGGCACCATTTTCCAGGGAGCCAGAAACTGTTTTCATTAGAAAAGGTTATAATTTTGTTTGTCAACATGGATATTCATAGCATTAACCCATTAACTGCTCTTTGCTAGAACTACTTAAAGAAGATAAATACTTTTTACAGTTTCTCCTCCCCAGAGAACAGTCTTTGTCCCAGATCATCATACACGAAGGCAAAACAATGTTTTTCAAGATGATTTAACATCTTCTGATTTCCTTACCAAGAATTTGGAAAAAAAAATTACTTTGCTGGAATATTCCATTATAGATTAGGATGGTAGGTAAGGATGCATGGAAACACACGCACATCACCATTGATTCGATCTGCTATAAAGTTTCTCACAGGAGACCAAAGATAATACATGCTTACCAATAAAGATAGGCTTATACATTGTGTAGAGGTGATTTTACTCTATGCCCCTGACATTTCTGCATGGGCATAGCTATTTTGCTTGATATTGACCTATTACATTTTTTGTTGTTGTCTGGATTAGTTCTGACTAGATGGTTTCAGGGAAAGACAATTTGCATATGTTACAAATTACAGCTGTGTCAGTTTCTAATTTTTAAGTTGCTCTATATTGTATTTCCTTCATGAAAAGCATAAAATCAGCATGGCATTATTGTGCTTCAGACTGATATCTCAAACAAAACCATCTGCAAAATATTCCATCTCCTCATTTTTTGCTGCTGGTACACAATTATCATCAGCAAGAGGCCACAAATCCCATTTGATTATTGAATCGGATTTAGGTAAACCTTCCAGACTATAGGACAGCTGGTATATGTATTTAGTCTGAACACCTGTCATGGGCAAAATAGTCTTAACTATGGGATTTTTTACTTAATTTAATTCATTGCCAGTTAACACCAACTTCTGATTACTGATTCAGGTACTGGGGAAAAAAGAACATAAACAATAAAACAGAAACTTAAGTAAACCCCTTTCCTCCCTCTTCTCCAGGCTCAACTTAAACCAAATACCTATACTTCCCTCTTCCTTGTTTCAACTTGTTTTTACTGCAGGTTACAGTCAGTCCATCCTTCTCCCTTTGGAGAGGCAATGGGCAGCACAGGAGGTTTTGTGCCTAGCAGTTTCTCTCTGCTGCTCCTCCATGCTTCTAACTGGGTTTCCTATGTCCCAGCATGGATCTCCTGAAGTCCCTCACATGGTGTGCATTGCCTATGGGCTGCAGTGCCTCAGGGGTGTCCCTGTCCCAGCCTGTCCCCTCCATGGCCATAGTCCCACACCCTGCTAGGTGTGCCCAATGCACACATACAGCAAGGCTAACACATGTAGGATGCACTAGACTTACAACACATGTGCAAGCCAATTCTGCGCCATCAATGCCAGGGCTCCAACCTTAGTTTCACAGTATAAGTAAGAAGAATTGATCTCTGTGTGTTTGCACCTCAGTACATGGTAACCACTATAGTAAAAGCTGATGTGTCCATCTAAGTCATTTTAGAGATGTGAGTCCTAATAGAGTCAATACGTATGTACAACTATCCTTGCTTAAAGCATTCTATCAGATGTTTCATTAAATGGGGAGTTTGCTGAAGCTGCGCAAGTAGGCAGAGCCACTGCTCTCTTTCTGTGTGCAGGACCTTAACAGCTTCCGCTGGTCGTGTGGAGACTGTGGTCCTGCGAGGGGGCTGCTCTTCACAGTGACAGGCACTTTGCACTTCCATCTGAACTAAAGCAGCCTGAGGGAGAAAATGATCAAAAACTTACTCAGTCTAATTGAGCCTGGAAAAACAGTTTGAATATTGATTTGTGGCCCCTTGACCTTTTTGAAATTACATAATTGGCCCTCAGGAAGAAAAGCTGCACAATGCTAACGTAAATAAAGATATTAATTAGGTCCTGACAGAATACGTTCAATCTTCTCCTAGTTCTACAAATTAATTTCCATGGCAAAGAGTATACAGCATAATCTCAGAGTTTTTAAGCTAATTTATAAAATGTATATTGGGTTGTGACAAGCAAAGTTGAAATATTAAAAAAAAATTCAAATTGTAACCTGGCCTCAAGTCTTCACATCTGGAATCTTTCTCAGGTACTCTTACTAGAGAAAATAAAATTTTAAAGACATTCTTAAAAGGTAATTCTAGATTTATTATGTACACTAAGATAAAAGAAAAATCAAGTCGTTGATATTACTGAATATGATTTACCATTAACAACAAACTAACAAAGGGTATGTCTGATTAATTACTGTCTTAGTGATGTCTGTGCTATATTAAATAATGCCCAAACTTTATACAGTACTGGTTAGAAGAATTTGTTCCATAATAATAAAAGTTAGATACATCATCTTCCTTACAAACAAAAAGGCTCTGATCCGTTATTTATATTTGACAACTTCCGATCAAGTGTCAGTAGATTTACTGCCTCCAGAGCCAGGCGTCAGTGACACCACCATGTTGTCTCTCCTCAGCAGACAGAACCATGAGTGATACACCCTGAGTCAAATACTCTGAAAATTATATAAAACATTCTGTATTCTTAAAAGTATATGCTTTAGAAGTAATTTTCAACCTTTGGCTTCATGAGCGTTGATAGGCGCGGTGTAGAAGAGGAATGGACCAGGAAGCTGTCCGGTGGGCAGCTCTCATCCTGGGGCTCGGCTGCAGGGCAGGGGCAGCTCAGAGCTGGCACAGCCAAGGGTGCCCCGTCCTGCTGTGACCCTGGGGAGAGGCTCCTGGATGCATGGCAGGGGGGCCACGGACAGAGCTGATCCCCGGCCCATGGGAGTTGCTCTCAGCTGAGGCCCCATCAGGACCCCGGCTTGGGCGCCAAGTCACAGCTGGGCCTGGGCCTGCTGTGGGCCCTGCTGAGCCAGACCCCAGCCCCAACTTGCAGGTAGGCAGCCTGGCCTGGCCTCACCCAGCCTTGTCCCAGGGCCCTGCCCACCCGTCCTGAGCCTGTGTCTGACCCTGGTTCCCCTCACCAGGCCTGTGGGATGATGTCCCGACCCAGCCTTGGCCATTCCCCCTCCCCGTCCCCAGGGAGGTGCCAGATGGCCGGGGCTGGGACTGCCCTCAGCTGCCCCCAGCCTGCCGGTGGGATGTACTCTGGCTGCAGGGCCCTGCCCTGCTGCCCCCAGGAGTCCCCATGGTCCCTGGTCCACAGCAAACCGCTGACCCTCACTACACCCCAAAACTGAGTCCCTGGAAAGCTTTGCTTGAGTTAGTATCTCTTTCCTCCCTCTCCTCCCCTCCTACCTCACTCAGGAGACACTTCCTAATCTTCCACTATGTACCTAAGCTTGTACATATATATGGCCAAGTAGAGTTACCCAAGTCAATCTTACTTCAAAACTACTCAGCTGCCATAGTGCTTACAGTTTGTAAATCCAAAGATGCACTGTATTAAATGATGGGACAATCTGGTTTCTAACTGAACATCTGCATGAAATTAAATGAAAGGTGAGGTTACAAACTTGCAGAGGTAGAGCTCAACGGGCTGATCATAAAGGGAGTCCCACAAGGAAGAAGGAAGAGAGTGATGTATGTTTCATACCAGATATCAGCTGGCTGACAGCAGTGGAAAATTTGAACCAAGGAGAGAATAACTGGAAAGCTGTATGCATTAAATTATGATTAAACTCTTTGCCCTTTTCTCCATTGGTGGGATCAATTCAGTTCACACATAAATCATTTCCAGCCAAGCAGAGGTTGGAAACTTCATGGGAAGCCTTGGGACAACTGAGCCTCAGGTGTGGAATGACAGCTTGCAGAAATAGCTCCATTTTCTGGTTTTCTTAGTTTGCAATCCAAAAGAGAAAATAACATTTATAAATCGTAACAGCTGTTGCTCCTACTGTGGTTGTACTCTAAGTCAACATCATCTAGCATCATCACTGTTAAAATTGGTATGTCTGTCTCCAGGTACAGTCTAGGATGTAGAACTTCTAGAAAACAAATGCTGTTCTAAGGTTGTTATATCCTTTTAAACTATGGTCTCTTATAATCACATTCCTTCAAGTGAATGTACTACTGCACATTCACTCAAGTTTTAAAATCTCATTGAATAAAAATTTAAGCCATAAACTTGCTGTATAACAAGATTTCTTCAAAGACTCTGCTTTAAATCAGTAGTTCTTCAGTACATCAAATGATAGTCACATCATATTTTCTTTTCCCCATTCAGTCATTGACATATGACTGAGCAAAGAAAGTATCATAAAGACTTATTTATTTTAAGCTTTGCCACATCTTAAGAACAATCACTTACCCTCAACATAAACCATCTTGATACAGATATAACATAAATAGCTTTATTAATTTGGAAAAAATTCTCACTATATCTTACACCAATCATTCACACAAATAACATAAGAGCTGCAGTACATATCTCTTCAGTAGATAACCATTTAGAAATAGATTTGGACCTCAGAACCCAAACAAGAAGAGTTAAGAATGAATCACATGAAGATCTGAACAGAATTTATAGATGGCAGGAAGAGATGCTCAGAATGACAGCACTGAGTTGTTGGCCTGTTGGCTACTGTAGTGTCATAAATGATTAAGAAAATTTGCCCTGAGGAGGCAACAGAGGTATTTGAAATGATCATTAAAGCTTAGAGGACTGACAATGATCATCCTCAGTAGCGCAGCCACACAGCTTTTACATGTCTGTGAGGTATGTGGATACTACCAAGGCTTTCCTAGATAACAATACTGAAAAGATAGTTACAGTTCAGGGTACAAGCAGCAATTAATTGAACTCATAAAAAAATTAGCCTTGATGTGGCAAGGGCTTTTGTTATAAGCAAGCATTTAACTATTAATTATACTGATCACTCAAGGTATTTTGCTGGTTACAAAATTGAAACAATAAGTAAGTCGTGATTCAAGGCCATACCTTTTTCATAAGGAAAAAAAAAATCCAAAACATTACTACAGACTTTATTTACTTTATTAGGCTCAAGACACGTTTCCACTTTCTTTTTGCATTTCCAGATGTTGCTACTATAATGCATATAGTAACTCAGCTGTGTCTTAGAAAAACCCTTAGGGCTTGTCCTCCTGAAGCTGTCTGGCCTCGTTCACGGCAAAGCACTGTACTGTCACCAAACAGCTAAACAACCTTTGAAGTTTTCTGAAACTGTTTCTTATCATAATAGCTTCCAAGATTACACTCACTTGATAGGTGAGAGTAGTACTATTGATTAGACCTCTCAATCAGCTGCCAGACAAAGAGAAATCTAAGTAAGCCCCACCTGAGGGGATACAAATACCAGTATAGTCAGTGTCAATGCAGTATAGCAAGCAATTTGGCTGCTGACAGTCCTACAGACTTCTGCATTTCCGCTGGGATATAACATATTCAGCTGCTCTCAGATCTAAGAGAATGTACAAATCCTACCCACATCTTCCACTGGAAAAAGAAACAAAGTCACTAAGACTTCTAGTCATTATTTCAGATATGTTCAGAGGTTAAACAGACTTCGGCCCAAATTTTGTCTTTTATATATGTCCATCTCAGCAAGAACTGTGCACCTGTTTTTGAGAGCAAAAATGAGTTTATTTACATAAAGCTTGGGAAATACTTATTATTAAACAAATTTTGCTGTGACTGTACAGTGCTAACTAACAGATGGTTAATTGTTATACAAATGGTTTATAAATAGTCAGAAAGCCAGCTTCTAATATTTCACTGATCTATCAGGAACTACCTACAGGTACAGCATAATATTGGGAGGAGGTTAGTCAGAATCGCCTGGAAGGTGACTCATTTCAGATTCGGGGGGCGGGGGTGGGGGGGGAGCAAAGGCATGGCCTTGCTGACCTGCCACAAACAGGGAAATGCTACATGCATGCAAATGAATGAAGGGAACATCTCTGCTCCATTTCTAATACAGAGGCTGCAGGCTCAAACAGAGCAAAGTCAGAATGTAATCAGAGTCTAGATAATCTCAGCAACTGAAAACATGTGAAGGAATTTGGAGTTGAAAGTAGCTGCACATAGAACCAAAAGACCTTTGTTATCTGCTATTACTGTACGTTCAGTGATGAGGGGTTGGGGAGGAATTCACTGCAATTTATTATTAGATGGAAATTAAATTTGAAGAATCATTGGGATCTATTCAATGTAAAGTGCAATCCAAAGTATTTTGGGATATTCATACCAGAAGTTGTTTTTCAAAACATTTCTCCTTTCCTAGTTACTAGGACTAATATTAGCTGCATATGAATATCAAATGTAATTCCATTTCAAGTATTTTTTTCTTAAAACAGTATCCCAAATTCAATCTCTCCTATAAATGGTTCTGTTAAAGGCAGTTGTTTCAAATACCAACATACCAACCCACATCTTTACTGGGGAGGAGAAAGAGGGAGTATGAGGAGAGGAGAGAATTTAAAAGCTCCAACTATAGATTAGATATCTCCTCTTCATTCTTTCATTCCATGCCATTCATCAAAATATGTCTCTTCTTTTTCATTTGATCCTCTCCATAAGTATTTTGAAAAGAAATGAATATAAAAGTGCTTAGGATTGCATTTGGCTATCCAAATTCAGATAGAGTTTAGAAGCTCAATAAATCAATTAACAAAAAAAAGGCTTGGTTCAACCAGTATTATTTTTGAAAGTTTCATTTTGATTTTGAGCTATTCTTTAACATAGTGTGATAAATTAAGGTGTTTTTACAATTTCCAAATTTTTTCTTAATAAGAAATCATCCCTTCCTGGGCAAGAAACCCACCAACTCACACAACTCTAACAAATTGGCATTATTTTTTCAGTGTGAAAACATTTACTCTATAAATTCCTGATCAACACTTACTTTAAGTTAGCACAATTTTGTTCACACTATATGAACCAGATCTTACTGTATTTTTAAACTGCTTAAATACTACAAAAAGGATGCAATCTGACTTTAGGCAGCAACTGAAAATTTTTTGTCAGAGGTACAGATAATGCCAGGTTTTATGGCTATATCACCTACGTCTCTCCAATACTAGTCTGTCTGCCAGGTGCATCAGAGAAGAATGGAGTGTATTAGAGCAAGAAAGGAGTCTCCCCTGATGTGGCTTTACTAGGGATATTGCAAGAGCTTTGCAATTTAGAGCAGTCCAGAAACTGCTCTAGGTCAGTGAATCCACCACATTTGAAAACTGAATATCCGTAAGGTGACCTATAACAGGAGCCTGGGGAAGTCCCTATCCCTTGTTTCTTTCACTTAATGGAGCATCAGTGCGGGACCTAATAGTGAAACTTCTCGAAGAACCTGTTAAGTCTTGATTATAGGGATAGCATAAGACAGAAGAACATTTCTAATATAGAAGGGGGTAAAGCTAGAAAGGAATGAAAGCTTGCCTGTGGGAAGGTGAGACTAAGAAAACTCAGTAACTTTTTTTTTTTTTTTTAATCCTAGATATTGCAGTATTTTTGAAGAAGAGTCAGTCCATTACAGATCCATGAATTTGATAGGCACTAAAAATGCTTGATCTGGACTTCTTTTCAGTAAACCTTTGGCTTTCACATCATTGCCTTACATTTGCAATTTCCAAATCATTATTCTATTGCCAAGCTATTGTACACATTTCAGGATGCCAGCCAAATTCTAATAATGGCATCATTAAGAGAGAGCTATTGCAATGGTAAGCGCCGTATTACTTTGCTCATTTTGCCAATCAGTGATGTCAGTAATATCCTGTTCTTTAGGAACCCTAATTAAATTCTTTCATTGAAATAATCAACATTTGTGTTTCCAACCACTTTGCAACTACAGTAATTCTTTGTTTGCCAGCTGTGAGAATTTCCTATCCTACCCTCTCACATCAGCAAACTGAAGGGGAAAAGTTCATTTCACACTTATATAATGTATTCATGGTTGAGGTAGGTAACAGACATATTTTGCTTGTAATACTAAAGCCTAAGCCACAAAATAAGACAGCTTGGAATAGATTCAAGTCAAATAAATAATTTATCAAATGAAGTCTTAACAAAGTGTCTTCAGAAACCACTGTCTTTTAATTAGTAGATCAAACAACTAATCCACTCATTGATGCAGGAAGAATATGATCAGTCTTCATTTGGATCTAAATCAACCAAAACTAACAAACAGCATACTTTAATTATATCAAAAGTCATTTGCAGAAGGTTTGCATATGAGTAGGACTCTGGTTCATGAATTCTAAAATATTAAATTAGCCATAAACCATGCCAGCAAAAGAGATTAAAAACAAAGACACAGACTACCTGCAAGATAAACTTCAGAGGAATGTTCTGCTGTGCACTTTTGACCCTCTTACTACCAGCGTTACACTGCATAATGGCTTGAACCTAGAGCCAATAATTATTTCTTCCATAATGCAGAGCCTGATGTTTGAGCTTTAGGCTGAATCCACTGCCAAGGAGAGCCATTAGCTCACAGGAGAAACCCAGAGAAATGTTCTGGCTAAGCAGAAAGCAAGCTGCCAAGAACCACCATGTAGGAAATGTGAAACACAGGAACATGAACACCCTTATTTGCCTAGGATCCACAGCTTAGAAATCTCTTCTGAAATAAAGGGATCTATTCAAAAGATCCCTTTAAAGAAAGGCTCATGTTTTGCTTTGTACATAGCTTTTCTACGGGAGATAATAGCTAGAACACTCCTTCTTGAAAGCCCCGTGTCTTGGGAAGACTGAAAGGTTAGAAACCCACCTCTTCCATTTCACAGGAGGGTGAATGAAGCCACCTTGCACCCCATCCACTGAAGCTTTGATACTGTGCAGAAAAGAATGCAGGATTCTACATGTAGAAAAAGCCTAGAATCATACAAAATTTTAAATTGTAAAGGACCTCTGGAGGTAGTCTAGTGCAACCTCCTGTTTAAAGTAGCCTGATCTAATTTCAGAGCAACCTAATCTAACTTCACAGTCACTCAGGGCTTTGTCCAGACAAGTTTTGAAAATGTCCAATGTTGGAGATCCCACAGCCTGTTACACTGCTTGGTCATCCACAGTGAGCACACTTTTCTTTCTTTAAGCCCAGTTTTGTATTGTTGTTTCTTGTCCTTTCATCATGCACCTCTAAGAGTCTAGCTTTATCTTGTCTATAACTCTCCATTAGGTACTGGAAGACTGCAATTAGGTCTTCCCTTTACCAGGCTAAACAAATGCATTTCCCACAGTCTATCTTCAGCACAGTTGGCCCCATTATCAACCATGGAGATATGCCATTTGAAATGGCTTGGAATGGACTTTGATCACTATGCCCGTTGGTCTAGCCAGTTCTCCACCCACCTAATACTTTACCAGTCCAGTCTGTATCTCTCAATTTAGCTAAGAGGATGCCATGGGAAACTATGACAAAAGTCTTGCTAAAGTCAAGTTAAATGATATCTACTGCCCTCTCCATATCCACTGAGTTAGTCATTTGATCATAGAAGGAACTGAAGCTGGTTAGGCAAAATCTGCCTTTGATAAATCTGTGCTAACTGTTCCTCCTCCTCCTTGTCCTTCCCTCACCATGGAAAAGACTTCTAGAAGGATTTGTTCCATAATTTTCCCAGGTACAGGAAAAGGCTGCAGATCTCCAGATCCCCCTTCTTGCCTTTTAGATGGGCATAACATTTCCTTTCCTCAGCCAGTGGGGACCTCCCACAATTGTCCCAAGCTTTCAAAGGCAATGGGAATTGTGGCCCTGCAATGTTGGCTAGTTCTCTCAGCACACTTGCAGGCACCCGACCTGGTCCCAGACCTGCGTATGTCCAGCTTGCTTAAGTAGTCCATAATTTGATCCTCCTCTAACATGTGTAGCACCTCTCTCCCTGAAACAGCAGACCTTGCCACTAAAGACTGAAGCAAAGAAGGTGCTGAGTACCTCAGTTTTGCCCACACTTTTCATCATAAAGTCTTCAGCCTGATGACACAGCTCAAACCCACCTTTTCTTCAGTCTCACTGTTGCTGCCAATGTACCTGTAGAAGCCTTTCTTGTTACCAACTCCAGCTGAGCTTTGGCCTCCTAATGACATGCCAACATGCCTCTGTGATGCTTCTGTATTTCTCCTATATTCAGTTCCCACTTTCACTCACACATAAAGGATCATGACTCCACAGCTTGGTGGTTAGTGTACTTAATAAGGTAGGAGAGTCCTAGGTTTTGGACCCTGTTCCAGAAATTAGTTCTGCAGTTTAATATCAATAAACTAACAATACTTCTTAATTGAATTCACTGATCTAGCTCCATTTTTTCATCTTTTTCCAGCCCATGGGGCTGACTTTCTATTCTGTACTGTTGTCGTATTTCTGCTGTGAAGGAGCTTAGCCAACATCCTCATGAGTAAGGTGCTCCTGAAACATGAGAGATCTAGCTGTGAACATCTTCAGAACATTGGGGACTTGGGGGCATGTCTGAATTCAGAACTGGTGAGCCTTTCTGACTAGCCGGTTGGAGTACAAAAGGTCACATTTTTCTTTTGTTATAGTTCGGAAACAAATGATTGGTGCTCTTCCTAAGGAGGATGCTACAGTTTGTTGCTATGTGTGCTCTGAAGATGAACTGAGTGTCTCAGAGGTCTCAGGCAGTAGAACACATACTAGGTGGATGTCAAAAGGCTATAAAAGAAGAGAAAAGAAATCAAGCAGTATTTCACTTTGAGAAGAAATAAATCATATCCTAAAGAGATTATACAAATTGCATCAGGAAGATTTAAGATACAAGCTAGTAGTGGTCTGAGCCAAACGTGATCTCCAGGTTTTAGGTCTAAGTGACAGATGGACATATTGTCCACAGTAACTAGAGAAGGGAGGAACAGACTTTGGAATACTCACGAGCTTTCTCTAAGCTGATGTCTGGACATTCACAAATTGATGACAGAAATATATGTCAGGATTTTACACTGAACAGGAGACACATGAGGTCAAAGAGAGGAAATGTGTTTCCAGGTGTGCACAGTACTGAGGTACCAGCCTTACTAAGTATCAGTGCTGTTGTATATCTATGACACTTTGTGTCCCTGTCCACATCAGTCTGTTCAGCCTCTGCTCAGAACTGCCAGGTATAGGGGAACTGCAGCGATAGGTGGGTGCCCATGCAGAGGGGTTTGTGTTGGGCAAGGGGTTCTGTGCCCTTTGGCGGAGTGGTGAACAACAGGAGCATTCGTTCAGTGCTTCTAGCACAAACATGAGTGAAGGTCTCAGCCTACGGGGACGGGACTGACTGAGGATCAGAAAGGGAAAGGTAAGCCCCAAACTGTGGTTCTCCCGGAACTCACTTGTTGCCCAAAAGGCCTAATAATACTACTATGTTTTCAAATGGTGTCAGGATGCTTTTTTGATAACAGCAGGAGGCTGGCACAGATAGCGTAATGAATTCAGAAAAAAGACAGTGACAGAAGAGCCAGACATACAGTCTCACTGGAACCAACAAGCTCAGAAGAAAAGGACTGAAACTTTGACTAAAAGAACTTGCCAAAGATTAATTTGGAACTCCACCAACCTCAGGTACTATTAAAGAAAGACAAGACTTTACTCTCTTAATTGAGAAGCAGAAACAGAAAGGGCATTCAAAGCGCAATTCGGGATTACATATTTCAAAAGCAATTTAGGAAAAGCTAACACTGGTGTAAAAATAGTCTCTCTATAATCAAGATACACTGTTTTACTTAATGTTCAGAGTTAGCAGCAGCAATTTTTATCGCTCCACACATCAAGTAGAAGCACTGTTTTAGTGTGAGAAGGAAGGGGAGCAGAGAGTAAAAGATTTGGTGCTAAACCAAAGTTAGCTCTGTGTTACTTTTAGTAGTGGTCTGAGAATAAAAATAATCACCAATGAAAATATTCAGTAGATGTTATCAAAGCAGAAGGCAAGGGGCTATCAAACCATCAAATATTATTTAGTTCAAGTGTAAAGTCCCTATCAATGGAAAGTTAGTTAATTAGCACTAGGCACAGACATTTCTTTGGATCACATTCAGACTAGGGGTGAAAAAAACATTGTTCAAACTGAGCAAGTCAGCTATGAAGGCATGGAAAGGTTGTTTTACCAGCAGTAGGAACAAAAGAGAATTTGTACTTCTTAATGGATTTTTTCCCATTAAAATAATAATTTCACTGCATAATTAAGTAATTGAAAGCCTGAAGAATAGCCACATATTTTGCCAGTTACTGTAGTAGAAAAGAGAGATCAGATGTTACTGTCTTCCTTTCTATTGTACTGTGTCTACATATATCCTTTTTATTTGCCTTCTATCCAAATGCTGAGTCTATGCACCTTTTCAACATGCACAGCTTTCAACAGTGTTATTAGAAACAAAAAAAGGTACAAAGTGAAAACAGCATTTGTTTTTAACTGTTCACTGTAAAAGACAGATCCCCTCAACATGCTTAGAAACCACATGGGAAAGAACTATATTTTTTATGGCATGATTAGATTGTTTTGCTTTACCTGGCATTCCCTGCCATAATTGCAGAGTCCCCATCTGTCAACAGACACTGAAATTTGGCAATGACTTGACAGATGTCTCTCACAGTGCAAGTGTTGTTGGTGTTCCATGTCACAGAGACAGAGTGTTAATAGCAGCTATTGTTTCTCGGGGCAACAAAATAATTTTTTAGATTTGGTGACTACTTGTCATTGATTATACTAGTTATGTGCACCTTTTAGTTAAATTGCATTCAACTCAAGTGGCTGACTGTTTTGAAAACCATGTATTGCTTCCTGTATATGCTTTAAGCAAATAAAAGCATAGGACATTTACACAAATCAACTAAGAATTATTTGTGATCTTGTAGAGAGAGACCAAATCTTTCTGGATTCATTCTAATAGCATAAAAGCTGGACAATACAGTTGCTGACTGCTTCCTGGCCTGAAAGTCAAAACTGGGCTCTTCGGCTCTCTAATGTCTACAGAGAGGCTTTCAGGTGGATACAGAACGGGAGAGTCACATACAGTCCTTACATTCAGCCTGGAGCTACTTAAAATTTGCCAAAGAAAAAATGTATAGTTTATACAATACAATATTGTATAATTTTATGCGATTTCCAAGTAGCTAGAGAATCCAACCTAAAAATAAGACTTGCACAAATTTCCTTCTCACTTTGAAGAGCTTGAGTCTATGCTTCCCATTTAGAAAAGTCTCCTAACCATCAGTTCATACATTATTTTGAATGCACAGGGGAAGGAGAAATGCACAGTTCAACCCAGGATTGGTCAAAATTTTGCCATGAATACATCATAAAGAATATTTTTTTTAAGTTTTAACTTTTTCCTTTGATTCACAAAAAGATAACAATTTCTTTGTTGTTTTTATAGGATTATTTTTCAGTTGGAAAGCATTTTATAAGGAGTTAATTGCAGAATGTCATATTTGTAATTGGAGCTGTCTGTGTTGGATTCAGTGCTAACACGATAAATTGATGTGCCAAAGCTGGGAATCTTGGAATCATATTGCTGGCATGCAGAACAAGCAATATAAATTTAAAATTTGCTTTCTACATTTTAGAGTAGCTAAAATTTGCTACTCCTTGGGATCCACTAGCAAAAAGTTCATGAAGCAAGCAAAACCATTCAAAATGTTGCATATTTGTGGAAAGGCTGTGTAGCATTCAACTACTGCTAGCAGTTCTAAATCCTGCAGATTGTGTGCTTTAGAGGAGGCTAGAAAAATGAAAGGTGGAAACAACTTCAGCAATTTCTTCAAATTTAAGATAACTTGGAAAAGGAAAATGAACAATCAGAGAAATTCAGAAAGAGGATTCTGTATCAGGAACCATTTTTTTTCCTGGTTATTCCCTATTACCTGGGAAATCATCTGTGTATAAACATTTGACTAAAACACAGTTCAGTCATACAGCCTCAAAGAAAATCTTAATGCCTATATGTTTTCATAAGCTGATAGTGAAATTTCTACAAATTCTGCTTGGAGCCACTGAGTTCAGCACATTAGCTCTCTGTGACAGATTGCATGATGGTACATACTACATCTGAAGTTAAAGGTTTTCTCTCTAGTCAAACCTGCTCTAGTTTAATTAAAGGTGTGATTTCAACTCCACAAGACAAGAGATGTGATCAGTTTGTCTTCTATAATTCAATTCGCACTTCAGAGACATTTTTTAAGTCATTGTCATCTCAGGTTAACTCAACGCATGCCAAGATTGCACTGAGTGCAACCTCATGGGCAGACCAACTCAAATCCCTTTTAACCAATACAAAACTACACTGGTAAAACTTCAGTGTGGTATACACTAACAGGGCTGGTAGCTGCAGCAAAAAAAGGTCATATGTGGCTTTTAGATGACATAGCCAACTGGAAATCTGTACATCTAAAAAGGAGGCTGTGCAAAAGGTAGCATAAAAAAACAGAACAGTATTGCCTAAACAGCATAACAAAGATTTCCAGCTTGTACCATCTGAACCTTATTTTCTCAATTCCTTGAACATGCTTTCACTGTTCTATTTTTTATTCCACAGGCTGTGTCAAGTATTAAACAGTTTAATCCACCTACTCTTTGGTATTGCATAGTTTTCATAGCTGAGATGCATAATTAGGCTTTGATTTGCAGTTTCTAATTAGTAGCAGAAGCAGCATCTAAGTAACAAGCTGTAGTACAGAACTACCAGATTTAAGGAGGCAAGAAGCATAATAATTTAAATTACTCCTACATATTGTTGGATCCTAAAAATGTAACCACTTAGGAAAAAGATATGAACATATTGTAGGCAAATCATAAAAACCCCATATGATTATAATACAACTGAAGTTTTAAAAAATGAAGTTTAAAAATTCTTGTTTAAAAATCCAGACTTGGAAATCATTTTGAAAATCTGTAGTACTACAAACTGAGAAAACAAGCATAATTTCTTCAAATATGTTGCTCTATCTCATAAAAGATAAAGCAGATGCAGGAGGAGTCATAAGATGAGAGAAGAAATTATTAGAATATATATTGAAAGTTCCTAGTATTAACTAAATGGAAGATCTTTTGAGACATTACAAGTGTGTGCACACTGTCAGCATAAGAATTTCTTAAACTCCCGTACCAGAGGATCAAGGAGTCCTGGATCTGGCCTGAGATCAGCTCCAATGCTGAGGAATGGGGGTAGGGATAATTTCACCTCCCAGAGAAACTTGTTCTAATCTTCAATTACCGGAGAGGGGTCAAATCCTGATTTACAAAGTTTTTTATTCCTTGTAATATCTTCTTGTTAGTACCACTTATTCTGATAGTCTTGTTCAGCTCCTCCTTGAACTTTGCTAAATCCATCTATTCAAGGACTCATCACTCTCAATGCAACAGTTCCTTTTGCTTTGTCATAAGAAGAGATAAGAGAGACAATCTGAATTACTAAACTATTCAACTATTGAGTTCCCTATTATTTGCAGTTTTTCTAAAATAAACATAGCTGGGTTTTAAAACTGTCTTCAGGTTAAAGTGTTTCTCCCTGTACCACTTCTTGTCACCTCTATCTGACCTCTCCATAGTCTTTCAATATCCTTTCTGAGACTGAGTAAGAATTACGGTATCGTTGCTGAGATCAGATTGTTGATTTATTGGTATAGCAGCATTATAATGTATTCCTTACTACTCACCATCCTATTCTTTATTACCATAACATCTTGTTTCCATTTTGTACAACTGCTGCTCATTAAAGCAGACTCTTCATCCAGCTATACTCCAAAGCAGACAGGCCCATTTCCTGAGTTAATACAGGTAATTTGGAACCCTGTATGGCAACTCAAAAATTTATGTAACAGCTCTGGAGGCATCTAAAGAGATCTTTTCTCCCCTCTAGAACTGCAGGGAATAAACACTGCTTTCAGATCTCCTACAGGCCATAAATATCAAGCCAAACATGTCATCCAGAAAACAATGCAAAACATGAAGAAAACCTAAGAGACAGATTTACTAGAACTGAAATAATGCTTTGACCTATCCACTGGGACAAAAAAGTGTATGAACTTTTCCTTTCATAGAATTTAATTCATCCAGAGATGAAACCACACTGGGGAAAAAACAAACACCACTTGCAGTTCAGGTCTTGATGAGGAGAAGAAACATGTTCACCTAGGTTGGAGAAGGTAGGCAGCTGGAACTTGATGCACCACAGGCATCAAAGTATCACCTCATTTCAGTGTGTTAGCTGTGTAGGAAGTGTTCTCTGCATCCAAATACGTTTTTTCTTCATTCAGGTAAGAGTCTTAAATTTACTCTTTCCTGTCTTTACTCATTTAGAAACAGCTCTTACTTACAGAGTCCAAATTAAAGCCGATAATCTTTGTATTGCAACAAATGGGATTGAAATCCCTTCCCATTGTCCTCTACAGTACTGCGCAGTACCTACAGCACAGTCATAACCCATACAAGTTAGCATTACCCTAGCTGGCTCAGACACCAGCAACGGCATTAATGTAGCAAGAGAAGAGCTCAGACACACTTTGCAGCGAGAGCTCAGCTCTGGGCAGCTGTGACTATATTCTTACCAGTACCTAACACAACTAGGTTAAAGTAGACAGGGTTTGCCTACACCAAGTTGGAAATAGTTCCTTTCAGTAAGTTTGAAATAGATGCACTCACTGTTGATTGAGGTAAAGCAACAGCAAAAATCAGTTCCCCCTTCAGAACTGAATGCAGCTGCCCGGGCAGCACCATTCTCAGAAAGCTCAGCTGATTCATCTCTGCCTAGAATTAACCACATTTGGATTCTGTTAAAAGTGACTTAATTATAATCACCGAAGTTTTTCACCCTTCACCTACGTTCATGCATTTGACATCAAATTATGTTCATGCTTTTCTGACCAAGCTGATTTCTGAAATGTTTGTAAACAGAACGATTGGTCCATTTGCCCCCAAAGGACATCATGTTCATCAGAGGAAGAAGCACATCACGTGGACGTCACTGTGCTCTCATGCACAGTTTATTGTCTGAATGCAGTCAGGAGGCTGGTGTCAGTCTGTGCTGCGCTGAGAAACACTTGGAAAATCACAGGTTTTCCCACCATTTTGAACCCATTTCTGGCACTTTTTTTAGCTACATCTGCTCTTACTGGTTCCAGTAAGGACATTTGGGACTCACAGAGTGGGGGAAGATAATGTGCTATCAAAAAAAGAGTGGTGTCCTGGTCATAGTAGTGTAGCTGAAAGAAAAGTAATAATAACACGCAGAGTAATCAGAGGCAGACTACGCTAGTGATGAGCTTCAACTGTAGGCTTTTCAAGACCTGTTACTCAGCAACTGAATTACTGAGAGCTCTGCCCAGAATAATGACCCAATTCCTTATAATATCATTATATGAATGTTCAGCTCTCCCTTTGCTGTCTCAGGCAAGATGCAACAAAAAGAGAAATAAATAAAAGATGATGTAACCAGGTAACCATGTAATACAGTATTGCCATTGCTAGAAACAGGCCATAAGCTTTGTAGAGAATTACGAGGCCTCAGGTCTGAGGCTTGTCAGGCTTGCTCTGTCTGAACTCTTCTTGACCTCCCTCCAGCTTTGTTTTACTTAGTTTAGCTGTGACAGCAATTTCTCTTATTGACCATGTGTCTGTGGCTAATTTATTTTACTTTTGTTTATCTTCGTATAGTGCAACTTTATATACTTTTATACAGAAAGCAGCAGCAAGCAGCTATCCTATGCAGAATGTGGCATTTACAAATCTAACGTGATGATGCCGTGCAGAGAAAGACAGGCCTGGTACGACAGCAGAGCCCTTGAGCAGTGAAGACAGGATGCAGTGAAGAGGGCCACAAGCGTAGGATGCTGAAAGAAAGGGCACAGGCTGGCACTGGAGACCCCTCGACTATAAACAACTTACCCATGGTCGGTTAAAGAAATGAAGACCAATGAAGACAGAGCAGAGGTATAAAAGCATGTTAGCAAATGTGTAAAAATCACTCCTAATCAATCCTAGAATGAGCAAGAAGAAACCATCAACACGAACATTATATTCCTCATGGCAAAGGACTCAAGATGCTGACAGTTCACTGTAACACCCCAGCAGTGCCACCAGCATGAATCCATCAAGCTCAGCACCCAAAGAAACAGTGGAGACATGAGCCTAACACTAGCAGATGGGGTAGGAACTAGGAAATGTGTGTATAACAATTTGAACTGTGTTGTTATTTTTTCTTTCTTTTTCTGTAATAATTAGAACTAGACTAATAGTGGTTCTTGAATTAGACTGTTAAATTTTAAATTATACTAACAATGAGTTCTTGACTTTATGTATAGGGGGTGTTTCTTCTGTGCCTGTAAACAAGATTTTGAGTGTAACAACGAGCAGAAATGAAGAACACTTCTGTATGTGCTAAGAATGAAAAAAGCCAGCTCTCTGGAATAGGAAGACTCTCTATTTTCCATCAATAGTTGAATATATACAGATTAGCCCAGCCGGCTAATTTAATCACAACCACAGATGATATGAATACTCTCAATTATGATGAGCTATGATAGCAGCACATAAAAACGTAGTGTGATACAGACAGAAGGTAGGTCAGAAACTTCTGTTTATATTTTGGTAGAACACAACAACACGGAAGGATCCAGTGATATCAACACATATTACATTTAAGTCTGGCCACTAACATAATTGCATATTGCACATAATTAACCTCTAATATTCATTGCCATGATAGATTGTAGAAGCCAATCACTTAATAGGATTCAGAGAAAGTATTGGGTGTTTATTTAAAGCAATGAGTACATCTCAGGAAGGATAAAATGGACTGATAACAAAGAGACTATTCCTTCTGCCAAATATCAGATTCTCATCTGAAACAAAATGGCATAAAGCCACTCACTTCCATCAGGGGATGATCTGTTAGAGGTATAACAACTCACATGCTGCAGGGCACAAAACAATCTCCAGCAGAGGTTAAGGAGAATCCCCATCCCTGATAATATTACTCTACTATTGCCTGTTTGCTTGCCTCTTCCTCACTGGCAACTGTTCAAGATACTATTCTAAACTATAGAGACAACTCATCTGATTCAGTATAGCAATGACTAGAAATCCAAACAATATCCTGAAGAGCTAGAAAAATTCCCATGTTTTTGACTGTTAAGACCAGGGCTGATCACTGACACCCAGTGCATAGGTTTCTGCACTACACAAGCTCCATCACAGAAGAGTAGTTTTTCCTCTTCTCAACTTTGAGTTACCACATAACATATTGTCCTTCTCCTAATGAACAACCACCTCAGGAAAAATAACAATTTAGCACATAACCATTGACAGGAAAAGACATTCAAAGAAGGTGATGGAGAGAGCCAAATTTATAAAATCTTTACTTGATAAGTAAGTATAAATACTTTATTATAAATAATAAAGTCTACATTTCAGTTTTTACATAACTGTTTGATGAATATAGGATTACTTTATTAAAAAAATAACCCCCTTCATGCAATTATTACTACAGTTACTTAGATGTCCTGAATTCTTTTAGGGTTCATTCCAACTATACCTGATAACAAGGAGAGGAGGAGCACACAGAGGCAGTAACCCTTCTGACACCAGCTAGAAGGATCAGTGAGTATATAAGCAAGGCATAGATGACAGAAATAAGATTTTTATATCAATCTGCTAATGTGTAGAATTCAGGTTTTCAGAGACACTGAGCAAAATTATTCATATCCTGTAATTAAACCAGATGTTCTATATATAAAAATGTGATCAAAAGTAAAGTACAATATATGTTCTTAGCTATATAACTGTGTTGTCTGGTAAAATGTTGGATATTAACCTAGCAGAAGGTGCCCTCTAACATAGGGAGACAAGAATTTCTTTTTCCTAACATTTCTCTGGGCCGAATACGCCTCAACTTTCAGGAGTCAGCTATCTCTTTTTCCAGATATAAAATTTCCACCCATGACGTTTCAATGCCAGGAATTTGGATCCAGAGATAATCCAACGCTATTTCTGGAAAAAAGGGAATAGGGATGTCAAGTTTCTGAAGCTGGATTTGACAGTACTGAGAAACAGGAAGCATGCTTCCACTGATTGCTACTTGGTTTCATAACAAGAATAATTAAAAGACCACACACAGAGCCTTTTCCTGGCACTTAACAAAACGCGGCAGTTTGTCATAATTCTCTTTCAATTATCGGTGAACATTTTTGCCTTTGAGTTGCTGACTCCTCTTTGCTGACAAGCAAGCAACCATAAAGCAAAGCTTTCTGTAACCTCTTGGTCTAATTTCATCACAGCTCAAAGGCAGGCACTTAACCAAGCACTTGGGAACATAAAATGCTATTTGCATACTCAGGAGAGCAGCTCAAGAAACCTTCCCTAACTTGTTTAGACACTCAAGACACCTTAGGAACCTTAAGTTTCAGGCTTTTACAATGCATCAATAGGAGAAAATAATGGTCTTTCAACAGGATAAGAGTAAGGTTGTTTGCCTGTCATTTTGCAGGAGTCTAGCTTTAGCCTCAGTGCTCGGACAAGCACTTTGGCAGCAAGGTGGGGATGGCATTACTAGCATTCTTCTGCAGCTCGTGTTGGTCCTCTCTCACCCACCACAGCTGCTTCCTCTGCTGCCTCCCTGCATTTTCCACTGCTCATGCAAATCTTCTATTTATAACAGAACAAGGGATATAATTTCTATCGAGTGTTAGGATAAGCCAGTTTTGTGCCCAAATAATCCAAAAATCCTGAGTTAAAACCATCACCTTCTATTTGTTCACAACTGGAAATTTGCACAGGGGTACTGAATTCATCCCCAGCTGTTTACAGAACCGGCAACAAAGTCGATTAAGGTTCTCCACATAGAAAAGAAGGCAGAATCTGCCGCTTAGTTTTACAAGCTTTATTTCTAAAACTCTGCCTTCCCTCCACAAGGAGCAATCTGAGTAAGTGGTTTCTCCATAGGCAGTCTTCAATGGCCTCGTCAGGAAGCAAAAAGCAAAACAAACAAACAAAACAAACAATACAATGAGAAATAATGGCTAATAAACAAGGAAGTGCAGCAATCTAATCCTATTGTATTTTCTATTTTTATACACGGGGGACCAAATCCAGAAGGGATGTGAATCAGTTGAGACTGAAATTGATCCTAATTCTTGTTGTCAAAATCTCTCTCAGTGAATCGGGGGGGGGGGGGGGGGGGCAGCTACCTAGTTGAATATTCACCTCCCAGTAACAGAAAGAGTGAAGTTGCTATTTTTACGTAGGAGGCTTTTCTACATGCAACATTCTAAAACACTGTTAAAAAAATACTAGCTATGCATATACATACATAGATATACAGACATTCATATATACAGGCGTGTATATATACTTATATATACACACACGTAGACATTAAAATGCATTTGTTTCAAAAGCCAGATTGTTGTTTTACTGTCCCAAATCACTGGGATACCTTATGCAGACAATGTGTACGGTCCAGGAGGAAATACCTGATGATGAACCGTTAGCATACCAGCAAAGGCATTGATTTTCAATGCACACGTTTTATCAAGAAAAGCAGCAGAATTAAGACGTACCCCACATTTTGTCCAGCCTGCACTTAAATCATTCACCCATGGTATGGTCAGCTGTTGTAACATAACCAGATTTAGGGTACTGAGGCTCATAGGACTGTCTAAAAGTAAAATAATGTAACATTCTCAGCACTTGCCCTAACCAATGATATGAAGAATTTCGTCTTATGTCTTCTGCTTCCATAATTGTGAACAATCAATTTACTTCAACAGAGGGATGGAGAAAGACAGCAGATAGCAAGTGGTGTGTACCACCACCACCTTTTTGGGTTTGAATATCAGCATCAGTTCTGGGTCTGATTCTTGCCAATGCAGTTCTGCTTGTATGCCCTTACTGCTTTGCCTTCCTCTTCTAATCTCGGTCTTGTCACATACTGTGCAATGCTCATTTTGATTTTTTTAATTATGATTTTGATTATTTATTTTGTAATGCTCATTACTACCTCCTATATCCTAACAATAACAAAGGATTCAAGCAATAAGAATACTGTATCTCTTACCATTATAACTCTAATGGCTGATGGCAATTCCTTTCTTGGTGAAGGCTTGGGAGGCATTAAGCAAGTTTGGCCCTAGGAGTGAATAAAATGTTTCACTTTTTCTTCCTGAACGTGGTCTGTCCTGGGAAGAAAAATGGAGGTGGTTGTAGGTACTGCTGAGAGAATAATAAAGAGTCCTTTTGTACCATTTTATTTCTGCTTTGTTATGAATCTTTCTCATTTCATGTGGCTAGTAGGTGGGTTTGGTGCTCTGAATGGTAACTACAATCCTCTCAAAACTGGACAACCTTTTAACCTTCTGCCGTGACTCAACGTCCTGTCATTGGATTACCTTTGACTTGGGAGGAAAATAGCCCATCATTAGATGATCTGTGCTTTTGCAAATTCAGCTAGATTTAACAATGGCAAGTCAGATGTTGAATAACAGGATGAGAATTTCCTCCTGTAGGAAGAACAAATATGAGACTGTCTCCTCTAGAAATCTATCTGTAAAAAAAGTATCACACTTACTTTACTTTACTTACTTAACAATGATTTCCCGTACTGTGATAATGTTCTCAGACTACTGTAATAGTATTGGGAACATTTCCACTGGTCAAAAAATTGTGAGATCTTAATATCTGTCTAATGGCTTTTGACACCAAACATGTTGTATGTCAGCAGAATACCACCTGCTCTTAATGAAACTAGTTCTTCGAGAAGGAGGTGAAATCTGGGCCCAGGTTCCTCATACTTTGGTGGGGATTTTTTGGGGGGGTTGGGTTTGATTTGTTTTTTTTAAATTCTTTGATGGTAACCAGTTATAAGTCTATCCTTATGTACATTTTATTAGTCAGAATCAGTCTTATTGAATTATTAGTGAATTCTCATGCTAAATTGACTCAGGAAGGGAAGAATTATTTTTAAATATCTCTTTAAGTATTTCCAACAACTATGCATCATTTCACTGACTGACTGTTGTGTGGATGTTCTTTTACTCTCTTATACTCACAATTTGTGAAAAGAGATATTGATCACTATTAATGAGGCCAGCGTGACAGGCAGATGGGTCTTACTCTTTAGCGTCCTTTTTTAATCTCAAACTACAAATTGCCCAGGTCAGCTATTGAATAGCATGCATTCATTCAATGACTTCTAATTGCTTTTCTAAGTATCATTTGAAGTATTCAGTCATAATAATTTCACTAGATTCTCATCAGTTAAACCATGATTACTTTTTCTTTAAGATTAAACTAAGATGTGTGGGAAAGAGTTGGAGATGGGTCAAATTACTTTCCTATAACTCCTTTAAAAATTTTTTTCTTTAAAATTTCAGCCAGCAAAGAAGCCTGAACCCAAAGGTTTCTAATCACAGTTTTACTGAACTCAAGGAACTAAAGTTATCACTTAAATAAGTGTTTCCTCTCATGAACGCAAAGACTTAATTGACTTTGTCCCAAATTTGTAATTTGATGTAGGATTCTCCTGTTAGCTTCATTTCAGTCTTCCTATACTTGGGTGCTTCTCATAAACCTTTTGCATGTACAGTTAGTAGTGAGGAACATTTCTTAGATCTGAAGGGTAAAAGGTATATATTGGCCATTAAGGCAAATTTTTCAGACCAATGTAATATCATATATATCCGTATTCAGGCTTCTACATAAAATTGGTTTAAATTTTGATACTGTTTAACATCCATGACTCCTACTTACATTAGAAAGATTGTCAGAAAAATCACGCTACTTTTATTGAGACACCATATGTCAATGGGTTTATTCAAGGCCCCTACACAACAGAGAGATAGAATTTGTTACACTTTAACCACCAAATATTAAAACAATGCTACAGTTGTTAAAGACTGTTATAGTAATTAAAGGACTCCATTGACAGAAGATCAAAGAAAACCACAGCTGTAATCCCTCCTGCAGAACCTCACCCACAGGCCAGGTGCAAGGGAGGCCACCTTCGTCTCTGACCCTCTGTTAATTAGAGTTTCCCAAAATCAGGCCATAGAAAACAAGCATTATCTACGTCTCTGCTGGTATTTCCTTTTTCCTACCTGTGTCTTTCTAAATAATAGCTTTGCTGGATGCTGAAGACAGGTTATTTTCCCAGCCTCAGCTTGGCTTACCTTTATTTTGTTCAAGAAATACTAATTCCATTTCCAAAGAAATAAAGCTTAAGAGAGAAAGTCATACTGTGCCCTACAGGCATCATACAAAGAAGTTGAGATAGTAGCTCTGCCTTTTTTGTACCACTCCCATTACAGCCAAAAAGCCATCACATACCAGCAGCTGGCGAAAAACTTTCAGGGCTATTGATGCCTGCAGACTGTCTCGCAGAATTTCAACCATGTTCTTTCATAAAACAGGTTGGTTTGCTTGTTTGTTTTCCTTTGTAAGGGAAAATATACTAAACTAAATAATCCAGAACTTCCTAAATCCACTTGAAATGTTATTGTTAAAAAGTAGAAATTATTGATTAATTATTAGTAGAGAAGTCCACACTATGAAATGTTATACCATAGTTACAGGGACACTAACTAAATGTGTTCTGGATTCTTCATCATTTGAAGTACTTAAACCAAGGTACACTCTAGGATGGAAAACAAAACCCTTCCTGTCCAGTCCAGCTCATGAACTTAAAGGAAGTTCCTTCTGAGTTCATAATCCCAATTAAGAAACCTGTAATTGCAAAACACCTTCCCCTCCCCAGTATCTCTGCTGCCTTTCATTCATTAGTTTTTGGATAAAGGACAAATTATGTGTTTCTTTAAAGGAGAGATGTCACTTACACTCAAATGCTTATCAACATCCTAAATAAAATTATTTCCCATTTGAATTAGGAAAACTGGAACCATTTTGAGAAAGGCATAAGCAAACATTGGAGGTTTTTTTTCCCTGTTAATTCACCTACAAATATCGCTGACTTTCTTTTTAATGTCTCACAGTTCCAACTTCCTGGGGTGATATGAGCTAGTGAAAACAGGAACCATTATCTTTTCACCTTCTACTTATTATTGTTAATAATAATACCTCATTCTTACATATAAAACAGCCAATCAGAATGTACGCTGAAATAACACTTATTCCATTAAAATAATACATGCATAAAATCAGAACCTTCAGAACACAACATTTAAATTTTCTTCAAATCACTGGGATGTTGGCTGTTGTTATTTTTGTAAATGGGGTAGAATTTCATGGTCATTTTCCACTTGCTTTCAATCCAAACACAGCTTATTAATATGTGGGAACACTAAGCCTTTTGACGGATTTACACACTTTCATCACGTTACACAGGCATACACCTATTATGAACTTTTATAACCATCCAGTCTGTAAAAGTAATTTTTGTCAAAAAAGCTAGATTCTTAATAAACCTGCTTTAACATTGCAAAAATTCCAAGGCAAAGACTATAGAGTGATCAACTTATAAGGATTTTGTCTTTAATTCTGTGGGAGAAGCAGCCTGCTGTTTTAATGAATAACCACTAAATGGCTGCTATGCTAGCGAATATTGATTTCAGCAGGGGCTACTTGTCTCCTAAGCTGACATTTAATATCTGTTAAAGGGATTCGCCTGCTGAGTGACTTCAGCAAAAGCATTACATTAGGACTACAGCCAAGCTTGTTGGGATTAGTAATTCTCATTGAAAACATCTTTCAATCAGCACTGTGAAAAGCCAAAAGCAAGGCAAAGTTTTGATTTGGTAAATTAGAATGAATGGCAGTAGAGTACAGAAGAGTGAGAAAGCCTCAACACTTAACTCCAATAGTTTTCTACACTGCACATAATATATGAGATAACAGATCACCTAACGGAAAGCATCCTGCCCCAATAGCATTGAAAATACACTCTGCACTCCCATGTCACTTGCTATGACTGTGGCAGTGTAGCTGCATAAACTCTCCTATTCAGATTAGGGATGAGAGCTGCCTTATCCTGTAAGAAGCAAAGAACGCATAGACACAGTACAACACATGCTCTTGCTTCCTTCTGTTTAAGTCAATGGAGCAACTTTAGTTTACACCAGTTTGTTCATGCTTTTATTACATTTGAAGTGTGAATTTAATCTTAACACAAATTTCTTTCCGGAATTTGGAAGTTTTGCTTCAGCCTTACTTCCATTTTTTCCTCCATTCTGGCTACTAGCAAGCTGCGTGACACGTTCACATATCTAAATCTAAAACTGAGTTTTGTAAAAGTTCACACAGAGGCTACCTAATTTTCGTTAAAATCTTAATTTCATTTCTGCTCTTTGATGCAGTCAAAACCATCCAACTCCTGTCATGAAGAAGTTGGCAGCATCTTTTCAACTGAGGCATTCTTGCACTTAGAACTGGATTTCTCCACCTTTAAAGTTTGATTCCCAGCATTTCTTACCATCTACCACAAAACAGAGTCCATCACAGTAAATTTCCCTGTTTTCACCTTAGAACAGAGTAAAAGACAAAAAGATGTTACAGTCTGATCTTCAAACATTTCTGCCCATCATTGAATATGAATGTCTGGAACAGCTTTGACAGGAATGCTAAATCCAGAATACCATGAGATAGCCCAGTACCAAGGTGCCTTACAATAAAAGGATAAAAGAGTTAACTGAAAGATGAGAAACCATGTTTAATACCACTTTTCCTAGTTTGGTAGAAGAGGAAGGATACACGTCTTCCAAATCTGAGGCAAATGACTGAACCATAATATGTTTTAGGAGAGAAAGACACCACAACTCCACTTTCTTTTTTCATTTCTTTTGTGAGAAAGATTCGATGACTAACCAGAGCTGTGAACTTTAGTGGCAGGTGTAATAGGATTTGCTTGTTTTGAGGTTTTTGTTTGTTTGCTTTACATTTTGTTCCCTAATTATGTCTCTCTTCCCTAAAGGAGTGACTGGGTGAGATGGAGTGCTCTGGGATGGGGATCGGGCACTTTTACAATTCTTGTCTGCTCAAGGTGACATAGGTTACAAGGTGGGCCAGACAGGAGAGTCACAGCAAGGACTTGGGAACTGGGTGCAGACAGCTGGCCTCAGGGAAGACTCCAAAACCAGAGGGTACAGTGCATAGTTTGCTTCCACTCAGAGAGCTACTTAGTTAGCTGGAAATGAGTACCTTCCTGAAAGGTCCTACGGTGGCTAAAAAGCTGTTTATAAGACCTTCATCTCTGTTCTTCCCCTGAGCTACTTTGAGTTTTCAACTTTAAAAGGCTCTGTTGCTGGTTTTCTTTGAATTAAAATTGCCTTTCTGAGTTAAGATATCTAATATTCTTTAAAAGTCTCCTAGGAGTATACTATCATGCGAACATCTAGGCAGTTCCACTTTAAAGCTGGGGTCACCTTGGGCATCTGGTCAGAATTAGATTAAGTAACTCTCCACCTACCACACCCATAGCTGACTTAATACCTGCTATTATCTATGTTTTCCCATGCACTTCATGAATATAAACTTGACGACTAGCTTACAACTGAGGATTCAAACTAAGAGGCAGGAAACCTAAAAGTTAATTCTTGCCATTCTGAGACTAAGGCCCTGCAAGGATTCAACTCAGGGTCTTAAAAACAGAACACTCAAGCTTTATTGTCTGTGTTTCCAGTAAGTCTGTATGAGCATCAGCGTAACAACTTTTTTCCTAAAGCTGGTTTATTCATTGCTGTGCACTTGTGCAAAACTCCTATTTAGATTATGTTCATGCTACCACAAGGCTAGTAGCATTTTGACTCACTTTGCACTGGCATGAATGACAACAAAATAGCAAGCAGTGACAAATCATCTCAATAGATAGGTTTCCAAGGAAACGGAAATTGTCTGAGCTTTTCCAGTATCAAATTTAAAATCAAATATAAAAAAAAAGTAAATGGTTGTATGACTTTTTCCTTCTTTTATTCCCATGATGGTTCTAATGGGATCTCTTATGAGGATTCTCTCTTACCATTGGAGTCCTTCCCATAAATCCGGATGAATGTCCTCTGAACATTAGTATGTATTTTAAGAATCTCCTGCAGTTCTGTCCCAGGTTAACAGGCAAATGGGAAAGGAAATTATGCCTTTTATACAGAAATATAACAAGAATATTTGTTTTCTATCAAATTCTAAGAGGTGAACTTCCGGGAATTTTGTCCTAAAATATTTCCAGAAAGTCTGTTTTTTGTTGAGAACAAATAAATCTTATGTGTAAAAGCCCAGAGGAATACTGCAGGTGAAAGGGTAAATTCCATTTCTAGGACATGCTGTTTCTGATTTTAACCTCATTTCACTAACGACAATTGAAGAAGTTCTTAAAGAGCTTGACGTAAGTACATTTTACTGAGTTAGAGCAGTAAATCGGAGGTAAATGTTTTTTAAACTAATGTACAACAAAAGACCATGTCCTAAATTGGATTGAACTGATGACGGACATGATATCTTTTAGTATAACTCCACTGAAACAAACATAGAAAGTCGTGTTCTTTTGTTTGTTTCTTTTATTGTTCCATGTATTTTGCGACCGGAAAGCAGTGCTACAACTCTCATGTCTGAGCTCTTACCTAAGACAGGTACATAGAGCCTCAATGCGCCATCAAGTTCAGTTTGAAGTTGGTTGTATCCTTTAGAGAAACACCCAGCCTTGATGTAAAGTGTGCAATAATGGAGAATCCACCTCACCATCCTAATGATTTCTTACCTAAGCTTTTAAAAATATAAGCCCTTTTCTGTATTTGTCTAACTAGCTTTAAACCAGATCTTGCTGCACGGCAGTATTTATTTGTCGCTAGATTAAAATGTCAAGAATTATCTACTTCCAGAAACTTGATCCTGTGCTAACTCTCCTCAAGTCATCATTTAAAGATGTCTTGGATAAAATGAGTAATATTTATTTTCCTAGGCCTCTCAAGGCAGGTGTGGCTCATCAGATAATGACCCTGGACCACCTTTACTGTTCCTTCAAGAACCCCTTCTGTTTTGGAGGAAGGGGTGTTCCCACTCAGGAATGTAAGGCAGAACTGATCATATTCTATGTATGAGGCCAGACTCCATCCTGTGCAAAGACTTATATACAAGGAGTTACATTTTCCTGGCAAAAAAAAACAGGTGGTGTGAGTTACTATTCACTGTGCTGTGAAGTGATCACAAATGTGACACAGTTAACTCATTTTCATATGCTCTCTTTGACCTTTTCTCTCTTCCTTCTTGTTCTTTTGCTTCTTGTGTATGATAAGGATTTTTTTTACAACTGGTAAGGAAAAAAGATATTTTTTCATTCATATACCATGAGTAGGAGGTAGGTGGAAAAAGGCAGCTCATTTATCAGGCACTTTAGCAGATCATTAAATAGCAAATAAAATGTTTATCTGAATTCTAACAGTTGAAACAAAAAAATTAATCTATATTTTCTGTTGAATCAAAAATATCAGTCATTGTAAAGATTGCCTGAGTTTTACTGAATATTCCAGATTATTTTTTTCTGTTCTAAAATCCAATTGCAAAGAGAGTTAAAACAAACAGTACTTACTTAACAAATCTGCACAATCTACAAGGGACAAAAACTTATTGTGAGAATGGATGACCATAGGAGAAGCTCTTGGATATTTACCAGAAACAGTGTTCAATGTTACTTTAACACATTTTTCCACAGCCTACTTCTCTGCTGAAGTACACTGCTCTTACAAGGTTTCTTCTGTGCAGTTCTTCCTGGCACTAGGATTTTAATCCAAAACCCATTAAATCCAGTGGTAGTCTATGTATTCGCTTCACTGGGTCCCAGATCAAACCTTACATGAGCAGAAAGCAGAGAAAAAGGCTTCTGAATTTCTTGTAATACTTGCATTACAAAAGCATTTCAATCTGTAGTACAAAGACACCCCAAAGACCCAGATATGATTTGCAGTTTCTAATTACTTGCTGTAGGAGAGCTCTACGTCTCATTTTTTATATTTGTGTAATCTTCTCCTGAGAGCAGTTCCCAACATGAGCAGCACGCCCCTATTTTCATAACACTTCAGAAATGTGCTGGGCTATTGCCCCTTCCACCTCTGTGTCCTCAGGGTACTGTTCAGCTCAAATTGTACTACTGAGAGTGAATTTGGCCCGGAGCACTATGTTAACAATATATTAGCTAAGATCCACATGTTATAACTCAAGCATGGTGAGTCTCTATCCTACAATCCCACTATGCCCCTGGGCTTGCAGCTAAGCACTTTGCCATCTCAACCAGTCCTTCCATTAGCTCTGGCGCTTGGGGTGCTTTCTTGGTTTTTTTTTTCTTTTCTGATGGTATGCGGCTTTGTCTTGTTGCTGTATTTTTCTCTTCAGCCTCTGGCATCCTTCAGCTATGGAAAGATACAGATTTGTTTATGTGCAGTAAGGCTGCTGCTTTCAATGGATAGCTTGCAGTACAGAAAAACTATGAGGGTCACAAAGTGCTCCATTAGTGAAGCTTTCTTCAGTCAGCTGCTATGCTGATGTAATATTTCCAGTGTCTCTTTTTATGTTTTTCCTCAGAGTTTGTGCACTTTGAAAACTGCAGTAATTTTCTCTCATACTTGGATCTTGCTCAGTTAGGAAGCTGGAATCCGGGAAGAATGCACACCAACATGAACAATGGTTTGCTTGCACATTCCCAGTATTTTTTACCAGAGTCTCAGCACGTTTTGCAAACATTAATTAATTACTCATTCTGTGAGGCTCACACACATTATGGTCTAAATTATATAGCTGAGGAAACTGAGGTTCACCAAATATCAAGCCCTAGCATTTGCAGAGGCTGGGTACCTACTGGTCCCAATGAATCGGAATTACAAGCATTCAGTACCTGTAAATACCTTCCTGCAAGGCTACCCGTAAAAAGCACTGCCTACCTGGAAACAACCCGAGAGTCCCAATTCCCAGCCTCTACACTCATCAGATCATTGCCTTTCCCACAATTAAAAGAAAATTAAATGGATGGAGACAAACAGCATGAACAAGATCAGACATCTTCAGTCACCGACCACGGTGAAAACAATTATTGTTAACAGGTGTTCTAATATTGACTAGCTAATGCTTATTATCATACTGTAATGCTTTTCTATTATCAAGAAGAAACATCAAGAGACTGACATTCATGATTCAAGAAAATAAAAATTTAAACCCGTCTAGTTAAAAAAAAAAAGAAAAGAAAAGGGTTTTCTAACCTCTCTCTGACAATATTCTATGTTGGTGGCAAAATACCCTGCTTGAAATTCACATCTAACAATATTTCAGGACCGGGGAATTTCAAGGGGAGTTCTTCCTTTTCAAGGCTAGACAATTCTACTTTGGTCTTAGGTTCGTAACTGCTTTAAGAAACAGGTAAAACTCAGAGCAAAATCCTCCCTCGCTGCCCAAGCATTTGCATGTGAGCTGCCTTAGCCTTTTCTGTGCTGCATTTCTTTGATGCTGAACAGAAGATGAGAAAGGACTGTGGTTCCTGGAAGTGTCTTTCGAGCACCACAAGCCCAACCAGCCACAGGCCTGGGAATGGCACCAAACATCTTTTAATTATATTCACAAACTCCTCCCAGTTATGGTGGCTTTCCCAGACTGATTCCATATGCACGACCCCAATTTCACTCAAAACTGATACCTCCCTTTCAGGGCTGGCAGGAGCCTAGGGCAAAGTAGCAGTGCCGTGTGAAGGGAGAGGCTGATCTCTCCCTGTGCCCAGGTGATGGGCACAACTCATAGATAAAAACACAGGTCATTCTCCGATACACACTGGAAGGACCTCTCCATGTATTCTTACAGGATGGGAAGAGGTATATGCTTGGAATAAAGCCTGGGGGGTTTTTTTTGCTATTCACACAGTGGAAGAACACTTTCTATGTACAATCACAGATATTGGGGCTCACAGCATCCTTTTATACTGCTTTTTTGCACTGTGTGGTGATTTTGCCCAGATTTTCAAGCAGAGCACACTGAAGATACCAGGTAAACCCAGGGAGAATAAAAGGAAAGAGATTTGGACTTTGCGCATACTTTTTAGATCTAATGGTGAAGGATTTTTGTGTTTATCCATTTGATTCTCATCTGATGAGGTGATTCCAGTTTTTGAATAAAAATTCCATTCCCTTGTCATCTGGCAGCAATACACGAGGAAAGAAAATATCCATCGCAGAGGTACTAGGATATGTAATTTCTGCAAACCCTGGTTCTATTCCCTGCCACTGTGTTAGAGGTGTAAAAGACAGTAAACAAGATTTAGCTATAGATGATTTATGATATAGATGCTGATATGATTATAGGGATGTATGTTGTTTGAAACCTGAAGCCTTTATAGCATGTAAGGTTTCATAACACATATGGTTTAAATACATTT
Source organism: Aptenodytes patagonicus (assembly GCF_965638725.1). Taxonomy (NCBI): domain Eukaryota; kingdom Metazoa; phylum Chordata; class Aves; order Sphenisciformes; family Spheniscidae; genus Aptenodytes; species Aptenodytes patagonicus. Next base: position 140,613,126 of record NC_134950.1, read on the forward strand.
TCCCACTTTCATTGTTTCTACCACAGTCATGTAAAATTGTCTGCTTAGACAGTTGGAGTTTTTATTAGGCACTCTTTTCCTTCCACACTAGCCCTTCCACCCTGGCACTGTTTAAAACTTTTGTAATAAATTAGGGTCATCGTTAATATTTTCTGCAGCACTTTTTTTCCCCTCAGCAGAAAGGTACGTGATTTTAACAGGGGATGAGCTGTAGTAACCTTTCTCACCTATGTGTGGGGGGAGAATGGGGGAAGGAATAAGAGGGTTGTGCAGAATGGAGGCTTTTATTGAAAGCCAAATGCTATTCATCCACTCATTTCTCCAACCTGATATTTGTAACTAAATGCAGCTAGAATGTGGATGTTATCTCTCCGCATGTGTGAATTTAAATGAATTCTTGTGCCATGAAGAACATTAGTTTAATTTTGTTCTTTAATTTAAAGCCCAGAAATCCCTCGAACTGTTTATTTTGGTCTCTGTGTTATGAACTCTTCAGGCTAGATAGCATGATATCTATGTCTTGCATAGCACTGAACACACTATCATTTTTAAGCAAATAATAAATAAAAATAACACTGAATGTTATGCACAACAAAACACCATTTTCCTGGCTTTAAAGTGTGCCTGGCAAAATTTCAAAGGTCTGGAAGTTCTGTCTGGATAAATATGTTGAGTAACATATTTAATAAACAAAACTCCAGAGACTTACTTTTAAGCAAATCCATCTCTCCAGAACATTTCAAACCCAATTGTGAAATCCAGACTTCAGGATTTAGTAGCTGGATGTATGTGATTTATTTCCAAGTTTTCAGTGTCTCAGTTCAGCCAGTCACAAAGAGAATACCAGAGCTGATGTCAGTGTTACAAGAACATTTTCTATCATATTTGTAACATGAAAAAGTGTTGAATTTTGGGAATATGTATTTTGTTGTTAGTTCCTTCTATTGAGAGTCCATGGAAAGAGAATTGTAAAAAAAAAAAAACGAAAAAAAAACCCAAACCAAAACAAACCCCAACAACCAGACTTTGCTTTTTTTCCTGAATCAGAGGATTCAGAGACAGTAGCTGGAGCTGCTCTCTGGAAACTAAACACATAAATGCAACTAGAAAAATTGGAAAAAAAAGACTGTCTGCATGTGCTTGACCTCCTTTGTACCAAGTCCTGTGTAAGTGTATGTGTTGAATATATGATTATTAACGCGTATTATAGTTCCACACTTTTGTTTTCTCAGGTTGTGAATCTGTCTTGAAAGATCCCAAACATCTGCTATTATCTCAGCAGAGAGATAATATTGGCATTGGTATGGAAGAATGGATATTTCCTGCTGAACTCTGTGCCAAAACTCAAGTATAATTCTGAACTTTAAATGCAGATTTTTTTTCAGAAAGTTTTAAATCACGGTTAACCCAACCACCTCATACTCCTTTTCTAAGACCGCAAAGGCTTGCTCGCCGTGGCCTCTAGGCACTAGAAAACCTTTCCTTTTTATGATTAACCACCTTATGCCTGACATAACCTTGTTTCATAAAATTCCCTGCTCCCTTCTGACAGGCACTAACCTAGCCTCTAACCAAGCATTCCTCCTGATATCTCCACTGAACCACTCCCATCTCATCTCCATCTTCATTATATTCTAATGGGACTCCAACCTAATACATACACCCTCAAAAACTATCCTAAATCCTACAATGTCTGTCAGTGACAAACAGACTTTTTGGAATCTCATTTTTTAAAAGGCATTAATAGAATTCCCCTATGAATTAATTATTATCCTTAATCTTATTTCTTACTTGGATTATTTTATTGATGAAAAATTATAACATACATTTTTCCTCTGATGATTCAGTCTGTTGGCCACGTGGAGTGTTCTGGATAAGATACTATTTTTAATTTTAGAAATATAGCAACAAAATACAGTTAACTGAAGCTGACAGATATCTTAATGAAAAACTACAGGCAGAAAGGGAACTATAGAAAACAACTGGAGGTTGTTACTGCCCCAATTCATTGTCCAAATCATTTTAAATAGTCAGCATAAACTGTAACTAAAATAAAATTACAAAATTGCGTTTTACTTAACACTGAGTTCAAACAACTGCACAATAACTAAATACTGTCCAGAATTACTTTTTATGGGATTTGGATAACTAATTCACCAAAGCTCCTTTGAAAATCCCAGCCTGAGATATGTTAATTTACACTTGAACAAGTGAAAGGAATGTGTATGCTGGTGCAAAGGTTAATTAAGAGGTGCTTTTTACATCCCTGATAAATGCTATTTGTTCTGGACTGTATTGGATGGGTACTAGGAATATATGACTCCCAGATTTTCTCCTGTATTGGGGATCAAAGCAAAACCAAAATGTGTCTCTAATCATGCACTCAGCCATCAGGACTCCTTTCCGCAGGACTCACTTTCACCCTCAAGGTTATACCTCAAGTTATAACCCCTCCAAACACATTACAAAATCTGCTTTGGTAAGTCTTTTCAGTTGCTTTTTAAAATAGGTCATTTCTATATCACTGTGCTCTTAGAGTAATACGTTTTTCTTGAATAGGTGCCCCTGCCACCCATGTCATCAGTTCACAATTTTCCACCACTCTAATCTTCCACAGTGCCTCCGCTAAACTCTTCTAAATTGAATTCCTGGCATTTCACTCAAAGGAAGCTTCTTAACAAAGCAACACTAGTATCTTTAAGAACATATGCAAAGCAAATATCCTAAATGCCCCTTGTTTCTGGTCACATCATTATCATAAAATAAAGATCCACGTTTCCCTTCAGAGACCCATGGCAGGAGAGCAGGGGTAGAGTAACCAAATAATAACTTTTTGATAGTGTCACATATATAGTGGGCGCTTCCTATGTTTCTCCTTAGCTCCAAATAGTACACAGAAAAGAGCAGAAGGTCCTTGACATGGCAGAGGTTGCCTAACAGAGGCACAGTTGACTCAAGCAGTTTCAGGATCACAAGACAATTCTGGCAGCTGCAGTGAGAAAACCCCTGAACCCAAATAATTTTGTAATCAGTGAGAAAGACACCCTCAGGAATCCTTAAGGCAACCATGCTGGGTACTCCAATAATTTTAGTGAGTACAGAACATGAGACAAGTTATATAAAAACACCGTCTAATTCCTTGCTGACTCATTAGTGTGTTAAATTATGTCAGGTGTGGACAAGTTGTTCATAAATCTGTGGGAAACGTGCAAGGAGCAGAGGGGGAGGTAAAAAAACTATACCTGTTCCAAAAGAAAGGACAAGAAGAAAAACCCAAAACGTGCCTGCGTCTGAGGCCAGACTGTTGTTTTAAGTAGTTCTGTGTGGTAGGATCATACTGGTCCTCACTAACCCAGGCAATACAAATCAGAATGAACAGTGAAAATCACAGCTCCTTCTTCACATGCTCAGTGGCTACTGATGGCCACTGGGACCCCCGCCTTTCCTTGTGAAGTGCCTCTGCTGACACCAGGCAGGAGAGACTGGAAGGACTGCAACCTGCACAAAGGAAAAAGCTCTTTCCTCCTTTTTCCTCCCTTGCATAGCCGTGCAGAACCAAAAGGCAGAAAACAGTGCTTGAATAAATGATTTTATTATGCAGGATACAAGAATAGGAAAGGGCTGAGTAAACACACGCAAAGAATAAAATTCCAAAGCTTGGTGTCATTAAGAGGCCCAGACTCCCCACTTCATGTGTCTGTATATCATTTCCTTTTTCTACAGAGGCTAAAGTCACTACCATGATTGTCAATATAGGAAACTGGAACAGTCACATTACTGGGCAATTGTTAGCAGCAGCAGAGCCTTGTCACAGGGGCAATGGACTTCATGGAAGAAAGCTCCCCGACACTTGCCAGTTGGCTAACACTGCAACATTGGGTTCATAGAGCTCTGATTATTTTTTTTTTAATAGGAACTGTATTTACGTGCAGAAAGAAGGAAGGTTTTGAGAGCGCAGAATAAAGGTGTGTTTATTTTGTGCCTGATTTCTACCATACAAAGGACTTTGTGTTATTTGCGTAGTCATACAATAGTCTGGAAGGTAATAGAAAACTCCTGAATAGAAGGAAAGAGAATGGCATTGGAACAGGAAGACAATCAACGATTCAAGTGAAATACAAAGGAAGCACTATGAAGGCCTGGTCTGTAACCTTGACAAAGTTTTACATCATCTGTATTTGATTCAACTTCATGATTTATCTGTCCTCTGAAATGAAATGGCTTCAGTAATGTTACTTTGAAAAAGGAAGTGTATAAGAAAGGGGAAGGGGGGTTTCCAAACTCACTGGTAAGATACGCCTTTTCTTTTGTCTTTCATTAATACGTAGCGTGCAGTCTACAATGATATTGAATGTGCCTCTGGGTTTCCCGTTTTGAAGAAAGAACTGTGATCACAAAAGACTTGTCCATTGAGCATGTTAAACCTGGTTCAAAACCATTTAGACATTAGGACACAAGTTCACTTTCAAAATTGCAGGCCCTCAACACAAGCTCAATCCAACAGAATGCTTTGGCTGCATCTAATAAAGTTTTTTTGTATATGTACAGTGCACTGATAATAGAGGCAGCTTTATACTGTGGCACCACTTCCTTTGTACATGCATTGACTGAAACCACAGCTAGTAAGCCAGAAGAGAGGAAGGTGAGCTGTGTGATGGAAAGCAAAAACAAGTTCAGTTAGAAATCTCTTTTATGATTTTTCTGTCACAGAGATTGCTACAGTTACTGGTTTTGCACTTTTTAAAATACTTGATTATCTTCTAATTATTAACTTGCTGGACTCTGCAGATTAATGATAAAAAAAATCATATTTAACAACCGTTAGTACTTGCTTTCCCCAAGACACGCTAGAGAGAGTGTGAGGAGAGAGGACGTAAGTGCTGCAGAGTGCCCAGCAGAAAGAAGGTCGGCACTGTGTGTGCAGGGGATCTATGGTCGGTGAAGTCTGACCTTATTTCTGCTAGACTTACAGTTTTCTGAATAGAAATCTGGCAGTCAATTTGGCAGTGAATGGGAGATGGAAAAGTTGATTCTGGGCCAAAATCAACTTCTAGATCAATTAAGTGTAACTGTGTAACACAGTCTGGGGATTTTGTTCCATCTATTGTAAATACAAACACCTACAGAGTTCCTCTCAGAGCTGGGATTTCAAAAGCAACCGGCAACTCTAGTTAAAGAGATGAGCAGAAGCCCTGCTTTCTTGGTTCAACACGAGCAATTGCTAGGTAATACCTCAAACAGGACTCGCATCTTACTGCCTGTTATGTGACTCCTGACCCTCACTCTTTGCTGCCCTGCCCTGGCACATTTTCCAGAATGAGCAGAAACCTTTGTCCCATAGCTCTTTTACATTTAAAGTCCCTGCAGGAGCAATAAGGAGATCTGCTCTGTCGTTTATCTTATTCATGGAAAAGTACCATTTTCTTTGACTTATGCCTATGAGTGGCTGTGAGTTTTAATTTGTGCTTCAGTTAATATCTAGCCTGAATCTCTCTCATCTGCTGAGTACTTCAAGCTTAAAGTAAACCCCTGGCAGGCCATGTTGTGTGGGACTCTTGTGTTCAGTCTGCAGAATTAAATCTTTCTTGTTAAGACAATATTTGTTGAAAAATCATAGAATCATAGAATAGTTTGGGTTGGAAAGAACCTCTAAAGGTCATCTAGTCCAACCCCCCTGCAATCAGCAGGGACATCTTCAACTAGATCAGGTTGCTCAGAGCCCCATCCAACCTGACCTTGAATGTTTCCAGGGATGGGGCATCCACCACCTCTCGGGGCAACCTGTGCCAGTGTTTCACCACCCTCAGTGTAAAAAATGTCTTCCTTACATCTAGTCTCAATCTACCCCCCTTTAGTTTAACGCCATTCCCCCTTGTCCTGTCGCAACAGGCCCTGCTAAAAAGTGCGCCGCCATCTTTTTTATAAGCCCCCTTTAAGTACTGATAGGCTGCAATAAGGTCTCCCCAAAGCCTCCTCTTCTCTAGGCTGAACAACCCCAACTCTCTCAGCCTTTCTTCATAGGAGAGGTGTTCCATCCCCCTGATCATTTTCATGGTCCTCTTCTGGACCCGCTCCAACAGGTCTGTGTCTTTCTTATGCTGAGGGCTCCAGAGCTGGACACTGTACTCCAGGTGGGGTCTCACCAGAGCATCAGAGCTTACAATGCTTATATTTTTCCACTATCAAGAGATAATGACATGCAGATGCTAGTATGTTCCTACCTGGAAACACTGTAGTACTTGAACAATACATCTAAAACATTTGCCAGGTTTTGCACTTCAAAATCTTGTGAAGAAAGGAAGAACAAGAAGATGGATATCTATGGTTTGTTTATCCCAAAGTCATGTTCTACAGTTCTTATTCCCTGATTTTATATGGTGGGGCAGGGGAATCTCTGGGGCATGACACAAATGTCTCTTGCCCATGTCTGAATTTTCTTCATGGAAACAGGGCACAGAAAAAGCAACGGTAGATGATTCAGTCCTGTTCCATCATGAAGCTGATCCACATCCAGACTCAGGAATTACAGTCTTGGAATATCTAGGTGTACAACCCTTCCTCATCTAGGAAAATCCAGTGATGACATGTCTTCTGAATCTAGTACCAGATGCTTTTTGAAGGAAGAACCATTTGAGGAAAAGACAACTTGAAACTGATAGTTTCATTCACATTAAATACTATGTTAACATAACTACTTGGAAAAAAAAACCAACATGATTTACATCACTTGTGGAAATGCATAGGCCCAACCACCATGTTTTATTTCTCATATAGATGGGATTAATAAAGTCTATAGTGCAGAAAACAATGGCTATAGTTATTACAAAATGCAGTCCCTTCCCTGAATTGTTGTCTTATAGGTAAGAAGCTACAAATTCATTTTTGTATTTAGACCAGAGTGAAATAAAGATTCTTCAAAATTTACAGTAGTGCAGTTGTTTCTCAGGTTTCATCCCAAGAGTCTGGGACATGTCCACTGAAGCACATAGCTGCAGTGGCTGGAAGTATTACCACATCCACTGCTGTCTCCTCTGTCTCTTTGCTTGAGACTGCTAAAGGCAAAACATCTGCCCACAGCTCAGCCACTCTGTTTCAGAGTTTTCACACAAATTGACCTTTGCGGGTAGTTTAAGCTCATGTGTGAATGGCAGCAGCAGCAGCAGAGACCTGAGCGTGATCCTGCTACTGCTGCTCAAGGGCACACGTGCAAGGAAATCAGCAGAGACAGCATTAGCTGAAAGCATTTCAGCAGGATGAAGGATGAAAGTGGAAGATCACTGGGCTAAGAGCTATGTGGGCATAAGAAACCAACACCCACCCCCAGCTGTGCACTATCATTGCTCTGCAGACCTGCTGGAGGAATTGCCTGTGTGAGGCCCCATAACTGGCTTTGGCTTCAGAGGACAAAAGTTAGCCACAATCTAATATTTAAACAGTTTAAGCTTAAAGATAAGTTGTAACTCAAGTGGCTTAAGGAGAGCTTGTACAGGAACCTCCATAAAGAGATCTGAGAGAGGGGAAATAGGAGCCTGGAGAAGGGGGGAAGTTCTGCAAAAGGGTGTCTATACACACAGCACTAAACCTCACAAGGAATAAATTTTGACAGAATGAAAGAAATGGGTGACTAGCTTTTGCTGATGTGAAGCACTGCACATTTGCAGTATTTCTGGTTAGCTAGCTAACATATTATTAAAGTAAGAACTATGGTAAAAGAAAGCCCTGTGACAAATGGAATATTAAAAATGCAGAATAACGGTTCTGCAAAAGAAGAAATGAGTTTACAATCTTCTTTATTTTTTTTTTAATTCTTGATCAAATGACTGAATCAGCTTGATTGTTCATATAGTCCTGGAATAGTTTAGTCTAGAAGGAACCTCTGCAGCAGGCCCACACTCAGAGCAGGGACAAATTTAAAGTAGGATCCACCCTGTAAATTACACCAGGTTACTGAGCTATTCATAGAATCATTAAGGTTGGAAAAGACCTCTAAGATCATCGAGTCCAACTGTCAACCCAACACCACCAGGCCCACTAAACCATGTCCCTAAGTGCCACATCTACACGTCTTTTAAATACTTCCAGGGATGGTGACTCAACCACCTCCCTGGGCAGCCTGTTCCAATGTTTTACCACTCTTTCAGTAAAGAAATTTTTCCTCATGTCCAAATAATGTCCAAATAGCCATTATCAATGGCTAACCAATCTGAACAGAAATTTTAAAACCAACTATTTTCCAAAGGACAGCTTTCTCATCCTTTAAATACAAATAATAAGTCTCATTTTATTTCACAGCAGAACGAAGAGACCAGACTTTATATGCCTGATATTACTACGAGTTTGACCTTACAAAAGAAGAGTCCTGTAAGAACTAGGTTGGGAGAACAATGTGCACACCCATCCTAACTTTAAAGCATAGCGAGTACAAGACATCTTACGCTAAGGTAAATTGCAGTGTGCAGCTCTGCCTGGGATAGACCTCAGCAAGTGTCTCTCACAGCACAGCTAAAGCACCTCGTCGTGGGATGACTCACAGAGTTAGGCAAACTGAGGTAAAAATATGGCTTCTTTAGCATTTAATTAAAGGTCTTACATTAAAAAAAAAAAGTTTTAAATAAAAAAAAATAGTTCTGTACCACACAGAGAAGCAAGAAGAGACCTGCCTCAGCAACTTTGCTTAAGCATCTCAAGCTGCATCTGCACTGTGTTCTCTGAGATCACTATGCAAATAGAAACTCATTCTGTGCAGTCAGCATTGACTTCCCCTTTACGCTCTTTGTTATTAAGTCAAAAAGTCAATAGCAAAAGGCCTGTTATGAAAATCTTATGTTTGACTGTAAGCTTCATTGAGAATTCACTGGGGTCCTTAGGAGAAAAATACTATTCAGTGTTATGCAGACCACGGGCACACCTGTCCAAGCCTGGGGACTAGTGGAGAAAAATAAAGCTTGAGAAGTCATGCTTCCATGGCTGACTGATGACAAACAAAAGAGTGTACAGTGAGATATTTACAGCCTCAATGTATCAAAGTGGGTTTGGCACCGTTTGTGGGATCTTATTTTTAGACCAATGTTTCTATCTCAGAAATAAAAAGACTCTTATTTTTATTAGACCAGTGTTTGAAAAAAATACTTCAAATAAAAAAGACATTTAAAAGCATATCTGTGTAAGAGTAATTGTACTGCTGGCTGAAACACTTTTATTTATTTATTTATTTCTCGCCGGTCTGTATTATTTAGCAACAAGCTCTAGTTCTTCTAATCTCTCTACCTCTCTGAGAGCTGCTGCTGCTGGGCAATATTTCTGGTTCTCCAGCTGCAATTAGGAGTGTTATTCTTCCCAAAAGAAAGGGAAACATCTGTGTTGGTATCATGTTATGTTAACTACCTAGCAGCTGGATCACAGCACTAGAAACATAGCCTCGCAGCTCTAAAGGACTCAAGAGAATTAATGCCCAGACGGCACAAAATACTGACAAGAGTTGGGTACATAGCCATATCAGGCTGTTTTGAAAGATACCAGGTTTTTAGGGGTGATTCTCCTGGCATCAACATACGTATGGTATGTTATGATAAATCAGCTTTACAAGCAGATCTGAGAAATTAGATACACCTAAATTATATTGCAGGGTTTGAAACCACAATGTCAAAACCTCAGTCTTTTTTTTGTAAAATGCAGGTATATTTAAGTTTGCTCCCAGAGGACTATTTAACTCCTTTCTCCAGCAAGTCTTAGGTTTCTGGACTGACAGGCTCTGAAAAATCTTCCTGGGAAGGTTTAAGGAGCTCTCTGTTAGTGCTCTGCTACCGATCCCACCCCTGTGAAGAAAAGACTGCCTGGCCGTGGAAAGAAGTGGTTAAGCCATGGCACGTGTCCTGCAAGGGAGGTAACAACTTAAATCGCAGCAGCTCTTTTCTTCGCTGCATACGGCTTGGAAGCTGGAGGCTTACGAAGACCACACCTATTCCAGCCAAGACAACCTGGCAGATTATCTTTACTAGAAACTTTATGCTTTGGTAGTTCTGAATGAGCCTAGTTTGATGGCTCATAAGGCAGAGTGTGAGCACTGATGATTATCCTGATGCTTTGATGCTTCCTCATAAGTCAGCAAGGTTCACTAGAGCCTTGAAAAGCAGCTTGATATTTAAACTGCTTATGTTTATGCTTTCAAATGTTTAGCTTCCTGTAACTGTGAACTTAATGATGATTTTTAACTTATATTTAGCATTATTTTAATCATTTTCACCTGTGAATTACCACTCTCATCTCAGTTTTGACAGAATTCTTGGAAAGTTATTTCTGAAGGAATATACACATTTTAATGGTCTTAAACGAAACCGTGGTTCAGAATGATACACGGAAGCTTGCTGGCACAGTCCACTGTGCCAAACAAAATAACAAAAAGTTTGGGGGGTTTTATTTAGTCATTGGCTGACAGAGTTCTGAAAATCCCTTACAAAAGATCAGCAGAATGACTTCTATCATGTAGTTGTGTATTTAAGTAGCTTCCAGATCAAATGGCAAAAATCCCTCTGCCCGCTCCCTGAAAGCACACTCGGAACAGAAATCTCCTCCCTATAGCCGCAAAGCTACATTCTCCACAGTCCTTGTCCCAAAAGCTGTTTATGTCTTCCTGAGCGAGCAACTAGCAGGTACACAGTTCTGCCTCTCCTGCGGCAGGATTTACACCCACAGTGGAAACAGATGTAAATGGCTCTATCAGATGCACATCTAGAGAGATCTCGCCGGCTGTGTGCATGCTGGAAAGCATGAGGGTGTCCAGGCTGAACGTATGTCTATGTGAATACCTGAAAATATGTGCTATGTCAGAGTAGTGACTTCATATGAAACTAAACCTTTGCTTTTGATAAAGCGGCAGGGAACAAATAGTTTCATTGCCTGTTAAGAAGGGAAGGCATTTCAAGGCAATGCCTTTGAGATTTTTTTTAACTTTCTTTTTCACTCTCATTAATGATTAGACTGAACCAAAGCACCACAGTTGTTTCCTATGTCTTCCTCCACTCATAAATTAAAAAAAACCCAAAACATTTTATAGGTCTACATAAAACTGTATATTTATTTGTGCACTGGGAATTTTACACACTGCAACAACACAGAATTGTGCAGGGGTTGGTAGGAAATTATGGCAATATTTCTAAAACATACATTGAGATATCATTAAAAAGGCATATAGGCCACGCTTTCGCTTTGATGCTAAACATAAATTAGATCCAAAATTATTTCTGCTGCTAATAATTTCACTAATTATTTTTACGTTCAAGCACTTATTAATTTTGTTTCCACTACACAAAAAAAAAATATTATTCATCGTCATATAGGCTTGAATCAAAGTATGCAATATATGTTGTTCTTTTCCTAGCACAACTAATATGCACTCAATATATAAGATAGGTCAGCTCAGGCATACCCATTTACTTCTTTGGAATGTGCCACAGGGTCAGGCAGTGCACAAAAGAAAGTAGTTTGTGGGTGTGATTTAACATTTGTAAACCCAGCGCACTTATCTGTCTGCATTGCTCTCATGTTTTAAATGTTTGTCATACGTATTGCAGCAACACCCAGCAGCCCCAGACACACAGCAGGACTAAGTGCTATACCTGCACAAACCAACCAGTGGCCCTTGTTTCAAAGAATAAATCCAGAGCTTGTCTTCTAGGTAAAAGTTTGCTTGCTTTCCCTCGCCCCCACCCACCCCAATGTTAAGTTTCAGTAGTTCAGCTAACAGTTCCAGGGAGGTCTAGTTTCAGGATACTTTAGCAGCTTGGAGGTAGGACTTGGACTTTATTATTCTAGGCCAATCTTACATTGGATCAAATCAACACACAGCTGTGTTACAACTGATCTAGTTTCATAAAACTAGCCAGTACAGTACTAAAAAACTACTGTTTCTAGCAGCAGTCCCACACAATGCCATTGCACAGCCAGTGGATACTCACTTGTTCAACACAAAATACCCCAAAGATTCAAGGAGTTAGTTGCTATGAATGTCAAGAAAGCAAGGTAGCCACCGTGTGCACCAGGGAAGGTAGCCTTTACCAAGAGAAACACTAGCTTATTTGACATCAGATTGCTTTCAAGCATTTCAGAAAATCACAAGGACAGTATCAGAACAAAGATAACCATGAACATTTTTCAACACCTTAGCCATTTTTCCAATTTTTGCATTTTCAAATGTGGAAATATTACAGTGCTGCCATCCAAAATCCATTGCACAGACTGCCTGACCCAGAAAGCTGCTCTGTTGGGCTTTGTCATAGAGTAAAAACAAAGCCTAGACACTCTAAAGTAACTTTCCCTCCATGCCTAGAATGTATTTCTGGCTAGGCTCTAGGCCAGACGACATCACATGATGCAAATGCTCTCGGTCACACAGACAATTGCCTTCTAACATTCAAAGTCACTGTTCTAGCCTTTCATATTTGTGTTATTCTCTTGGGTCTGTGCCTACATAGATATAATTTAAGATCAGATCACATAGTCATGACAAGCAGGGCACTTCAGCCCAGCCCAGTAACTGAACCTTTGACACCACTTCTGAACACTTAAAAACACAGAAGAAAAAGAAGACAAAGGAGACCGAGGCAAGGCTGGAACTCACTGCATAGTCTTTGAGATAAAGCGACGGTAGAAAGAGTTGTCAATACTTAAAGCTATGTGCAGAAATGTCTGAGGCTTGTTCTCCAGATAGGCATTTTGACTACATTTCAAGAGTAAGTATTACTTGCCAGGTACAAAATCTCCATTGTCCTCCAAATTCAAACTCATCTACTGCCTCTATATCCGAGACTGCCCTTAAACTGTCCAGCTACCTGACAGCACAGGTCTTCCATCCTTCCACGTTCCTTTGAAATAGGACTCCTCTTTTCCCTGATCAAATGGGAACTGTGGATCCAGACTTTTTTTTTTCCCCCCAGAAGATTTGTTCATGGTATTGACATTAAAAATACCTATTTTATAATTCTAATTCTGACTCTTCACTAACCACTCTAAATAACTAAATAAATGTTAGAAGGATAAACTATATTTTGATTGGAACATCTATATATGGATACATCTCATATAATTCAAACACTATCATCTATTTAAAAGGTAGAAATTAATAATCAGAAATAATGCACTAAGCATAATGGAAACTACTGAGAACTTAATCAAGCACTGATAAGGATGAGATTTCCAGTACGGACTCCTAAGTCCATGAAATGTCCGTTTTTCGTACCATACAGTATCAGCTCTTGGAGAAATACATAAACTCCCTAGCTTCCCCAAAGCACAAGCAGATGGGTGAAATAATAGTGAAACACTTTGACATAGCTCATCTCTTTCTACGTGTGATTTAAAATGAACAACAGACTGCATTTTTCGTGTCAGTGAAGATTTGGTTAGGATTTTCTTTGGGTCTGTGGTCACTTTCTGATATCTTTTCTAAACAATTCTGTCATTCTTCACTTAGGACGTGAATATCATGTACATTCCTATACTATATATAAACTGTAGAACCTGTGCCTGGAATATATATTTACAGTTAGGCCCAAAGACAGCATATTTTCCACTGAAGCTGCAGAACATCTTCTAATGGCTTTTTGGTAAATGGAAAACTTGACCAGTTTAAGAGGAGTGCCACTGTCCTGTGAAAGGGCATGCATTTCTTACAGGGTCTGGCAGAATACCCATAAACTCCTCTTTACAATCTGCTCTTTCTCCACTTTAAAAGAACTGAAAGAAAATACATATACAGAACATCAGATTTAGAAGTCTCTTGGTGAGTGTATAAAGATATATATCTCTCCACTTATTTATGAATACATGGTTGCACAAGCTCTACAGAGTATCATAATCAACTGCAGAGTCAAGAAACATTTCAAATTAATAAACACCATAAGATTTATTGTTTACTAGTTTTTAATTAAAAACTGTATTATTGTTGCATTAATTGCCGCAAACCTTTCATAGTAAGCTATACAGAGCTGATTGGGAACATGTGGTATAGATATGTGGCAATAATCTGCATGAATTACTCTCTTAGTTCTCTTCAAGTCTTATTCTGTTTTAATCTTGACACCACAACAAAGGCTACTTTGAGAAAAAGATTATATATCAACACAAGTATTATTTATTACAATTGATTCAGGGAAAGGAGACCTGTAGAGAACTTGTGGGTCTAAGAATATTTTTCAGAATACAGAACTGTCAAGTGAGATGACAGCTATCAATTAAATATAATGGAACTCATGCTGTAATTTTAATACTTACCCGGTAATAACTAAAATCTAAGTACTAATAAAGCAATCCGAAAAAAAATATTTTTTCATTTTTCATAATTACTGAAATAGTTCCAACTCAGATCTGCCAGCAATAGGAATTTTCCATACACTTCCAACAAGTTAAGCACAACTTATTATCCTGACAAACTTATCAGTTTAAAATTCCTTAGGTTAAGCCTTGCAAACATTTGTGAAAGTAAAAATAAACAAGCCTTAAACTCTTTTTATGAAACAAGATTGCTGAAAAACAAGAAAAAAAAATAGAATGGCCCAAAGCACAGGCAGACTGAGCAGGCACTTAAACCATGTGCACAAAACATTGGCTAATGGCACTGCGTGTCATTAAGGAAAAATGTGGGAATCACAATAAAAGCAGCAATGACATTCAAGGGAAGCTGGTGGTCTAAGAAGCAGTGAGGAAAGCAGTACTGGGCTGGGTGAAAATGGTGAGGGAAAAAATGGCCTTTTACTCTTTGATTCCTGACGTGTCCAGTCGAATATGAAATTGCCCATCTTTTGCAAGCTAAGAGGAACTATATAAAAGAAATACCTCCTATTATCATTCTTGATTTACCCTCATAACCAACACAGAAACCATAAATAAGGTCATCTGGTTAAATGAGAAGTTCTGCGAGACCAGACTGAAGCCTAGTTACAAGCAAGACTGGTTCCCTGTGGCTTTGCAGCTCACAGATGGCTGATTTAGCTATTGAAGAAAGAGGCAAGCCTCAATTAAGCTTCTCTTGTGGCTGAGTTATAGAATTTATCTATTCTTCCTAGACGTGCTTTTCCACAACTTCGAAGGACCTAAATTACATCTGAGAACTCAACAACCTCTTTGAAACCAGCTAAAATCAACAACGCTCAAAACTGACTTGAGCGCACCCACACACAGTGTGAATTTTTAACACAACTTTCTTTGACCTTATAAACTTGGTAAGGTTTGAGTTTTTCTGGCTGCAGAAAAACACTCAAAAATATGCTAGATAAAGTGAAAATTTACAAGAGGATTAAAAAAGAACCTTTTTTTTTTTGATTTCTCACAATTTCTGGAGCCCAATTTTTGCACACTAGCATGAACAGTATTGCACTCACTTCCTTCTGTCCTATCGTCTTCAATTTTCCATCCTCTGTAGCGTATCTATCTTATTCACTCTCAAGAATATTCATATGCTTCTGCTAAATCCCTCATCTCCCTTCTTCACTGGACAGACCCCCACGCACTGCTTTCCTTTCACTGTCTCCCAAAGACTCAACTTTTAGATTCTCCAAGCTGGCATCTACAACTTGAGAAAGTTAAGGCAACTGGCATGTATGATCAGTGCATATTACATTAAGCATAAATATGCCACTGCTACCTTGAGCTCTCTGCCTGCTACCTTGTGCTTGTTGTATCCAGCTCTTCTCTCTTTTATCTTTAGATTGGAAAGCATTTCAGGCAGGTACTTTCTTTTCTTCTCTTTCCTGTACAGTGTTTAGCTCAGTAGGACTAAGTATATGAATGAGTTTTCCAGTGCTACCACAATATAAAATTATAATAATAGTTCCTTGCAATTTCAGATCTTGTCTACTCTGAACACAGACGAGTAGCAATTAGCCTAAATATATTGACCAGCAGTAGTTCTTTCCTTCTTGAACTGTATACAATAATTGACTGTAAAACATGTACAATACCCAACCATTCACTTCATTTGTTTCTTATTTCCTAGCTCACTGTGACAGCAGATGGCTTTGGTACAGTTATTAACTATAAAGTAATATGCTAAATATGTAAGACTTGTCATCTTTGTCATCTGAGCTATTCTGCAGCCGTACAAGCAATCCAAAATATAAACAAACATGCAGGCAATGGCTAGCTAATTTAGGAAGCACCCAGGCTTTCTCAAACTGCAGGGAGTCATGTAACACCCACTTTTTGCCCTGGAAGGAATACTCCCCCGGCCAGCAGACACCAAACCATGCCACATGTTTCAACAGCAGCTGCTGTTGTGAGGCTCTCACAGACAAAATCCCCCAAATATCTTCCTACTAGTTTGGCCGTGTCCCTGCATGTTTCTGCATCTGCCAAGGAGTTCAGTGCCACAGTCCCGATTAGCATGGGTCAAAAATCCCCAAGTCTTTTTCTTTTTAATACATATTTTTCATCTTCAGTGACTGAAAGAGTTAAAAGAAAAAATATCTTTTTCAAACAGAAACATTTTAGCTTGAGCTACTGGTGAATTTCCACTTTTTTCTTAAAAAAATCCAAACCCTTAAAAGACAATGAAATAAATGATTCTCAAGGGTCTACGATCTACACAGATCAGGAATTGCCTATACTTTAGCCAAGACTGAACCTGAATTTTGAGAGTGAAAAGGGTTGCTAGATGTAAGGAGTACAATGGAAGGAAAATACTTATAACTTTGTCAACTACATAAGGAAATCAAAGACAAGCTGGCCAAATTACCTGCCTTCTGCAAAGAACTTTAGTAAGTATACTCCCACTGAAGCTGTTGAATGTGTAAAGTCAGTACTTACTGAATTAAAAAGGTTTCTTTGGAAAAAAAAAAGTAATAATTTCAGCTAAGCTGTTTCCTCTCCGCCACCACCCAAAAAAACCCAACAAATGAACAAACAACACTGTAACGTTGTAAGTAATAGCTTACTTAAGTTACCAAATCTAGAAATGAGTCGTGGACAGTTTGAGATCCTTCATGGGAGAAGAGTAACCCATTACCAAACCTAAGAGAGATATAGGCTGAGCCAGAAGAAGTCCTCTTACAGAATCCATAGGAAGTTAGACTTAGAGTCTGGTTTAACTGGAAGATAATTAGTTATCTAATTTGTTAAGTAGCATTCTCTGTTTTGAGATCTGCTTTTCTCTAAAATATTTTAATCCATATAAATAATGATGTGGTCTACAAATTCCACCTGTCGTGAAGTAGCAGCTGCTTTATCTCTAGAGACAAAACCAATCTTGCTGGGCATAGTTTTCATTTGCCATGATATCAATGGCTGGTGCACAGAGTCTGGTATAAGACTGATCTCAGATGATTTCATGTCAGGAAAAATGTGTCGATTAGAGGTTTCAAAGACAAAGCACTAAAGACACACAGGGAGAGGGTATTACAGTCACTGATACATGGTTCCTGGGCAAAAACGCAATGAATAGGGTATTTGCCAATGAAATCTGCATGCCTTGTCCCTTTATTCTCCTTGTGAGGGCTGGCAAAAACTGCTGTCCTTATACAGGAAAACACAAAAACAGCTCAAGGCAAGAGTACAGTGATTACTGGTCTCTCTGACAGCAGCAATACAGTGAGACCAAACTAAAATTCTTCCCCTATACTAGCCAGCGGGAGAGAACATTTCTATCTTGGCATTTCACCTATTTCGTGATGTTTGTTCCTGCTGTGTCCTGGACAAAGACTGAGTTTTGTGAGTCATTCTTGCTTCTCTATGCAAAGAAAGAAAAAAATAGAATAACTGGCCAAATCAAGCAAGTCCTAGTTAGCACCTGTACTTCAACTATTAATCCTGTTACCTAAAAGACAGGTCTGTTTGGCTTATAAGCAAGTTAAAAGCACACCTGATTGAATGCCTGCAATCACCTAATAGCTGTTATGAACATTATAAGCAAGATAAAGGCAGCAAGCATCAAATTTTAAAAGAAGCGTCCAAATAGCCTTCATTCTTTTGTACTTACAGTTAACTGTGGCCATCAGTAGCGTTACTTTAAAACACATTTTCCAAAGCAGTCTGTAATTCATAATCAATTTGTTTCTAAATTCATGGCTTTCAATACGCAGGACCCACTTTTTGGAGATGTGTAAGTGACCTAACATCAGCAGAGAGACACCTGAGGATAGATGCCACTTTTCACAAGGGCAGCCTAGAAACGGGACATTCGGTTTCTGCTCCCTGCCCTTACCATTCTGCAGCACCAATCTCTACGATCAGTTACTTGAATCAGGCATAGACAGTAATCTTTAACTATCTATTATGAAGTCTTGGGTAGTAACACACCAGCATTTGCTAGGATGCCCTAATAAGTAGGTCTCTAACCCTACCCCACAGAAATCAGCTATTAACTTCAATTAGGACAGAGGCAGAACCTACATACCAGAAAGCATGCTCTGCAAGGACAGTCCTAACCAAGAGCTAATTTTTTTGGAGCTAAATAGAAGGGTTTGGTAAGTATAGATGACAACTTAATGCCTAACAAAACCAACGTCCATTCCATGACAGCCTCCTTGAATGACACATTCAAAGGAGGCTGCATCATAAACATGCTGATTTGTTCCCTCCTCTCTTTAAACATACCTAGAGCTAGGCACTTACAAATGCACACATACGAATGCCATGACGAAAGACTATGTTTTCAGGTCTCACACAAAGAGATATTAAGAACAGTATTGCAGTGTGTCCTTTGGGACAAGAATACCTGGACCGGCCTGTACTTCTGATCAGCACAAGGAATTACATTCTACATTCTGTCATCTGTACTATTGATTTCAATGGTGGAAGATCAAGCCAGTAAAAAAGAAAATGAGCCAAGAGATAGCAGAGAAAATTCCTTCATATATGAGAAGAAACAACAATATCTAGAAATCCCTTCTGAGCAATTTTACACTTTGTGACAGCATAAAACAAGAATCACAAACCTGGTTTGTATACAGAGGATTGAAATCTAACCTGCAGCCCATCCTTCAAGGTAATGTTTCTGTAGGGGGTACTCCTTGGTTTTCTGCAGTAGCAAACAGCAAGATTTTCCTATGCTGTCCAGTTAATACATATAGTAAGTAAATCACACTAGCAGTGTAGAAACAACTTGGAAAGTTCACTGCTCCTCAATTTGAAAGGAGATATGATGTCTTTAAAAAGAAGGGAAAAAAAAAAAAAGTAACACTCCTGGGAGTGCTACTGTATTAGCAAGAACATCAAAAGCTGAATTAGGGCCAATGTTTGGTATGCATTGTAATTTTGAAAAATTGTGTATATTTAATTATATACGTGGTTATTCTTGGCACCTAAGGTCTGTTGAGAGCATGGCCTCTTTAGGACTGTTACTCATTAACTGGAAGCTTTGGCCAATACAGAAAAACACAGCCGAAGTTTCTTTAAACACACAGGTCCTTGAAGCATTCGCCATGCAAGGAGGATTCAGCTCTACACAGGCACAACAACTTCCCGTGTATTTTTGCAAAGGCCATGTAGAACTGCAATGAGCAGAGCTCAATGCAGAACCTGTCCTGCACGAACAGCTCATTACTCATGTTGTACTGTCCTGTGCTTGCACGAACAGGCAAAATGAGACAACAATTTACATGGGAAATCAGACAAGTACTCTGCGCTCAGAACCTATTAGACTTGTGTAAAGACTAGAAGCACTGCCATAATATTAAAATTGCCACTATTACACCCTGCACTGGTGAGGGTAAGAAGTCTACAGGCACTCTGCTTTTTCTACAAGGCAGATACAAAAACAAGTTATGCTGTTTGTATATTTAGATCCAAGGCATGTGCTTCTTTTTGTGTTTTAGCTTTAGGAACCAACTAGCAGCTGTAGCAGCCTTTAGTAAGAAGTTTGCTGAATTCCAGTCATGCTTATCTCACAGCTGTGCTTCCGAGTCCCGCGTTACTCTCACAAGGCAGTTGGGCTTTATTCACCCTGTTGCAGATGACAGCCCTTTCAAGGTACAGCTCTCGCTGCTGAGGCACAGCTTTTCTCTTTGGACCAGTTTCCTATCTTGTGGCTGTGAGAGCGCATGAAAGACTAAGTAAGAGAAAATCAGCAGAACAATACAGACTTTATTCACTCCCTTTTAGGTCATTAGGAAATGGTGTAATTGCTTCAACAGGAGCATAGTTGATGCCATAATAAAACAATGGATTTAACACATCTTAACACCGCAATTTCCTCACAGAATGGATCCATTACCAGCTCAGGGACACATATTTATGCTGTTTATAATAGTACATAGAATTAATGAGAAACAGTAGTCCTAATACTGCATTTACTATTTAAATTACTGAAAGTCTAAGCACAATGCATATATAGCATCCTTATATCCTGTGACATATTGGAAACTGCATAGATGTTTAAAGGGACTGCTGAGTTTGCCATTTCCCCTACCCCAAAGAATTTAATTGCATTGGAAGTTGAATAAACTGTTTTGTATCCATAATTAAATTCTTTCATTAAAGACATATTGAAATTAAGTCAGTCCATTACACAAAGGGTATAAAGCAATATACACGGAGTAACTTTGACATTATTTCTAACCATGGTTACAACTACTTGACTTAAATTAAAATAACAATAACAACAACACTACACTTTCTTATGGTAAGAAAACACAAGTCTGTGTGCACAGTACAACATCATCCTGGTGAACGCCTGGAGAAACACTACCACCTTCATCTACCACAGGAGAAAAACCCTCTACTAGTAAAAAAATCCCATGCTCACAACTCTGAAAGGGAGAAATGGTTGTTTGGTTTTTCAGAAACTACTAAAAGTCCTGAGCTTATTACTATTCATTAACAAGAAAAACAAAAGTTGAACTGGGACCAATGTTTGGTTTGTATTATATTTTTAAAAATACTGATTAAAAAAAAATCTCGGTGAAGTATCTAATGATGCTGAAAGTCCTTAAGAATGGTTTATTCCTTTTTTTCTTGAACTGTATGTTCTGGTCCCCATGCATAGGTATGGCTTTTAAAAATTTTTACATGGCTTTGATTTGCAAATACAATCATTACCCTGTAGTAATCAAAAAACAGAATCCTAAATATGCAAGCAATGTGAATAATGATGTGTTGATAGTAGTAATGAATACTTATTTCTCCAGAAGAGCATGTTGAGCTTCCCAGGAAACGCTGCTTTAAATGTCCTAAGACAAGAACCTAGACTAGTTAAAGTTAAGAGCTGCTTCAACTCCAGAGAACATTTTGTTTATGGGTAGGGTTTGGAAAAAGATCATTTTGATATTTTTTTAATGAATTTATTTGCATAGAAAATGTAACTGTTAATGATATTAACACATTTCAAAACACTGTAAGATTAAGTTCTCCTCACAAAACCTTCTTTCCAAAGATAATCTAGTAAAAAGCTGACTAATTTCCTATAAAAATCTTAAAAATTAAACCGCTGTGAAAGATTTTTTTCAATAGTCATATATCTTTGCATCAATCCTTACAGACAGCTCTTCAGCTTGTATATGTTGGTGCAGCTCCCAAGCCCACAGAACTGCAGCTGGGGATCTGGCAACTATTTACTGCAGCTTTGAAAAATGGATGTCAGGGAAAATGACCTTCAGTCTCTCCTACTGCTGATGGCTGAACTTCAGCCAGGCAGTCAATCCACAATTAATATTTTTCAAAGCCTGAAGGGAGGGGAGATGAGTCCAGTAGTGGGAAAGGGATGCCCAAACAGAAACACAAAGCTTCACCTCCTGGAGAGGAAAGGTCTTAAAGTAAAGGGACAGCAGAAGAAAAAAACAAACATACTGAGAGATACTTCTCTCACATGGGGTAAAATCCTGCAAGCACGTAACACAGTTCTTATTCACTTTACTAGAACTGTTTACTTTATGACTAAATGCAAAACAGCAAGCCAAGCTTTGCAAAGACTTTCTAGTATAACAGGGTTTGACTGAGCATTACAGCTTTTCAAGCACTCTTCAACACCTCAGTCTAATCTCCTTTTGAATGGACCCAAACAAATCCCAAGGGCTTTTCCAGCACCCCAGTCTGCAGTTCAAGGCAGGGTGAGTGCTGCCCTGGCTGCGAGGACAGGTCCTGCCCTCCCTCCATGCCCGAACACGCGCTGCCACCCACCCTCCCTCCCTCCCGCTCCCAGCCCACACTGAGCTGTACCAGCAAACTGAACCAGCACTTCTGGGAAAATGTTTGAGTAGTAACCATTTCAGGACCAGTTCCCCAATCTGGTTCACTGCAGAGCCACGGAAATTGCTGTACCGGCGTAAGGAAGGAGGAAATAAGCAACCAGGAAGAGGGAAGAGCAGGACCATCTTTTTTAGCAGCAGTCCCAGCTTAAGCTGACTAGGATGTTGTAACAGGAGCCTGTTCCTCCCCTTTCTCTTTTTTTGAAAAGAATAAGGTCAGTCCGTAGATATTCTCTCACAGGCCTGAGCAAACCAGGAGAGAGTTAGGTATGATGTGCTTCTAATGGATTTTCTTGCCCAAAAAGCTCCTGCTGTTGCTACCATCACTATCCCTAGAACAGTCCAGGCTCCAGGAAGATCTGCTTGTGTTTTCAACGCGTGATGGTTCACAGACTACATGACATGCCAGTCTACAAAACCATTACGTAAAAGTCTTCGTATTTGCTACAATATTTGTAGACTGTATTCTAACTAGAAATTAGCCTTCATCATATGACTATCTTGTTTAAATTGTGGCATGATGCAGCAGACACTTCCGAGCTAAATGGTACCATTAAATGAAATTGTACATGAGCCCCTGCCCCAAAACTCTTTCTTGTTGTCCAGACATGTAAAGGACAGAGGAAACAAGGAGAGACAGGAATAGTTTGAGGGGGAGGGAATAAATTTTTAAAAAGCCCCACAAAACCCACATAAAATAATCCACTAAGACAGCTGAGATAAAACTTAAGATTCTAGTCTACTAGGGACCTGCTTTCACCTTTAGGTTCAAAAATATCTTTAATAATCCATCCTTAGTTAGATTCCTCTGAAACAGGCTACAAAAACCATAAATTGAAAGACACTGGAACAGTATCTCTTCCCCCTTTGCTTACAGACTTGGAAAACCTGAAAAAATTAATTTTAATATGGTTGTTTAAAAAAAAAAAACAAACCAACAAAAAAACTCACACAAATATCATAAAGGTTAGAATTCAGCTGATTTTTATGTCAAATGTATATCTGAATTTTGTTAGTCATTTGTTTATTTCCCCAGAATTTTAGTAGGAAAAGAATAGCATAATATAATACTGTAACGCTATAGCATTATGTGCCATATTTAAATCAGGTTTACCCCATGAGATTAACGAAGGGCATATTGCAAAACACTATGAAGTCAAAGTCTAAATATAAAGAAAAATTCAATGACCTGTCCACGATCATACACAGAAGGAAATCACAGTACAACAGCGTTACTTTAAAGCTTCAGAAAAAGATTATATTACTGTAGCTTAGTTCCAAAAAAGTCAAAACAACAGAGAAGATATTGCATAACCAGAATAATTCCTTCCTAAATTTTCACATCGTTATAATAACATTTTCACAAGAATTCAAATTAGATTTGGTTAGAGATATTTTAATACTGGTTCCCTTTACTCATACACTGATCAGATGGAGAAAACAAAGAAGTTTATACATTTTGCGAACACCTACCACATTACCAGTCAGCAGTGGCACATTGACTTGGTTGCCTAGGGAACATCTACGGGCTGCCACGCTTTTGAGGGATTTTTTGTTTTGTTTGCTTTATGTTTATTTGTTGCCTAACCAGCCCTTTGAAAGTTTTGTGCAATTCAGGAATGGTCAGGCATTTTTTTCAAAAAGATGCTTCTGAAGTAGTCACATACATGAGCTAGTGAGGGAAAAAGGCAGCACAGTCAAGGTGGGGTGTCTGCTAGTCACACAGAACTGAGGCTGAGGCTATTTCCCTATGAACTTTACATTTCAAACAACATGATATGTTCATTCATTGCATAAATTGCCTTGAAATAACACCTTTCCAGCTGTGAGCTGTACATTTTGTACACCTTAGTACTACTACTCATGTGATGACTCTTAAAAATGTATGTTGTTTTGTGTTTTTCCCAAATATTGACTTTTGTTAATCGTTCTTGGGAGAATTCACAGTAGATTAAACTTTTATGAGATGTCTGGGGAAACAAAATATTCTGTCCATAGTTTTCCTAGGGGTCCAGAACTATAGAAAGCAATGATTGTATTAAACTGTTGCATGAATAGGTACAAAAGCTATTACAGGTACAAAGTGCCTACGTAAATTCTCAGTTCCTCTGAAGTCAAACAACCTACACCAGTTTATGACATCTGAGAATCTGTAACGTAAGTTTCAACCATTATTTTCAAATAACAGTGAAGCAGAAAGAGTGTGAAAATTATGAGTTTAAAGCACAAAGTACTGCAAAGATTATGAGACTCAATGTATTTTAGTTGGGTGTATGCATGTTTATGCAGATGGGCTGTAGATTATTAGGCTTCTGAAGTAATAGGAGCTAGGAATTTACTTCAAACTTGCAAATTGCACTTCTCAATGGTGTTCCTCAGTTTCCTCGGAACGCATCTAAAATCATCGTGAATTTGTCCCATTGAGTTAACCTTTTCTTTTTGCTCCACCAATGAAAACCTAGGCTCATTCAACCAAAGCAAATAGCATTATCAAGGTGTACACCTGTGTAAACATAATTCAGGCCTTCGTGCTCCTATGCCAAGATTTTTCTGTCGTACTAATGGAGTGATGATTTTTGTTTCTTTATAGCTACTCTAAAGTCTGTTGTAAAATGTATTTCTGAAGTAAGTAGCAGCACAAGCTGGGTCTGGGGACTGACAACCAGTATGATAGACTTAATTACTTCTAGTGAATTGAAAGGAAAGAAGAGTATATAATTGAAATATAAGAACAAAGGATGCTAATACTCCAATTCTCTATTATGTGCGTGCCTTTATAAATCTAGATTTCGCAACATGATTAAAGACAACCTAAAATATGAGGGAGTACAGCTTATTATACAAGCACATTTTGTCTGTACTTGAACTAAATGGCAGCCTTTGATTCTGCTTAATGACAAATCACTTTTAACCGAGAACAAAGAAGTCTAACTGTAATTACCACTTGGACATTGGTGATTTGTTTTAGTAGCTCCTGTCAAAGAACAAAAAATAAATAAATGGAGTAGCTACAGCTTCTTGCAAGGTGCTTATGTACTTATCATCTGTTGCAATTTTAAAAGTCACTTCAGGTACTACAAATAAATGTCCCTTTTCTGATTCCCACCAAATAACAAGGAAGTTTGTATAAAATTTATTTGTGAACCAGCAGATTTATCAAAGCTGAATGTTCAGCTATTGCTGACAAACCAATGAAACCTAACAAATCAAGATTTTTACTGACATGAAAACTATATTTTTTCAGGATTATTACCCCTTATACATTTTAGAGTTTGGGGATACGTGATCTAAAATAAAGTACCAGACTTGGGGGCTATGGGAGAAGTTGACTTTCTAGTAGACTTCTTTTGGATAATTGAAGAGTGACAAGGATGAATATCAAGGTGACTCTAAACTTCCCTGACTTTGCTGATAATGCTGTATAGGATATTGCAAATTTAGGTTAAGTAACCATATCTTTTCCTAACTGCTAAAAATGATTGCTGCTAAAATGATTGCAGCATTAGCTCAGATGGTATATTGTACTGAGATTGGTTGGGATGGAGTTAATTTTCTTCACTGCAGCCTGTATGCTGCCGTGTTTTAGATTTGTGACCAAAACAGTGTTGACATCACAGCAATGTTTTAGCTATCACTGAACGGTGCTTATACTGCGTCAAGACCTTTTCTGTTTTTTCAATGTGCCCCCCAGCAAGTAGGCTGGGGGGTGGGCAAGAGGTTGGGAGGGGAGACAGCCAGAACAGCTGACCCCAACTGACCAAAGGGATACTACATACCATATAATGTCATGCTCAGCAATAAAACTGGGGAGGAGTTTTTCCAAAGTAGCTGTTGCTTGGGGACTGGCTGGGCATCACTCAGCTGCTGGGAGGTGGCGATTGCCTTTGCATCACTTAGTGGGTTGGGTTTTTTTCCCCCCTTCACTTATTAAACTGCCTTTATCTTGACCTATGAGCTTTTCTTGCTTTTGCTTTTCCAATTCTCTCCCCTATCCCACTGCAGGGTGGGGGCTTAGCTGCCAGCCAGGGTCAACCTATCACATATATTCATTAATTACAAATTTATAGTGTACAAAGGACCTAGGATAGAATACTAAATGCAACCAAGCAGGGTATATGTGATCTTTAGATACTGGCCAGCAGAAGGGTCAATGTTAAACATCAGTAATATAGCAGGACAGCTGCTTTTTAACTTTCTTCTCCAGAATAAAAACCATGAACCTTTAATCAAACTAGCCTCATTGTCTTGAAGAATTACTGTAATTGGGGGTACTTTGAAGTGTTTCCAAACATGTATACTGAATTGCGAGAGAGAAAAATTAATACATAGTGCCTGATAGAATAAATATTGCACAATATGTGAAGATGACTACAGAAGTCTAGGAAGATGTCTCAGCCATTTATAAACTTTTTGCCATGCAGCCATACTAAGATGCTATACAAAATACTTTTATTATATCAACCTTTAATATCTTCCCTCTATGCCAGACAGCCAGTCATGCAGATTTTTCTCTGCCTTGTGAGCCTTTCAAGCTTGACTGCTGAGTGAAGTAAATCCAAGCTTCTTATTTTTCCCATTTTCCAATGCCAAAATGCATTTCTGTCAGAAAACTACAGAATCCTTCTGATTTTGTTCTGCTCAAGTCTGCTACTTTCATTTTAGTTTTTCCTATGACCAATATAAGGCAGAAAAACAGAGATGGTTCTAATACAGTATATTAAAAGAAATATCCCAAAAAGCAGAATTATTGCCATGGAATACTTCAAAGAAGTAGCACCACTGCTATCCTGTGGAGAACATGAAGTTTATAGAAGATCAGGATGCCATCTTCCCTGAACACGTTTGAGTAAATTCTTTTAAGCCCACTACTTCTGGTCAACAGTGTCAGCAGCCCTATTGGAGAAAGGGAAAAAGAGAACTGCTGAATCAAAGGGCTGTATTCCTCTTGCCTAACAGTTATTGTGTAAAAGTTCGTCATCTAGCCTACGCTAGTCACATCATCTCCCTCTATTGTCAGCGGAAGACAATATAATTTTCTGGAGGTGATTTCAACGTCCCTATTTAAGACCACTGTAGAATGAAGGTCCTGAGGGAACTGGTGGATGAAGTTGCTAAGCCACTATCCCTCATATCTGAGAAGTCGTGGCAGTCCGGTGAAGTTCCCACTGACTGGAAAAGGGGAAACAAACCCCCCATTTTCCAAAAGGGAAGAAAGGAAGACCCGAGGAACTACAGGCCAGTCAGTCTCACCTCTGTGCCCAGCAAGATCATGGAGCAGATCCTCCTGGAAACTATGCTAAGGCACATGGAAAATAAGGAGGTGATTGGTGACAGCCAACATGGCTTCACTAAGGGCAAATCGTGCCTGACAAATTTGGTGGCCTTCTACGATGGTAGATGGTGGATAAGAGAAGAGCAGCTGACGTCATCTACCTGGACTTGTGCAAAGCATTTGATACTGTCCCACACGACATCCTTGTCTCTAAATTGGAGAGACATGGATTTGACAGATGGACCACTCGGTTGATAAGGAATTGTCTGGTTCGTCGCACTCAAAAAGTTCTGGCCAATGGCTCGATGTCCAAGTGGAGACCAGTGACGAGTGGCGTTCCTCAGGGGTCGGTATTGGGACTGGCGCTGTTTAACATCTTTGTCTGCGACATGGACAGTGGGATTGAGTGCACCCTCAGCAAGTTTGCAGACCACACCAAGCTGTGTGGTGCAGTCAACATGCTGGAGGGAAGGGATGCCATCCAGAGGGACCTTGACAGGCTTGAGAGGTGGGCCTGTGCAAACCTCATGAAGTTCAACAAGGCCAAGTGCAAGGTCCTGCACAGGGGTCAGGGCAATCCCAAGCACAAATACAGGCTGGGCAGAGAATGGGTTGAGAGCAGCCCTGAGGAGAAGGACTTGGGGGTGTTGGTTGATGAGAAGCTCAACATGACCTGGCAACGTGCACTTGCAGCCCAGAAAGCCAACCATATCCTGGGCTGCATCAAAAGCAGTGTGACCAGCAGGTTGAGGGAGGTGATTCTCCCCCTCTACTCCGCCCTCATGAGACCCCACCTGGAGTACTGCATTCAGCTCTGGGGCCCCCAACATAAGAAGGACATGGACCTGTTGAAGCAAGTCCAGAGGAGGGCCATGAAGATGGCCAGAGGGCTGGAACACCTCTCTTAAGAAGACAGGCTGAGAGAGTTGGCGTTGTTCAGCCTGGAGAAGAGAATGCTCCAGGGAGACCTGATAGCAGCCTTCCAGTACCTGAAGGGGGGCCTACAAGAAAGCTGGAGAGGGACTTTTTACAAGGGCATGTAGTGATAGGACAAGGGGTAGTGGCTTTAAACTGAAAGAAGGTAGATTTAGATTAGATATAAGGAAGAAATTCTTCACTATGAGGGTGGTGAGGCACTGGAACAGGTTGCCCAGAGAAGCTGTGGATGCCCCATCCCTGGAAGTGTTCAAGGCCAGGTTGGATGGGGCTTTGAGCAACCTGATCTAGTGGAAGGTGTCCCTGGAACTAGATGATCTTTAAGGTCCCTTCCAACCCAAACCATTCTATGATATCATATGAAGCCTAACACCCTCTTTCCAATGCTAGAGAAGGCTGTCACTCTCCACTGACCAGAGAAGAAACTTATGTCTGGCTGTCTAAAAATTGGATGTGTTTTTGGGGGGTTTTGTTTTGTTTGAAATGAATCATACTCAAAATCCACAAAGCTCTTGGGGGTCCGTACATGTCCCTGGAATTGCAGGACTGGGATCATAATATGATCTGCCAATCATTTTTGTTCATTTGCTCTACTCACTTGTTTTGGTAAAACATTCACCTTACACCAAAATTAAATCCTGTAGTCACAACGCCCAGGTATATTTTGGCCAGCAGGATGCTCAGCAAGCTAATGCGTTGGGTTCTCCTGAAGTAGGGCTCTGGGCTCAAAAAGTGTCCTTCAGCTGAACAGACTCCAGTACTTATTTTAGCATCACTGTCATACTTCCTTATCTTTTTAAGAAAGGGGACCTTACAGTTGCTGTAGGCAATTTCAGGAGCAATGCAATTCCCTGACACGACCTCCCAATCTCTCAAACAGCTTTTGCTCATTGTTTCTTAAGTACTGAGCTCCTACTGCACTCTCAGATCACCTACTCCCGTGGACCTGTAACAGTGGTAGCAAAAAGATGCTCATGTTTGATAAAAGTATTGGGAATTGCCCCATCCTTTAGCTAGCACCATAAATATAAACACCCAAGAGAAAAATGCCAACATACATTTCCTGGCCTCCTCATTCTTGAGAGCTCTCAGTGGCCATGTCAGAAACCCCTACGGATCCTCCAGGATCTTCCATTCTATCTTCTCACTTGCCTCTGGCTTTGTCTAAAACAGTGGATTTCTTTCTCTGTCTCCCACTTTACAAGCTAAAAGCTGCTGCTTTCTCTTTGTGGACAGTGCTAACTGATCTTGATGACCAACTCGGCACTATGTAGGGATGAATCTGTTAAAGCATTTCAAATATATCCTTCCATCTACATGTTGAAAGGAGAAATAAATGGAAATGGGAATACTGGCTTGTTTAGATAAAACATTATAAAAGACAACCGCATGATTTTTTTAAGTTTACAACAAACAGCAGCGTATGGCCATGTACATTGGTCATCATGGATATTAATCCATGGAGATTGGATTGGATGGGACTGGAAAGGAAAATGAGAAAAAACACAGGAAAATAGGTAGCTACAAAAAAGTGAAATCCAACAAAAGTCTGGCTATAGAACAGGATTTGGAATCACATGCTTTCAAGGGACTCCCTCTGGAATCATAGATCATATTTCCCTTTCTCATTTTTTTCTTTCTCCTGCAGAATCAGTGGCAGCACTTCCACTTCCCAAGCTTGTTTGTAGGCATGCAAACTTCCGTGGATACTACTGTAGGGCTCCGGTTTTGTTTCCAAAACATAGGATCTCTGACTACTATCACTGCTTGCCCTCACATTCCACGCAGAAGGCCTGTCAGTTTGAGAGCATTTTGAGCTGCAGGTTACAGAAAAGTAGGGCAATGTTTTCTAATGAGATGACACAATTAGCAGAAGGCTCTTCTGTATGCAAAAGACACAGCATAAGCTGAGCTACTTTCAGAAGTCTGCCTCTCTTTCAGCTTTGCAGCGTTGTGTGTAATGTCTGTTCTACTTTGGGAAGACTCTGTGCTGCCATATGCAAGCTGACATTGAAGGAGACAGTTCATTCAAGACTCCAGGCAATCATTCACGTGTGTATTTACCTCCACCCTCCCACAGAATACCTCTGTCACTCATTTTGTATGGCAGTAGTTAGGTGATAGACCACATCCTTTCCTAGTATTTCATCTGTGTTTTCTGTACATTTGGTCAAGCTAGTCACCACTTCATTTGAACCTTCATTCAGTCTGCTCCCAGTCCTGTAGAGTTAAGTAGCTTCAGGACCCAATTCCTGCACCGGACCTGCTCGTTGTTGGTATGCCACCAGTTTGAAAAAGAGGCAGGGAATGGAGCTTTCTGAGGCAGTCCTACTGAAGCACCTCAAACACTAACCTGCTTCAGTTTTAAAGGACAATTCCAAAGCAGGCACTCAAAAGCACAGAAGTATCATCACATAAGACGATAACAAAAACTGTTTTGTTTTTTTTCTCTTTAACTATCCTCCTGTTCAATTAGTTGAGATTGTAAAAAGTTTTTAATCTCTCTAATCTGACTGTGCTTTTAAGAAAAAGTGTGATTAAATCCAAGAACAAGCCTTCAAGAGTAAGTGGAGATGGACTGGAGATAGTATGGCAGCTATAGATTCATAGAAATCAACAGGTATTAGAAGCATCTATCCCATCATTAGCTTTATAGGTGTTTCTCCTATCCACTACTTTCTACAAGAAATGCATTTCACAATGACTTTGGTTTCACATTAAAACATTCTAACCCACGAGGAGAATCTACTTGCCTGAAGGTATGAGAGAAAGTGAGCAAGAGAGAGGCAACACTGTCAAAACTTGCACAGTCCTGTTAATACACAGGGAAAATCCAGCTGTCTCTTTCCCAGTGACAAAGTTATGGATAGTCTAAAACTGCCCCAGGCAATAAATTTGCTGCACACTGTACCACTACATGCTAGAAAACTCAGCTTGAGCTAAGAGAATGAAAATAAATCAGTTTTGTAAGCTTGGTATATCAAAATATTTTCCTTTCAAAAAAATATAGTTTAATGGTGCAGCTTGACAACCAATGCAACACCAAGTTCTAGATTAAAAACCAACCAATTACATTACAAACACAGCCTGCCAAAAGCATTGATCATAACTAGGGCGACTTGGGAGCTTCTCATGTTCCAGATTGTAGCTTCAGCTTTAGCATGGCTTTGATTTTCAAACTAGAATAGTCATCCTAAGAGATTTCTGAAATAATCCATTTAAAGACAGAGAAGTACATGTGCAGGTGTCATGGCAACCCCACCAAGGCAGTGCAGATACTGGCATTGCTTTTACTGAAGTGTTTCATTTTCTTTCAGATCAATGAAATGTCTAACTAAATGCTTTTTACTTCATCATACTAAATGTAGACAAATATAACTCTTATCAACAATGCATGGTATGAAGGCTTTGCAGCAGGTCCTTTTGGATCCTTTTGTAGATCTCTAAAGAAAGTTTGCTGCCTTACATGACATGGCATCAGGTTAAAAAAAAAAACCACACACACACAACAAAAAAACCAAAAACCAACTAACAAAAAAAGCCTCAACATCCAGCAGTTCAGTTCATAGTTATAAATTATAATAGTGTATATCCATACTGGGTGCATTGTACTCAATAAACCACAGCACAGCACTGGTATTCACTAAAAGGCATTAATCTGTTCTTCTGATGAATGCCCAAAAGCTGTATGTTTGAAAGTATTGGGTGACACCAGTCACCCAGTAGCTGCACTCAGAGCCCTGAGTGATCACGTAACACCCCATGGTCGGTGGCCCCTTCCTTCCACAGAGTTCAGGGTGCAAATACATGCATGCAATGGCACTTTTCTCAGACTGAACTTCTGATCTACTTCACATTAAAAAGCACATTTTTTAGAGGGAGATAATGGGCTTATATTTGACAGATAAAGTTTAGTGATACCACATAAATCAGCATTGCAGACGAGGAAAGCTCCATCGTGGAGCGCACAGATTTTTACAGTCTCCAAAATTTCGCCCTTCCTTCAGACTTCCACAATCTTTAAAAAGCACCTGCTTATCAGCACACACTCTGCAGCATACTGTAAGGGCTCTGATACAGCACAATAAAGATAATTTTGTTATAAGAACTATTAATTATGAATTCACAGCACCAGATAAAATCTGCAGGGACAATTTGCAAATGAGATGCTTACTAAACGTGGATAATTGTTTTTTAGCCTTCCCTGAAGACTTACTATAGCTAAATGCATCTCTGTCACTTACGTATTACTTGTTTCTGAGAGATCAAAAGGTGAGCAGAAAATCCTGCTTTCCACTTTACAGAGTGGCTCTCATATGCATATACTGCACTTCCTCCATCTGAGAAACATCTTGTCAATGAGGAAATTTCACATGCATAATAGCTAGTTTGGACAGCATTCAGTTCTATGGACCGGAAAGGGGAATGCTTCTCCACATTATGGAAGAATTAAAACATTGGGTCAAAGCTACAAAGAATATGTTTTGCTTCCTTTTCATTTGCCACCATCTAATAATTTGTATCTAAAATTTAACAGAAACATGGAAAACCCCGTAAGTACACACTTGTTAAACATTTATATCTGCACTAAATAGTTCACAATAAATATTTTAATGCAGTGCAAAGCTAGACACATTCCTTTTGCCTTATTTTGAATATTTTTCTGTATTTCATGGGCAAAAATCAATGCTACACTTTTTGCAGGTCCACTAATGTTACCTCTCAACTCACCTGCAACTTAGAAGGTTCTCTACTACAATCTGTGGTCACTATTATGCAAAGATAAAATAGGGTGTTTCTGAGGTTCAGTGCTTTAACACAAGCACACGTGTACAGACATTAATACACAGCCATACCAGTATGTTTGTACATGTGTGTTCTAGTACAGAGAAGTACAAAGCAGTCAATCAACTGAAGTTTGAGAATTGTACACAAAGAAAAAACGAAAGGTTAGCCCATTAAAAATATATTATTGCTCCTTCACCTGGTTGTATTTTTCAGTAAATAGCCCCCATTCCCCAAAATACAAGTTCAAGAAAAATAAAAAGCTGTTGCCAGTTACTTCAAAGGAATTTTTTTCAGTAAGGCCCAGATTGTTCCAAATCACTAAACTAAAGGTTAATGCACAAAACCCACAACAAAGTTTTACAATTTAATTTTGCATGCAGTATTTTTCCCTGCCTATGTCAGAGTAGGAACCAAAATGTTGCCTTTTTATTTCTGCATCTTTCCCCACGTGAGAATAAGATTCTGCATCACAAGAATGAGTAAGGGCTGAATAATATTATCCAAAATCCAGATGCCATGTGAATAGAAACAAAATAGTCATTACTGAAACATCACAGCATTTAGTTATTTATAGACTTACCACTAGTAAGACAGCACATGCTACAACACTCTTTTTGAATAGCCTTTCAGAGTACTTGAGAGACATATTTTACAAGCCTGGACCACCATCCAGAGGAAAGTCATGTATGTAAGGATAGAAATAAAATACAACAGATGAACACATACACTTGAAGGAATAAAGGACTTCTAATCACTTTTCACATAAAAGGAGTGTTGAAATGTTTTCCTGTAATGCTGACATTCACTCTGAGAGCCCTTCTCGTAGAAGATCTATTACCCTCAGAGAGGCAGCGTTTTTGAAACGTGTGCTACTATTTTTTAAGAGACCACTTGAAGAAAAAGAAAACTGCTTGTCCCCAGCTGGCATAACCAATTCATTGTATGTGTTTTTCTGGCAGTAAAGACTCCAAGACAAACTTCACCAAGAAGTACCACTTTCCCTTTTGATCCAATCTATTAAACTCTTCAGTGTGGTCCTGCCTGCAGGGTAAACTGATAGAATAATGTCTTTGCAAATAAGTGGATCTGCTCAAAAGAGAACATATGAAATCTTCTTTCCACAGGCAAGGGAAGAATCAGGCAATGGGGTCTTAAGGCCAGTGATCTCCAAGAACTTCTTCTAGGCTGTTCTCAGCCCAAAACCTTTCCCTCTCATTGCTTTTTTCAAGGTGGGAGGAAAGACAGAGACTCCCAGGCAAGCACAGCCTAGCACAGCATCACCCCCCTGGAAGCACATCTGCCTGCACAGCCAGAGCAGCCTGCGCCGCGTTGCACCATCACTCCTCCTTCTCTCCCCATCTCTCCTACTGCTCTTTTTTCCTTTGTCCTCCTGATGCACACACAAACTTGCCTACACAAGCCAGTAGCCAGGAGCCACTATCCAAAAGGTAATTCGGATTCCCAAACAAACTCACACCTGTGCTTCAGCTTCAGAGCTGCTGTGCATTTACTCTTTGCTTCACAGGCAGTGAGCCATACTCACAACCAGCCGATGCACAGGTCTGCTGTTCTGACAGGTCCATGGGCAGGAGAGGCCAAGGGGCAAAGGGCCTGCAAAGATCTTCTTTCTGATAGAAGTGGAGAGATTATTTCCTACTATTTTTCCTGCAAGGCACAATGTTTCCCCAATAGTGGGGGAGGAATCAGTGGCACAGCAATTTTGGCCATAGGCACAGAGCTGTGGTAGCATGTTATAACAAGGTAATGGGGCAATGTGAATGATGCCTTCATCTGCCAGGCAGCTCTGCCATCCCTGTGCCACCAAGGCAGCATGGCCACTTGCCAGACCTGAAGGTGCTTTGCCTCATAAACTCACCAGGCTCCTGGGAAAGCAGTATTTGATCTAACGGTACTTTCCACCTGGATTTTAACATGCAAAAGATGGAAGTCGTGACTTCCCCTTGGTTGTTTGTGTCAATTCTGTTGTCCACAATGAGAAAGATGCACAAACATCTGAGATAGAAGCTGACACAGCAGCAACAGTTGTAGCATCTCTGTTCAAGGATTAAATGAGGACAGAGAATAATCACTGGTGTTTGACTCTTCTCCCCTGTTTTTCTGCTTTTGGGACAAAGCTCCATATCGTATGAGCAGGATCCTAAAAAAGCAGTGGTGATAACACTGAGATGAGGACTGTGAGATCATTTGATGAGAACGATGCTGTGCTCTACAACTACCTAGTTCATGAGCCACACATGAAGAAGTTTATTAGGGTACCCTCCCTTCATTCTCTCAGTTCCATGTTTGTACACACTGTACTTCCACATTTACAGTCCTTCAGTAGCCATGGTGCATCTTAACCAGTGTATGAAAAACCATCAGTAAAGATCAGGAGAGGGAGGAAAAAAAAAAAATCACCTTTTTTTTTTCTTTTGGCAAGATTTATTTAATATCTGGTCAGACTTTGACCTAATTTTCACATTCTTGGTTAATACTTAGATTAGCAATCTGATATATAATATATGCCATCAGATTGGGTGTGGGGAGTTTACAATTTTCAGGACAGAACCACGGATGAGACACTATTCACCCAGTAATTCCTCTCACTCTTATCGGCCAGGCTGCCTCACTGCACTGTCCATTTGTGTCCTTGAATCTCTGTTTTGAGATTTCAATTTCATATCTGCACCTCATATGTATTGCTCATGTGATTTCCTTATGTTCCACATAAATATTAGTAACTGGGGCTATCAGCTATGGATATGATTTGATGTTTCAATATTGCATAGGTCTAGCATATACATGACACCTAGAACAATGCTAGTAACATCGCTATCAAGACAAAAGCTGAATGTGATATCAACTCTGCACATTTTTCCAGTTCCTCTGCCCTCATACAGATAAAAATTTCTAAATTTGAGACACTGCAGAGAGTTTAAAGACCAAGTCTTTGTCTTTCCAGTCATTAGATGAATTTCTGAAATGACTGTAAAATTAGAGGTTCTATAAAAAACAAATGCTATTCTATGCTATTGTTTCCAAAATAAATATGTAGCGATATAAATTAAACATTAAATGCAAAGCTTTGCTGTGAGGCTCCTGAGTCAGAAACAGAAATGCAGATAATTAATGAGAATATCTGTCTTTGCATATTCACTTCCCTCTCCAGTAGAAGCCATTAATCTTTAAATGTATATGAAAAGGACGCACAAGTCAGCACACAAAGAGCATATATTAAGGACACTAAATAAATTAAGGACACCTCGTGTCAGCATGAGTAACCCATTTTATACTTATCTCCCCAGGCCACTTCCGCATGGTCCCCTTTCTGCTCCTGTTACAGGGACAACCAAGGATTCCTGGGACAGAGGAACGAGGAGAATCCCAGCCCCTATTCCAAACCGTTTCAACATTTTATAAATATATATTAAGACATAGAATCATAGAATAGTTTGGGTTGGAAGGGACCTCTAAAGGTCATCTAGTCCAACCCCCCTGCCGTGGGCAGGGACATCTTCAACTAGATCAGGTTGCTCAGAGCCCCGTCCAACCTGACCTGGAATGTTTCCAGGGATGGGGCATCCACCACCTCTCTGGGCAACCTGTTCCAGTGTTTCACCACCCTCAGCGTAAAAAATTTCTTCCTTAGATCTAGTCTAAATCTACCCCCCCCTTTAGTTTAAAGTCATTCCCCCTTGTGCTATTGCAACAGGCCCTGCTAACAAGTTTGTCCCCATCTTTCTTATAAGCCCACTTTTGTGGGGAATGGGAATCTCACTAACGGACATTCCTGAGTTTGATTTTAATGAGCAAGCACTGTACCACCTGGCATGAGAAGGCACATAAGCAGAAGATAACAGAAAAAGGAATGTACAGCTGGAAGGAGAAAAACAAGATAAAGGCCATGAGGGCATTTCGCATGATCAGGAAGAACGGGCCAATCCACTAGAGCATAGATGCGCATGAACGCAAGGCTATAACCTACCTGCAAGCTGCAGGTAGCGCGTGTACACTTCTGCTTGCTATAAAAGATGCTAACAAAGAGCAATAAAGGTCTTTGGTTGCTGCCTGCCAGAGTCCGTGCCGTTTAATCCCCACACCCTTTAAGTACTGATAGGCCGCAATAATGTCTCCCCGGAGCCTTCTCGTCTCCAGGCTGAACAGCCCCAACTCTCTCAGCCTTTCTTCATAGGAGAGGTGTTCCAGCCCTCTGATCATTTTTGTGGCCCTCTTCTGGACCGACTTAACCTATAAAACATTTTGTTTTCTAGATAGATATGCTTAAATGTCACAAAGGGGGAAAATCATAATTATGAATTGAGGGAATCTTGTTAAGGCAACTTGTCTTGCTTCTGGCAGCAAGTTCTTACAGTCTTTTCGTTCCCACAGTCAAAGTGTTTATAGTGAGGAGGCGACATACCTGCGCTTTGAAGCTAAACAAAGTTTTTTAACAAAACTAATTCTGATTGTGAAAATAAATAGTAAGATGAAAGAATGACAATATCTAAGTGTTCTTACTTCCTATCTCCCCCAAGATCTTCAAACACTTCAAAACATGGTAGACTGTTAAACCTCAAAACATGCTTTGTGAGGAAGGTTTCCAAGCAGCTTACTGCGACAGCTCATGGGTAGCTAGATATCTGAAATTCCTTAGCTCTTCCCCATACCAAACAATCATTTTTCCAGGTAAAACAGTTTCAGTATAAAAAAAATATAACTCAAGCCAAAACTGTTTTCTGAGATCCAAGTCTTTCTGCCTAGTTACTACAGGCTGTGTCTCTTCACTGAAGGCCTAGGCTGCACTTCACACGCTTGGGGCGAAACACCTCGCTCAGTTCTTTTAGTTCCTTCCAGGACCCTCACCCCATCTACATTTTTATTCAAGGTTGTAGTCAGGAAGTTCTGCATTGAGAAACCAGAGTCTTTCCTCAAGCTGCCAAAATTGTGCAGCTTGATGACCGCATGCATTGTAACTTCCTCTTCTGTTCCTTCTCGACCGCCTTACGCACTTCCGCGTGACTATTTGCAGGCTCTGCTGCCACATCCTCTCTGCAACAGAATGCTTCTTAATCCTGGAAAGTTTCATATGTAACTAGTTTTTTTACCAAATTTCTCCTGTCTGAAGAGAGGAACTGTATCTCCTGCCTCTGGCCTCTGGTCACACAACTCCAGCAGCTACATGTCACACAGAGAAGCCTTTGAGATAGCACTACCCTGACTTACAGGTTAGAAATTTAAGGCACAA
The DNA here is from genome assembly GCF_965638725.1 of Aptenodytes patagonicus. NCBI lineage: Eukaryota > Metazoa > Chordata > Aves > Sphenisciformes > Spheniscidae > Aptenodytes > Aptenodytes patagonicus. Next base: position 140,651,536 of record NC_134950.1, read on the forward strand.
AGAATGGGACTGGCTGAAGATGTCTCATCTTAACTGCTTTTCAGTGAAAAAAGTTTTTTCAAAAAGTGTCTGATATTCGTGATATTTTGTCTGAAATATTTCATGTTTATAAGTTTTTTGTGAACTTGAAGGTTTGCATTAAAATATCATGAAAACCAGACTCTGGTTGGGGTTTTCTGGTTGAAAATTTCCACGAGAGGAAAAAAAAAAAAGTCAAGTTAGCCTTATGCACAGATTAACCAGTGATAAAGGAAAACTATAGCAGAGCTGGAGGGCAGTCCTCACACTTTCAGACTTTACCTTAATCATAAGATCATCCCAGTGTAACCCTTCAGACATGCTAATAAACAAATACATAAATTATCTGGGAACAATGCAGTAATATTTGTTACCCTGAAAACAGGAAAGGCATTTCACAGCTACAAAAAAATCAGTAAGGCTGTTGGGTCTTATGTGCTCTAAATTACATTTAAAATCTATTTACTCAGATGTATGTGAAAACAATATCTGCTTTCCAGAAATATCTTGTCTCTTTGCAATGAAAAAGTAAACATGGCTTCAGAATGTTCCTCCTTAGACCTATATTTCATGTTAATGTAAAAATAAAGAAGACAATGCTACACATGTTTGGGAATTTTCTGAACAAAAATGGGGAAAATGGGAATAAAAATAACATCTTAAGGATGTTTGTTTGTGGAGGTGCATACCCATTTATGTTAGATCTCTAGGCACTAGGTAGGCTTACTAGCCCCATTGGAGAACTATTTGGCCAAAAGCACAACGTCAGACATCCTCTAACACCGAATTAAACAATATTCTAGTTGTTTACAGCTCCTATGTGAAATATAGAGAAATAAGATCAAGTCCTTCTGCCTGATGCAGGCAAGGACTTAAAGAAAAATAAAAAGAGCAGAAAATATTGGGTTCTGGGATCCAAGCACGCTATGGGAGTTCTCTAACCATAGGGTGATTCTATTTCTGACAACACTAGAGAGGATCTGACTGTCTTTTATTTTTGTTCTCCCTCCACAAAAGACTTCATAAGAGCACAGATTTCCTTTAGTTAATATTAAAAAGAAAAAAAAAAAGTCTAAAAATTCCGTGGGTATGAAAGCTGATTTCAAGAGCTTGACAGAAAACACAGCTGCAAAGTTTACATCTCACAGGACTGTAGACAGCAGCTGTGTTTAAGCCATCAGCCAGCAACTGCCCAGAAAGGCAGCTCCAGCTCTTTCAGAACTGCATTAAAATCTTTTCAGTAAAAGCCTGTTCCTGAGCTGCCTTTCAGTCATCACCTCCCGCTACCCAAACTACATTTCAGTAATAACCACCCCAAAACTTGTAGCTGTAGAGGATTTGCCCTGATCGGGGAACAGTGGTTGAGCAAAGCCTTAGCTGGCAAGTGCCAGCTAAGGGGTGAGTTTTCACTAGCCAGCTCGGGCAATTTCACAGGTTGCAGCCACTGAAGGGGAAAACTTCCCCCCACCAAGCTCTCCCCCGCTCATGTCCGCACGCTCCCCCTGCTTCCTTCACATCCGTTCTGTGGTTTCTCAGATCCCTTTTTATGAATTAATTCAGTTTGCTAACCTTGCAGGAAAGTAACCCAGCAAAAACAACCGGATAGTTTTCTATAGAACTATTGAGTCGAACAGCTTCACAAAGCGCAGTGTGAGTGCCAGCGCCACGAAGGAGTGGGGCACGGGGGTCAACCTGCAGGAAAAGGCAAGAGAAGAGGTAGAGCAACACATCGCCTTCACAATAGAAATGCTACACTGCATCAGCTCAGTTGCTCCTGAAACAGCAACCTAAACCCAACCCTAAACCTAGCCCTAACAGATTTTTTTCCTCTGCAAGTAAATACAGGGTAGCGCTCATAATTCACATTTAGTTGGTCAAGGTAAACTTTTCTTATATGCTGTCAGATCACTAAGTTTGGGAAATACAAGTTGTTGTTTATGCGAGATCCAATTGAGCAGTTTCTAATTACTCAAAAGTTAATGGGCTTAAAGCGTTACATCCCTTTGCGAGACCTCCGTTGACTTCAGTTAAATTAGGATTAAAGTCTGGAACTTTACCATTCTACTGTAATTACTTAGTCTTAGATGCACGCCTACAAACATTAAAATACTGCCAGTATCTGATATGGAGAAACATCTTTATACAAACAAAGTGCTGCTTTGATACGCATTGCTAGCATATTCTTGTTTCTTTTGTTATTCTTGATTCAATCATTATCCCTGGTGGGTTTGACCAAATGAAAGCTTAAAGCCACTTGCACTAGAACACTTATCAACTCAGTTTTGCATGCAGCGTAGCCACAGAATAATGAATTAGAATATCCTGGGTTTTATGCCATGTTTACATATTTCTGAAAGGGAAAAACGGAATTCACTTATAGGTGTATTTGTATTATCAGTAAATACAATACAGTCATGAAACACTTAAGAGCAATGAGCTAGGACATAAATGAAATGGGAACACTGCAGTACAACATTTACAAACAGTCAATAATTAGTCATGAGAAGCTCACAGAGCTTGCAAAAAAGCTACAATTTTTTTTCTTAGCTCACTGAAAGTCATGGTCACAAGACTGTTATAAAAGTATTAGTAGAATTAGAGCTTTGATGCACTCTCTAAAGCCAGGCAGACTATTGTTTTTCTTTGATAAAAGCTTTATCAAATTTAGGTATTATTTTAGCAACCTTTAACTATTCCTTCCTTTTACACTGCCAAAATCACAGGTATAGATCAAGTCATGATCTATAGGAAAACTCTATATTTTAAAAAGCAGGTAATTCTTATTTCTTTTTCCCTTTGGTTATCTCACTGAACAGCACTGCCATGCCTACTGTTCAAGAATACAATCTGTACTTGTTTCTTGGCTTTGTTTGTCTGAGTGGCTTTCACTAACACAACCTTCATCAACCTTTCCAGGGTTTAAATACAGGCAAACTAAAAAGATTAACTTGCTGGTGAGGACTTCTGAAGTGTAAATAGAAAATACTGTTTCATATTTCAGATATCACTCAAAAAAAAAAGCATCAAATTAAATGAACAGTGCCTAACAGCCCACCAAAACTCCAGCTAGGGTGGAATTCTGCAAACAAGATTGCTCACAAAGGAGAGTATTGGAGTATACTGAATGGAAATGATCTTGCCTTTATAGCACCACAATTTTAGCTCATTATAGCTTTGCCACAAGTTTTCCTGATTAACGAGAAAGTTCCTGAAATCCAGCTTTATCATACCTATTTATTTAGTCAGTGTTTAGCAAACGAACCCACGTCATAGAGCACATGAGAAGGTTGCAGAGCACTCTGGTCACAGCCAAAGTGCAAGGTCCAACACGAGGGCTAAGCTGACATAACTCATGCACTGCTGAAAGTGCCACTTTACTTTTCCGTCTCTGCCAGGATGTGTTCTCCTGCCACTTCTTTTCCATTAAATTAAGGGACCCTGAATATGCAAATAAATATTTAAGGAGAAAATTAACCCTACTAAAGAAAAAAAAAAATAGTATCTTCTCTTTGATTATGCAGTGAGCTAACTCACCTTGAAGACAACAATCTGCAAGATCTGTGGATCCATGGATGGTAGGTCACCTGTTGCAGGGGAGGATGAGCAGCTGGGCCCTTACCAGTGTCACTTCCCATTAGATCAACTTAAGTGTAAGGTCACACTGCATAAATGGTGCAGTTTCATTCAAGTTCCTTTTGCTAGGGGATGAACCAAGACCAGGGAACCCGGGAGGCTAAGGTGTGCATGATTTACAATTTACATGCAATTGTAAATCATTTGACACTGGAGGCAGAAGGTGTGCTGTGCCTGAGGAAGGAAAGCAGACAAGGGACAGTCTTATGGCTGGGGTGACTGAATGACCCTCTCTAGACTCAGGTTCTGTCCCACTCATCTCATGTGTGATGAGAAAGAGATATTAAGGCAATTCCTCAAATGTGGTTGCTAATCATGCACACCCCATTTTTTAGGTGCCTGGCTTGAATGACTGATGCAATAAATGGAGCTGCAAAATTTTCCAACAAGATATATCTTCCGCATAAAAAACCTAATCCAGTGAGACGGAGCCATCATTGGGGCTTTCCCCGCCCGCTTGCGCAGGTGCACAGCCCAGCTCCCAGCCCTTGCCTGAGCTCACCCCCAGACCTGCAGCGTCGTCCCACCAGCCAAGGCTCCCAGCTTGGACACCCTTTCCTCAGCAGCCATCTCACAGCTCGGTAGCCCTCAGTGTCTCTCCGAGGTGGGGGTGCCCACGCCTCAACCAGCCACTGACACCAAACCACACATGGCTGGGTCTTTTGCACCAGAGCTGTCCAGAAACTGAAGGTCTGATTTACCACCAGGCTACTGCAGACTTTTGACAGGATAATTTCTCAGGAAGCCTTTGCACAAAAATCAGTAACACAGTCATGAATTATTCCTCCAGCCTTTCCTAAGTGATATCATACACCATCTAAGACACATCCTTCAAGATGCTCTCAATGTACTTGACCAAGCGTGCAAATAGATCAGCTGAGCCCCCCTGAGCCTACTCTTGACCATTCTCTTGGAAAGAACATTTCTGAGCTCACAGTACACTGATTATCCATACTGGAAAAAAGGAAAGGGTGAATTATTCAGAGACTCTATTTAATGCATTGAGATCTTTAGTGGCCATTAACTGAGATGGTTATTTGTTAGTTTATTTATGAATATGGTTGTAACATAAGGGATCATCCATCCAAATAAGTTAGGTATACTATGGACAGTGTTTATAAATACATACCAGAAAACAATTCCAGCACAATTAACCAGCTGTATCTTCTAATATAACCCAAGCAAACAAGTCGGAAAAATAGAAAGCCTATTTCTAGTTTTATTTTGGAGCTGCATGAGTGACTGACCTTCAATAAATTATTGTTGTTAGACTGTGATAATACACAATTCAGCACTTTGTTCCTATAGAGTCCCAATTATTCTTTAAATTTACTGTTTTTTCCAGATTTAATATCACTATTTTCTGCTTTTAGCTTTTGTTTTAAATTATAACCCTGATCAGGTAACTCATGCTGGTTACGTGTATATACCCACCATGAAAAGAAAGAAAAAAATGTGACTAAAATGAAGAATTTGTGAAAGCTTAGAAACATCTCTCCTCTCCCTTACTTTTACCAGAAAAGCACTTCTGGAAAGGGAAAGGATGCTATTTTAGACTTGGCCAGTTCTGGATTCAGGAGAAGTGGGTGCTGGTTTAAAGCCACGGCTGGTTTCCCTTCTTGATCTCCTAGGATGTTTGTTAAGCATGTGTATGCGCATATGTTTAGGACAAACAGATCATGCTTGCTGTAATATGAAATACTCCAGCAAATTATTGGCATAATACTTAAAATGCATTATGAAAATAGCTATATTTAGTTTGCAGCTCTAAATGCTTTCCTCACCATAGTAACATAAATGTCTTTCAAAGGAAGAGAGGAGAGGAAGGAGCTTGAATCCTTGCACTGCAGAGACTAAGAAAGAGCAGGGGGAGGGAAAGTGCTCACTTCACAAGCTCGTGAACTTCAGATAGCAATTAAAAAAAAGTACCATAATTGCATTTATTCTGTTTAGTGTTTTGCCAATACAGTGTTATAAAATTCTAGAAGCCTGTTACAGGAAGAGTGAATATTCAATGAAAAAAGAAAATACCTCATTTTTTCCAACCTAAAGTAGGTGAGTTATAGAACCCCATTCCACAGTATCCCAACAACAGCAGTAAGGAAGGTTTCTTTTTCAGTATTTTACTCTTCACAGAGAGCAATTTAGTTATGTCACAAACGGAAATGGGAAAGAAAATAAACCAGAACTTCAGTATATCATGGCCAATTGGTGATGGACAGCTGGCAGAGTATCTGGCACTAGAACAAAAGGATTCTGTTCAACAGAGTGAAGGTATAATAATGAACAATAGGTCCTTCACGACTGACAGGATAAAAGTTGCCGCTGGAACAAAAGAATGATGACGTTAGTGGCCTTTCAGTGCTGTGATCAGCTAGCATAATTTATATTCTGCTGACTTTCATTGGCAGATTTCATGTACAGACAGTCAAGACCCAGGAAGGGGAATTTTGCAACCTAGGCTCAAAGTTAACGTTTATACATCATTAGCGGCCAGGCCAGGGACAAGTCAGCACCCAATGCTTTGCCTACAGTGGCTCTGCCTGGCCACAAAGTTAAGGTGCAGGCAGCCTGTAGGTCAGTGCACAATGTCCTTGCTGTACGAAGGCAACACCAGCCAACCCCTTCTGCCCTCCCACGAGCAGACGGCAATGCTGCCAGGCAAGGACTGTGCCGTCCATACTCCTTAGAAGGTCACGCAGGTTACATGGGGGTGCTCAGGCTGCTGCTAAGTCTGAGTTCACAACTGTGCCCTGCTGTGCACCATGCTCTGAGCCTGTATGTGAGCATGGGCTTATAGACATATCACATGGATGCTAAGAGAGATCAGATGGTCAGTTCAACTGCAGACGCCTCCTGTGTAGTCATCTAAAATTTAGAGATGAAACCCATGCAGGGTGACTTTAAACTTGCCTTTGAAATGCAGTATTGATCCAACTGATAGCTTTCATTTACTTTAAAAGAAAATAAAAGCCAATTATCTTATTCTTTCACGTTTCACAATTTCAATCAGTAACTCCAAACTGGCTACATAAAATTAAAAAAAAGAAACAAAACCACAAACAAACCTAGGAGAACACACATCTACTAACTACTGCTTTGGAGGAATGTGGTGGAGCTGGCCATCCATATTTGGCACTAGATCCACACTCTCAACACAAAGCAGCATGACTCCATATGGCCTAAGAGGGGATTAAAGTGTCTCACAGTATTGTATGCTATTATTATAGGATATACTAGGAGTATGTAAAGAATTGGATCACAACTGCATTACACGCCCACTCCCAATGATTCTTTGTTTACCTGTAGATTATCAGCAATTACCATCCCAAATTCTTTTCAATATATGTGCAGATCCTTCATGGCCTTGTCTGTACAGTCCACATCTCTAATATTTATTGTAGTGGTAAGTAGCAGAGCAAGAGTGGTGAACTCAATATATCAGGTATTCCAGCTGTACAGATTCCAATTATTTCAACATCTCTTCATTAACACTGCAGGACTAAAAACGCCTTGCAGGGACAGAGCTTTTCCTTGGTGTAGTATTATCCTTGATAAGCAAAAGAAAATCATGGTGAGGTACGAGATGGTGAACAGTCGTTTAAAACTGTGCAATAATGCAGTATGGTTCATTTTGCAAGATTTTGTGGTTGAAAGGGAAATGGGACTAGGAAGCAGCTTTAGAAAAAGAGAAAAACACAACAATCTATTCTTCTTTACTGAATTTCCTGTTAACGTTGCTAAGGTAATGAGGACAGATACCTTATTCTTAAGTACAAGTCCTTTGAAAATAGGCCTACAAATACTTTTGGTTTTCCTTTTAATTTCACTGCATTGTAAGCAAATCCAAGCTTGAAAATACCAGGCATCAGGACAGCCTGTGTAGGTGTTTAGACTGCTGTAGAACTGGTCTAATTAAAAATAAACACAGAAATAAAATAAAAACACAAATAAAATAAACACACCTCACAACAATGCTTTAGAATAGCATTTTTGTAAGGCAGAGGTTTAGGTACCCTGCCCCACTCTCATCCTTACATACAGCTGTGGAGGGGTAAGACTCTTCCTAGACTTCCACAGATTGTGATTTTCCCTTTCCACAGAAATGCGTCTGGGGTGTGAAGTCTGCCCCACTAATCCTATGCCCCTCGTTCAGAGATTGCAGGATTTTTTTAAAAAAGAAAAAAACAGCTCTTCTTAGCTGAAGTACGGCTATTTGCAAGCTTGTTACGCAAAAGGACCTCTGCAGGAGTCTTGGGCTATTCCAGTTTCTGCTACAAGCAGCACACTTGTGGTCTGAGAACCTGAGCACAGTTTCATGCCCTTCTCTTAGTCCCAAAACTGGCGCAAGGAGTTGAAACTGGTGTACAATGATTCCTGAGCAGGCGGTGCTCCTCCCTTGCACAAATCTGGCTCGATGACTGATTACTACTTCTGTGGTAGTGGTACACTAGCAAATTTTGTATTGTATCTGTACATGCTACAGAGTCTCCAGAGAATAAAGCAATCATTGCTTGCATATCCGTTTAACATACTAAATGTTGGAAGAAGCCTTTATCTTTTGCAAATATGCTTTAACTCAATTGTGTATGTACTATATGCCGCATATGTTCATATTCCATTCTTGCCAGGAAAAGTAAACCACAGAAAGCCATGTTGGCATAAAAATTCACTCCAGAATTGCCCTGTATCATTTAAATGGTAAAGACTGTGGTTTCTTTAAAGGATAATTACCTTCAGTGACTGATTATAGTTTTCATAATAATAATTCAAAATACTGTTTCTACCCAATCTAAGCACTACTTGGAGAGACAAATTTCCAGAAATTAACTCTGATAGTCCTTCCGTGATAAATTACTTTCAATCTTGGGTTTGGGTTTTTTTGCCATTCCGCTCTACAGATGTTTTATCATTCTTATTACTGAGCAAGGCTGGACTGTTTGGGAATTAAATTTGGTTTTCAAACAGTGCAAAATTTAAAATTTAGGAAATCTTTACTCTTGTTCACCAAACCACAAAATCAGCTCTATTTCTCAATTTTACCGAGAACAGCTGGCTTGAAAAAAAATTCCTAAATTTCAACTACAAGGAGATTGCTTGAGAAATAATTAGGTATTGTTACATGGTTTGTAAAAAAAAAAAAAAAAAAAAAAAAAGAGAAGGCCCTCAAAGGCTCACCCCGCTCTTTGTAGGGGTGTGGATAATTACATACTCATTTCAAACTGAGTTGGATCAGTCACTGCAATATACAGCATCCCAGAACGAGAGAGATCTGTTTCAAATAAGAGTAATAGTATAAAAAACAAGACCTCAACATTTCAGGTAACTCTTCAGCCTTTGGAGACTGGATTCAGTGTTCAACATATCTTTATCTTGTAAGCTAACTTTCCATTTCCCTCCATCTATGTAAGCAGTTCAGGCCAATATAGAACCATCATACTTTTCTCTAGGATTTCACAGAATTAAACACAAATACATGCTCTGCATAGCATTGCAAGTCCGAGCTCTCTGAGGCACATATAAACTTATGCACGCAGAGCAGATCCGATGCAAAGCAGAAGCACAAATTCATTAGAAGAATATCATGAAACCTACCTGTGCACTTTCAGTGGGTGTATTTGGATTTCTGCCTGGCTGTAGACCAGTCAGGTATTTAGAAATTCCAGCCAATGTACAAAATGCCTGACTCTGCTTGAGCAAAAAATCCTGGTACAGAATGAGCAGAGTGCAAGGATAACTGTGGCATATGGGTATCCCTACATCAACAGGAATATGAACACAGATTTTCATAGAATAGAGATCTAAGGTTTGGTCTCTTATAAAGAGTCAAAAAACTGTTTCGTTATGATGTTTAAAAATATTTAGCTCTAGTACTGCTCATGGCAGTGTATGCCACATATTAACAGTATGCTATGTGGAACAGCCTTGATATCTAAAAGCAACTTTACCCTGAGAGTTAAATCAGCACATTTAGCAAACTTCCTACAAAACTTTGCCATTTTTGAGTTAGCGTAGATTTAAGAAGATGGGATCATCTTCTAGAATAGTATAACGAGCATAAAAGAAAAATAGGATTGCATTTATGCTGGGGAGAAAATAAGAAGCCCATCTACAAAGACTGTCACTTCTGTGAACACATCTATTAGGACAATCCCGCCTTTCACAAGCTGTAGAATCTGTGGTAGTGTGAAACATGATAATATGAAAAACATGGATGTGAAATCAAAGAAAATTTTAGTACAAGGTCACAGCAATGTGTCAAACATCACCATGCTTTGACACAAAAGGTAGAATTTCTTTGAAATCCACAGTTGTCCTTTGAAATATACCCATCAAATAGTGCTTAAAAAAGACAAACAGCCTCATTCAAACTGGAATAAGTCCAGAAAATACAGTAAGAAGCATATTACATCCTGTGCAGATATAGATATCCCGCATTATTTTTCATTTAAGCACCTCCACATTCCCAGTCCTTCTCGTTACCCATACATTTTTCCTATAGTGTTATTATTCATATTAAAAAGCAACTAGATTATTCACATGAGACACACATTTCTAGGCCTATCACCTAAACCACATAAGACACTCATTTCAGATTGGGACCATCAGATGGTGGGGAAACAGTGAGCCTTCCCAGGGAAGGAGTGAATCTAAATAGGTACATAGAAATACTGCACAGAAAATTTCTCCTACACGGTTACTGAAGGGCAGGATCGCCTCAGCCTGCCCCCATAGTAGTAACCATACAGCCCTAGATGAAAACCTCTGGAAGGGGAGCTGAATGGATTTAAATCTGTTACTTCCTGGGGCACAAACCTAACAAAATTCTCACTGATTTAAGCAAAGGAAAAATAATTGGATTTTGTGAAGGAAAGGCAGGAGGCGGCCAGAAAATTAAAATATTACTGTGCAGGAATAATGAAGGTAACTATAGTAAAGCTAATTTTTAACCCTAATCAACGTTAAGCGTAACACTTTTTAATGGATTATTTTCCAGCCTGGTTGATTCCTTGGTCTATTCACTTCACATCCTCATAAACAGTTGAACTGACACAACTTCAGGGATGCTATGCAGGTGGTAACACGTGGCTAGAGGTTATGGTTGGGGGAGACCCTCAGTGTGCACAGGATTTCCTTAAGACAAGCTACATCACTAAAATAAATGCATACATCTTTGAACAGTGCTTATTGCTCCTTTCCACATCTCAGGAATGGGCGTGCCATTTCACAGATCAAATGCCTTGCTGCCAACCAAACAGGGTGATCTCACTCTCCTCCCGCCCCTGCCCCTGGTGATGCAGCCCCACTGTTCTCAGTAGCTTGGAGACGGTTTAACTCACTATCCTGGCAGAAGACTAAGTAGGAAAAAGAATGACAGATTTGTGTTAGATCAGGGCAGCTGGCACGTAAAATCTCACCCTGAGTGTCTATTTCTGACACGCTTGCAAAAATCTATTAGTTGGTTCAGGTATTATTCAAAAACGCAAAGGAGAAGCAGATTCTCCACCCTGGCATTCTCGCTTCCACGTAGTCTCCAAGAGATTTATGTGGAATTAAAAGTCCCGCACCTTGCACTATCAAGTTTGATGATTGAGTTTTAAATGCGTGCAATCGATGAGATGGGTTACAGCCAGGGCACAAGCTCTGCTCTACCCAGGGTTTGCACCCTCTGTCATCTGTGCCTCTCCACCAGCTGCCAAGGGCACGCTCTCCTGCTCTCTGTCCACTGGGGAGGAGGGGAGCAGCCTGCTCCCGAACTGTCCTCCTCAGATGAAGCCACCTTTCTCTCTCTCTCTCTCCTCCCCATGCTGAAGGAATTCAGTGTCTCACTCGTGGAAAAAAAAGTGATGACAGCATTCAAGGAAACTGGCCCTATGGGTTCACCAGTTATTTAAAAAAGACATTAAAAGACTGAAAAGATTGAAAGTGAATGAGAGGGACGTTTTTATCTGTTTCAATCAGTTTAAGTTAGATCAGGAATTCTGCAGGTGACATGCTGTATCAGCTTGGGCAGATGGGTCACTTGGTTTACCCCTCAACAACATGGGATCGTGATGCTAAATTCAAATTTGTACACAGCACTCTGAGATCTCAGAGCCATCAAAGGGGTGCAAAGTGCAAGTATTCTAGTATTAGACTGATTTAAAACCCAGCAATGCGAAATGCTGGCAGGCGATTTCAAATGCCTCCAATTGTAAAGCCTCTACAGCAGCTGTCAAAAAGCATAAAGAAAAGCATGTAGCTAAATTTTATCAGCTGAGGTGGGGGTAAGTGCTGTCACTGAGAGAACATGGTGTGAGAACAAGAATGCTAATAAGCACACCAGCTAGTAAAGGCCAAATGCAGAATGGATTTTTTTCCCCAAGTTTGGGAAGTGATTTTGCCAGTTTTTAAAACATTTTAAATAATGTGAGGAGCTTTGGTGCTTGCAGAAAATCAGAAGTTTGAAGAGTGAGAAAATATTTCCTTTTCTTAAAGGACAAACCTGCACAGAGGTGAAGGAAAGTCCTTTAACTGAAATCTGGGGAGTTACTCTGTGATGATCTCAGGAGAGCCTAAGGCCGTTCCATTTCAGTAAGAAGGCATGTTGGGTCAGATGTCTTACCTGTTTCTGAAATGTGACTTGCCCTTGTGTAACCTCTAATTATAAGTTTCTGTGAGAGTCTTTATAAACTACATTGCAACTGGCTCTATTTATGCATTGTAAGATTTTAAATGGTTCAGGAACTCTGATACACGTGCCTTTTTCTTTTGTATATAGCAGCCTTTTGTCTTTCTCAACTTTCTCTTCCTGCCCCTACCTCAATTTAAGCAGGATCAGTCCTTAAGAAACTGTTTCATTCTGTGGGGTACCAAAGCCAGGAGAAACATGAGTAGGAAGAATTTAAGAAGATAAATAATAAAAGAAAATAGAACTATACAAGTGATTAGAGCAGAGTAAACCTGGGGTCCTCCTGCATCATAACAAGAAGCAATCCACTTCCTTAAAACTCGACATCCAGTTCCTGACCATTTCCCTGGAAGCTGGATATTGCTCTCCTCATGTAGCTCCACTTCACCAGGCAACATTGTCACCTAGTTACTCAACACAATGCAGGAGCACTACGATTTGATGCAAGATTTCTGCAACCTAGTTCAAAAGGACAAAGGTTTGTAGGGCTTCTCCACCTGACAGCCTCCTACTCACAGCCACCAGAAGCTTTGAAAATGAAGCAGCTCTGTGTTGAGCTAGAACAAGTTAAACACCCAGCATTTTATTTATTATTCAAGAGAACAAAGTTATGGGTTTCACCCTAAAAAAACAAATTTTCATCAACACAATGTCTAAGTAGTACCTTGTGATTCCAGCTGTTGAATGCAAGATGCTCTTGAAATGTACAGAAAAATAATGCAATAAAGTCAGTCTGCAAAACCCTGTCAGCTCTTTGAGCTACTGAGACTGAAAGACTTTATTGGGACAAAGGGTGTTTCAAAACACCATTTTATAACTGCATATTCAAGTCTAATTTGAGGCTTCAAGTAACTGACATTTGGCTTGACACTTGTTTCTTGCACAGGTTCCTCAGATGGAGGACTGCCAAAATATGTTTATTATTCCAATTATAAACAAATGTTTCTGCTTGGGGAGCAATGGGTCTGACACTGGGAAACTTCATGCACTCCCAGGTACGCGTACCATGCTCAGGAGTTTGTACATGCTCATCTCTTTCTGTGCTTTCCCTATTAATAGCATTAAAACAAAAGCTAACCAGGACACACCCACTCCACTAGAAGGTAGCACCCCACAGGTGGTGACACAATGACAGTAATTAGAAGGGGTTTGGTAACGTTTTGAAGGCCAGCCAAATTTGTACGTGTCCCTTCTAGTAACTCCAGTGAAAGCAAAACAAGTTCAAAGCATTCACTTCACTCTCCAGAAAAACAAATACTGCAGACTATTAACTGAGCAGACTATTAACTGAGAATTACAAAGAGAGAGATTTAAATTCACAAATATATGTGTGTGTATCCACCTATATAGACATACACACATATATATATATGCATACACACATAAATTGCTCTTTCATACAACAAAAAGAAGGCTGAGACAAAAAGTTTGTGACTAAAGACAGTGGTTGGCAAACGCACAAAAGGGATAATGAGGAGCATTCATTTCCCCAGTCTCCTGTCCTGCAGGCACCTGTGGAAAGCAAAGAATTAGTGTTTGTGAAATTCAAAATAAAGGCCTAGAGAAAGGGTGTTGACTACAGAAAAAGAAATGAGTTATAGGAAAAAAAAGATGCTTTGGACTGGAAAAAGGGAGTGATAATGAGAAACAGAGTTCAATATCTAAAGGGAGGCAAAAGCTAGAGCAGGACTAATATAATGAATTACATATAAATACAGTGTAGCTTGAAAGCAAAAGGTTATCTTTAAAGGAGAGAGAAAACACAGTGTTTTCCAAACACTGCTTCTAATGCTAAGGTGCTAACCACCAACCCCAGTGTGTGAAGTACCCCATGGTTTTCAAATAGAGCACATAAAGAAAGCACCTCTAGAGTTAAATTGTGGCAAAAAATACATACCAAAAAACATAACCTGATAATGGTCTACGTACAACTGATGAAACAATGCCAGTTCTCATTCATGCGCACATAAGAAAACCCAAACATAACAAAAAAACCAACACAGATTTGGGAACCCGGTTTGGACCTAACTTTTCCAAATGTTTTGTGCAAAAGGTAAAATAGCACAAAACAAAACCAAGCAAAAAGGCCATTCCCAGGAAAACCAGCAGCCCAGCAGTTAAAGAGACATGCTCAGCATGTGGTAGATAATTTTAAACTCCCAGTCTGCAGGACGGGTCCTGACATGCCAGCAGGCCGTACTCTCACCTTTCAGCTATGGGCTTTCCCCTCTCTTTCTCTCTTTCCTACCCCAGATTCCAAACAATATTTTGTCAGATTTTATCCCTCTCAATGAAATACTTGTCTTTGACAAATTAACATGTGTCTAAACCAGCACAACTTTAACCAGAGAATTTCTAACAAGCTCTTTCTCTTACGATGAAATAACCACCGTGACAAGGATGAGGGAGATGTTAAGAGACTCAGAAAAGAGCTAATAGTCCAACTTTTATTAACTCTAGTTAATTACATATCTTCCCTTTGAAAAATCTCACCTTTGGGGCATACTGCTTTCACTTTTCTTTTACTTCCTTACTGTTTTTTCTCACTTGTCTAGATGTTTTTATGTCTCCAATTGTTTTAAATTGCCCTTTTCAACTTTCATTAATATTCTCACTTCTCCTTCCCTTCTTTACTCGTCTCACTACCCTCACCAATTTTTATTTTCACATTACATATTCTTTAGTTGTTTACTGTATTTTCTTCCTTCCCCCAGTTCTACATTTCTCTCCTATGTTTTCCTTCACTAACTTCAATTTAGAAAATTGGGACAGATCACCTATCCCACATTACCTCTTAAGGAGATAGAGCAGTTTTCTTGAGGAATAAGTAGCTTATTTCCTAGACTTTTGAGAAAAAAGCAGATGTATGAGTAAATGGAAATATAGTGTAACATCCAGCTAATGTACACAGTCAGTCAATGTCTGATTACAGGGCTAAATATTTGTTTCCTTTCTTGCTTCATGTCTATTTTTAAGTGATTGCCATTTATTTTCTGATTAAAAAATGCTGCTTTGGGTTCTTATATTTTTAAGGTCAATACATAAACTAGAAGACATTAGAAATATTTCACTTACTTTTTGTGGCAGCTTTTTTTCACCTTTAAATATCAAAGTGGAACTCAACCTAGGTTATTATGTGGTTGCAATACAGGATAATCAGCATTTTCAAATTTGGGCAGCCATTTTGGGCAGCCAAACCTGCACTGAGACACTTGGTGCCTGGTCTGAAGGTGTCTTAAGGCCTTATATCTACAGCTAAAGTAGAAGCCCCAGTTACAGTGCCTCTCAAAATTTGGCATAGTCAATATAGGACATAACTGCACCACTGCTGTGGAAACGTGAGCTGGCTGTGCTGACCCTCGACAGGGGAGCACTGAGGACAGCAGTACATAGATGCAGAAAATATGGCACTCGGTGAACCTACCAATTCTTTCAGCCTCCCCATAGGTTTGAGATTCCTGCATCACCCCTCTGTAGCAAGGTCTCTGCACGTTTTTCTGATATTTGAAAATCTGGGCTTGCCTGTTTCTGGAGGCTTGGGCAGGAATTGTCTAATTTGTTCCCATTTGGTGCCTGACCAAAAAGGAGTAGCCAGCCCTAGGCCCTACACTAGGCTAAAGGGATTCTGGGTGGTACTCATGGTAAGGAACTATTAGTAAGATTCTTGCAGAAGCTGAGTAATATCTGGCCCTCAATATGGAAGCCTTTGGAAAGCAAAATGGGAGACATTTCTTGTCCTGGAGTCTACACTGGTACTAAAAATACAAAAGGACTGAGCTCAAAAGATCAGCTCAGTTACTACTTACCATCATATAGCAGACATGGTTTAGTGGTGGACTTGGTAGTGTTAGGTTAATGGTTGGACTCGATGATCTTAAGGGTCTTTTCCAACCTAAATGATTCTATGATTCTATATAATAAGTCTGTCTAAAGGCCAGCAGAAGGTGCATTAGGTTTCCAAATGCTTTAGATCCCGCTCTGCTCTGCCATAAATGAAACTAACCCCAGCAGATTTCCCATTTTTCTTCCTGGGAGCTCTGCAGTGTCAGAGCTTCACAGGAGATGTATTTCATCCCTTCACAAAAACGATGGGCTTTATTACCTATGACTTGCTGTTCTATCCTTGCACCTTGTTCTTTGCTTTGGTATTGAAAGAGATGCTATTTCTTATAGCAGAGCAAGTGAAAAGCCCAAAATAAATGCTGTTAAAACAGATACTAACAGGTTTCTGATTTCTAGCATATAGTAATAAACAACCATCACAGATTAAGTACAGTAAGGAAAAGACAGCCACTAGTCAGCTTCTTTTCTCTGGGAAAGCCCTGGGACCTTTTTTCAAGGAGATGATTTGTATTCTTGGCATTACCTGCTGTATTAAAGCAGGTCCTTTCTATAGATTTTTGATAGCTGCATAACTGCTGCTAATTTCTACTGTATTATGCTATTTGCTCCTCATATCTTCAGTGGCTTACACATATAAATTTGTATATTGAAGTTGTCTCTTATTTTGCCTTCACACTAGGTAGATTTAGGACAGAAACATATTTTCAGTGGCTATATGTACAATAAATTACGACGAAGCCAGTAATTTATGTAAAGGTAAAGATTATTCTTCCACGGAACAAAATAAATTTGCAGAATAACATCCCGAACCATAGTTTTTAAATGGTTTGTTCAGAAGAATCTTCAACCCAACAAATCACAGACCACAGCTAGTACTTAGAATATCTTTCGTTTAAATGACAGCACCAAGAACAAACACCTTATTCAAACAGATAAAAAGAATTTCCTATACGATGCAGTCCTGACACTTTAAAACAAGAACATTTCAGAATTCAGACTGTACACTCTACCAGCTTCATTTCTAACTTGCAATTTTTGCTCTAGCAATCTGCTTTGGAATTAATAATTATGCTGCACAATGCAGCTTTTTTTTTTTTTGGTTGTTGTTTTGTTATCTTGCTCTGCAGGATAAACACAGGATCAGCAAAGCTTATCCATTGATTTCTACGATGACAGATTACTAACAATGATAGATTTTTCCTGATGTGTCAGCAAGTGTATGAAACTGTGTGGTTGTGAGGTAGCAACTGCCAAAAGAAGCTGCTCTGAATGTCATATAGAAAAGATATATCGTAGTTTCACTTTTGCCGCTGACAGCCAATTCTGATGGTGTACATTTTACATAAGGAAATTCTTCCTTTCCCTGTATGAGGTCAGATGATAATTCAGAGAACTGCTTTGTTTGTTTTAATTTGTGAGTAACATATTTTAAGGAAGCAAGCAGAAACTTCTTTTTTTTTTTCCCCTTAAAACTATAGCAATTAACAAAGAATACAGATTTATAAGGGAATTTGGTGTGGATTATGAAGAGTAAAGCGTGGACCACTACAGCAAAAAAGAGTGGAAACGAATTTTTGTAAATAGGCTAATTTGTGTATTTAATACACCAAAATGCCACAAAGCTCTTTGTTTTATTATAAGTAAAACAGTAGAGTGGCTAGAGACACATTACAGCATCTTTTTATTCTTTAGAATAAAAAAATAACATGACAGATGCAATACATACTGGTGAACAATGAAGATTTCCCTCAGCCATGAAAAACTGCACCAGCTGTCTCTCTACTCTAATTTTACACATAGTTTGCATGCTATTCTAAAACTACCAAGCAACAGTCCAACATATGCCACACCGGAACTGATTTACCTATCAGGTTATTTGGCTCATCCATTTGCACAAAGAGGCAACAGACGTATTTCTCCACAAGACATTGAAAAACAGTTCACAGGGGGCACCATTTCCTGAAACACCAGAAATCATGTTATTATGCCTCTAAAAGTCTTTGCACCACACACAGAGAAGAGGAGGACTGATGTGTGACACTTGTTCCACTACACTCGCTTGCCTTCCTCTCCTTGCTGTCAGTGCACCAGCACTCTGTGATGTGAGCCCTGCTCTTAAGATAAGGTAATACTGATGTAGAGCGTGGAGGTTACTGCCTTCTTTTAGATATGCTCCAGGACTTCTCTACAGCAAGGATGTAAATATAGTACCAATTAACAGCTAATTTGCAGCCTTGATACAAGTGTATAGGATTTCTAAAAACTGTCTTCTGTACTAATACGACTTATCTCAGCTTAGAACAGAGAGAAAATGTCCCTCGGTGCACTGCAGATGACAGCTATTTTATTTATTCCTGTAAAGGGTGTAGGTGGTACCATTCACGTGCTGGTAGCTTAAATGCAGCAACTTCAAGCAGGGTCTAACATGACCTTCCAGTGCATTTTTGAGTGATTTATTATGCCTTTCAGGAATTAATCATCTTGATACAAGAGCTGATCCACAGCACATTGTATGTCTGAACAGAATGTCTTCTCCACTGAATGTGCCATAACAAGGACATTGGAAGTCGCAACCATTGTTTGACTATTGCCACAGCTGTACGGGAGATTTAGTCACGTTAAGGCTGTTAAAACTAATGCAGCTAAGTGGCCCGTACTGCTTTAGAAAGCTCCATCAGTAGCAAATTAGCCCTTGCCCTCTTAGGGCATATGTAATCTTTTCAAAGCTCTGTCCTCTCTCAGGTAGTTCAGCTATTCTCCTGTGAAGGGGCCTACTTCTCACTACAGCTGCTAAGTGTTGAATTTAAAGAGTAAATACAGTTTTCAGAGGCTTTAATTAAAAAGATTCCTGAAGTGCAAGATACATTTCTCAAGATGCACTTGAAACCTAACAAGCAAGATTTTAATCTCCTCACCTACAGTAATCACTTCACAGCACAGGTGCTAACGAAGGCAGCAAGGATGGGAGATGCACTGATGAACCAATGCAAACCAAGGGAAGAAAAAGACAGAATATTTTCTCCTAAAAAGGTTTGCCTAAAGATGACGGTAAGCAAGTAACCAAAGGTTCCTGTGGTCATTTTAATATGCTCCAAATATGTTCACTGAGTCAATACCCTACTTAATAGCACTCTTGTCAACTTTCCCTACCGTATTGAGATTGATTTCAGTTTGTGCTACTACAAAGGGCTTGGCCAAAGAAAAACCCTGAGGCTCCAAACACATCAGTGGATTTGTCCGAGTACACAAATCTCATTAGCAAAAGAAACCATGCAAGTCCCTCAAAGAACTGGATCTTTTCTGTTCAGTTTAGCTGAATTCTTATTCCAAACCATCTAAAACATTGCAATTCCTAACATGTCTTACCAGTTCATTCCAAGCCAATACAACAAAACTGTCTTAAAATAAAACGTAACCAGAAGCTTTCAGTTCCATTCTGTACCAATGCATTATTTGCAGTGCAACGCAGAGAAGAAACATGAGAAAAACACACACACACTTAACATTTTGGCAGCCTGTGGCTGTTTTGAAACTTTTGGATTGAAATTCCTCCTCCATAAATCCACAGCCATTGCCATATCTACTGGGAAGGGAGAAGCTGCCATTTTCCAACTCAAAGAGGCTATGTTTTAGAACATTCTTTCAAGATCATCACCTAGACATCTGCTCTGAAAAAGCTAAACAACTTTTGAATCAAATGGTATCCAACTCAGAATAATCCTGGTTGACAGCATGTGCATACATGCCTCTTATTCTAGACATGTAGCAATCTTGATCAATGTCTGCACTTTATGAGAAGCAGGGACCACCAATCCATTGTGCCATACTGGAGACCTCAGGAGACAGCACAGATACAGAAGCCCATGTACTCAAATATGGCATGGCAAAGCACTTCAAAGCCAAGGTTTAATTACTTGATGATTAAGCCTCTAGGCAATGCTATTTAAATATTGCATATATTTTTAAAAATACATGGCCTTGTAACAGAAAAGAGTATGAGCATCATCTCTTCGACTATCTGTACAGTACAAGTGCCTGCTGAAACGAAGGGTCAAGAATACTGATTAGCATCTCAAAGGAACAGAGAAAATTTTTTTGGTTTTTTTGTTTATTGTTAGGTCAAATATGTGGAGGAGGATCGGTCCAGAAAACATGCACTTCTAGTTTTAACAGTTTGCGAGTTCAAATATATGTGGAGCACTCCCCTTGTATTCCCACTTCCTTTGAAGTAACCTTTAACACCAGATGTCTCTAGTAAGCTCTGTGGTAAGCACAGACAAGAGTAACAAAGCCCAGAATGAGAAATAATAAAATTCCAACCATGAAATCTTCAACACTTCTCCTCTATAAGGGAGTAGCTAGTCCTGTGAATTAACACTTTTATTTATAGAAAAGGCCCTTAGTAATCAAACTACTAGACAAATTGTGTTCAATGTTGGGTATCATTAACACCAGTAATTTAGTGGGGAAAAAAGCACCAACAAAACAGCAAAAAACAAAATAACCAACAAGATCTAACAATATTTAATTAACTTCCTTATTGCATATGTTCAGCTCTACATTTATTGATTCTTATATACAATGAATTACAGAATTACCAGTCATTCCACATATCAAATGTAAAGCACTCTGCATGTACTAAGAAAAGATCTATACAAAGACAAGCAAAAATGGCGGAACCCTTTTCAGAGATCATCCAAATAGTACAGATGTTCTCTTCCGGTTCTATTTCATGATATATTCTTTAGGAGAAAATTTACAAACAAATTTATTATTGTTTAGAGTCATCCATTTCTTAATGAAAGTATTCATACTCATCAGTGATGGCAATATTACATGGTTATATATTAATGGTTATATATTAAATATTTAACCAATGGCTGACAAGTTAGGTCAGTACTAACACTATTTCAATGGCTACTAGATTTCAGTAACACGTTTTATTGCAAGCAAGTGGGAATTACATTAGTATTTCATGTGCATCTTCTTTCCATTTTCAGCTCTGCGACTCTTTCTGTAACACCAGATAATGTTAGATGTACTGTATGGAGAGTACTGTAGGCAAACGGTTTGCATCTTTACATCTGTATCTACTGAGATAATGTTCTCCTAATGCCAGTTGTTTTGTGTTCCTTTGGATTTTATTTGTAAAGTAAGACTCATAACTGTAACAAAAACTCAAGGAGTTTGGTTCACAAAGTTCATTTATCAACATCATTAACCTGCGATGGAAAGTTAAGCTGATAAAGCATTTTTGTCCAAATTGCCAAATTCACTCACTGGAACTGAAAGTTTTCTCAGGAGACCAACCTTTCTCAGAAGAATATACGCTGCTAGCAGTTTTCAGAGAGTCTCTCTCCCTTAACCTAGTTTTTCGTGAAGACATTTAAAAGCTGCCAACCTTATCCTGGGTGATGAAACAGGAAAACTGCAATCACAAAGTACTTTGTAGTATCAGAAACCACTGCCTGCCCAGCTCCTCTGATGTGTTTGGAATAGAGAAAATAAAAATATAAAAACTGAAAAGAGCCATTACACAGATCCCATTTGCAATAGGGAGACAAAGGTAAGCAGGGGTGCAGATACACCCACATTTGTTACTCAAATCAGGAGGGCACTTTTGAAGCAGATCTCCCAATCATGCCCATGTCCTGCATTTTCTTTTGCATTGCAGAACCATCTCATGAATTAGATTTCTTTCTGAGAAAATAAGATGCTCTCCAGGGGGACACCTAATATGCTCCATCCTCTACTGGATGTTCAGCCTAAGGGACCAGGCTAGAGCTACCCAAAAGCAAACGATTAAAAATATGCGTTGTGTGGGCATCAGTTCCTCACAACCAGCTGGTTTGCTGTACAAATCCCCATGCGTAAATGCTAGGATTTTTCTCCTGAAAATAGCCTGTAATAGAAATACTGGCAACTGTACAGCCCCTAAACACCTTTAGAAGCATTTTAAACAAGGAATCAACTCTGGGGGACTTAATCTTAAGAACAGTGCTGACTGTTACCCAAAGTCAAAAAAACCCTATATGCTGATGTAGCAGCGCTAACATGCTGATCAAATCCTCATGATCAAAGTCAGTTTAACTTCTATTAAATTTGAACCCAGAGACGTGATACACATGCAGAAACCTAGAGATGTATCACTAAAATTTCTTCTGGGGAACAAACTACCCTCATATGTACAGTGCTTTAAGTTGCTTTTCTGCCCTTATCCAATTAAATCATAGTAAACATAATTAAGAAAAAACTGCTAGTACAGATAGTGTGTTTCTTCCCTCCTCTTGACACGTTATTCTGATGGAAACACTCCTACAAGCATGGGGTGCATCTGTCAACAAGAAAAACACTGCAGCTGCTCCTTTTTAAAATAGTAAGGTTTTCATATATCATATTTATGATTCAACAAATAATATTCTAATCTTGCAATTTATCACATCCTATCTCTGTCACACATGCATATTTGTATAGTTTTATAAATATATGTATTTACATATATGTTTATTTGAGATAATCTCATATATCAGAGCTAGAAATCACCGTGTCTTCCAGAAAACCCAAAGCCTAAGAAAATCTAAGAGTATATTTACAAGAACCATCACAAGCAGATACAGGCATGTTCTTCTGATGCTCCATGCTGGCCAGACACCAGCCAACCCAGTACAGAAGCTGTTAGCACAGCTCTGTAATCAAACCAGCAACCTCTGGGACGGGCTGATAACCTCCAAGAGTCAGGGCTTAACACTTCAGGGTGTAACATTTGTGCACTAACATAGGCAGAGGGCTTCCAGGCTTGGGACAGTCCATTCCTGTCCACATCTGGCCGTGTTCATATATTCTAAAGCAACAATTTAGAAAGGTATTGAAAGCAACAAGTCTCAGTAAAATGTTGCTGTCTCCCACACGCTGTAAGTATACATATAGGAGAATCTCAGTACACTGAACAGTTGAAATACAAGGTTACACCCAGAAAACACTAGAAACCTTGTCCAATTGCTAAAGATGTATGTTTTTATAATTAGAATCTTAGAATCACAGAATAGTTTGGGTGGGAAGGGACCTCTAAAGGTCATCTAGTCCAACCCCCCTGCAATCAAGCAGGGACATCTTCAACTAGATCAGGTTGCTCAGAGCCCCGTCCAACCTGCCCTTGAATGTTTCCAGGGATGGGGCATCCACCACCTCTCTGGGCAACCTGTTACAGTTACATAATTATATGTAATAAAAGCTGTACCAAGTAGAGCTAACTAAAATACATTCTGAGATCCACAGCCACGCTCCTGAAAAAAAGTTTGTTTTTTTTTTAAAAAACAGATCTAAATTTTAAATAACTTAAATCCTCTTAGGGTGAAGACTTGGTAACTTGAATCTTCCACTTACCCACAGAGCACAGAAAATTAATAACGTACATTTCCCTCACTACTTCGCCAACATATTTTCTTCTGTGCTGAAGAAACATCTCTAGGAAATTAAAAGATCACGTGACCTCCAGGCTGTTAATTTGAGGTTTTGAAAGAACAAAGCAAGTAAAAAATGATAAGTTATCACACACTTTGTTTTCCTTATTTTTCCCTTTCACTTCCATTATGCACCAATACCCAGCTGTTTGGGCACTTACTGAATCCCAGATCAAATTCAGACAAACCCGATCTCATATAAATTTTAAGCAGTATTTCCATTTACAGTCCGAGGCAGTTGACACCATGTTACATCGCTGTAAGGATGTCTGCATATGTGAGACATGAGGAAGGGCTTGTGAATGCTGTACTACCTTCTTGGGGAAAATTCTGTAATAAAAATCCGTGTCTAAGCTTCCTTTTTCTTCATTGAACAGGTTTTGAGCTTGGGAATCTGGGGAGAACGAAACCATTTGTGAATGAAGTAACATCCTTGTAGAAAACTCATCATGCTCTAGCATTTTCTCTACATTTCAGCTGGAACACTGTTCTTAAGAATTCTTCTTTTAAGGATCCTTAAAGAAATCCTGTACACTATATCAAGTAATTTGCTGTCAATGTGAATGTCTATGCAAACAACTGACACCGGGGAAATGCATAAACTATGCATGTCTTGCCTCCTGGCCTCTAGTGTAAAAAAAGGTAGGATGCAGACCTTGGCTCTAAGGATTTTGTTCAAAAGTTGCTTCACGTTACCTAGGTAAACTCTTAATCCTAATGAAATCCAGTTTCCAGGCTTGAGTCTCCAGTATCAGTCAGAAGCAGTTGGAACGTCTATGAAACATAGAATTGCCATCAGCTGCTGAAGCAATTCAAAGATCCTTTTAAAGGTATACATACTAAAGGTCTGTGCAGATGGAGCCATTTTGCCCAGTACAGACGCTGTACTCCAAGTGAAGCTGTACTGTTTCAAGCAGTATTGACAGTAATAGCTTCATGTCCTGCAACTGAGGCAGTGCCGGTGCATTAACTACCTGATTATTTTTATAAGGTCAAGCAGCCTCACTGAGTAACCATCAAGTTAAGAAGTGCCTTTCATGATATACAAAATGAGCTGTCATGATTTTTTCCCTACATTTGGCCATAATAATCTTCATTTCCAACCGAGAAAAGCACCTAATTATATTCGGATCTGTCCTTCATCAGCAGTGGGATAAAGAATCATTTTAAAAAATAACTTTCATATTTCTATGAAGAGAAAAGACTCTTTAAAGGTTAGCATAGGAATAATGGCCACGGTGTTCCATGCTCGAAAAAAAAAGCAATTATGCTTAATTAGTTTGATGAGTAATGCTTACCTAAATTAATGGTGCTGTCTGAAGTTCAGCTCAATCTGTCCAAATTTGTGGGGCAATTACTTGTTCTGTGGACAGATAGCACCAGGTCTTGACCTTTATAAATTAGGGCAGTGATGCAATGGTTCCCTAGGTTATTGTCTGCTGAATGGTGTCTTGGCATAATACATAGGTGCAGGTAATGAAAACTGTTAAATACACACAATTTCCTGAGCGCTAAGGCATAAACAGAAGACGGGCCTGATTCAGCAGTGTCTGGCATCTTGTTGTAGTGAGAGTAAACAAAGCAGCATTTCTGAAGCCCTCTAAGTGCCTGAAGATCCTGACGGAAATTGGAGCTGAGGGATGCTGGCACTTCTGAGAGGACATCAGGTGCTTTAGATGTGCACCTCTGAGACATAAGCTGTGGCCTTAGAAAAGAAAGTCCCATCTCAAGTGATTTCTTACATTGGTGTTTTACCACTTTCAGATTTATTTTTTAAAGTAAATAAATAAAAATGCCCTCCCATCTGCTTCTTTTATTTTCAATTCTGAAATTATTCAAATAAACTTTCTGGCACATTTTCACAAGAAAATGAACCTTCCTGGTGTCACAGATATTTTGAAATTGTTTTCAAGAGTTTCTCACCTATAAAGAAAGAAAACACTGTTTGAAGCCTATAACTAATTAAATATTTTTACTACTTCTGAGCAAGAAAAAGAGATGCTAATGTACAAAATAACTTTTATTTCACTTATACATAGCTCTACTGAACTCTCCTTTGTTGGCAAAACCCAGTATGGTATAAATGCCATATCCCAGGGCAGGCATAGTGATGCTTCTCTGCACTTTCACTCAACGCTGTGCTTTCAATAACCCATCAGTATTGCAGGATATGTCATGGTCTGAAATAGTTGGCAAGTTACCTTTAGAAAATAGACGTTATTTTATCAGCCCCCTTGCGAGGTATAACACTTTTCTGGGGACTCCACCTACTAAAATCAGCGTGACAACTCATTGTCCAGCAATGGTCTTGTTTGGCAGGACTATGATTGGCAGAATTTTGCATGTTCAAAACAAAGAACAGTTTGCAGAACTAAACAGAAATTTTTTGGAGGACAGACAGTTTTGGATAAGCCTTTTCTTTTATTTTTATCTTCCTGCCAACATAGAATACCAGAAACCTCAATGGGTTGCCAACTCCTGTGAGCTCTATAGCCAATCTTCGATACAAAACTTTGGTTAGTTCATCTATGCTGCAGATAGCAAGCCAAACATTTGGTTGCTTATCCGACCAATAATATATCATATTCTTTTGAGATTCCCTTCAAATTATTTCACTAACAGAAACCAGAAAAGGATAAAAATATTTAATCTCCTCTTGTCAATAGCCAAGTTCGTCTTTATGCTTGGATTTCATCCAAATATAGCATCCCAAAGTACTTCACAAACAACAATTAACAATGATATATTTGCTTTGTTTCTACACTGTTTTCATTAAAATTATGAAGTCAAGGGTTAGCCAATGTACTTGCATATGACATTAGTGGTAAAATGAATGCAGGGAAAAGAATCCAGCCTGGTCTGAGATTACCTACACCTAACACTGGTTCTTTGGAGCAGAAGCTGAGAAAGGTCTGCAGTTTTTCTGTAAAAATATTTATTAAGGCATTAACGAAAATAAATTTATTAGGGTTGTGGTTGGTTTCTCCAAGATGACATTGTGACGTGGGAAAATTCACAGGAAAATAAAACAGTCCCTTTAATCATCAGATATAGAAAGTAAGGTATTTTAAGAGATAAGGAAGCAAAACATCCCTATTAGCATCAACATGACATAATTTGCATACTCTGAAATATTTGTATTTATAGATTTGCTTTTTGTGATCGGGTTTTTTCCCTTAAACAAAGGTCCTGAAAGCACTTTTCAGGATGCAGGCACTCTCCTTGCTTTTCCAATTACTAAAGGATATAGTTTGACTAGGCTGCAAGAATGATTGATCACTAATCCTGTAATTCAATCATACTACAATCTAAAGATATCTTATTGTTCACATTTCTCTCAAAGTTTTTAATATTATCAAAACCCTCCTGCCAAATTCCAGCTTTGCTATTAACCTCTCTTTATCTAGTATTGCATGGAGCTACATACTGTAATAAATGCATTCCTATATGCTTATCTTAGATTAGCAGCTATGCACACCATGGCTTAAGAAGTCTTTGGATACCACCAAACAAAGTTTATGTCTTCACTGCAGTCCCAAGTGTGACTGCAGCAACAAGAGAGAGAATTTAATTTGACTAGTACCAGTACTAGACCACAGACTTCACTATGCAATGCTTGTATTCATAGCCAGGGTCCTGGTAGCCCTGCGTAGCATGCACCAATGTTTTTGCTGCTGTAAATATGCCCCTAACGTAAAGGAAGCTCAAATGCAGAAGTCTGGGGTCACACTGTGTGATGTAACAGCTCACCACCGCCACTGAAAGGTACAGTTCCTCCTGCCTCTTCCCACCTTTCTCTCCTCCACCACTTACTTTGTATGGGCTCATCAAGCAATCTTTGAGAACCAGGTTGTTTGCTGCTTTTGTTAAAAAGGTAAAAAACCCACAGGAAAAAAAAAAACAACCAAAAAACCCCCCAGAAAACCACCAAACAACTGGGTATTTTGCTGTTCTTTTGCTGAGTTAGAGCAGATCAAAAAAGGATCTTGAAATCTTTAGGGAGGTAAACTAGTGGGACCAACAGAGCTGAGAATCAGGGAGAGGAAGGGAAGGAACATCATGTAATGGGAAATCTCTGAAAAACATTAGCTAAAAGGTCTAAGTAAAATATTCTCCGTTACATTTTTCATCGAGAAAGTGGAAGTGCATGAGTTTTATGGTATTATTTCAAGTGATGCATAATCGAGATGAAAGTGTTCATAATGACTAAAATCAGCATAATGATTTCTTGGAGGTTGCAGTCCTCCCTTATAGCTCAGCTAGGTTTGTTGAAACAGCCATTACCTGTGTCTGGACAGTTTCACAAGAGCCTTAGTTATTTACGATTTGTAAATGGAAAACATATAAAACTCGGCAATTCCTAAGGTTTTGACCACAAATCCAGGGGAATTGAAGTATTCAAAACTCTTCCAGATTCATTTAATCCAAGTATCAGGAAATGGGACAAGGCCACAATTAAAACCGGATTGTATAACTTACATCCAAATGCGGCATTACATCTCAGAGGGAACCTCTGGATAACTCTGGGTATCCAGGGGGTATCCCTGGATAACCCCCTGTATAATTTTACACCACTCATTAATATTTTCTGTGTTTTCCCAACTAGGTCTACGATGTATTTTAAGTAACTGATAGTATCAGAAATAAAGTTTTATTCTGTTAAAAAAGCACATTTTCCAAGAATTTCCAAATACAGATAAATGTTGTTTAGATTTACTAAGCAGAGATAGCCTGAGAACCTTTATTCCCGCTGTATTTTATTCTAATATTTTAAAGATTTAGTAATATTTCAAACTCACAATACTGAAAAGGAAAACAGCACATCATATTTCTCTGAGCTGTGAGTTCTACCTTTGAGCAAGTGCTCAGAAAAGACTATTATTTTATCTGTTCTCTGCAAAGTATGAGTGTAACCATACTGCCCATATAGCACCTCTTTCTCTTCTTCAAACTTTGTACTTCATATACCTTCATTCACAGCCTGAATCAGTGACTTCAAAAAGCATGGAAAATTCCTAAAAGAATTCCACTTCTCCCCAGCTAGACATAACCGGATAGGAGTTGCTTTCTCTCTGCCTTCTGAAAACACAAAGTATCAAAAAACAGTTTACATGCCTGAACACAAGCAAGGCCATGTGCTCCACTCAGAAATCAGACGCATCAGTAAGTCCTAACCCCATATGAAATATGATATATAATGATTAGTAATTTATTATTGGGACTGGACAAATGCAGTGGAATAAATTATTCTAATAAAAGTGCATTTCATTCTGTACTTAAGCAAATGCACAAGGGGTCTTAACAGTAACAAAACCATGCAGTCTTGAGCAAGAATCAGGACACGCAGGAGAAAAAAAAGTGACAAAGTTCCGTGTAAAACATCCATTTGCTTTCTGAAGAATAATAGGGTCACAAAACACATTTGAAAACTAAGGTTAGTCAAAACTGGAGCACAAATGAAAATAAGGGAGACTCAGTTTTATTCCTTTTTTTTTTTCCGTCACTAATGAAGGCTGTGAATAATCACAGTAAGTTGTGAATAATCAAGAGGAGGAGTTCAGAGGATGGAAGTACTGAGATAATGGAAAAGAAGGCTATTGCCATTTAAATGAGATGCTACAAAAGGACTTGTCCTGGTTTCGGCTGGCATAGAGTTACTTTCCTTCCTAGTAGCTGGTACAGTGCTGTGTTTTGGGTTTAGTATGAGAATAATGTTGATAACACACCCATGTTTTAGTTGTTGCCAAGCAGTGCTTACACTAGTCAAGGACTTTTCAGCTTCCCACGCTCTGCCAGGTGCACAAGAAGCTGGGAGGGGGCACAGCCAGGACAGCTGACCCAAACTGGCCAAAGGGACATTCCATACCATGTGACGTCATGCTCAGTACATAAACTGGGGGGAGTTGGCCAGGGGAGGGGTGACCGCTGCTTAGGGACTGGCTGGGCATCGGTCGGTGGGTGGTGAGGAATGGCATTGTGCATCACTTATTTTGTATATTCTTTCATCATTATTATTATTATTTTCCCTTTCTTTTCTGTCCTATTAAACCGTCTTTATCTCAACCCACGAATTTTACTCTTTTTTTCCCCAATTCTCTCCCCCATCCCACTGGGGGGGAGGGGAGTGAGCGAACAGCTGTGTGGTGTTTAGCTGCCTGCCGGGTTAAACCACAACAGGAGTCTAAGACAATACCTGTTTCAGGACAAATGATAGAGGGAAGGGGATTGGTTGGACCTAATTAGGTTAGTAAAGCAAGCACATGGTTCATCTTAAAACTAACAGCTTAGTAAAAAAAAAATCTATCAACTCAAATGTCCATAAAAATAGTTTGGGTTTCGTTTACAATTCTTTTTTACTATGACTTCTGTACACAACACCTATTTTAAGATTGGTTTTTGATTGACAAACATGGTAAAGATAAAACTTTCTACCTTCTCAAAAGGATTTTAGTTGTTCTAAATCAGTATTTTTTCATTCTAATGGAAATCTGAAACTTCAGAATTCAGTTCTGATTTGGACCAAAGCTGACATTTTCTGAAGAATGGAAACCTTAATTTCCAGTCTAGTTTCTCATTAAAGCCATTTGAGAAACAGAAAATTAGTTTAAGCAAGACAAAATATTTGTCATTCCTTCAAAACTTTTTGAAGAACTGAAATATTTGAAAGAATATGTTTTTGTTATTTCCAGTGTTCTTTCTGATTCAGAGTAGTACAAAGAAAGACCCTTTCTAAATATTTTTAAGCAAATTTTGCATGCCTAGGGACTGTGAAAGTTTTTAGATAAACACAGTGGTTTTTTTAATTGAACCCAACCTTCAGGTCTTTTGAAATGCATTCCTCCCTGACACTAAATCTTTGTACACCAAGCTAAACATTTAACAATGTTCTTCATTCATTCAACTTTTTTTTAAGAATGTGATTGTGATCTCCTTTTGAACGTGACTTTCAGGATAGCGATACATATTTCAGCAATATGTATCGCTCACCCTCATTCTGCTATAAGGCTGATCTTCCTACTGTGTAGATGATGTGCCATGACTGCAGAGGATTTGAGTATCAGGTTTTCATCCCAGACTAACTGAGTCTACAAAGCTGTACAGCAACAAGGACCCATCCAGGCTGGAGAAGAACATGAGTGAATTACAGATCTCTAAAGGGAACAGTCTTGAATGTTACTAAGCATTTTGAATATTTCAGTATTATTATACAATACCTGTATTCTCACAGGAAAGAGTTGACTCTAAAGAAGAGTCAGTGCAGCATCAAAAGTCAGATTTATAACAAATTTGCTATCTGCTCCCAGATATGCAGACAGCACGGACCCCAAACATAAGATTAGCTTTTACCACACAAGAGAAGTCAGTCTGTGAAAGGCAAGGTATCCTCTCAAAGAGCTGAGCTACCCAGCAGTGTTAGCATTGCCTGAAGAAAGAGCTAAGGAGAAAACAAAAATATTTATTTATTTATTTTAAGGTTCAACTTTCATTTTCCTTCACTAGAGCTAGTGCTGTCATCATCTGTGCAACGTCTGTGAAGGTGTTCCTGGACACAGGGCTGAAGCATTTGCCCTAGGATGACTCAGCTGCAGCCCTACAAGAGGATTATTTGTCTGTCTTCTTTTTTGTCATCTCCTTGCTATAACCTGAACTATTCAGGCTGAGGAATGGGCCTTTGCCACTAACAAGACTTCTACTTGCTTCAAAAGGCTTTGGGCTGGATCTTTGTGGAATCCAGATCTACAGACCAACTCAGACATGAACAGCACCATGAGGAATTATCGACCCACTGAAAAAAGACTCTTCTCCGTTGAGTGTGTCATGACTATAGAGTACGTTTATAAAAAGAAAACACTGAACCTCACAATTGCTTTACCCACAATGGTAAACTAACAAATTAGTGGTCACATACTATAGACTGCAGTACCGTTAACCTTCCCAACTTAGCAAACTTAAACCATTCTGACTGCTGTTCACACAGAAGTGATTTGATCAAGAATATTAATGAAAAATTAATTTTAAGTTGGCAAAAGGAAAGATACTTAAGAACTAGAGGAACAAAAATTGCTTGTTCTTCTCCACTGACTCTTACCAAATTCATTATCATGCAGTCTTCAACTATCAACTTCACACCTTGAGACAAATACATTTCCAATCACGAGCAGCAGTTTTTTGGTTTCTTCTTTTTTTACTAGTTTTAATGAAGTTCTATGTCTCAGTCACACATCACAGAGCTGGAAAATGATAGCACCAAAAAGATTTCAGCTAGCCCCACAGAAGTAAATTTTTTGTTAATTTAATGACAGAAAAACGAAAGTAATATTTTTTTTTCCTATTTGAGTGATCTTTTCATTTATAGTTTTCCTGCTACTACAAATTAACTTTCTCTGAACACAGAAAGACAAAATCAGGGTTCTATAATTGTTTCAGCTGAAGGGAAAAAAAAAAACAAATTATAAAGATATCTTCGATACAAATTATTTATGTAGGAAAAAATTCTGCTTCCAAAGTTGTGGAAAACAAACTGATACTCTGTTCCTGCACCTTTAAGCCAGCTGCCAGGTTCATGCTGTCTGTCATTGTGGTACCTGTGTAGCATTTCTTTGCAATCTTCATTCAACTTCTTGCGAGTTCCTTTTTGCAATTTCCAGCTCCCACCCAGTCATGGCCCTACCCCTGTTCTTCACCATCGTAGGCCCCAGATAATTCTGCAATCTGTTTAGCTTCTTTTCAAGTCTTGCAGCCTGCTCAGTCTGCTGGTGACAGCATCTACGTTTCCATCTACTTGGTTCTATTTAAGAAATACGATAATGAAGGCAACAACTGTATTACGCTGAGTTTTACCTAACACAGAAATAACTCTTCTCTCAATTTGTGTTTTTAGCTGAACTATTCACACGGCAGCTCAGAATACTCATCTTACAGCATCTCACCTTTCCAGCTAAGCAAAGGCTCAAGTTCCCACAACTTTATTTCTAATACCTTCACCAATCCACCTGTTAGCTCTCATGGGGTTCTTAAATTGAGACAAATACCTGCTCCAGCCTTCCTCTAGAGTACTACCTCATCTACTGATGCTATGAAAACCACAGAAAACACTGAATGGCTCTAGCCAGTTTGGTCCTTCTAGAAAATGGCTACATATATCAGTACCTCAGTATGCTGGTACTGCTTGCTGAGTGCTCCAAATGTCTGAAATCCTTTTCTTTTGATGCCTCATCTATGAATGAGCAAGTGTGTAATGATTCCTTAATGTTCTTGACACAAGATGACCTCACAGGTCAGTCCAAACTTACAAGACCCTTGTTCACTCAACTCCAGTTGTCCATTGGCCAAGCCATTTGACTTTCCTTAGGCTCCCCAAGGCAGCAGTTCTGCAGGAGAAAACCTCTCCTTCCTCCTGGAGCTGAGACAGCCCCATCCAGTCTTGATACGGTGGTGGTAGTTCAACATGGAGCCCACAAAACAACTCAGCTTGTACAGCTGCATCCTCAAGCAAGGAGAGGTGGGATGAAGCACACTGCAGACAGCCACATTAAAATCTAAGCCTTTCTACTTTCTTCACTACCTTTAAAGGTAACGATAGGGCTCAACCTAAACACATTTCTCATATTTATGTCAATACTGCAAAAGTTATTTCCCTGTAGTTATCCAAGACTGAGGCTTCCAACCTGACTGCTCCTAAAATACCTGTTTTCAGTGTTTCTGTCTATAGCCTTACGTCACTGAATTTTTTCTTTTAGCAAGTATTTTTTCCCTTTCTTTCTTTTCCCTGGAAAAGCTGTGAGCTTTTCCAAGTTCAATTCATCTAACTCAAATTCCTTTGTATTTCTTCAGAACTACTCTACGGAAAACCTGCCAGGGTTCCTTGCATATGTCCAAAAATGAAGATTACTGAAGTACAGATTATGTTTTCTGATGGCAGATATCCCAGACTCAAGGTGATGGTGGTAATCACATGAAAAATATTAGCTTTGCTGATCACGTCATGCTCCCTGTTGAATTCCTCTTCCTTCCTCCTCAAGTCTGTACCAAACCCTGGATGTGTAGTCGTCTTGTTGTCATCCTCAGAGTCACCAGAAGGACAAGAGCATACTAGTCCTCATCCCTTTGATCTTGCTCTGCCAAGGCAGTAAACTCACCTCCTAGAATCCATCCAAATGTTTCCATCCTCCCACTGTAGGTGTCCAAAAACTGCACAAGTTTGCTGCACCCTAAAGACACTCAGAAAACCTGCTGAAATGCCCTGGATTCAAAATTGATCTGTGTGCAATGAACCTAGGCCCCTGCATATGGGGAAAGCACATCCAGTCAAACATTTGCTACTGATCCAGCCTCTGATTCCTTACAGGATTAGCTTTGGACCATTTAGTGAAAAGGCCCACAGCTATCAACACTGATTGCTGATCTCCTTTTCAGGAAATGGCCTAAGCTACTCACAGAATATATAGCTGCTCTTCCCCTCCTACAGGAGGGACTTCTTCCATGTCATTATGATATTTTCTGCACACATCTACATGCTGCCTGCAGGTTACCAGACAGACACTCAGCTCTTACCTTGAGCAAGATTAAAGTCTCCGAGACGTGTATTTTTAAGATCATGACACCCTTAGGACCACCTTTTTCGTTTTATCTGGTATAATCATTTGGTATACTGTTTGGAGTTACCTATTAGTGTAATCCGGATGGGAAAGTTGAAAGATGAAAGGCAAGAAAAAAATGACTTTAAATGGACAGAGAATAGTTTGATTTCTGAATACAGCACTCAAAGCATTATTTAATTGTCAAAATTAAATTAAAAATTACATTCAAAATTAAACATAATTTTCCTGTGGGTAGTCTTAATGTGTTCATGTTTAAATGAAAAATCAATACATAACTCAAGAATAAAAAAAAGTGAAACTGACTACAGACAAATGTGAATGTCAAATATTGAGACTTTCGATTGCACTTTTTCGTTAGGGTGCCAGCTCCTGAACAGATGAGATGATATGAAAAGCTTAGCTTTTGTTTTCAAAAGATACACGCTTAGTTATTTGACTGCAAAGAAAAGACTAAGGATTTGAACTATTAAAGGCTCAGAAACTAGAAAGCAAATAAGAACTCTGAAACTAAGAGTAACAACAACAAAAAAAAAAGAAACAAGACAGCTTTCCCTTTGGCAACTATCTCAAGATTTCTTAATATGTAGTATCAATGATAATGAAGATGATCATGTGGCTTTCCTATTTCCTAAAAAACTACAAGTAAGGCTATGGTTATCTCTGTATAGAAGACTATGCAAAATACAGAAAGTGTTATAGCACTAATAGCACACAGACTAACCTGGAAGAAAAATCTCTGAATTAATTGCAAGTCTCATTAGCTATGTTGCTTATCCTAAGACCTTATACAATTACTTTTTAGGAAAGATAAAATGAGTACAAAATACCCAGTGAGGAGATAACATGGTGATCAGTGAAAACAATTAGTTCCTGTGATCTCTGCCACTCACTGCAACACATGACAATGAGCTACACCTGCACAGAGCCCTAGCAAAACTCTCAGATTTGCTAGAATAGATCCCCGACCTATTCTAGCTGCAGAGTAAGTATAAACATACACTGAGGAGAAAAAAGTTGCCTCAATCACAAATAAACTGAAAGGATGTCACACTGAAAGATGACAGCGGACCACTCTGTGATTTACTGTCTTCTGACATGACAGTTTCTTTCACGTGCAGTTTTGTGCCTTTAGAAATATTCCTATTATCAGATTTTGCCATTTTTTATCATTTGACATTTGAGATTCAGACAATTGTGCCCCTTAAGGACTGCCTGTAGTAATGTTTGTACTGTATTGATCAGTACAGGCAATGTCACTGACCTGGCCAATAGCTCTAAAAAGGCTATTGGTCCAAATTCTCCCAGGGAAATCTAATAAACAGGAGCACTAACCCCTTTGAGATATTTTGTGGCATTATAACTCTGTTTATTCTCAACTATTTCACTTCCAAAGGAGTTATACTTTCTTATTGATTGCATTAATCAAACCTATTGAACCAAATTGTTTGAAATCAGGTAAATTATCCCACATTGGTTATTCAGACAGAATCTAGTTTATTTCTGCCATATCCGCGCTATATTTCACCTCCCCAACTAGATTTACTTGAGTTTCAATAGGGAAAGCCTGATTCTTAGTCTCAGTTTCCTGTTGGGGTTATACCCAGGTGAACAATGTTACAAAACATAGTTCCCCACAACCAGATAACTCAACACTGCTTTTTCGCCCCTCCCGCCCCCCAACATATTCAGTCCTAGTCAGAACAGACATCCTGGATCACAGGCTGTTGGCAGACTCGTGGGGATTATACACCCCAACTACTCGTTTGAATTAGATTAACCATTAGGCTATATATTAGAGCACTTCTCTTACTACCTATGAAGATTTTATCTACAACTTTTAATCGCTTGCACTAAGGCCTCCTTACATTAAAATTTTGCTTGAACCCCATAAAGACAACCTTCAAAACATAACAGATTATAATGGTGCCTCAAGATACAGATCACAAGTGATAACGTCCTGTCTTCTACACCCAACATTTGAGTAAACTGGGACACCACAGAGAAAGAGTTCAAGCAGATTAATTGCAACAGATAAGCAGCAGCTATAAGACTAAGCTGAATTGCTGAGACTCTACAAACATTACACAAAAAAGGCTGACCTGGTAAAAATAGGCCTTATTCTCCTCTTACATGGCTGACTACACTGGAGTTACCCTGATTTACAGAGTAGTTGCACAAGTCTAAAACTGATGTCAGTTAGATCAGAATCTGGCCAAATGCCTACAAATGCAGTAGCTTCAGATGCTGGCTTAAATTGAAACAACAGATGTACTATCACATGGCGATCAGGAAATTTGTTCTGCTTTCTTTCCCAAATTGCTACTGACCCCAGCCATATCCTTATGTCAATAAGGAGGTGTGAAAACAGGAATCTGGGGAAAGAGCAGACTATTAAACAGCTTAGAAATGTCTTTTAAAATTGGGTTTGTTCCAGCAAGACTTAAATATCTGGTAGCCTTGCTTCAATGCTATTTTTATGTTGCTAAAAGCAGTTACCTAAAATCCTGGGCTCTTTCCCCTGGCAGCTCCCTCTGTCTTTTATTTTAATCATATAAAAACTAAATAGAAATCTTTTCAGACACAAAAGAAAGCTGAATGCACTGTAAATAACTGACCCATTTCAGGCTCTCTCTTCCATTGTGGTTAATTCCATCTTCTGGGATAAAAGGAGAAAAGATTGACTAATCAGAGAAGCTTTTTAAGTTACAATGGGCTTTTATGACAGTTACCATGTATTGGTGCTTCTGTAATGGAAGGTGTTCAGAACAGCACTGAAAGTACCTAGCTTCTTTCCCAGATGATCTAACTCATTGAGCCCACTGGCAGAGGAACTATAGCAAAGCAAGGCATACCCTTTCAAAAAGTGGCTCTTTGCTGGTAAGAGTAAACGCACAAGTTAGTGAAAGGAAGGGTTTATAAACCTTGAGACCAGGACTATAGCAGAACTGCTTGGACAGTGATATTGTTGTATAACTCCAAGTATCTCAGTGTGAATGGAGCTAATACCAGAAACCTGCAGCCTGGTTCAGGTTGCTCTGTATGGTGGCTAATCCTGCCTTTTCAAGGCTTCTTTCCTGGGCAAGAAACCACACCCATGAAAACAACAGTTTTGACAAAACAGTTTTACCTGCCCCAGGTTCTTTCATCTGAAGAAACCATATTTGTCAGAGATTCTGTCCTTAAATATTCCTGACTAAGGTTCCAATAGCCAGAAATCTTTGTTTTCTATAGCAAAGGCAGGTCTTGAATGGTCCAAGGTCATTGTTGGGCTGCAAGCAAGCTAGAGAAATTGAAAATTTTTAAGCGTGGTTTGTACTATATAGACAAGACACTTTGGAGTAGAGGCATGAACATGTCTCAGCTGAAATACATAAATCAACTAAATGAGGTTAGCTACACCTTTGCATGCTCCATGAAGAGCCATTGCCAATGGCTCCATATTGAGCTTCTACTATAGCTTAAAGGGCAGTTACAGATGACAGCAAAGTCAAACGCTTGTGGGTAGTGGTAAGCAAGCTAAACATGGACAAAAGCCACAAGCTGCACTTTGGGACACTAGGAAAAACTTTAAAAACACAAAAAACACACAAACAAAAAACCTAAGAGGACCATGCAGCACCGGGGCAGGTTACCCAGGGTATCCAGAGAGACTGCGAAGTCTCCATCCTTGGCGTTTTTCAGAATCGGAATTAGCAGTGGCAATAATCCCTCTTTGAGGGAAAGGTTGGGCTTTAAGAGGTCCTTGCTAGCCACCTTTGCTGTGATGCTGGGAAAACAGAGTGCTGGGTAGCCTGGTTCAGAGATGGTTAAAAAGCTTTATTAACCTGTTATCAGAGCCAGGCAAAGCAAGGAGGAGCAAGCCACTCCCAAGCTGGACAGGCAACGGCAGTGTTTCTGCCAGGCCAGGGAAAGGTAGACTCCAGGGAGGTACGGTGGGTCACAAGAGTGTAATAAAAGAGGGTAGTGAGACCTGAACTAGTGGGGCAAAGTAAATGACTAGTGACAGGTAGAAAAGGTTAGGCTTAGTGAGATGAGGAGCATAATGAATTTTTCTAGGCCCACTTGGAAAAGGAGTGAAAGAGACAAACCTGTGACTGAGGTGCAGCATACTGACCTGTGTAAAAACTGCCTTATAAAATGTGTTCCTGGATGGAAGATTTGTTCAGTACCATCTGTAGGAACTGCTGGCTAGAACAGCTGTATGTGATATCTTGCTTTCCAGAGTTCTGGCTTTGACAGACAAAAAACTTCCCAAGACAAAAAGGTAAAAGATCATTTTATGAGTTTAATACCACCACTATGGAAGGTATGAGTCACATTCAGAGGGACTTTTTATATTTTTACTATTCTAAGTTATAAGCTAGGAATATTAAAGAAAAAAGTAGAATATCCTTTACTTGTTTAAACTGTTCCTACATAAGGCCTGTTTCAAGTAATAAAAGTAATAACGATAGACACCTAAAACAGTCGTTTTCTTTAGAGAAGTCAAGGCTTCTTGGAGTTAATTCTCTGTGCCTGTCTTGCTGCATGTCACGGAGATATCATGCTTACCCCACTATTCAAATAGATATCAATAACTAATCGCCTTTTCAGTGTTAAGCCCAGATCCCCTTCTTCATTTCAATCAACTTACACTGTGTCACCCAGACTGAGTGATCTAACACAAGTGTGACAGGACCTTCGAGATTCAGTCTAGCATCGAGTGATCTTCTGATGACACAAAGCAGTCACATCAGTCAGCGTAGCTGTGATTTAGATGAGCGAACGCTCCATTAGGTTGTCCCTATTTCCTAACTATCTCTTCCAGACACACTGGCAACTGCCCTACAGTGGACAGGGAGAGCAAAACACCCTCAGGGACAATTGTACTGAAAAATATGAGACCGCTCACTCAGCTTCAGTGATTGTAAACAAGAGATAGGAGACGTCACTCCAACAAAATTAGACTGCTGTAAGAAACGGTGGAGTTGGAGCCAATCCAGGGTGCTTTACAGTCAATAGTACAAGTTTATTTTTTGTATTACATCAATGTTTTTGTCTCATACAACTGTTACTAGCCTATGGCATACTAATTATTATTATTTAAGAAAATGAAGAACAATAAGCAAAGCGAAGGTCCATCCTAAGAGAACGGGATGTACTGTGCTAAGCTTCCTGCATGCAGGGAAGGGGCAAAAAAAAAATAAAAAGGATCATTTCCAGCTAATTGTTTATGTCCTAGCCTTTGGCAACTATGCCAATAAAAGCACTGAAAAATGATCCTAGAAGGACCAAAACAAGAGAAATTACATGTTCAGCAGTTCTTTGTTATTTGAAATCCAGTAGTGTGTTTTATTTGCTTTTCGGCTGTACTTTGGTGTGGCCTTTCAAAAGGAAATAATCCTGTGAACAAAATATCTGGCTGAGAAACAAAAAGGGCTGCCAAGTCTGATCCACAGGTGATGAGTACTTGGCCAGCAACCAAACTTAGGCTAAACTAAAAGACAATTAAAACAGACAAAATTGTCCATCTGCTTGTACAGTTAATATAGACAGAGTGTAAAAAGGTGCTAATAATCTCTAAAGAGAAAACCTTACACTACATGCTGAAGACCAAATGTCCAGCAAAAACCTCTGCCGTACAAAACAAGCCAAAGAACGTCTGTACAAAGGAATTCTAGCACAACACTAATATGAAGAACTCCCCGATGTTTTCATGTTTAGTAGCGATAAAAAATAGACAAATTTTTCAGATCCACTCTGAACTACAAAATTTGATCCTCAAATCTAACATCTTTTCCATTTTAACTGTAGTAGCTAAAGGGATAGCTAGGAAACTCTTAGAAATATAAATCAACCCGAGACTAAAGCATGTACTGAAATAATATGTGTGAGCATCTTCCAAGTCCTACACATGTGGCGTGCACAAATGCAAGTCCATAAAAAGAAGCTATGTATCAAGAAGGAGGAATATGAATAATAAAACATCATAACCACTTAACTGTGACATTTTATATAACAGAAATTCAATCGCTGTCAAAAATATAGCACAGTTAAAACCAAATTGGGTTTTTTTTTTCCTAGTTGTCACCCACATGCATACCAACTCATTCTTCAAATTAGCCAATAGTTAGATAATTGCATTCATTAACGGCAAGTGGGACACCCAAATTCAATTTCTTGCTTTGACTCAAATCCACAGAGCTAGCCCCTCTGTCTGCATTTTACTCTACAGCTAAATTTCTCAGTTTTCCGCTGTCCATAATTAATCTGTGTGTCCCATGCTGTGTGTTCGTACCCCCTGCTTTGCCCTGCACCCATAACACACTGGTTCAGGAAATCAAAGCAAAAGACCATTCATTTTCTTGCAGGTGTTATATGTCTTTGCTGAGTGAGATGCCTGAACAGGTCTGCAGTGGGGTCAGCTAAGTGCTAGTGCTGGAACAAGGGAAGCAGCTGAGCACACGGCATAGCAGGAATGAGCAGAGAAGCAGGACTGCCTCTTTCAGCAGTAGCCTGTGGTTATGTTTCCTTAGCGCTATCCTAAAGCTATGTCTTCAGTTTCATAACTATTTTAAATGACTGGGTTGTGGGGTTTTGTGGGTTGATGCCAAAACCAGTGGTCCCACCCTTGCTTTCTTGGCTGTTCATACCTTTGCTTACCTCTTCCCTCCTGCCAGCATTCAGGCAGCCATGCAATGAGCTACATTTGGAAACTCACTCTTGGGTTTGGTTACATTTTTTCTCCTATTAAAAACATCTTTGGAAAGACAAAAAGAATGGAAATACTTTTCAGATATTCAGGAATTTTCACAAAGTGATGTTATTGCTTTCTTTTGCAAAGAAGAGATGTACATTTTTAGCATGTACTCACTAGTGAATATTCATAGCTTCAAGCACATTCTAATCACTTTCAGAAAACCTATTTTTTTTGTGATTTAAAGTATTTGTAATAGCTCCTTTTTCTTTTTCTTCCCTCCCCCATATGGGAGGTACTAATTTGAGCCTGGGCAAACACCACGGGATGAAAATATATTACCACCTCCAAGACGACCACTGATAGGAACTGGGGAGTTGATCCTACCAAATGCCCACAGACACCTTAAATCACTCCTAATGTCAATGAAAGCTCAAAACACCCAACTTTATGCAGGAGCCAGGCTCCTGCAAGCCAAGTCCAGCTGTAGGAAAAAAGTGTCACAAAAAACCAGCCACTGCTAAGACATTTGGGCTTGTCTCATAAAATGATTAAATGGAGATGGATTAATTTGTCTAAGGAAGGGACATTTTGGCAGGCATGTTTAGCTTGGTCTCCCATGGTAGCTGAGCAGACTGCATCGGCCCTCCGCTTACTGAACAAAGTGCTACTCTGGTCTGAATCACGTTCCATAGCACAGCAGGAGCCAAACTCACTGTAACACTTCCAGACCAGCAGCACCATCAGTTTGGGCAATCCAGCCCTGAGCTCCTCAAAACCACCTTTAACCCACAGGTCTTTTAGTTCTTGATCTTTAACCAATTCTTCCTCTAAAACTCAGATGGAAGTAGGCAGAAGAAGAAAAGGAAGGGGAAGAACTGCACTTGTTCCCCAGGTAACCAGCCTGAATGTGCGTCCTAGTTTCAGCTGGGATAGAGTTAATTTTCCTCCTAGTAGCTGGTACAGTGCTGTGTTTTGGATTTAGCATGAGAATAACATGATAACACACTGATGTTTTAGTTGTTGCTAAGCAGTATTTATACCAAGTCAAGGACTTTTCAGCTTCCCATACTCTGCCAGGGAGGAGGTGCACAAGAGCTGGGAGGGAGTATAG
Source organism: Aptenodytes patagonicus (assembly GCF_965638725.1). Classification (NCBI taxonomy): domain Eukaryota; kingdom Metazoa; phylum Chordata; class Aves; order Sphenisciformes; family Spheniscidae; genus Aptenodytes; species Aptenodytes patagonicus. Next base: position 140,693,552 of record NC_134950.1, read on the forward strand.
CCAGGACAGCTGACCCAAACTGGCCAAAGGGATATTCCATGCCATATGACATCATGCTCAGTATATAAGCTGGGGGGAGTTGGCGGGGGGGGGGGGGGGGGAGTGATCACTGCTTGGGAACTGACTGGGCATCAGTCGGCAAGTGGTTGTGTCACTTGTTTTTCCTGGGTTTTGTTTCTCTCTCTCTCTGTTGTTGTTTTCCTTTTCATTACAATTTATTATTATTTTACTTTATTTCAATTATTAAACTGTTCTTATCTCAAACCCATGAAGTTTTCTCGCTTTTGCTCCTCTGATTCTCTCCCCCATCCCTCCAGGGGGATGGGGAGGGTGAGCAAGCGGCTGTGTGGTGCTTGGTTGCTGACTGGAGTTAAACTGTGACAACGTGGTAGCAAGTGTTTCATTAGACAGGATAGACATTTTATACCCGTTTAGACAATTACCCTGAAACAGAGTAGTAAAGAATGTTCAATATGAATGGCAATTCATTTATACTGCACAGATGTCACTCATTTCACTAATAAACACATAAGACCATAACTCAGGTAGTTCTTTTCTCTGGTTACATCCGCAAGCTGTAGTGACTCATCAGAGATTAGGCAAGATCAGTTAAAGAAAAGTAGTAGGACAACATAATGGGAAAAGAGAATTTTAGGAAGTTTATTCTTCTGGAAAATCCCCCATCTGAGTGCAAAGTTTAAATACGCTTCCTCCCATGCCCAGCCCTAATGGAGACAGATACATTTCTTGGATCATTTTAAAAGATTTGTACTGAATCTCTGGAAAAGATTTCCGATGAACCTTTCTACTTCCATCAAGTGTTCTCACAACAGAAAAGGCATAACTTGTGACTCCACTAATCAAGAGCACATGTTTAAACTGTACTTTTCCTGAGAAAGGGGTCAGGCCTGAGAACCTTCAGTACTCACAGAGACCAAGCACAGAAAGCAGCAAGTATATGACATGCTTTTCTTTCCTGAAAAACAGACAATTTAGAATATTACCCATCCCTCAGGCTGTCTATTAACCCTCATTTTTGAGAAGAGTGAGGTTCTTATCTGTGGATATGCTCCAGGGGGCAGGAGGGCAAGGTTGGTTGGGTTTTTCCAAGTTTTTTCTAAATGCGCCTATCTTCATGCACACAACTAGCTTACCAGAGGGTTTAATGCATTCCCTTAACCTCAGAAGGTCTGGGCTTACACACAGGCAGCTGCTCCTGAACTCTGTCTTTCCAGCTCAAAGCTGTTTGTACCAGTGAAAATGCAGAGCAAACACACCAATCATATCCTTATCAGTCCGAGCCCTCACAGCTGTGCATCGCTTATTTTTATTGCTGAACAGTTGGGGCTTTTTCTTTTTTTTTTTTAAGCCACTCTAATTAGCAGAATCCAATGAAGTACATCGTAAGATTTCTCCATCAGAAACCCAAGGGCTACTATTTCAACTAGAAGACAATCTTATAAGCAGAGTTATTATTGGTAGGGAGAGATTACCGTGCCTCCAGCACCACTGGAGTACTGATAGCCAGAAGTATACGCACAGTGAGCACACAAGCATGGTATGAGAAACCAGCCAGGATTGCAAATAAGGCTGTGCTGCTAATGAGGAACTGGAGGAATCGGAGCATGAGGAAGAGCCAATTCAAGATGCCTTCCTGTCTCAGCACTGCTCAATTTAACTGCCTCAAAGGGCCAAGTACCTTCAAGTACCCTCATCAACAGCATTAAACTTACTTCAAATCTCACCAGAAACTTTCTGCCCTCAAACCTCAGTTCACAGCCTTTCTTTAGTTTGCTCAATGGCTATAAAAGTAGGTACTTGTATTTTACATAAAAATGCTGTTTTTAAAAAAAAAAAAAAGTACTCTGCTTGCAATATATTCCTGTAGCAAACAAAGGCCTAGGTGAGCTATGTACTGATCTTCTCAATTGCCCACAAAATTTAACACTACACATTCAGACAATAAAAATAATTCAATGCTGGAATTAACCCAATATTTGAAATTTTTTTGCTCTTTGTTCTCCACAGAAACACAGATGATTAACTGGAAAAAAAAAATGTTAACAGTAAAACTCAAAAACAATAAACCTTCTAATCATTCATGAACTATGTTTTACATCCTCTCCACCACAGAACTTGGAAGGACGCTGCCAGTGAAAGAAAAGAACAATGTGCCAAGAAGAAGAAATAGCAAGTTTTTGCCTGAGGGTTGTCCAATACAGCACTACTTGTTGAAACTGTATCTCAAGTTATGTTTCATTTTTATTTAGTGTTGAATTTGGGACCCCCAGAGTTATTAAATGCTGCTTGAAGTCTATTCTGTTAGGCCTTAAATTGATAATTGTAATCTGAGGTAGTAACTAGAGGGGAAGATGAACATGATGGACAGTGGCCTCAGACTTTCTCCAGAGCGTATCACTTACTGGGGGGAGTAGGCAAAAAGGGACATGTGCTTGGACCTCTGTTCACAATTTGTCACTTGCTGCAATGCTGTCTCCATTGGTAGCCCACAGCTATCAGCCAGGCTGCGACCTGCGGCGCTGCAGAAGCCACGCATATGCTCTCTTTCCCCCTCTGTTAAACTTCCCCAGGAGGAGGAGTAACATCTTCCAATGCTACAGGTAAATACGCATCAGAGACCAAGCCTCAGAGACCCCTACTAAAATATTTGTCATGTTATGAAGCAGCTGATGGAAAGACAGAAACTATTAGAGATTAAGATAGGACTAACCAGTATTTATTACTTCTCTGTAGGCTTCAGATGAAACCATGCTCATCAAGGAAACTCCCTCTCCACCCTCCATACCTAATAGCGTCTTACCTCAAACACGTCAGCTAACAAAGCTCCATGTCAATCTAAATGCTTTCATAACCCTGATCTGGCCAAAGCTTTAACCTGCTTTTACTTTTGCAATGGGAACAAGGGACAGCTAAAGAGCCTGTGAGCAAACTCAGACAAGCCTTTTCGGAGTGAGGGGAGAAAGGACTGCGCTAATTCACTGGGAAAGCCCAAAGACTGCATTTGAACTGTTTAACTTGAAGGCCAAGCCAGTCTGTACAGGTAAGCAAAAAGCAGGTTACTTAATATTGCTGAACAAGGCATAAAATCCAAACACGTGAAAAGTGCTTTCTTTTTCCCCAATGTATGTGAATTCTATGAACACAGTTTGAATTGCTCACATTAATTTGCTATTTACCAAACTGGTCAAACACCCTTTGAATACATAATTTTAGAAAATGTTAGAGTTATACAATTATTAGAGCTACAGCTGGTCAAATATTAGTCCCCAGTGAAAACGGAAGACATTTAGTTGATATAAACTGGCTTAGCTCCCTTCAAACACTTGAAGCGACACTGATTTATCCAAGCCAGGAATCTTTGTAGAATTCAGACTTATTTACAAGCCTTCTGCTGTATCTATCTTTTTCCTTAAGCCAGTCTTTTAATAATGACAAACATGTTTCGGCTGGTAGATTTTTCACTAAATATTCATCGTTAATATTTTTTTTTTATATTAGCTACTGAATGACCACAAGAGAGAAACAGTTTTGTTCTATTTCCCGATGGGATTACTTTCAAGTTCAAAAAGCGTTCAGGAATGTGACTTGAACAATTTTAGTCCAAGCACTTGTGCATGTATAGGTTTGTGCAAATACTTGCATGTTGAGGTATATCGACCAGAATTTTCACAACCAGTTTTATTGACAAAACTTTATTAAAATAACAAATTCTACTGAGAATCTACTGAGAACTAATCTGATCACTATGATTACTCATGGAACAAATTCAATTTACACGAAATATATTTGCTAACACTTTCTACAGCAACTACCAGATGCTATTTATAAGACAGAGGCTGAATTACAGGCAGGAAAAAAATTAAACCCATGAAGCAAGAGATAATAGGTGATCCTTCTATGATCTCCTCATTTTTTCTGTCTAAAGCTGAAACTAAGCATTAGTCAGTTATTTTTGTCCTAGGGCATCACATGGCAGTTACACAATACTGGACTGAACAAGTCTAACATCTCAAGGCTGCAGAAAGACAGATGTCCTCCATCCACATCTCCTTCCCCTCACTTCCAGCTGCATGTTCCCATGGTCTCCCTTACACCTGCACCGGAACAAATACACCTAGCCATACAACAAACTGTTTCAACTCACTAGTCCAGTGGAAAAAATCGTGAAGAAAAAAACGTGCATAGCTTTTTGTTGGGGTAGTGAATTTAAGCCAACCAGTCTGGTGTGCCCCAGAGCAAGGGCAAAGCAGAGCAGGAAGACAGGTCCTTGAGGCTGGGAGCAGGGGATAGGCAGAAAAGAGGGGAAGAAGCAAGAACAGCCTTTTAGTGACAGCCACTGAACTGGTTTAATGTGCATATCATCTCCCCATTCTGTCAGAAAGGAGTGCAGTCTTTTTGCTTATGCATACACCGTCAGCAACTGTGGTGCATACACCTGCAACATAGTCACCCTAGCAAATACTAAATAGATGCTCAATACAAGACATTTCCAGGAGATATCCTTCTAAAATATTTAGAGACACACCCATGCTCATCCAACAAAAGCTTTTTGTATGGTGCTCTGTTTGCATGTCAGGTAGGAAGATAATCTGCTAGAGTAGAAATTACACTAGAAATAAGGCTACCTCTTTCAGTTAGAATTAGTTATGCTTCAATGTTTCTAGTGCCACTTTGATATACGAGTACATGCAAGATCCATGTATACATCAACAGCTATAATGCAGGTGTTACCTAGACTAGCCAAGTATTTTTCCCATCTCCCCACTTCCATAGCCAAGAGAAACATTTGTCAAAGCATCATTGTTTTGCTTGTTTTCAAGCAGAGCAAAATTAGGCTCCCTAATTCACTCTGAGAGTCACATTTACTTAAAATCATTCTGTTGCACCTGAAAAGCCTTTTGAAATAAACATCCTCAATGCTCAAATTGTCCAGGGGGCACAGAACTGCGGAGCAGATTGAGTGCAGCATGGAAGGCTAGAAGACACAACAGCAGATGACTTTTTTTTTCTTCTTAGATTTGCCCTATGAAGCAGTAAATTGCTTAGAACAGAGGTACAAGCCACCCGTATAAGCCCAACGCGCACCGTTTCTACAGGAAATAAACAGCCAAGAGGAGAGGAATCAATAAGCCAAACCCTCAACAATCTGAGTCTACACAGCACTGCCATTTTCAGCTTCGCCATACAATTTACCTTGGCTGAGATTCAAATTTTGCTGGTCTACAGCAGCAGTTTTACATGCAACACCAGGGTCAGCGGCCCAGCCGGAGCACAGAGCTGCCCCCTCTGCTCCTTCCCACTCCATACCACAGCATTTCCCCCCTCGACCCTCTGGCAGAACCACCTGTGAGGCCATGCTATACATCAGGTGATGTTTATTGATCCGCTACCAACTGCATCGGCACAAATGATAAAGAAATATGTTTTGGGGTTAGGAAATTGATTGTTAGGATTGGCCAGGAACTTGTTTAAACTATTTTTGTCATATAAGCTATTACATGAAATTGCAGCCTGCACTAAGGATGCACATTTCTACTGCCATATACCTTTCTTAATGACTTAGGCCTGTCCAAAGCTGTTGTAATATGTTACTGTTATGACCAACATGAGAATGCTCCTGGTTTGCAACAAATTTCAAATTTTCTTCTGCTTTCTCACAAAAGCATTTCACAAATGCTTTCAGATGATCTCACAAAATGGAAGAGCCTTGGAGGATCTATTTTTCAGAACAAAATGATCAGATTTCTGTTCAAATCTTTAAATCATCATTTTTACACCTGTACAACATGGGTAAAATATTTTAGGGACAATTTTGGCCTTTCTTGTTCTTTCTAAAGTAATCTTACTGATATGACAGTGCTTCCCATGGAGCTCCCATGGCAATGAAGCACCAGCCAGGGTTTCTTTCCCAAATGGATTCTGATCTTCTGCGGGGAGGTGGAAGGTTGTCAACTTCAATGTTTTCCAGTGAGATTACACCAGGAAATTTTTTCTCTAGCACTGGTAGAGCCCGAGAGTGTTTGAGGCATAGCACGTAGTCCCTGGGTATTACACCACTACAGTTTGCTCCCAGTTTCATTAAAATAACTCCACCCTGTTCCAGCAAAATAGAGCTACAGTTGATCCTGAAAGTACCACAAACAAATTCCTTAGCACTGATCACATCAGGAGAGATCTGTCCTTAAGCACTTCGTAACAACTCACTCTGAAGTACTTTCTTATAACACACACAATCCTTGGTTCTTCCTCCCTGTAATGAGGAAAACAATTGTCTGCATTGTTTAAAGTTTTAAAGATAGGCTTAATAATTCTTCCGCCGTTAGAGCTTGGTTATTGCTTTCTTCAGCATCTTAATGGTGTGGGAAGGTGACTAGCACTTGATAACCAGACATCTGACAAATGCCAGGTGAAGAGCCTGGAAAAAGGTGAACCTGGGTTTCCTTAATTAAAGAGATGCTACTCAGCACACAGAGCCTTGAAGCTTGTGGATTGCTATTAGACCTGTATATTGGTAAAAATAGAGGACCTTTATGGTCAACTGTTCGGTCTTTAAGTGTTCATTGTGTTTATAGAATCATAGAAGAGTTTGGGTTGGAAAGAACCTCTAAAGGTCATCTAGTCCAACCCCCCTGCAATCAGCAGGGACATCTTCAACTAGATCAGGTTGCTCAGAGCCCCGTCCAACCTGACCTTGAATGTTTCCAGGGATGGGGCATCCACCACCTCTCTGGGCAACCTGTGCCAGTGTTTCACCACCCTCAGTGTAAAAAATGTCTTCCTTACATCTAGTCTCAATCTACCCCCCTTTAGTTTAACGCCATTCCCCCTTGTCCTGTCACAACAGGCCCTGCTAAAAAGTGTGCCGACATCTTTCTTATAAGCCTCCTTTAAGTACTGATAGGCTGCAATGAGGTCTCCCCAAAGCCTCCTCTTCTCTAGGCTGAACAACCCCAACTCTCTCAGCCTTTCTTCATAGGAGGTGTTCCATCCCCCTGATCATTTTTCGTGGCCCTCTTCTGGACCCACTCCAACAGGCCCGTGTCTTTCTTATGCTGAGGGCTCCAGAGCTGGACACAGTACTCCAGGTGGGGTCTCACCAGAGCAGAGCAGAGGGGCAGAATCACCTCCCTTGACCTGCTGGCCACGCTCCTTTGGATGCAGCCCAGGATACGATTGGCCTTCTGGGCTGCGAGGGCACATTGCTGGCTCATGTCCAGCTTTTCACCCACCAGTACCCCCAAGTCCTGCTCGGCAGGGCTGCTCTCAATCCCTTCATCCCGCAGCCTGTATTGATAGCAGGGGTTGCCCCAACCCAGGTGCAGGACCTTGCACTTGGCCTTGTTGAACCTCATGAGGCTCACAGGGGCCCACTTCTCCAGCTTGTCCAGGGTGGCATCCCATCCCTCTGGCGTGTCGACCATGCCACTCAGCTTGGTGTCATCTGCAAACTTGTTGAGGGTGCACTCGATCTCACTGTCTATGTCATTGATGAAGATATTAAACAGTACTGGTCCCAATACAGACCCCTGTGGGACGCCACTTGTCACCAGTGTCATCTGGACATTGAGCCATTGACCACTACCCTCTGGATGCGACCATCTAACCAATTCCTCACCCACCGGACAGTCCACCCATCAAGTCCATACCTTTCCAGTTTAGAGAGAAGGATGTTGTGGGGGACCGTGTCAAAGGCCTTACAGAAGTTCAGATAGACGACATCTGTAGCCCTTCCCATGTCCACTCCATCATAGAATGCCACTAGGTCAGGCAGGACTTGCCCTTGGTGAAGCCATGCTGGCTGTCTCGAATCACCTCCCTGTCCTCCATGTGCCTTAGCAGAGCTTCCAGGAGGATCTGTTCCATGATCTTCCCAGGGACAGACGTGAGACTGACTGGCCTGTAGTTCCCCGGGGCTTCCTTTTTTCCCTTTTTAAAAATGGGGGTTATGTTTGCCCTTTTCCGGTCAGTGGGAACTTCTCCAGACTGCCACGACTTCTCAAATACGACGGATAGTGGCTTAGCAACTTCATCCACCAGTTCCTTCAGGACCCGCGGATGGATCTCATTGGGTCCCATGGACTTGTGCACCTTCAGGTGCCTGAGACGGTCTCGAAACTGATGTTCTCCCACAGTGGGCGGCTCTTCATTTCTTATCTAGAAAGCCTCATTCTGGATTTCATTTGACAAACAAACTGCCACTACTTATCAGGTTATTCTTGTCACTGATGTGACAAAATAATTCATGAAGGGATTTTAAACTGCATCTGATTTCCCTCCAGCTAGCTGTAGTCTCTAGCAGTTAGGGAATAGCAGTGTGGAAGTACCTGAGGCAGAAAATAAATGCAGTTTAATAACAAGAATATTATAAAAAAAAACTTCTCGGAGAGCCTTTAAAATTACTCTGTAATGCAGTGCAGCATTTCTACAGGAAATTTGGAAAAAGTACAATTCTACTTGTATTAATCAAGGGAACTAGGAAAACTGGAATTTCAGTGGTTTAGAAGGGTCAGGTAAAACATTAACAAAATAAAGATAAAGATTTAAAAAACACCAGTCTGAATTTTGAACTAAAAAATGTGATAATGACTTGTAGCATACCAAATTTAAGTATATTTGTTTACATTAAGCTAGATACATAGCTGTCACCTTAATCTGAAAAATACTTCTAAAAAGGCCTGTAGAGCTATTGGGCTAAATCAAATAAAGAATCTAGATGGAAAGGAAACACCTAAAATCCAAAGCTGTAAACCAGACCATAAGCCAGCCCAGTCGGGTCTACTCCTCCACATAAACTCCCAAAGCACCTGGCCCAGTAGGTAATCTCAGAGCACATTTATCTCTTTTTGACAGATTCAGGTTTCCCTCAAAAAAAAAAAAAGTTGTAAATGCTTTATTTAGGGAACTTTGAGATTATTGTATTTGACACGTTAAGTCAGGGACTTGCATACCCACTGAAAGATAATTAGAGGAGCTAACACCCATATACCTGTTTCTCAGGAGGGTGGTTTTCTAACAAAGACCATTTTCTAACAGGCCTGGTGAAGCTATCCTCTCATTCAGGAAAAAAATATAAATGCAAAGTCCATGGGAGGAAGAGGAGCAGACTAATTCTGTAAGTTGTCATCAGACACTCATCCAGAAGAAGGGAGGCTCCTGGCCATTTATTCCTAGAACAGTATATGCATTTTATACGGTTTTCACAGTCAGTGAATAAAAATGACTGAGCCATCCCTGAAAAATTCACTTCCTAGTTTTCAGGTCAAGATTAGCCAGGAGTGTGTTCCTCTCTTGGATTGCCAGGGAGGGAAGGGCAAGGGGACGGTAGCTCCCTTCAGCTCCTGGGCACTTATTCCCAGCCACATGTCATAATCATCATCATCCAACTCTTGTAAAGGAAGTTTGATGGAAAAAAGTTACAACCTAAACCAGTACATAACATATTCCTAAGGTCTCCCAGATCCGTCAATCAGTCATACACTGACCCTTGCAAGGCTGTTCAGCAATCCTCGATCATAAATGTTCCCAACAAGGTAGAATGAAACCTGCTCAGCTTACAGTCCTTACCCCTACATATGATACATAAGGATACATACAATACTTATTAGGCATGAAGACACAGTTGTAATTGTTTTAATAGAATGACTTGAATTATTTAAACTCTCTTCTTCGCTTTTTAGTTATGGCAAAAAAACCCCAAAACTGAGATAGTATCTTTTTTCCTCCTGTTGTTAATATTTCATGCTAGAAAACTTAAATATTTATGCATGTTGGGAAAAGTAGAAGTTATTTTCTGTCAAAACTGTCTCCCTTCAGAAGAACAGTGTGGTCTTTATAGTTACTTCTAAAACAAACCAGATTGAATACTTTCTTTTTACTGCAAAACCTGCTCTTGGGCCTTATTTCCACTGGCAGATATAAGGCCACGGGTTAAGAATTCAGCCTAAGCCATTTCCCAGACCTTCAGTTCAGAGGGATTTTCTAAGTATAAAATTTTGATTGCTCCTTTTTTCATCATGAAATCAATTTAGTCAGGTTTCGATGCAAAATTATGTTCTAATCAAAAGAACCATACCATTAAAGAAGAGAGGTACAGAAACACTACCACTGATTTTCTTGATCTTGACCACAGAAACCCTTTCATTCTAATACATGCAAACTAAAGATTTTTCTGTTGTTGGTTAATAAGTCTATACACCACATAGAATCATAGAATCATTGAGGTTGGAAAAGACCTCTAAGATCATCGAGTCCAACCATCAACCCAACACCACCATGCCCACTAAACCATGTCCCTAAGCGCCTCATCTACACGTGTTTTAAATACCTCCAGGGATGGGGACTCAACCACTTCCCTGGGCAGCCTGTTCCAATGTTTCACCACTCTTTCAGTAAAGAAATTTTTCCTTACATCCCATCTAAACCTCCCCTGGCGCAACTTGAGGCCATTTCCTCTCATCCTGTCACTAGTTACTTGGGAGAAGAGACCAACACACACCTCGCTACAACCTCCTTTCAGGTAGTTGTAGAGAGCGATGAGGTCTCCCCTCAGCCTCCTTTTCTCCAGACTAAACAGTCCCAGTTCCCTCAGCCGCTCCTCACATAAACAGTGTGAACTAATTCAAAATGTTAGTAGAGCTTTAAGTACTGTGAAAACAAAAATAAAGAGAAGGATCAAGTTTTCCACCTGTATTTTGCCAGATAGCACCAACCCATGCTGCTTTGGTGCAACTCTAAGTCTAATCATGTTATTCATGAGCAGCTGAGTGGATTACTCAATCAGGTAGTCTTTCCCTGAGGCCTTGAAGGAGAACAACTACTCCAATTTGAAGGACTTCAGCAGAATTTAGGTTGTAGGGTCCCAGACTGTCACCTTGAAACCTCTTAGCCTGACTAGACACGTGACCAGCTGCATTCAGAATTTCTTCTTCCTCAGCATTACACGTTGATGAGTTAAGTAGTTCAACACTGGTGACTTTAGACAACTGCCTGCTCCACACACCAGCTACTTGCAGCCTTCTGAGACATCTAGAGATGCCACAAACAAACCCTTGCTGAAACTCGTTCTCACAGTTAAATAATTTGCCTCTCGCCTTCCCTCTTGCACACCCTATTTATTCTACATCTCTGCCAAAAGGTTGCCTTCCCAAAGCAACATTGGCAGACAGGAATGTGTGCCTACACCTTAGCCACAATGCTGTATGGTCTCACACAGCATGGCTCCAGCTCCTTTTCTTAGGCAGGTTTGGCTGGGCCAGCTAACAGGGACATCTGCCATTGCCCAACACTTCCCTCTACTACGGCTGTTGCCTTGTTACAGGGGCAGCTGCAGCAGATGTGTATCCACACCTCAGCTGCCAGATGTTATCAGCGTAAAGCAGGACAGTTCAAAAGCAACTAAACATCCTGGTCAGCTCTCCCTTCCAACCTTTTGTATGGGGACAGGGCAGACTCTGTTTACCAGCAGCAGCTAACTCTCCTGCAAATGTATCAGAGCCATTATAAGTCTAAGCTAAAACACCAGGTTTTGATCTGAGGTAGCTTTGGTGTGGGTAGATATGGCCTTTAGTCTCCATATCAGAGCTGGTAGAAACTCCTACAGAAGGGCAGAACGGACAGCTGCAGGTAGTAACTTCTTAAACTGCTGCAGCACATTCTTCAAAATCATCTGTAGCACCCTTTGTCTCCTATATATCAATCCTAGGCACACAACACATAATGCTCTGGATTGCATTCAAGAGAAGACACATCTAAAACTCAGTTACTATAGCAGCAAAGAAACATGTTGCTTCTTTTTAACCTAAGTCAAGTTGATTGTGGGAACAGCACAGTCCAGAATCCAGCATCATTAATACTACTTGAGTTGGAATTTTATTCTTGCTATGCCATGCCACCCCTAACATTTTGGGTTTGCACACACAGAGACCAAAGTTGTAACTACACCCTGTGTAGGCTTGCCTGAGTCAGCCTGAAACCAGCTCAGGGCACTGTTGCACTAATGCTTTAAGAACACACTGCTGTGAGAAGGGGTGAACCACCCACCCTGCTGCCAATCCAAACTCATAACTAGCCTTCATCCATATCAGCAAGCAGATTCAACTCAGCAGTCATCTGTACAATCATTACTACTGGCTCAAGAAAAAGGATAGGACTGGCTTAAAGTTTTCTTGGTGGGAGTATGGACCTCTGGCACCCAGGAATACGGACTTCCATCAGTTGTTAGCCAAGCATGAAATCACACCAACAAGCACCAGCAACGCTTCAACTACAGCAGCATTCATGTGGTAACTTCGATAAAAAACTTTCTGGAAGCTAAAGATGCTTTATGTTGCCACATCTCTATTTCTTAAGCTAGTTTGGCTATTTCCAGACTAGCTCAGGTGTACCTGAACAAGCTGTAGCCACTCTTCCGACTACAGTATGGGTTGTGGAAGCATAAAAAAGGCATGGTAAACTAAGTAGAGTTCAAATGCCACAACCCAGGTTAGAGATACTATGTCACCTGCAACAATATTAAAAAAAAAAAAACAAAAACAAAAAAACCCCACCACTCTTGCAGAGTTCAGGGCAGGTACTGTTCAGAAGTCATCTTCATTCCCAAGGGCTTGGGTTTTTTTATTTAGAGTGTTACAGATTCTTCACAAACCTCTTCATTATACTTTGCCATTTCATACAAAAGGAGATAGGCGTATCGCGTTAATGTCCTGTTCAGGCTTTACCAAGAATCAGACAGGGAATGGAGATCAGAACTGACACTCCAGTTTAGTGAATCTGTTCCACATGATATTAATTACATTCTAGCCAAATGACATTTTTCATCTTCAGTCAGAGATCAACTCTCCACTATTCCCCCCTCCCCAGGTTTGTCTGGGGTTTTTTACAATCCTGAACAGTATGCCTGGAGGTGGTAGATGGATTGCAAATGCCATGGCATTTACTTTTTTTAATCAGAGGAAGCATTAGTAAGGTATGAACAGCTTGTGAACACTGTAGTATCTCTTCAGACCACATCTAGAGCTCTAGTCACATAGATACTGAACTCAACATCAAAACTTTGTACATCACAGCTTGAATTCTAAGGTATTTGAATTTGAGGGAGCCAGAGTCCCGAGAGCTTGGAAAGGAGTCTTTTTACAGACAAATTTTCTTTCATCAGTTTCTCCGTAACAGAAATCCTGTATTCAGCCTCCACATCAAGGTAAAAAAAAAAATGTCAATACCTTTGTGAATACTGGAAAGAGAGGAGAAGGCTCTAAGAGACATGGGAGCTTCACTACTTCAGCAGTTTAAGTTAACTTTTCTGTATTCTAAGAGATCTTTCTTTATATACATTCTATTTCAGAGTTCTCTCTCTATGAATTTTAATGTATTTGGGTTTTTTTTTTAAATTTTGCATTAGATGATTTCTAAAGGATGGCTGTGCCGATGAGAAGCACAGGTCCAGATCTGAGTAGAAACTCTGTAACTGCACGAAACCTGATTTGAACAGAGTTACACAGGAACCTTTCTGAATCAAGTTCTTCGTACAGGAATACTACTTACAAAACATCTATTCTAATAACGGACCCTACCCTTTCAGGCATCATATTTTCTTTTAGGTGAACAAAGTGATTAATCCACTTCAGTCATCTATGTTTCAACCCTGAAGTATCCTTAGCTGAAAGTTTGTTTTTATATAGTCTTTTTCATACAGCAGTTCTCGTCAACTGCTTGAAAGTGTGTACCTTTAAAAATAATCCAGGCATAGGTAGGTCTACACAGCCTTAAACAAGGGCACTAGCAGGTGAAAAATGTGCAATTTGACATGAGATGCCTGAGAGGTTTTCCATGTCTTCACCATAAATTGCTGATAAATTCCCTTTTTGTTACAGGCTTCACCAAGTGGGTAGCTTGGCAGGTCTGAACACATGAATCAAAAGTATAGAAAATCTTGGTATAAAGAAACCATGCCTGGGATTTGCCAATTCTCACAATGTCTCTTCTAATTGCATTTTTACCCCAACTGATTTGCCTGCAATTAACAGTTCTACCTCCCCTGTCTTTGACACTGACTTAATCCCTCAAGAAGACAGATTGTTGCAAAAAATTGCTCTTGGCTGGAAGGATAAAGACCTGAGCGCCCTCAAAAAAGGGCAGGAAGAAGAATTCCTTCCTCTGGCTTTTTAGTAGTGTAATAGTACATTTGTGCTCATATCTTTATAGAAATGAAGGCCAGGGACTTCCCTGGTGGGTTGCTGTTATCAGTCAGATACCATCATTTTCCCCCAGACACCTCATCTCAGATCTATGTGGATAACATGCATTAGTCATTTAGTACAGCCTCATTTACATAGAGCACAATGAATTACATTGACTCCAAGGTCTCGTCTATTTAAGAGCAAAACTAGACAAAGCCATGTTCACATGGAGTTTGGCTGGCAAGACTTGCTTTAATAAAATAGCTTTGGATACTTCCAGTTATAAAATTTCAGCTTTCCATAACCCTTTACCAAGCTGTGTTGATGCCAGGTACAATTAATCCATAACAAAAGGGCACAAGTGGCAAAAAGCAAATTTAATAGCTGTGTCACAAGCAGCTTCATTCCCCTTCCTACAAACACAATAGAAATCACATCCCAATTTCCATATAGCCAAGACAAGTTAATTTCTTCCCACAATGTGTTATTCTGGACAGTGGTGCTGCAATGCATGTTGCAGTAGAGCAGAAAGCAACAACAAAAAAAAAAATCTAAAGTACATCCCTTAACCGAGTAACTATTAGTTCAGTCTTATCATTGCTTCCTCTACCTTACTTCTATTCAACATGCACAAACACAAGAAAAAACAAAAGTAGCACCTCAGCGTGTTTTGCATCCGACATTCATAATGAGGCCCACACAATGGCCTCAGCTTGAAACCTTAATGGAAGAGAGATCCTCCAAGCCTCTCCTGCCCAGCTTGCAGTTTACATTCAACCCACAGTTCCCAAACTCAGCCTTGCTTCCACTTCCCCCTCCAGGCTTTCCATCCCGCCTCAGATGACAATCTGTGGTTGAGGATCGTTGTGTAGGAAAAGTTCTCTCCTGGAGAGACGCAGAAAGAAGAAATTCTTCCCATGTCCAATGTTGAACAGGCCTGTGAACCTGTAGAAGCCAAGCAAAGAACAGCCTTTTACAGGTCCATGACAGAGCAAGTATGAAGTCTGAATGGGATTATATGTGAATAGCAAAATCCCTAGTTGGCAGGAACAGGTCCCTCAGAGAACGGGGCTGGGGTCACCCACCTCTGTTTCAGCCGTAAGAGCACACTGTTTTATATGTAATTCTGCTCCATAAATAGTTTCCCTTTCCCCTAATAAAACTCCATCCTCAATCTCTCCCATGCACCTGTGGTTGCTTCACTTGCAACACTTAATTCTGCATTCAAAACGAATAAAAAGCAGTTTTGATAAAAGATCTCCAAGCCTGCGTTATTTGTGTAACGAGCAGGGATCAGGCAAGAGCCGGGATTTGTAACTAACCAGATCAGACACAGTGGGAATCAGTCCTTCCACCTCACAGAAGGCCAAAGATAGGAGATACTTCTTTAATGAGGTTGGCAGCAACTGCTCCAATAGGGTGGGGAAAATTTAATCGCTCACAGCACGCCAACTTTGTAAGCAAACCCCTTAGGGTAAACATGCAGACGAGGAGCCTCTTTCAGTTTTATGTAGCCCCTGATTTTGATCCCAGGACAGCTTGCTCCTTCTGCCCATCTCCATTTACCTGCACTGCCATGACTACCTCCTCCCTCCTGTGCTGGTGCTGCAGTGCTGACAGCACTGATGGACACCTTCCAGCTACACCTGGCTAAAACACATTGCTTAGTGGTGCACTGCTGTGTCAGCCACATTTTTATGAAGGGCACTGCCTGTAACTCCTTATCACAGCACTTAGATGATAAGAAAATTGCCCAAAAAGGACTAATTATCTCACCAGACCCAGAGCACACATACAGACAACAGGAGAGGGGAAATCCCTGTGCTAGGGCTGAGCTCTCAGCCCTGAGAGAAGTTTTGATGCAATACCTTCCCCCTCCCGCACTGAGCTGGAAAGCCAACCCACGCTCACTAACAGCCTGATGGCTCAGAGCCGCCGTCCCACGCAGGCTGTGGGGTGCTTGGGGAAGCATTCATCTCTGAGACCGCTCTGGTGCTCCCATGTGCAAGATGCAGGCCCGGGTTCCCCCCTGCCACAGCTGGTACGGGTAGGAGCACCTTAGTGTTGGAAATGAAGAGGAAGCAGAGCCTGAATGGATCACTTGGTACCAGGCCACACCAGGAAAAGTGTCAGAGCTGAATGGTCCCAGCAGAAAGCAGCAAACTCAGAAGTACGCCAGATACAGCCAGTACCTGTCCCAGGGGGCTCCAGCAGCTCATTAAGCTGAGGCAGAACCACCACTGCCATGCCCAAGAAAACGTTTGCTATCACCATTATAGCATTCCTGGCAGGCTCAGCATCCAGAGTGACAGACTTTCTCCACCCTTCTCCGCAGAGAAGGCGGCGATCTTCTACAGCCTGATTTCACTGTTGGTGGTATTCTTACTAATGAAGGGTAGCCCTGGAAACTGCTGTGAACTTATAGTGCTACATGGTGTATATTTGGAATAAAACAGTCACCCTCTCCCAACAGTTTGCTGTCCGACCTACAGAGCACATGCAGGGCAGGTGAGTGGGAGGCAATCTAACATGTCTATATTCACATGTGCACAAAGAACCGCTCCGAGATCAGCTCTGCCCAGGGTCAGACGGGGAAGCAGAGGTAGCAAGCCTCCAGAGGAGCAGTCCTCAGCTGCACCCCCTCGAGAGACAGGGTTAGATGCACCTCCCAGACCCCAAGCTGCTCTGAGGGGCTGGATCAGCCCCAGCCACAAGTTACAGCAGTTTCTGGAGATGCACTAGTCCAGTCAATAGATAGCACCTGGTCAAGGCCACCAAGGCTGCCCATGAGCTCGGAGTTATGCAAAACCGAAGCCCTGCAGCCTCTGCCCATCCCACCCCTGCAGCAAGGGAGTGAGAAGAGGCCTGAGGAGTGGAACACTGGTATTTCCTTAAAGCAAGGGGTTTCCCAGAAGTTTCATACACTGAAGTGTCCAGAAAGCAGAGGCCAAAACAAAGGTCTGTGATGAAGCATCTACAAAGGAGGTAAGTTTAAAAGAACCCCCAAAGGTAGCTTTCACACTTTCTAGCCAACACCACATTTCACCTGCACTTACGTCCTGCTGTTTTCAAGACCAAAAGCAGAAATTTCTCAGTGCTATCAGCCCACAGCATTATCACTTACAGCACCTTTTTATTTCAACATCCTCCACTGGATAGCAGTTCTCTGAAAATCTATACTGCCTCAAGCGTGCTATATTCTATTCAAGTTCATTTGTAAAAGTACTTGGAATTTGAAAATAAAACCCATACGAGTAAGGATCCAAAATTACACAGCCACCCCAAAATAAAGATTAGTATTGCTTTCTTTACATTTTTCTTCACTTTTCTAATGAATATAACCGAGCAGTTCAAAATAAATTTTGATGTTGAAAAGGAAAAAGGATTTTATTTTGTTGTACTCGTGGGGTTAAAAAAAGAAGTATTTTTAGTTAAGATTAGGTCTGTTTTAACTCAGCTCCCTACTCTGCGAATGCAGATCTGGTTTCAGGATTCCTCAATTCATTTCAGTAAACATTGATGTAGTCAAAAATCCTCTGTTAAGACCAAAAGTAACAATTTAAGTGCTACATAGGGTCTCTCTGCAGGAAAGGCTATTGAAGTGGTAAACTTCTGGATTTTTACTTTCTTAATTAAGAATCTGGAAACCGAGGCACACGTTATCACACTACTAAGCCTCTTACAATGACTGGAAGACATAGCTCAGGTTAAAAGCCACGGACAAGATTAAAAGCTACGTCTGTTAGTAGATGACCTGCCCCCTGGCAGACAATCCTTTATAAACTCCATGACCTCTATTGGAGGTTTTTAGATGGGAGCAACAGGGCACTAATCAGTCACCTGGTATTGACATTAAAACTTCAAGAGGAACAAAGAAAACAACCGAATTTAACACCCTTTTTATATGCAAACTATGATAAGTTGGGAGATAGCAGAAGTGTCTCAGTCTGAATTGTTTTTCTCCTTTCAATGCTGGCTTCGTTGCTTCACTGCTCAGTACAGTATGTTCCATCTTCCACTTTTTTTTTTTTTTAGCAGGCACATAGGAACTTCAGAAAAACAGCACATGCTCACAGAGAAAAATCTTGAAGGACTGGCAGATACTTGTGATTTCTGAGCATCAGTGGGGTTTTCTAACTACAAATTTTTCAGATGTTGTGGGCTTGGCAGAATCTATTCCAAGCTTGTTGTTTCCCTGCTCTTTTTCACAGATTTAGAGTCACTGATGAATGCTATGTGTACCAGCCCAGATGCTCTGTTCTAGCTATAAAACAGTTTTAGTCAGCTAACTGGATAAGAGAGCTTAAAATAGCGCAGCCCTTTACTCTTTATCAGCTTAACATTTTCCACTACACAACACTAGACTCTGAGAAGTACAAACCAGCCTGTTTATAATTTACATACATTTTCTGGGGCATTGTTTGCTGTTGTTTTAATATTGGATTGAAAGAAAATAGGATTTAACTCTTTGCATTGTCATTCTAAATAGTGACCCAAGATCTCGGCTAACTGAGCACTTTCCTATTACAGCAATTACTTGCAAATTAACAGACCATTTGCAAGGATTTCGCCTTTCTTTCAGTTTTAGAAAAGACCCTGTTGGGGGATTTCTGCCTTGTGTCCTAAAGCCAAATTCTGTTTTCTAGACTCTCTCTAGACACTGGAAAGAGTCTTATTGTTCAGCCCTTGTCGGCTTTTAGATGAAAAGGCTGAGCTTTCCCTTATTCCTCAGCTGCATAGCTAACACAGTGTTACGCTGCCATTACCAAGACCATTTAGCCAAACTTCTAAGATTAGGAACAGAGATCAAAACCTTCTCCAGTTCTAATCATTGCAGAATAAAGTATCAAATTGCACTTATTTAAGACCAAAATCATTGTGACATGTTGAATCTCTCAGATCCCCAGTGGCACTATGCTTTTTGGCAAAGCTTGCGACACTAGTCATGCCAATAAAGCAGTTTCAATTGAACTGCCTTTTTGCCCAATCCCACTAAAACCACAGTAATTGGTTCAGACATAGAAGCTCAGCTGCCTCAGTGAGTGCTAAAGCTACCAGCCAATCTTGACAGTGTTTTTTTCAAGCCTGGCAAAATGAAATGTAAAGCAAATGTTCCTGTTCATGTCACTGGCCGGGAAGGTTTATGTATTTCCAACCTGTCTGGTTTTCCATGTGTGTTCATGTCCCAGGACATGTTGGCCAGTTTCAACCAAACGTGCCAGAAGGGGAGAAAGGTGTTTAGTTCCTACACGTTTAAAGAAAAAGAAAGGAAAAACTGATTAGGCCCTAACTGAAGGGGGCTGTACAACACAAAAAACCTTATAGGAGGAAGACAAATATCTCAAAGACAGAAAAAAGATTCCCTCAAAACTCAAACCACTTTAGACATCAGAAATCCATCAAATGACATAAACCTTAAGAAGCCAGATCCTTCGTCCCATGGAACTAATTGGCTTAACAATAGTTGGGGTATTTTTCCTCCTTATAGATAGGATTTTCCAGCTCTAGGAGGGAATGGATATTGGTGTGCTGCTTAACTTCTTGTAAAAGTAGAAACACCGCACACATTCTCCTTAGGCATTTGGGAAGCACTTACTGTCAGAAGTGTTATATCAGAACCTGCCATTTTGTAACTCACTCAACACATCTGTCTAGATATGGCCGTCATTTTTATCAAAACCAAATATTAACACAACAAGTAATAATCGCTCCCTACACCAATTTCAAGTGCAGTGTAAAAACGTGTCACCTTCTTCACGTTTATCATTATTCTTTATTATCACAGCACCAGCCACATCACATCTGAATCTCCAAAGCCAGGGACAAGGCCTTGGTAGTCTTTTAACATTGAAACAGTGACAGTACTTTGGCTGCCACATGTGATCCCTAGGAAAGATGCAAACGCAATTTCTTTTCACCAGTCCTTCCCAGCAGCAGTTTGAGGTTTTGAGGAAATAATGAAATAAGCTTTATTCTACCTATTGAAGTGAATTGTTTGAGTATATGAAGAGCAGCTAATGAGATGAGCAGGCTGGACAAAAACCACTTTGGCATTTACCCCAATTCAGAACTACTTTGTTATCAATCTTGTTTATAAACAAGATTGGGGCTATCTCTATTTGGCGATTGCCTCCTCCCTACCCTCTGTTCCTCTAGCAGGACTCCTCTAATCCACTTGGGAGCAGCAATCATACAGAAAAGAGTCCAATTGATAAAGTTCTCCTTCCCTTCTCCTTCCCATCATTCTTTTTTCCTCTCGCTGACCCAGCACCTCACACATTCTCCAAGCCTTTTGCCTGCCATATAAATGAGCAATTAATTCAATCTAATATTTTAGCATCCTGATAAAATATCCTTTTCCCTTACTGAATTTTCATCCTCTGGGACTTATTCTCCTAGTTCTGCAGTAATCCCTTCCAGGATAGACAATCCGCATATAAGAGACATTAAAAAAGAATAAACCACTTAAATTAATCCTTCAGCTTATGTTATGTACTAGAAAGAAACAAGAGAGCTGTGAATCCAGAAGAGGCGGTATGAACTGTTCTTCCCTTTTACAGTCTGCTTTGATGCTATTCTAAACAAAGGAAACAAGATTCTTCCAGTTCTCCCTTATTTGGAGCTGCTCTGTAATTTATTTCTTACGGAAACCTCTGAAGGGTTGAAGACTCCAGGGATTCTGCAGGTGCGTTGAACTGCAGCACTGCACATTTCTAACCTTCAGAAGTGCATTCAGTTGTGCTACCGAAGCCTTTTCTCCCTGTATCTGTGTCAATAAGGTTCAACAGCATTTTAGTAACTGAAGAGTTTCTAACGTAGCTCTGATCTCTTAAAAGTGTCGGATATACGGATTTCCCCTGGCAAAACTCCTAATGAGGTACTGGTCTTACTGTAACCAGATAGGAAAGCAGAGTAATTTCCTTATGTACACAGTAATGTGCAGCATATACCACGACCTGGATTCTGTTCTCATTTACATCTCACTTACTCACTGACTGCAGTAAACTTGGTATAACTAGGGTAATGCTTTTGTGAGAGCATGCCTGCAGGCCCCTCAAACTACAGCAAAGTATAATTCTGAATCCAAAGAAAGGCAGATTCATTATCAAGAATGATTATATATCTCTTTTTATATAAATATGGAAACAGCAAATAGTTGTGTTCTACTCACAAATACTTATATTCAAGTCATATACATGCTATTCCAGAAGGTTGAACCAGTCTGAAAGCTAGCTATTAGCAAGGTCTCATGCAGTCATAAACACTGCTATCATGCTTCAGTAGCTTCTTGGTTTCTAGCATACATCCTACCTAGCTGACCTGAACAAAAAAAGAACACCACCCACCACACTAAAATACACACCCTCGAACCAAAAATTTGATTCCAAACTTTAAAAAGTTTGTCTAGCCTTTCTGAAAGCCATTAACAGAGGTTCTTGAGTTACTCTTAATGTAGAGAGCACACTTTCTGTGTGAAGGGGGCCTGTACTATCAGGGTTCAGTGAGGCCATGCATAGGGCAGTAAGTCTTTTTGTGGTTTTAAGCATTTGTCCTCAGATTAGTCAAAAACATGCCATGCAGTTGCATATGGTTTCACACTTTCCATTTTACAAAACCCCATTCCTTTAGTTACTATTCCTCGCACTTGCAGAGCTGGAGGGCATGGGGAGATGAAAAAGTCCTTGATTGAAAGGGCATTTCTTGTGAAGTGTTTGTAACAAGTACCTTAGAGGACATAAAATACCGTCTGTAACAGAGAGGAGGAACCTGTTGAAAATCCTCATCTCAACACTTGTGGGGTAGGTGAGTAAAAAAAAAATCACTAGTCCTAGAGAATCTTGATGTATCCACTGTTCTGCACCATTCCCAACCTTAAAAGCAGGAGCACAATCCTATCCCATTTAAACTTATAGTTTAGTCTTTGGGACACTCTGTGTTTTAACAAATGAACGTGGGCTGAAACAGCACCCAGAATCAGAACTTCTGCTTCCTGCGTGAAAGCTGGCAATGTTCTCCCTCTGTTAGGCACATGCTCACAAAAAAAGAAAGAGAGAGACTGAAAATAGGAGGTGAGGCTACAGCTACCCGCTTGACAGCAACTGCAAGGGCCAAAGAAGAAGTTTCCTGCGAGGAGCAGGCTTAGACTCATTACAGTTTTTTTGGCCTTCTTCATAGCATCAACAAAATACGGTTGGATGCCAAAGAACAATGCAGCCTGAGATTTATTGTAATTGGGGCATATAAGGCATGGTTAATAGAATTAGTGGTGAGCCTTGGCTGTCCTCCATCATCTGATTAAGAAAAATTAGACCAAAAGGAAATAGCTAGGGGACCAGTTCAGAATTGGAAAGATATACCTGAAGGCCAGGGTACAATGAGCCTTGGAAAGGTAGAAGAGACTTAAACTTCTTCCTACGAGAGTCTTAACATCATCTGTTCTAAGAGCAGCTGGGACTTGCTAGCACCATACTTCCAGTTAGAAGGATAGCATAGGTGACCAGTGCCTGAGATGCAGTATAGAAGCAGCTGTGAAGTCTGTTTGCATGCGTTAGGAAAAGGCTGAAAGTCAAAGCTGCGAAGGAGCTGAAGTAGTTCAAAAAAAGATGATACGGCAGGATATGCAGAGCACAGAGTGGCACAGAGTAAGAAATAGGGTTTATTCTCCTTCTCAGTGTGTTTTCTTCACTGCAGCCTCATTCCCGTTTGTAACAGATGGCATATCAAGCACGTGCTGGGTGAGCTTTGCTAACGTTTAACATTTTGGAAACCGGTTTCCTTTAAGCTAGCTGTTCATGGAGGTATGTGTGACAGTTGTAGCGAGTGAAAGCTGCAAGGGTGCCTTTCTGGGCTGCTTGTAGCTTATAAAGAAAACGCTCTCCCACTGAGGAAGGCTTTAAGAAGGAATTGAGAATGGGGGGAGCCAGGAGTGGAAGCTAGTGTAAGCAGTTGTCCCAAAAGCTTCAGGGGGGGGAAAAAAACCAAAACAACCCCACAGCCATGAATAAAAGCAAGAATAACTGGATGGGAAACCTATATAAGGAGAGAAACCTACAGGAGGTTGCAGGCTGTAGAAATTCTATATGGAGAAGCGTCTGCAGTGTGTTTAAAGCCTTCAGTTAGAGCAGAGACCCTCCACGCTTCCATAGAATTATTCAACTGTGGTAAAAAAAACCCAAAACAGTATGGAAAGCACTTTTGATGGAAATAAAGTACTGTTTTCTTATAAGAGCTAGAGATATTAGAGAGGTCCTTACAAGGCAGGGGTATGGGTCTAAGCCAAGAAAAGGATGAACACTTACCTTTCATGTCCATGCTTGTCTTAGAAGAGAGTGACTCTCTGAGCTGCCTACAATCTTAAACAGCCATAGGAAAGCAGGAGAGGAGACCAGGGGGAGCCCAATAATACATAAATTGAAACTGAGCATGGGGAGCAGCTGAGATTAAGATAATATAGAGTTGGACTGGATTAGATCAGCTAATATGAACCTGCCTCTTACTGCTTGCTAAAATAACAGTGAAAACTCCTTTTGATGCGGTGCATCAGAAGCAAGCTTCAATTTCAGAGCTTCATTAACCAAACATCACTTTCAGGTATTTTTATTTTAATTTTTATGCATCTATTATTTAAATGTAAGGTATAAAAGACAAGAGGTCTTGCATTAAATCACAGTTTATTCATTTCAGTGAAGATGTTGCATTATGTAAATAGTACCTTTTGAAGTTGGAACAGAAATTACCACGAGGCCCTTCTGGGATCCATTCTGATTTCCTAGGTATTTACTCTATTTGTATACATGACTGATGGAATTGCACTGAAATAAGGGTTTCTTTGTTGCTGTCAATGCAAAAGGGAGAAAAACCGTGAGTAACAAAAGAGCAATGCAACAAAAGGCTCTAAATCAGGCACTTCAAAGAGTATGGGCTGGATCCAGATGACTTATTTCAGCACTGCAAAGGTACACAGACCAACAACGTGACTCAAAGAACTTAAGCTAGGAATTTATATTTCCCCTACGATCAGTAGAAAGAAGTGGGTCCCTCTGAAGAACAATTCTAAGCATTTAACTGAGGCAGCTTTGGCTCCTAACACAGGTGAAATTAAACTCAGACATTTGATAGGGGATCAATAGAGTAGCCTGTAACTTACCTTAAGTAATCAAAACACAGGCATACATCAAAACCCAGTGTACGGGCATGGAGCATCACCTATATTCTCCAGCAGACGTCCCAAAAACGAAGCACAACACACTTATGAGAAAAGGTGCTAGGTCATCCTTTTGACTTGATGTCATTACCACAAGAAGCAGCTGACACAGCTGGAAGCTCAGGACTTGTCTGCACTGCAGAACTGGGTACCTGTGGGGATGCCACAAAAATCAGGCCGAAGGGTGTTCCTTACAGATGTGCAGTGCAGAGGGGCAGGTGTTTCAACAGTATGACCACACTCCCACAGCACTCAGCATGGAAGAGTACATAACCCACGACCAGTTATGGCACCCCAGCATCTCCCAGATGTCATTTGAAAGAATGAGTCCAAACCAGAGCTGGGAAATTAATCTGGCAGATTGAATTAAGCACATGCCAAAGCAGTGGAAGTGTTTTCTAAACGGCAATAACACACCCTACAAGAGTAGAGTACCCACTTGGTAAAGCCTGTAACAACTCTCTATCACTGAGAGTTTCCATGCTCCCAGTAGGACTGGCTGGCTGAACAGCCATAGCTGCCCTGCTGGGGATGCTGCCCCTTGACATGATTTAAAAAAAAAAAATTGCTCAGTCTTGCAGTGTAGACAAGACTGATCTGCTGTTACTGACTTTACTGAGCCCTTCTGACCTTCCAATGAGAAAACAAAATGGGAGAGAGTCCCAGAAAACCACATTTGAACATTCTCAGGGGGCTGCTGTTTCGATTTGTACCAGTGCTCCAGTACAATAGGCATGAAAAGACCTTTGTCTTCAGAAGCAAATTAAGAAGGCTTTTACCCCACCATTTCCTTTCCATCCTCTCAGGAACAAGCATGAGACTCACGTGGACGAGGAAACACACAGCGGCCCTGCCAGGGACAGAATGAGGGAGTGTGAAATCCTAGTTCAAATGCTGCTATTTTCAACTGATTACGTGACAAACAAAAGAGAATCTGAGCACCGCACACAATAAACCTACGAAACTTGGCAGGTTTCTTTGACACGTCTAGGAAGCAGCCTGCTGCCATAGTGATTTTGCTCCTCCCTCAAACTGACACGGCCAGGGCTGGGAAGGAAGAAAGACTCAGAAATACAAACAGAGATCAGGGACCATTTGCAAGGGGATTTAACAAAAATCTTCTCTTTAGGCAGAACAAATATGATTGTTTTCAGCAGAAAAAGAGAAAAAGATCAGAAGTCCAGCAAAAAACTTACTAGTTCTTTTTAAAACAGCAGTGGGAATACTAAATGTAGAATTGCTCTGTATTCACTTCTGAAGGTCTATTTATAAGGGTAGTTGCGGTGTGACCAGCATTTTCTTTCTCCTAAAATGATCCCCGCTGGAAGAGTAAAAGAAGTGGGAGAATGTCAGCTGCCTGCTAGACTTTAACCCCAAACCTCATGTAAACCTTTTTGGCTTGTCTCCACAAAGATGATAGTAAATTGCTCACACTATGGACTATGCTAGCACTAGTGGAGACGCATTGGTGCTGACAGTGAAGGAAAAGGGACATCCTGCAGCAGGAAGGCAAGGCAGCCATGTTTTAGACCCCCTTTTTAGTGTGAATCAAAGGATGATGGGCAAGATAGGGAAATCAGAAGAGGACTGAGAGTAGTCAGATCCAGAAATATGTTCATTTTTGTTTTCATGTAATTCTTTTTTGATTAATAATCTTGCAATGCAGTTACAATTATTCTTTGGATCAAGATACAGTTCAGCAGGTTTGAAAAGCACTATTTTTGTCGTTATCATGAAGAACCACCACCAATAAGAATTTCTACATATGTAACATTTGCATGTTAAAAAACCCTCTTAATTGGAGGCAACCATTTAAACATTTGATTTTCTATAGTGCCTCGTGATAATTATTCTGATGTCAACAATTTAAAGGGGAAGGTCAAAAGCCAGAAGCCAGCCACATGTTCTCAAGAACGTCCTCTAGAGACTCAGTCTGCTAAGAGTCTCACCCTAATCCTTCCAAGGTATTCCTTAATGCTAACAAATCTGCAGCGAACCCTCTGCAGGAAACTCCTGTGCAGAACGTAACACCTACTCAAGTAGCTATTTATTGCAGAAAAGGCGGAATAAAAAAAAAAATTTTGCTTCTTTCATACAATGAGATTTTATCCTCTCTTTGTGCAATCCCTATGAACATCATTCAACTTTGGATTTCAGATTTTTCTTTTAGTCAGCTTCCAAATTGTACTTTCCCAATACAAAATGGAATAACATTTAGCCTGTGACCTTCAGCCACAGAGACTCCTGGAACAGACAACATAATATCAATGTTGCACAGCAAGATTGAAGCACACCGACTATGTCACATGTGCAGCTCTTGAGGAAGCTCCCACACACAGAATAAAGCAAGAAACTAATTTTCTCTTCCCCTGCTTTTTTTACTCTGGAACACCAAACTTCAAATAAATCCTTGAAAAAAGCCAAACATATCAAGCATCATCAGATGCAATATTTTAACTTGTTTTCAATTCCAAGAGAGCAATGGAAAAAAAAAAAAAAAAAACACAACTTGAAATGTCTAAAGGCCATCAAGAATTGTTCAAACGTAGCTGTGTTTACTCACTTTAATAAACCACGTCCATGGGATTATTCAGATAAGTAAGACTACAGAACGAAATTATATACCAGAAGGGGAAAAAAGGAGAAAGAGACAAAGAGAAGATTTCATTGTGGGTTATCATGGTAAGAGAGTATCTCAATTTAAAAGGCAATCATAAACAAAATATAGAAGTAGGGTCCAAAAAAAATTCTTTTAATCTAATTAAAGCAAAGCTCATACCTGTGCTGTACTTAGATTCCTTCTCTGACTACCCTTGCAGACAGGTAGCATATTTTTCAGATTAATAGACAGGAAAGTCAACATTGACTGGCCATCAATCGCCACTGTAACTAGATAAGTGTCCCAAGACGTGGCAGAATTATAAAAGGAGGGCTGTTTTCTTCCTGCTCTTACTGCACTGGTGAAATACCACACAGTGAGCCCCAAATACTGAAGAGCTTAACAGTTCTTTTCTCCCTGTCTTCTGCTTTTTTATATATATTTTTAATTAGGCAAAAGAGAGCTAATACAAATCAAATTGAATTATGACTATTAAACTGTGTCTCTTGGGGAAGATTTTCAGCATGGTTAGCAGGGAATTAGCCAAACTTCTCCTTTAGCATTAATGACAGTTTTGCTCCCAGTTCCTCGGCATTACAGTTATAACAGCCCCTGCCCCAGCCAACCCCTACAACTTCCAGCATCTCATTATGCAAGTTTAGATTGGGGCTGTTAAGCACTGTGAAACGTGCACATCGCTCATTTATAGCTGTGGACATGGGCAGAGGCCCAGGGAGATTCCAGAAAGATGTTTTATTGTGAAAATAAGGAAGCAGAAAGCGTACAAGAGCTGTTATTGAAGATAATCTCATTTTCTTTGCTGTATGAAAGAAATTTTTTCAGTGTTAAAGAGGATATCTTCCTCTGCAAAGCTTCACCATTGCCAGAATGGGCAGGACGGCCCAGAATAAAGCAGATACACAAATAGCACAGATCCTTTATCCGAGGGGCTCAGGAAGGCATCCTGCCTGTCTGGCAGAACAGACATCGCCGTGCTGCTACCCAGGGTACTTCCCTCCCTCCACAGCTCCTCTAGGCTCAACGAGGGCAGAGCAATGCTGGTGGTGGTACTGATTAGCTCAGGGACATTAAAGCCCTCCATCAGAGCCAAGGGCTCACCACAGCATGCTCACATCACACTAGTGTTACGTGGAAGGAGGTTCCTACAATGCCCACATTTCTCATTGTAAAACGGTTTTCTGCTGTAGGACGGCTGGGAAGTCATTGAGTTGTGTTCTTTTGTACTACGCACAATTCATTATAGAGGAAAAGCAACTGCCAGAACTGCGTTTTTGTTTATCCTGGCTCCATAAATGACAAGATTGTCAGTGAGCAGTTTTGCTGGATGTTGCTTTTGTCCTTTTGACTCACTTTTCCTTCTTTGATTTTGAAAGAACTAGTAAATAGGGAAATGAAAAGTTGGCACGTTCCTCTTTCCTTCTTCACTCAGAAAAGGCTTAAGGAAAAAAAATTTAGAGATCATGATTGAGCAAAAGCATTTATGAAAACACGCATGGTTTTCAAACACTACATTTCATTTATTTGCATTTCTGATGACTTTTTATTAACTACATGCTATACCTTTTAGAATTTAATAAGAGGAACAGAAGTATTTTAGAAAAGAAGTTGTTTTATACCAATGGAATTGAAAATTACTCATAGAAAGGACATTTTCTATCGTTATAGAATTTCCTAGTTAGAATACATTTTCTGCTACTTTTTGCATCTATCAAAAAGGGTATTAAAAATATTTTTTTTCACATCTATAACATTTCCCTGTAAGAAAATAGACCTCCTTTTTTTAATTTTATTTAAGCTTGTATACTGCATAAATAAACAAACAAACAGCTCAGAAACACAACCCTATGAGCAGGCAAGAACTGAAGCGATAGCTTGGTGTAAACTTCACATGCAATGCAGAAATCATTTATGTGAGCAGAGAGAATTGAACCTCAGAAGGAGTAAAAAAAAATTGTAAAACTTGGAACCTGAACCCACAACCTGAGATATTTCAACTGTCTACTTTGCTGGAAACTAAAAATAAACAAATGAACGTAACACTTAGCAGCTTTTATTTGTACCTCTTCATAAAGAATACTTTCCTTCCAAAACCAGCAAGAAACAGAAACGAGCTGGCAAAAAGATGAAATCCCTTTACACACAGTGTTTACGCTGAAAACACAGGCAATAAAGAGAATGTCAACTGCAGCAGCTCCAATCTTGTTTGTCACTAGATTAACTAGAGAGCCAACACGGACAATGACTCAACCATTCATGCCTATTAGGCTCGCTGTGAAAGGCTCCATTCACTCACCAGCTGGCATGGTGGAAAGCTATCTGAAGATGTGAACAAGCGCAAGGGGTGGAGGCAGCCTGGCCCTGCTGCAATCTGAAACCAAAGCTGCAATTAATTATATATGGAATGTGGCCAGGCACTCCTAGCATTGTAATCAAATGGGACCACACAGAGAAAAGAAAATCACATAACATGCACTACAGACAGACAGTTAGGGTTCTTGCAATAGAACAGATCTATTTTTTTAAAATTCTTTACAGCACTATTCCTGTTGACAGGCTATGTGAGTTTATACCTTGAAACTTCAAGTTTGCTGCTTCTATTTCCAATAAAAGGCTTATGTGCCTGTTTATCTATTCTTCTATCACCAAAACCAGCCACTTTATAGATTTTTTTTTCCTTTCATATACGCTTTCTGTCCTCACACTTATAGCAATAACCTTATACTATTCCAATGCTTGTACCCTAGAGATATTTAAATCTTCTGGATCATCACTCAAACTGCTTGCAAATCACAAGTCTAACCTGGGAAGTTCCCGACAGTCTCAACCACACATTGGCACAGTCTACAGAATTCAAGATGCTGTGGCATGTTTCAGATGAGACTAATTCAGATCATTTCCCCTTAGTGTAATTCTCCAAGACTTTGCACAACCGTTTTTCCTTTGTTGAAGACTAAATGTAAAATGCGTGCCTCAAAACAAACAACAGAAGAAGTGGCTATGGCCAACCAGAATGAGGGAATCCATCAACATTACCCACATCACGAAAGAAGCAGCATTCTCAAAATTTATCCGAGATGGGAAGGTACAAGTTTAGCACTACACATCGTGATCATCATTAAACACTAATACAGTACTATTTTGAGTCTTTAACAAAATTAGGACCCCAGGGTGTACTACCTGGAATACATACTAATAGTAAGATACTGTAGCTGAAGAACTGTGCAATCTAAATTAGAAAAAAACAACTCAAACCAGAAACAACACAAAAAAAAACCCCACCAACCAACTACATTATCCATTTCTTTTGCTAAAAAGGTGGACACACAGGCAATCTGTAGCAGGCCAGGAAGCAAAGAAAAATTATCTTAGGCAGGGATTTAACCCCATATGCATCCTTCTCTATCTTCATCCCCCTTTGCTCATTATTTCTTTCATTTGTTTATTTTCTTGATTAACATTGAAAGACTCATTCCAATACATTTGTTTATTCATCTAATTCCTAGTCAGAGTGTAATGCTCTAAAATCAATGGGAAGCTGATGACTTAAATAGCAGCAAAGCGGTCTTCAGCCTTTGCAGAATGGGGTACAGGTTATCTGAGGAGAGGATATTACTTCAAGCTTATTTTTTACAGTGCCAGTATGGCTCGGATTTCAAGGTACTAAAATATTGAATAATTAAACAATTTTTATGATCAATAAAAAGTTGCAAAGACAAAGTGAGGTGTGTTAACAGCAAAGCTTGTGAAGATACACAGCTGCTTTATTACAAATCACACACAACCAACCTGAGAACCCTTAAAAAAGGTAACACTGCAACTGCCATTACTTATTCTGAAGGTATGTTATGCATTCACGGTGAAAAAAAAAAAAGTATGATTCAATGCCATACTGGAAAGCACCAGACTGAACCAGACCCAGTTCAGTGCTTGAAGTATAGCTCTTCTTTTACTGCCTAGCGTACTTCTTGTTGGCAGATGTTATTTTTATGAACTGTCACTATGTATTTTGACTCAGAGGAGAAAGGGGCTGATTCAATATGCATTCATGGATACATACACTGCTAAAATATGCAGAGATCCAAATCCCCACATAATACAGCACATAACAGGGCACCAGTTAGCATCTCTCAGGAACATTGGGCTTATTAGCAAGAAAATACATAACCTCTGAGGATGTTTTATTGGGGGGCTGGGTTTGTTTTTTTTTTAATTTATGATTTTTGCTTTATTTATCACTGACCATTCAGGGTCTCTGTAAGGCCACAACATGTTGAAAAATCAACTTGAAAAGGAGGAAGGGAAGTTGCAAAGACCAGGTCTGGCAGCACCAGCACTCATCCAAATGCAAGAGAGCCTGGAAAGGACCCTGCCAATGACATAGTGAAAATAGGTACGTCTGAGTTCCTCTCCTGTGGGTAGCCTCTGTGCAGGTAGGTGGAAATATGACAAGCAGAAGAAGAAAGGCACCCCTTGGGAGCAGAGAGCCCCAAGCCGCAGCACAGCTGGCTCGGTGCCCAGACAAAAACCTGCATGAAGAGGGGGAAGGAGACACACAAGAGGAGCCTTTTGGCAGCAGCCTGAAGTTACATCGTCTCTGCTGTATTGTAAAATTTGAACTTCTCCTTAGCATTAGAGAAATAGAAACACCTCCAACAGCATGACTGGGCAGAAAAACAGGTGCCTCCCATCACATGGGGGAAGAGACTCATCCCCCAAGTGTGGCTGAGTGCATTAAAAGGAGCCCCAGTAATTAGATCTTTTGTTTGGTTGGGTTTATAACCTAATGCTGGGTATTACTGGGGCAGCCCAGGTTCCCCCAACTGTCCAGAATTCCTCCGTTAAAGGTAAGAAAGTATTGTCATCCTTCACAGATGTAAACAGGCTAAGGGCTATATTTTCAACATGATTTCAAAAAAGTAAATAAGCACGAAGTGAGATTTTCAAATGCCTGTAGGTACTTAAGACTACTGATGATTATGTGGAAAGGGGAAGCAAGGAGAGAAAATAGCACTATAAATCCTGGATGACTAATAATTTGAATCGGTTGTGGTGGATTTGAAGCACATGGAAGAAATGGATCTACCAGTTGACCACTGTAATCCTCTCCTCAGGGAAGCAGAAGCAACATCTATCTATACATACATACATATAAACAGACACACACACACACTCCTTTCAGTCCTATTAAATTGGACAACCTACAATATAACATGAAAAACACTTTGAGACCAGTTGTCCAGTGATTTTGGGGGGGTGGAAGAGCAACAAAAACACCCCAAACAAAAAAAACCCACATACAACACAAACATTTTATTTCTAAAAATTGAAAGATTGTCATGTTCAGCTGGACTGACCACCTGAGTTTAGAAAGCAGAAACTCCCACATTCTGCTTTAGGATTTAAACTCTCATTAAAGTCAAACACCAGACATGGATATCATGGGCAAGTGTAGCCCAATCCAATCTCTTGCTTTAAGTGAAGAAACTAGGAAACCCGCAAGCAGCTCAACACAATACCAGCGTGGGACTTGTCTGCTTTGTATCACCTGAACTTATATCAACCACCAAACTGAAAAGAAAGTGCGACTGTGCATGGCAAGTGTGATAGAGATGGGGGGTCAGGGGAAGGAAGGGAGGTAAGACGCTGGAACCGAACACCAAATCTCGGACAGCTTTCAGCCGCTTGAAGACATCATAGTCTGGCTGCAAAAGTCCCATTTATATTGGATCCCAGTTTCTAGAAGGCAAAATTAACTATTGTACCAAATGGTCCTCTTTTTCACACTGGATGTGAAGCTGAACCCAAAGTCTAGGGTCAACACTAGTCAACACTGCAGTCTAGGGCCATTTACACACTGCTGAGAGACCTGGTCTACAGCTGAAGGCCTCACCAGGCAATTCTGTAACATTTTTCATTGCTTTTAATTTACAGTTATTTCATCATTTCCATTACCCAAAGAAAAAGAACACAGAAAATCCGTGAAGACTGAGGCGGGGGGGAAGGCTGTTCTACTTTGATAATACACTTTAAAGTATTCTGTCAGCCCTACTGTTGACAGTAATCCTTCCTTCTAGTTTTCATAAAAATGGCTTTCTCTGTAATCAGAGCAAGAAAAGTCTGTTAACACTTCACAGCAACCCCGTTCACACAGGATTTGCTTTTCTTGTGCCCCACAGAAGTTACTTCGGGAGAACAGAGAGTTGTGAATACCTCAGGATGCAAAATGCCTGGCTCCCATGGAGGGGGGCTGTCCTCCCACCCGGGCAGCAGCTTCCCATCTGCACACTGCTTCAGCAGTGACTTATTGGCATTTACGAGGCCGGTACAACCAACCCTGAATAATGCGTTTATAATATCTAAAGAAGAAGAAAAGAAGCGCTAATGAGAAATCAGCTCATTGTCATCTCATTTTTTCCACATAATCAGTTATTTGTCATTTGGTTATGTCTTCTGACAACATTCATGCCAGCTGCTAGCTGAATGGGAGCTTTCCAGCGATTCCTAAATAGACTGTCTTCATTAGTGCTTTGTACAAATTCATTTAGCAAGGACTTGCAGACTGTCATTAGGCAGGTC
Organism: Aptenodytes patagonicus; assembly: GCF_965638725.1. Lineage (NCBI taxonomy): Eukaryota > Metazoa > Chordata > Aves > Sphenisciformes > Spheniscidae > Aptenodytes > Aptenodytes patagonicus. The sequence goes on from NC_134950.1 coordinate 140,727,147, forward strand.
CAGTCTTTCAAGTTCTGCTGCCACAGTCCAAGATGTTTGCTTTAGCAGACTTTCCCCTGCTTTTGTTGGTTTGGCATAGGAGAACCGGTTTCTATTACACCGAGTTGGTTTTTTTTGTCGTATCCCATTCACTGCAGTTTCCAAGCATACTTTCACATCGCACTACAAGGGGAGAGGGGAAAATGCGCACACACTATGTCTTTGGGGTAATAGATTTCATTGTATTGTATTTATTTGCTTGCCACTTTTCTTGCATAAAACAATTTCATAATGAATCCATATCAACTAGATGACTGAACACCAAGTAAGAGAGACGTAGCCTGACCTTTGATTTTTCCTGCATCGAGAGACTGATGAGATGACACTACAGTAAGTGGATAAAATGGCACATAACCTCAGTAGCTGAAGTTGAATGAAGACGATTTTTAAAGTGGGGGCAAGATTATTGTTGTATTTCAAAACAAACATACTTGTCCTCCAGCATGCTTGGGAAAGGACATGCAAAGCTGGAGTAAGGCTTTAGATGCAAAACACTGATATTCAAGACAAGCAGCAGCTGTTTTCTCTATAGTTCAAAGAAAAGCTTTTTTTTTTTTTTAAAAGAGAGAGTTCTCAACAGCAATAGTACATCCTTCTTCTACTTGTTCTCCTTCAAAGATCTAATCCTTTACTCCTACCTATAAGCATGGTTCCCTGGCATCAAGCTTTTGCCTACAATTTACTACCTTCTTAGACTATTCATCATAAGGAATATATGCTAACCATAGGATATGCGCTATGCCTTTCTCTTTCAGGTGTTGCTCTTCAAAAGAGTCCATCTTTACCACATCTCCAAAGCATTACCAAGAGAAAACAGTGCTTCAGGACATGGCCATGACCTACTATTGTGCTATACACCTACATGAGGCACCAGGGGTTTGCAAGGGAAGCATACAAGAGGTGCTGAAAGACTACTGCCAGCAATATTAAAAAAAAAGTTACAAACCTTGCTACTCCTAATTTAAAAATGTAGGATTAGGTCATCAAGTCCTGTCTCTGTCAGAGACAAACACACCATATAGACAGAACAACTGTTATGTTACAATAAGTTTGTATTCCGATATATTTATTACAGGAATCTATTGGAGGAATGCTCTAGGGCAACTTATAGCTTGGACACCAACTCATGATCAGTCCTTGAATCCATCCTTAAATGTCTTCTTGCTAACATTTTATTGCGAATCCTACGATATCTGGAGTTGTTGGGGAGTGAAAAATTTATTTTCAGAATATCTACAAGAACATTTCAGCCTTCATTTAGCTTTGATTTAAAAAGAATTACTTCTAGCTTTATTACTTTATGGTCATGAAGAGAAGTTTGAAACTATCAAAGCATGCTCAAAGTCAGAAGTAAACAGGAAAAGAACACATTTTAGGACACATTTTCAAGGAGGGTCTGCATAAACGACATTTCATTGATAAAGAGGAGGCTTTTAAAATTTCTGTAACTTACTGTCACTTTAAAGGACAGAAAATTCAGTAGAAATAAAAGAGAATTTAAGAGACTCTTCTAGAAGATGACAAACACCAACTAGTTCTCTGGAGAAAAAGGGAAGAAAAAGGGAAACAGTGATATCATTCTTAATAAATGACAACATTTACTGGCAAAGGTAGATTTTTCCAGAAGAACAAAAGCATTCCAATAGTTCTCACACATAGTCTTTAAAAAAAAAATTTTTTTTTTTTTTAATTGGACTTTCAGAGAGTACAGCCTGGTTGTTAACAGTATTCTCTCTCTTTAGTCTAGTTTAAAGTACACCAGATTAATACATTTATCAGCCATAAAGCCTTCTACAAGTAAAAGACTGAGAACAGGTTTCAACAGGAGTCTTTAGGTGTGTGTCTCTCCATATACATTAACATCTGCATCCAAAAGCTCTGGATAGATGTTTTCAATGCTAAGTATAATGCCTCATTAGCATTTTCGTTCAAATCACTTAGCCTAATTTAATAATTTTTCTGCATTTGATTTACTTCATGTCAGATATAATTGCGCTTCTGAAAGGCAAAAAAAAGTAACATCTTGTCAATGGAGGAGATAAGATATGTACGCACTGAATGAACTAAAGTTCTTTAGAAAAACAGCAATAGGAACGGATTGTATCTATGTGAAAATTAAAGGTACATTGGTATTTTTATTTTTGCAATTAATTCAATTTTTGTTCTGGCAAAAGGCTTCGAGTTAAAAACAGAGCATTTTATTTAACTGCAGGACAACTTCAACATGAATGGCAGCAATGCAAGCTTCTATGCATTTCCTAAGCTGTTGTCTACTCTCTCTTGGAGAGACTGCTCTGGAAATCAGTTTTCCATATTTCTCATTTGGTGCATGAGCTAATTTTAGAAATATCACACTTTTTTTTATTCACATCACAGTTTCAAATTCCTTTATTTCATCATCAAAAGGTATGAGCAGTGAAAGCATGAGCTTCCTGTTGCTATTTGGCAATATTAGACCAGCCATGTGAACCCTTCACTGCTTTAGTCCCATGCTAGATGAAGTTGCCACATGCTGGTTTCTTTAAAGGTCACCACTCCTTCTCTACTAGAGACAAATTGCATCTGCAGAACTCAAGCTTTCACTATGTAACCAAAACCCAAGAAACCTTAAGATTATTATCTCCTATGATTATTAAGCTCTGCAATCTTATCGCAGCACAAAATCATGAAAGAAACAGGAACCACTCCCTTCAATCACAAAGGAAGGTCATGCTTTCTCCCAGAGGAGATCTTGTATTGCACTGCCTCCTGAGTCTCCCTCAACAGTCAGACCCATCTCTTCTGGGAGAAAGCAGAGTCCTAAGAGGATCTTTGCACGCATCAGGTCTTTCCAGTGAAAGGAAATTGGTTATTCTCCAGAGAAATGCAAAGCCTGAAAATTTCTGACTGGGATTCATTTTATTCAGCAGTTTGGTTAGGTTTTGACAACTTAGGTAATGAAAAGCATCTATATATTTATACCATATTTGCAAAAACATACATCTGGTCTTGGACTGTAAAATGGATGCACCACTTCTACCATACAACCTGAAGAATGAAAAAACCTCTGTAGAAAAAATTCCAGGTACTACCTACAAAGAAAATCACAGCCCACAAAAGACTCTGCACTCAATTTAGTTCCTTTGGGCCACAAACACCGTATTACTGGAACAGTAGATTCCCCTCCCCCCCCCCCCCCGGAGTCTTTGGCGTTATAAACACTTTTTTTTCCCCACCAAGAAGTAAAGAACAATCCATTAATTTTTACCTTATTTTGTTAAAGTTAGGAAAAGAAAATTCTCAAAGCAGAAGAGCATAGAAGTCCTTCATGATTTCCAATTGCCTTTTCATACTGTCTAGGCATTGTCTTATCGATTGACATTATATGTTAAGTAGTAGAATATCCATGAAACAGAAAAATGCTTCTCTTACTTATTCTTTTTCAATATTCTCATTTAACAGGACAAACAATAGTAGGGTACATTTCCAGTATTTTTAGAGCAATATGGTTTGTCTTAAAGACCAGAAGGAAAATTATTTTCTGGCTGTTAAAGAATATCAGGTTTTACCATTCATTACTTATTCTTCATCTCTTGGATTGTTGGGGTTTTATTCCCCTTTTACCACAAAAAGTACAATTTAGGAACTGTTTTCTTGTTTACAAAGTTATAAATAATACATCTACTCTCCCATTATTTTTCTCCATAGATTTAAGTCCTCAGAAGAATTTCAATAAGGATACTCCAAGGACTGAGTCTTGGTTGTTGGAATACGTTGTTAGTTCATTCTAATTTTTATCAGCTACTTCTAGAAATAATTAACAATTATACACTTCTCTGTTCTATGTTGGCTAAAAAATAGCTTCTAAACATACAAACAAAACCCACACCTGAATTTGAGTCGTGAAGTTTACTGTTCTGACCACAGTGAAAGGGATGCTAATAGACACAAGATAACACCCAGTATGTCTTCCTGCCCTAAGCAAGATAAAGCACATGAGGCTTGGCAGGCACCTAATTCTTTAAATTAAAAAAAGACCATGGGACTGAGCAGCAGGAAACAAGGAGGGGAATGGAGAACTTGAAAAATTGTAATGGTCTTGAAATACCTTGGTTACTGCAACCTGTTTGCTATTTCTGATGTGAATAGAAAAAGGAGGGACCAACATCACTGCAAAAAACATAAGCTTTGACATCTACTTGCAGGTATAGTATGGCTTTAGAATAGTTTGCCCGGGAAGGATGTGGAATTTGTATCCTCCAAGGTTTCAAGGAACACAAACAATAACCATGCTTCTGTGAAGACCTAAACAAAACAATAACTTTCACGGGTTGTTGCTTTCTTTGAAGTCAATGAGAATATTTGCATGTGAAAAGTTTAAGTATCCTTAAGTATCCTTAGTCTCTATTCTCCCAAGCCATACCCAGTGCAGGAAAAACAGAAAATCAGCAGTTCAAATTATTTAAAAACATGAAAAAAAACCCACCAACAAAAAACTGTTACTGTTTACTTACATGAATGTGTTGTAGTTTTAGCAGAAGAGGAGAGAGAAAAAAATCAGCAACTTTATTACTAATTTAATAATTTCCAATTATTTTATTTTTCAGAAGTCCTACTTTCAGAAGAGCAGAACAGCTGGCCTCATGCCACAGTGATGATGACAAAAAACCCACAGAAAACCCACTCAAAAATACTGAGGTAATTGTTTCAGGAAGAGAATATTAATTTACAAGAAAATTACAAGGTTTTTATAGTGCTGAAGCCAAAGACATCAGTTAAACTCTTATAAGAACACTTCCAGAGCCTAAGCTGACGTGAATAAGCAATTTATCAAACAACTCTCAAGTCACAGAAGCAAAATGCTCTCTACAACCAGCATAAGGACTCTTTAGAAAAATCAGTTTGGTTCCTAATAATGTTAAAATTCTCTAAGAATATTTTAAGATGGATAGGTGAACTGGGAGAACAAGAGGAAAAAACCCACCCCCAATTATTTCAGTAAATAGATCTGGCCAAAATTGTGTCATGAAAAAAATCTCTGGAAGTCCCAGCAGAAAAAAGGGTGTCAGAAGGAAAGGGTCAACATTCAGGACCTGGGAGAACTTAGTATCAGAAGGTGTAGTGATAGCAGGCTTAGTAGCCTCAAAGTTTGGGTGCTTGCCTTTTTTCCCCCCACAGTTCTGTAGTTGTACAGGCTCCTCCATGAGAAGATAAAGAGTAAATGTGTCTAGAAAAAGTAAAATGGGTTATTTTTCCCCTTCCCTTTATCTATGCATCATGTGATCATTTGCACCCAGACAACAATGTTCTTGAGCATCTTGTCACGATATGTCAAACACCACCAAGGCTATATTTGTGTGAACACTTTGAAGTACAAGCTTTGTTGACTTTCACTGCTCAGCTGGAAGATGACCAGGAGCACATTGCACTGACTAAAACTTCCAAGAACTCATTAGCCCTATAATTAAAAGGAAAGTGAAAAAAATGCGATTGCTACTGCTCCTAACTTCTTATGCTATTTACTGTGTTGCACTGTGCAATGCCTAGAAAGTTTAATAAGGGCAGTATACAAAACTATCAGCTCATCCTCAGCTACTTTGCTCCACGTTATGAGTTATCCTGCTGAGATTGCGCTGCATATTGTCCAAGTAAGCCTATATTTATTATAAAACCACAAGTAAATGCTTCAGCACAAGGAGAGTATTAATTATGTTGTATGTTAATGAATCTGGATACACTTTTCCAAACAGTATTTCCTATAACTGCTTTTCATAGGTATTTTTTTCCCTACTTCTTACGTGAATGCCATTTTGCCTAACGTAATGCCAAGCCATTCTAGTTGCCAGCAACAGCTGCACTCACAGCACCATCCTCCAAGCGAAAACAGCTTTACAAATGCCGCAATGCTGCTTTCTCATTGCTATCTGTGGTAGAATAGTTATGATAGACTGCAGGTGAAACTCCACTTTCTGCAGAATAGCTCCAAATCTCTGACAGTGTTTAGCATGACACTGCCTGATGTTACCCATCCGAAACCTGCGTCTTCCACACTACAGTATGCTGTGCTACCAACCAAGCCTTCAGACAAGGTTTCTGCAGCCATACTTTAGGATAGTTGTCAGGTGCTGTTATCTAATGTCCAAGACCTAATAACACATCTAACTTAATGTGAAGAATTAACTTCATTAACCAGTTGTGATTGCCAGCAGAGATACACGTTAGGAAGCAGGGTAATGCAGAGGAGTCTCCAGGGGAGTAGACACTAGGGACTCTTTCCTAACACAATGAGTGCAGTCAATACCTCGAGCACTTTACTGGGTGGTATCTGCACGTCAGGAAGTTGGGAGCCGTTTCATAGCTTTTCTGTGATGTCACTCCGCACCAGCATGCCTATCTGAGCAGTTACTCAGTGTAAGAACCTTCATCTGCCCTTTCCTTCAGTGTGCAGGTCATTCTCTTGCAAACAGGCAGGATTATTTAACTATTGTGTGTGGCAAGATGATTGAAAGCCTAGGAGACCTACTTTTAGCAGGTCAGCCCCAGTGCTGCAAGGGGTGCCTATAGGGATTCACATGCAAATAGCTTTAGAAATGACTGATGGGGATGAAGGGGGGGAGGGAGGAATTGCTGTTGACACAGCAAGGTCCCACATATCCATGAGAATAAAGACAGCATAAGAATTATACACATTTAGACCTCAGCATTATTCATACCCATCACCTCTCGCTATTGTAGGAAAGCAAACCACAATCAGTGATTCAGCAATGCTGGCCCTCTACGCACAGGCTCTCCTGCTGAATGTAAATGCAACAAACAATGAGTAATTTCAGTTCAGCTTTGTGCTTATTCTCCTTGGAAGACAAACTGGCTGTTCCACTCACACAGCATAGATGAAATATTTTCTTCAGTTCAACACTTAGGAGTGCAACCAAAATTCTTAAATTATTCTGCTCTCACTACAGCTGCTGTTCACAGCTACAGTGACACAGGGATGAACAAGCAAGAGATGCTGTTTTGAAGAGACAGCCACTTAAAGAACATCATTTCAGTCAATTTTCTTTACTTACAACAGACATCCCTTGGAATCTGTTGAGGTGTATCATTAACAGATGTTAAAACTTTACGATAAACCTTGACCACAGATATGGTGGGGGATTTCTTGGCCTTTTGGCTGATTTAATAAATACCTGTGGTGGGAAAAAGCAAACATGTTTGCTGCTGAATGCCCATAAGGAGCACAGGAGTTGGATCGAAAGGGGGTGCAAAGTAGCTGAACAAAAGGCAAGGACTGGTGGGGGATCCTAAACCAGTGATAACATTTACACTTTTTTCCACAGCAGTATTTGATTAAATAATCCACATAGGTAAACACGGTATTATCAATCATTTGAAGTCTTTAGAAAGAGACATCTAGTGTTCAGTAAAACATTCCTGCCCTATCTCAGCCAGGAGAACTGAGATGGCTGTAGGAAATACAGGGTGACATTTTCTAGATGATCATAATGGTCTGACTGGTGTTCACACCTCTGAGCCCCTCCTGCATCCCATAGGAAAGTCTAGCATACTTTTGTTTGTTTACCTTTATGCAGGAGTCAAAAAGCTGCTAAGGAATTTAGTTTCCCTTTAGCATTTTGCAGCCTCTCCCCTCTGCCTTCTTGACTGAGCAGCTGTTTATGTTAAACCAGAGGGACACTACAGTAAAATGCAACTTTGGGAGGGGTGCAGGAAAGCCAAGTGAGAAGTATGCAAGCAAGAGGGCTCTGGAAAGGACAGAGTGAAATTAAACAGCATTTGGATATCCAGACTGGAAGCTGGAAGTATATTATAATTACACTCTAAATGTGTATCTCCAGTTTACAGCTCTAATAAAACTTCATCAAAACTCTGTCTGACCTGTTAGACCCCATTTCTACTGCAACAAAATTTCATATAGGAAGTTTAGAAGAGAACAACAGAAGTGGTGGGGAAAAAAAAAAAAACAACTGCCATATTTGATTAGTGAAAAAAAAAATAATGCCAGAGGCAGATATAATATCAGTTTTCAAACTAAAAGACGACAGCAAGCAGTTATTTTTCATGGCTGCTAGGAACAGGAAAACAAGAACTTTAGCCTAACTTGCAATAACTAACACTCAGCTTAAATACTGGAGGAAATTCTGAAGGCACTGAGAAGGAGATGAAACACAAAGTTAGACTAGCTAGGGAGACTGGAAAATCATCCCTGAAGGTTTTCAAGAGCAGACACTAGCAGAACGTGTGTTAGGGAGGGCTGAGTACGCTTGACCTCACATTAGCACGCAGGCACAGATTAACTGGTCCCTGGGATTCCTCCCAGCCCACAGCTCCAGATTTTGTATAAGGACAGGGAATAGAAACTCTCTTATCTGAGGAACAAAGCAAGTTTCTGTTCTTCCTTTTTCTTCAAGGGAACACAATATGCCTGTCTCTGCAACCAAGATATCTTTTAAAGCAGTCGCCAAACTATGACTATTCCAACATTGTTGCTGAAGAAGGGAATGGAAGTTTCTGCTACATTTTGAAGTCGTATTCTCTACCAGACACTCCTACTGATTAATCAAAAAAAGAGCTTCAGTGCACACTCATACTGTAAACTTCAATTCTTTTTCACAAACAAACATTGCAGAGAAACCTTGGGAAGGCATTAAGTAGTTTATCTTAAGTAAGGTCTATCTCATTTACAAGCTCTGAAAAAAATCTGTGAATTTCAGTCTTGCTCCATTGTATAGTAGGGTTGGCCCAAGAGAAACTGCAGCTGCCCCAGGACTGGAGCTTGTTCTCTGAGGAGATAAAGATGAGAGCTAAACTAGGGGGGGACCACACCAAAAAAAAAAAAAAAAAAGTCATCTTAGCTTTCTTTCATGAAGTTAATCACATACCTAGAGCCTATTTAGGGAAAAAAAAAAATAAAGAAATCAACAAAACTATTTCTTCTGCAAACAGCAAGGGAGGAGAAACAAAAATAGTTTATATTACCCTGACCAACTGTATTTGGGAGGGAAGTGTTCAGGCCCATAGCGAAGATAAACAGGCTTTATACTGAGGTCATTATTTGTAAGCAGAAAAAGGTATCAAAGCCAGTCCCTTTCTCTCTCTTTTACACACTTCATCTTGAAGTTATACACACCCTTTGGCCTATGTAGAGAGGTACCTGCAGACATCTGTTACTACTTGCATAGCATTTCCAATCGCTACTCCATTCCCAAAATGGATTTTTTTTATCTCACCCAAACCAGACCTTTCAAGTTATCCTTCCAAACAGGACTTAAGATCAAACACGCCTAAAGTTATTCAGCCAAACTTTCACATTCCTTGCTGTTTATATCAGGATCACCAAGAACATTGGCTTTCCCTTTTTTCGTTGCTGTTGCGAGCAGAGTTCCCAGGGCTTTGCTGAATAACAAGTGTTGCTTGTTGGTTTTGTGCCTTTTCCTGCTTTTTTCCTTCTGCCTTGACCTCCTGCCCTGCCACTCAGAGCTGATGTGCATTTCTTTTGTAATTTCAGCCCCGGGCCACCTCCTTTGCCTGTGTTAGAAGTCAGCCCTTCCAAAAAGGTGTTTCACCTTCCATGTCCTACTACAGCTTCAGTCCAACCCCTCACCTTTCCCACCACCGGCACAAAGCATGCCAAACCTGTGCAAGTCCAAAAGCCACAACAATCCGCTTGTGCCTACACTTTTATATTAAATATGCACTTCACGTATATTACATATGCAAACTTTTATAATTTAACTTGTTTTCCTTGGTTTCTAGTAATTTAAGAAGTCCTAGAGAAGTATTTTTAGGAACCCCTCTGCTATGGGAGAAGGTTAAAAAAAAAAAAAAACAACCAACAAAAACATACACAACACCCACCCCCAAGACTCCTAACTTCCAGTCTTTGTGTTTTAAGAAAAGTATTAACATTGGAGATTTTTCATAGCTAAGTTAAATCACCTAAACTTACTATAATACTAAAACATTTGTTTTATAGGTTTATATGGTAAAACAGCTTCTGTGCCAAAATAGGCTTCTACACCGATGTAAACATGGCCCTGCTAGGCAGAAGATACTCTCTGATTTGTTTTCAGTTCGGTAAGCACCAGGGAAGTAATTACTCAGACAGGGACAGCTCTACTCTGACCCAAATGGCATCAGTTGTTCTAGCCTTAAAGTGGAGAGGTCAATGACCTGATAGGAAGAGTGCTAAAACAAACATCGTGAATAATTAATTGATCAAGAAATTTACAGTAGGGGAATGAAGAATGTTGAATATACACTCAAAATATCCAGTTTCCATGCGAAGGAGGACATGCAACCTTTTAATCAAGAGCCCCCTTTAACAAAGGCAAGCTTTAGGATGGAGCATTTATAAGTCTCACAAGTATCCTCAAAAACTTTGTAGCTCAATAATATGGGTGGGGGAAAATTATCCATGCAGAAATAGAGGAAGAATTATTTTATTTCTGCACACCTCTCTGTAGCCCATCTCTGTTGTCAATACTCAGTATGTATAAGATTTTTATTTTTAACCGTAAGCCTCAGGTGGCGAGGGATGCTTTCAGAGTGATGGGCAAACAGCATTCCATTCCTAGGGGAGCAGACACTTCTAACAGGGCTCTGGATCATTCAGTACTCAGCCCTGTAATTAATAGGGGAAGAGAGAGGTGAAAGACTATCCCTTCATCTGAGCCAGTCTAGGAACTGGTAACTCACGATGCCTGCACTGAGCAAAGGTTTCTGTTGACAGGTATTAGCCACTAACTCCTTGGCACGCAGGCATGACTGCAAGGAGCGTGCCTGAACTTGAACAGAGGGTTGCCAACGAGCACATAAAACCCAAAGATGTATACAACAGTAAGCTGGCAATTCAGGATTAATTTATTTACATCTACACCTCTCTGGAAACAAATAAAAGATTACCACTTCAGTGAACACTGCTTCACTTGAAATCAGGAGACCCTCTTTATGCAAAGAGGCTTGCAAGGCTACACAGCAAAAATAAAAGAAAGAATCCACATTCCTTTACTGTGCCAGCAATGATTACAAATAAAGACCAAAAAAAACCCAGAATAACAGTTGGATGGTCTTCTGAGTCTGAACTGCTGCCAGTCACTACATTTTAAATTAATTAGCAGAGTTTCACCTAGTCGCTATGCAAACTACACTCAATTTCACATGTAGATCTTATGTGAGACCTCAGCTCCATGGCCCCTCGTGCTTGACACTTTACTTCTAGCAGTGATCTAGATGCCTGAATGAGCTAATATGGCCAAAATATTGCTCCTGATCGTTTAAAAGAAAGTGCCTTTTGAACAGAGCTGCCAAGGGCAAGGGTTAAACCCTGTTTCTGAAATAAAGCTCTGTTGCATTTCTGGCATGGGGTACGGCAACAAGCCGTGGGCTTCTGCTTTGGTCCCAGCCGTGGTGCCGCCGCGAGGCTGGGTGCATGAGGCAGCCGGCCCCCAGCACACCCTGCTGCACTTTGTGCGGGGTTGTTTACACCCAGCATGCCAGCTCCGACGATTTTGCAGCAAGTTGAGGAATGTACAGTATTTTCCTTTAAGCCCCAAATACTACACACGGTGGGGAAAAAAAAAAGACACCAACCCTCTGACACCGTATTTCAGGCTTACTGACCAGCGTTCAAGTCAGGGAGGCGCACTGAAACGATGCAAAGCTCTTGGGTTTCCAACAGTACAATTACAAGACAAAAGCCAAGCCTTACGCTAATTATACGTTCACCTGACTCAGGAAGCTGGAGCTTTAAGGACAAAACCCAAACAGCTCTTGACTCAGCGGTACAAGCGTCTGCCTCCTGCGCAGGGCTGCGCTGCCCAGTGCGAGAGCTGGCCTTCGTTAGCACCCTGCACTTTAATGGTTCCTGTCCCTTCATGTTAAACGCCAAAATGTTCTGCTCACGAGCCATCGGGGAAAGCTTAACCTAAGCCAATGACATAAAAATGAAAAGGTGCATTTGTTTGCTAGGCAAATGGTGTTTGCCCAACGCTAGGCTGTTCATTTCTATAGGCTTTACAGTATCACATTCTTAAACTTGGAAAACATTATTTCTGTTAGCAGAGAACAGCATCTAGCAAGAATGATAATACCTCATGCAGGAGATAAGTAGCTCTTCTGACAGGCCGACTAATGTGAAAACAATTAATAAATTAGCTGCAAAATGGAATCCCTCTGGATGCAGTGCCTGAGCACATTTGCTTTGTAATTTATTTTGCTAATACATACAGAATTATTCAACCTTCGAGACTAAGAAGTGAGGTTATTTGTTTGCAACTGATTTCTCATTACACCTGTGTTGATTTTCTTTTCATAAAACAAAGATCCTGAGGTCTTAATTCATTAATTTTTACTCAAGTATCTCATGGCAGCAATCTGGAAAGCATGGACAGGTGGAGTCCATGGATCCCATATCGATCCACGGAATGGGAGAAAGCACAGGGCAGCTCAGGCTGCACGTTTTCATGAAATCCATAACTAAGTTTCTTTGGACACAAGGAAAAGGAAATTGATTTCTTTGGTCACAGTTCCTCTATATTCTCCCCTGTGTTCTTGAGCTGCAGAGCAGAAGGGGGGGGGGGGAGGGGGGGGGTGTAAAAAAAAAAATAAGCTCAAAGCTACCGCCCCAGCACCTTAATAAAAGGGAATAAACCAATATAAGGCAAATAGAAAGTAAACACAATCCAATGAAGTCTGCAAAAACTTTTCAGTTTGAACCTCAGGGTTTAGTTTGTTTGCGTTCATATTTTATAAATAGTTGGCAGAACAAGTTTGCCAGTGTGGGCATTCAGAGTAAATTAAAAGCAAACATTGAAGATCATTCATGAGAAGCAAAGTTTGATGCAGTAAACCTAATACGTATAGGATTTCTTATAGCTACCTAATCCAAAAGTGAAGCCACAGACTGTCCTTCTCAGCAGGGCTGTTCATGTAATGAAAGAAAGTGAAGCATTTTTCAGCAATATTATCTAACACGGAACACTTTTGATCAGCTACCCATGTGATTTATGTATCTGATCATAACAGCTCAGCTTTCAAATATCAAAGGCTTTCAGCTCATTCCTAGTGAAGCAGCAGCAGACCAGGGCCTTTTCTGTAAAGCCAGAGAAAATACCTTTGAGAATAGATGATCTTTTTTCTAGAAAGCTGCTCAGGGAGCTATCTCAAAGAAGGAGCCCCATACTTTGAGCCTTACAGCCCGGGCTCCGTGCAGCCAGAAGATCAAAACCAGTAGCACCAATGGGACTCTTGGAAGCAATGGTTACTGTTGTCTGGGGCCGGGCCACAGCACAATAGCATTTTTAAGGACCAGGTGGGAGAGATGCGAGATAGAAGTGGAAATGAAGTGCTGCAGCACAGCCCTGCTCAGGCCTTCCAACCAGGATTTTCATCCGTATATCCATTCCCACCCCCTCTCTCTTTCCCTATGTAAGAAACGGACAGAAGGATTAGGCAAGCGAGCTCTCTCCTCACTGCAGGGATCGCTACAAGAGGTAGCACGCTGTCGGGCAGCTCCAGCACAGGGCAGACAGAAAGGGGATGAGATACTGGGGCCACACCAGGAAGCTCGCACAACCGCACTGTCCAAGAAGTGCCATCCATAGAGCACTTCAGTCACACCAGCACTTCTCACCACCACCAATTCATCAGTAGGACATTTGCCTGAAACACAGGGAAGAGCTTTCAGCAAAACCCCACCGGAGCGGCACTATCAGTAGTAGCCACACGAAGGGAGCACGCCGACCTCCAAACTTTCAGCACTGTCACCCTGACCCTATGGTCCTACTCAGGCAAGTTAGCTACCCCAAGATTGTGGTTTCCTATAAAAAAAAAGTATTACTCTTTCGTAACTTTTTAAAAATAAACAGCTTCCTTAAACCACCACACAGTATTAAATTGAAAACAAGTTTCTATGGTGAGGGCTGCTCTGAAAAAAAAACAAATTCTTTATCAAAAGAAAACATTTTTTGGGCACGCCCAAAGACATTGCAGAAAAACCCTACTTACCTTCACAAATATTGCAGGAAGCCAAACTCAGAAATAGAAAACATAGCTCTATGTTTATAGAGGAAGCTGTGGATTAGAGATACCCATAGGCCTTATAAATTGCAAGTAGGTAAGAATATTATTCAGCCTCTTGAGGTTTCCAGGTAGCGGAAAACTACTGAAGCTATGCAAATCATTTTGGAGCTGCCCTTGGTATAAATTTATCCTCAGTGTAGCATTGTTATGTTTCAGCTTCCAATTCCATTCAGCTCTATTAATAAATTCTCTTCAGAGACCTTGGCTTTCCATAGAAAATTAACCAAAAGGCACTATGTATTCATACACTTGGTAGCATGCATGCATATATGAAATAATGCATGCTGAGATCCTGTAAAAAACAGGAACCAATGAGTTTGGAAATAGACAGGAGGATCTCTATGTTTCTGTGTTGCAGTCAGTTTGAGACAGACTTAGAATGAAGGATAAAATTTGCTACAATACAATTTTATATACCCACTAAATTGGTGCGTTTGTTCATTTTGCTCATTGAAATATCCCCCAAAACTGATCTTTCAGAAGCTACAAGCACTGTAACTGACAGTCACAAGAAAAATTTAAGGGAAAAAAAGCCCACCCCAAAACAAACAAACAAAAACCCACAAAAACCAAAAAACACTCCCCCCTAACCATTTTTTAGAACAATCCGGTCCTGTTGAGTAAAAGGTTTCCAGTATAAAAGAATGTGAAATCACCAGGTACAGCTATCCAGTATTAACTAAGACAGCTAGATCTCAGGGACAATCTCTACATATCTCACCTCACAGACTCATTCTTGCATTTTTCATGAAACTGCCACACTCTAAACATACATAAACACACAAAGGTAGTCAACATTCAAATTATATCAACTTCCAAGAGTTCAGCTATCTGTACTTTCCCTAATTTTACTTTTCTAGTTACTATACCAAGGAGGTAGACATGTAACCAAAAAAACCCACAAAAGCCCCTTTGACTTTAACATTGAAGAACACACTCTGGAAGCAGGTGGGGACTTTGGCTGACACATGCTTACCCCCAAATAGACCATCTTCAGTCATAAGGAACACCTGCTTCACACCTGCATCAAGTGGGAGGCAATGCCCTTAGGAAAGCAAACTGGGCAACACATAGAAGTGAAAAAGGAACTGGTGAGCAGAGGTTTACATTAAGAGCAATGATTTTTCCTCCAGAGCTTCAGGGAGTATTACCATAGTCTTTATATTTTCCCCTAGCTATCCGCCATCAGCTTCCGTCCCTCTTGAAAATGCACAGGAGAAAAGCAAGCAGACATACCCTAATAAGTCCTCACCCAAAACAGAGACACACCTTGGGAACAGGGATCAAACACAGAGAACAACAGATGCTGCGTGGGGTGGAAAGGCTGAGGGCCACAGCTTTCAGAGGAGGCAACTTGAGGAGAAGGAAGATAGAAAATAGGAAGAAAGAAGAAAATACCTGATCATTATTCAACAACACTAAACAGCAGCTAACAGTTTCTGAAGGCATCCGGGGGACCATGAGCTCTCCCCAAGAGTAACAAGTGCTGCCCCAACCTAGCAGACATGAGATCTGACCAGGTATCTGTGCACTGATGGAGGTGTCTGGAGCCCCCTCCCTGCTTGCAAGCAATTAACAAAAGGTTTAATGGCAACAGCCCGCATCTGGAAATGTTTTGCTTGATCATCACCCTCAACCTGTGGCACTGAGCCATAAAGCACAGTCTTTGGGAGGAAAGCATGCATCCCTTTCCTCATAAACTCCCACTGTCCACTTTACTGAGCTAGATCACCTTTTTTTGGCTCTATCCTTATCTCTACTCTTCACTCCAATGGGATTGAGATAGTTTTTATTATATCCATAAATCTATAGAAAACTGCTTTTGCAATGCTGTAACCTCCCTTTTGGGCAGATTTCCCACCACCTATAGCCTATAGCCCATTGCTAGAGCAGAGTACATTGTCACGACTGAGGGATACAGGGTATGACCTATCCTTCCTACCCACTTACTATTTCATTCTTCAGAATGAATCTTAAAAAAAAAAAAAAAGATATCGCACTCCTGTTGTATACCATACTGTTTACAGTGCACCAAGCAACAAGAAGCTCATGTTGGATTTATAACAGTATAACTGGCTGTAGTTTCAAATTTGTGAGGATAAGTAACTTAGCTATAACATCACAACAGCTGCAGAAAGCAGAGTTACACTGACTAGGAATCATCCTTCCCAAATTAAATCTTGCTTGTAGACAACTGACTGTGAATAGCCATCCCTTGATTTAGTTTTTGATGAAAAATTTATTCTACAGATTAGTCAGTCTCTACTAATTCACTCCTCAAAGATGCAAGATTTTGCCAAGTTTGAACTCCAGAGTCTTTCCTCCCCACCTTCATCCTCCCCATCTCCCCCCAGCAGGTTTGAATATCTGTCTGCACAACTCTCCTGCATATTAATAGCTGGCAGGGTTGGGTTCAAGAGCTGAGTATATTTGTGACCAAATAGCCAAAATAGGGATTTATACTTCATTTTTCTGTGCCTAAACCTCCTGCAGATACATTTTGCTATTGTGGCAAGCTGGGTGTATCTTTATTATAGTCAATATTAAGAGATAACAGTAAGATCCTTAGTTGGTCATAACTGATGCAGTTCTGAAGATAATCTTGACTCTCCACTAATGTTATCAAGCTAAAGCAGTTTAAAAAAAAAAAAGAAAAAATGGTAAAGTCTTGTCTAGCCCCTCTTAAAGTCAGGGGAAAGTCCCTTGCTTGCATCAGTCATTTTAGAAACAGTTCCTACTATGAAGACAGTAAGGAGACTAACCAGAATACAGTGAGGGTTTAAATGTATGGTCTAAGTTCAACTGACTTTGAACACCAGTTTAAATGAGTTTTCTTGTCATAAACACTACACATCAGACCAGTTGTTAAAGAACATCTGCCCAGATTTGCAGTTCTATGATGCTGGAGTCCTGCTATGATCTGTACAGCAGCGCAACGCAGAAGAAAGCACAACCTCATGCTTCCAAGTACGTGCTCTCAGACAGGCTTTCCAGAGCACAGCTTACTGCTGCTATCTTGCATAATATACTTCTGGAAGGGAGCCAGTGCTGCAACTTGATGTAGATTTTTATTAAACGCACAGATCTCAAACGAGAATTCGAGTGAAACAAAACTAACTGGTTTTGATACTGATTAGAAATTAGGAAACAAATTATGAGATCAAACGAAGTTGTTAGGTGTGGGGCGGGTGGGGTGTTATTTTTTTAATATCAGATCCTAGACAGTTAGAAATTTATGATTGGAGATGCTGAAGAGTATCTGGCTGTCGTGGTTTAACCTCAGTCGGCAACTGAGCACTACACAGCCGCTCGCTCGCTCCCCCCCTCGCCGGTGGAATGGGGGAGAGAACTTGAAGAGTAGAAGTGAGAAAACTCATGGGTTGAGATAAAAACAGTTTAATAATTGAAATAAAATAATAACAACATACAAAGCAAGTGATGCACAGTGCAATTGCTCACCACCAGCCAACCGATGCCCAGCCAGTCCCCGAGCAGCGGCCCCCCCCGAGCCAGCTTTCCCCCAGTTTATGTACTGAGCATGATGTCACATGGTATGGAATGTCCCTTTGGCCAGTTTGGGTCAGCTGTCCTGGCTGTGCCCCCTCCCGGCTTCTTGTGCATCTCCATGCCTTTTCAGCATGGGAAGCTGAAAAGTCCTTGACTAGTGTAAGCACTGCTTAGCAACTACTAAAACATCAGTGTATTATCAACATTATTCTCATACTAAACCCAAAACACAGCACTGTACCAGCTACTAGGAAGAAAGTTAACTCTATGCCAGCCAAAACCAGGACACTGGCATTGAACAAAAAAAAACAAAGAACAAATAAAGCATTTCCCAACTTTGGAGCCATTATACTATTAGTGAAGAGAATTTTTAGGTGCCTAAGCAGATAAGAGGTTAGAGAAACTTGTATTTTAGGAAACCGAAAATATAGTTTTTACTCTGTAATTTTCCACAGTACTGTATTAATGCAGGAAATTGGTTCCCAGATGCTTTAGATTTTTGTTGGAAGTCTTTGGACTCAGTTCATCGGGGTATCCAAGACACCTGCCTAAGGCTGCATATTTAATCAGACATTATATGGGACCTGTACCCTCCTGGAACAGCAGCTAGAGGCAAGGCAGGAATAACTGAAGTGCCCGGTGCTGTTTGAATTATCCTATGTTATTAAGCAAATGAACTGAGGACTTTCTGGCAAGATGTCTGAACAGAAGAAAAACAAACAAAAAAAACCCAAACCCCCAAAAAACCCAACTTTTTTGCAACAGAGCCTTGCAGTTTCTTTCCCTAGTAGTTCCACAACTGGCTGAAGTATATTCCAACAAAATGGACTGTTTTTTATACAGATTTTATTATTTCACAGTTGCTTTCAAGGATGTAATCAGGATTTCTAAGTTTATCAACCCATATCTCAAAAAACTGATGTGTACCAGATGAAGAGGATACAGTATAGATACGGTCTCCTTATGGTGAATTATCGGTACCTAAAGGTTTTACTTTGACTTTCATAGCCTCAGCCTTTTTTTTTTTTTAAACACATCCTATACTGTTAGAGCTAGCCTGCAGTTTGGCATTGGTGAGGAAACAATATACACCCCATGCCAAATATGTAACAAATTAGCTACTGTCGTGACTATTTATACAAGATTGTGTATGTGCTAGTATACGTGCTAGCATTCAGACCATGAATACGCTAATCTACTTCCAATTCAATTACTTGGCGACTTTGCAAATTGCTGCAGTGCTTATCAGGCATTAATTCTTCCTTATTCTTGCTTTAACATCTGCGTCATAGCTTATAAAATAGCAAGCCGAGCCAGTGAAAGTGAGAGTCACATAGGGTTGCAAAAGTCCCACGGGACTACTTGTTAAGACTTCAGTCTCCATCCCAAAGCCTGGTTTGCTCAGCTTTAAGAGATCCCTCAAACATTTGAAATACTACAGGGGCTTTCCTAATTAACCCTTGGTTATACGATCATACATAATAAGCACCTGAAGGCTTCATTTCTCTTAATTCAGACACCTTCAGGGAGACCCAAATTCCATTTCTTTCTTCCCGGAGCTGCTGGCAGATAACAGATAATGACTCCTCTCATCAGGCTCTTCTAGGAGCTGCCAAGAGCAAACTGCTACTTTGCAATCCTAACAGGTCTCTCAACAGCGTGATGCAGCCACAGGGCCAGGGGAGAAAGTAAAAGAGAACTAGAAAGGATTGTTTACGAATTTTTATTTATTTCAGCAGAAGGTAACATCCCTCACTCCTTACCTCTCCCAAGACCTATAAACTCTACCATCAATGTCTTTATAAGAAAGGAATGCATAGGAAATAAAGAGTCCTGGAGCTACCTGTGCCAGAGACTAAAACCAGCTAATTAAACCTGATAGACACTTAGAACTGCGGTACATACCCTCTAAACATACTGTCTGATAGGATTTTACTTATTGCATTTGCAGCCTCTGACCTCCCTCAACAATATTTTTTTTTTGGCTGAAAGCTTTCCTGGCTCAAAAAAAAAAAAAAAAAAGGGGGCAGAAGAGGCTCTTTGGTTACAGCTGAAGAGAAGGAGAGACTACCGATGGCCTCTAGAACAAGATGCCATCCCCAACCTTAGTGAGCAGCATCTCAATGAGACAAAGCCACCAGACAAAGAAACCTGACAACGTTTCAGATACAAACAGCTCTGCTCCCTGCTAAGAAAACCTCCTAACTAAAGGCAAAGTCTCAGTTTTACTGGAAGCTAATCAAACATGTTTAGAGTTGCCGGACAGGAGCAAAAGTTATTTTTCTTGTCAGGATTAGGAAAAGCATTAGTACAATCAAGGTTGATCATTAGGGTGGTAAAACAGCAGCAATGCCACGAACTCAGGGATATCGCTGCAGAAGACCAGTCAAAACCTGTTCTCACTCACTGGAGTAATGCCCGAGAGGAAAAGAATTGGGTTGTATGTCAGCAGCATGAGCAGCTGGAAGCGATGAGGTACATTCCTAACAGTAACACTTTACATCAATTAAACACCTTTCATCCAAAGCATCTTACAAAAGGAGGAAAGAATTACCCTCATTGTACAGAGAAGGACTGAGGAATGCACACTTGGTATAACTCACTTGGATGTCGGACAGGGATCTGTTTGCACTGCATACTGCGGGCTTCTGCCAAGCAGATGAAAGTTTTTTCAGTTCATGTGCCATGCTGGAAAAAAGAAGTGTCTGTGTGAGCATGTTAGGACAGCACCAAGCCCAATTTAGCAGAGAAAGCCTTTCACCATGACTTTGTAGCCTCAGGCATGGCACTACCTCAGCTAACATGGTCACCTGGTCTTAAAGCAAAATGTATAGGCAGATATGTGCTCGTATCTGCCCCTGTGTCAGAGATCAGACAAAAAAACCCTAAGATTTACAAGCCTGACTAAAAGTTAATGAGAACTTGGCTACTAACTTGACTAAAGCCAGGTGTTTACCACAGAGCTCCGACTTGCATTGGCACTACCCAAGTCACCTGTGGTATAACATGCAATCGGCAGAGACAAATTTCCCAGTGCACAGCCTAGACCACACCAGAGCCCAAGAATAACTTAGGTGTCAGTCCTCTAGCATAAAAAATTGGAAGTGGCAAGGGTCCATCTCAGTTTTGTCCGAGACCCAACAAATTTGCACCTGCACTGTCACACCAGCAGGGCTATTTTAATTTAGAAAGCCAAGTGGTGCTAAAATGGGAAAATCCACTCAGAATGCAGAGTGCAGAGGAAGTTTATTGACTAAACACAACGTATGCTAAGAGAAGAGCTTTCTGAGAAAAACTCTTAAGTAATTATCAAGGGAGGTAGATGTTCTGCTGGTCGGGAAGCCCAGCCCATTATAAAAAAAAAAGTCCACTAAACATAATAAAAGCCTATTGTTGAAAGGCACTGTACAAAAATAAAATGAAAACATCAGGTCACGGGGTCAGAGGAGTGGCTACACCACCTGGTCCCTACTAGGAATGCTATTTCCTAAGAATTTGCAACTACTTACTCCAATGGGAGAAGACATTCAGATGAACTGCCCTTTATTTGATGACATTCTGATACGGTCTGAGGAATTCAGATTAATTTCTTCCTATACCTCCCTTCACATCAATGTATTTTTGTTGTTGCATTGGACTGTATCACTAAAATATCCAATTAAAAAAGAAAACAACTGGTCAAAGAGTAGCTATGCATAAGGTTTTGGCATTGGTGCTCAACTTTGATTTGTACTGACCCCAGGGAAGAGCTCAAAGACGCTCTAATACAATTTACAAACAAGGATACAGCGCTGGTTAACCCGCTGTGTAAAAAGAGGCTGCACTCATAAAGAGAATAATGTTATCTGAAAGAGAGAAGTATGGTGACACAGCACAAAACTAACACACACAAACAAACAGACGTTGTTAATTGCAAGAACTTTCAGCTAAACTGCAGCAACGTGACAAATATGTCTCTGC
Organism: Aptenodytes patagonicus; assembly: GCF_965638725.1. Classification (NCBI taxonomy): domain Eukaryota; kingdom Metazoa; phylum Chordata; class Aves; order Sphenisciformes; family Spheniscidae; genus Aptenodytes; species Aptenodytes patagonicus. The sequence goes on from NC_134950.1 coordinate 140,748,729, forward strand.
TGGATCCACAATATGTTTGAGCCATACTTAGCTTCCCCCGCTACAAACATGAGCAAAACATGTTTCTACCCCAATAAAGGGGGGAGTTAGATTATTATTTACCTACAGAATCTTTTATACCCCAAATTAGCTACAGACTGTAAAAACAAGCCCACATTTTTAGGAGACAAAAACAACACACACTACTGCTACTCTGCATCCTTGCCAAGGAGAGTGTTTACGATTCAGAGGGCGACAAAGCCTTTGTGTCTGAGTGCCGTGTGCATTTCAGGACATGTTCTATTCAGAACAGCACATTTCAGAACAGTTCAGAGATGCCATGGTCCATCATGTCACCCTGAGTCACCTTGACATTTCTGAGATTATGCATCATTGAGATGATAGCCTCGGGGCTATAAACCTTCTTTTTAATACATGATTAATGATAATGGCTGTTACAGACTGACTGCATAGTCCTGACACCTCCTTTTCCTCTCAGAAATCTAACCAAGACTGTTGTGTGCATTTAACACGATAATATCCTGCAGGTCTAGATTAGTTTTTTCAGGATCGCAGAAGACTTGCGAGAAACTCAAGTGTCTCAGCATTAGTTAGTGCCTGCACAGGAAAGTGTAGTCCCCAGTTCACTTACTTGCTCTATGAACCAAAGGACACAGGAACTACAAAGGCACCGGTAGCCTTATATATCATCCAGTACAGAACTTGGATGCAAGTTCGTTGTTTCAGTTAGCCCCGCAGTTAACCTAAGTTGCTCCTGATGGTTGTAGTGAAAAAATCTTGGCAACGTACCTATTCTACAACTAGAAGAAAATTTTTGCCTAACTCTCAAATTGTACACAGAACTGAAGAGTAATGTTAATAGACTATAAAGGAAACTACACTGGAGACTGCCTTCAGTGTATAGGGCACACCTTAGCTAGGTAAAAAAAACAAAAACACACACCACCACCAAAAAACCACAAACAACCCACACCCAAAACTCCCTCCAGAGCAGTGGGTGGTTTCCAGGAGCAGAGATGGCATTCAGCTGTAGAGCTTCACGTTCTTGGTACCAAGAAAAAGCTCTGAACACATCATCTGACTTTTCTACCTACCTCCCATTGGCTTAAAGCATGTCCTTCTCAAGGTCTGTGTCCACCCAAGGAGCGCAAGGCTGTGTAGTTTATTCTAAAAATTTAGTGAGCTGGTCCTATTCCTGCCTGGGATTGTACCCACACACCCTACCCCAATCCTATTGGTGAAAAAAAGCTTACAAATACCCTCTTCCCCTCTGTAATAAAACCAACAGTATTGCTGTTTACTCTTCCAAGGCTTTTTTAGTCCATCACAGTAGTTTCCTCAGCTTTTTTGTTCATACGGAAGAAACCTTCTCAGAAGAGCACTAGCTAAATTCCTGCTGCTTGCATGTGCTTTGCTTAGTTGTGGGCAGTGATACAAGTCTGTCTGATGTGGAGCCTCCTCTTCTTTTACCTGCCTAGTTACATAAAGGAGTACAGCTGCATTTGGTTGGTTTGGGGATTTTTTGTTTCATGGAGGATTTTGGGGTTTTTTTGGCTTTGGGTTTTTTTTAGGGTGGTGGTTTTTTTTTTTTTTTTAACAAACTACATTAAATGAAGGTCATAAATTTCACATACACCCCTTTTTCTCCATGGGTTTGCCCAGCCTGTGTGTTACAAGTAGAAGTGCCTGGCTGAAAGTCTTCCATTATCTCTTGAAAGTCAGCACTATCTGAATATTAACAACGTTACACGGATATTCACCTCATGCTCTGATAACATTATCTCCCAAGCTCTCGGCTGTAGAAACAGGCAGCTCATACTCCTGCTCAGCTTTGCATATCAAAGGAAAAGCGACAATAGCGTGGCTTTGAAAAATGCCTCAAACTGGCCAAAGTACAGAATTCATAAGCAGACGGAGTGTTCTGTTTATCTGGCAGGTGGGTGCGGTCCAGGCACACTGTAAGAGCCCAGCCGTGGAGGCAGCTGTCAGGAACACCCCTCTGCCGCTCTGACCCAGCGGAAAGCAGTGAGAAAGGAAACGCGCTCTTAGATTTCCAAACCCCACCAAAGCCACATTCTGCCTCCTCAATGCTGTCATAGCAAAAGAGGAAGGGGCTCCGCCAGTACCAAAAAAAAAAAAAGTTTTAGACAAGATGAGGGAGGAGGAAGGAAAAAAAAAGTCACTTGGAAGGAAAAGCACTGTATGGCATTGATGTACTTGACTCTTTCTTTGACCTCATACTGACGCTCATCTTGTACAATTCAGGAGGAGTGAATGGAGCCATGCACTTTCCCTCCCCCAGCAAGGACCTTGGCAGGGCCACAGCAACCCAGTGCTGGCACTGGAAACTGCTCTGCCTCGGTTCTCTCGGCAGCTGTAGGACACGGGGTTAAAGGGGGGTCGTAAGGGACAGCCACATAACACACACACACACACACGACACACACCCAAATACACATGTGTGTATTTGTATTAGAAAATTGCTTCTGAAGAGCTCTGAGCCACCCGCACCACGGGCTCATTCCTGCAGTATGTTTTAAACAGCTGCCAGAGTTCAGGAATACGCGGTCAAAATATTTCCACCTTCTCCTATGTTATTCCAGAAAGTCTCATTTCACTTTTAGATACTTCTCAGTGGCTGCCAAGCAGACGATGTTCAGCTATGTTTTCTCTACACTAAAGTACAGTATTTTTGATGTATGTTATGTAAGCAAACACAGAGGCATGACTTTGCAGGGGATGAAAAAAACAGGATCATGAAATAAGAGTGCGACATAACCACGCGTTTCTTTCTGCCTGCATTTGTTTCACTCAGTGGAACACCACTTCTCAGGTCCAGCTAATCAGCATTCATCAGTAAAACAAGATATCAGGGAGCAGCGAGAGCCCTAGAGGTGTTTATCTTCCTCTTCTCTGAATCATGAAGCTTTTCAGTAGGTATTTTCACAAGACAAGAGGATTGTTCATGAGTATCTTGTAGATCAGCAATATGATTTCAGAGTGATTGTTGAAAAGCAGAAAGGACAATAGAAATCCTGCATCTCTCAGGAGCCTCTAGCCTTTCTCTGTCTGTCTCATTGGAGATATTTGTGACCTTTTTTGTCCCGTATCAAAAAGAAAGGCCTGTTAATAGGTACCTAGAGAATCTGAAAAGATTTTTTGTAATTCTATGAATAGCCAGAGAGGTTCTCTGGCCAGCAAAAGCAGCCCTGTGTTTATACCCAGAGAATGTAGAGAGAGGAAGATGATGGTTTGTTTTGTTTAAGGTGGAATGACTTTGGCATAGAACAGTTATATTGTTACTGATTTTTATACAGTTAAATACAACAATAAAATCTTAAGCGTACATTTCAAGACAGTTACAACACAGACTTAAAGACACCTGAAATAGGGCTTATATATGCAGTCTTCATAAATATGTAGAAAGGGTCACAGCAAGTGTAACAGAAAAGAGCTTTTTTTTTTATTATTTGTTTTTGCTGAGGCACACCACTGTATGGTAGTACTCCGAACCTTGTATTCGTACAAGAATCTTGCAGAGCCTGGTTGGAGTGGCACATTGCACATACTTGCAATTAATTGCGCATACTTGCATACTGTAACGTTACCTACTTCGGAAGTCTGCTTCTGCATAACGCCCAGCTTCCTCTACTCCAAACTGCTCTCTTGTTTTCATCCATTCACCCGTCCACAACTGCTTGGCAAAGTTTCAAGTCTCCTCCCACCCACCCCCTTTTTTTTTTTTAAATTTGGAATAGGCTTTGTCAAGTCTACTCCTAAATCTTCCTGTTTGCTTTGTTTCAGGTTCATATTTGAGGTGGTTTAATTTAAACAAAAGAAAACCCAGGAGTTGTGGGTCAGTTGTTTTCAGGTAAAACTTAGTTCATGAAGTCAGCAATGAGTTACAGCTCAGCTAACAGTATGCGTCACCACATGAACTATGCCACCTTCCTGAAAGGAAGGGGACACGCAGTTCTCTCACTGCAACTCCAGCACTTCTGACTATAGTCTCAGCTTTGAGATTCAGCCTCACTAGCTCTGCAGCGTGCGGCATGTTTAAGGGCCTATAAAGAATGGTTGTCATGATATTGCAGCAGAATACTCTAGAGAAGGCATGAAAAACACCACCAATCACTCCCCCAACAAACAAAAAGTCTGTGGCCAGAAACAGCCCATAATGAAATATAGTGCAATAATTCCCCCCCCCAACTGCTGGTGTTGTGAGACAGCATCTGCTCTCTGGTGCAGGACCTGTATGCCCCACAGGGCATTAGCTAAATCCATGGGGCTGTGCAAGCCTCCTGTCTCCTAGCCCAACCCTAGGCACATGCTACAGATCCAGCCTCAGAGATCAGGTGCCCTCTATTCCCCTTCCCTTCCACCCACACATGCTGATTCCCTACTCCAGCAGAGTACAGTGTCATGACTAACATAATAATGCTTTAGATTAGCCCCAAAATTATAAATTAATGTTTCGACTCAATGCCTTCAAGCCATCTTATACCAGACCACATTATCCAGAGGGGTTTCACCAAGACAGAGAAGAGACCTAAATAGAAGGGGGGAGGGGGAGAATATATATGCACTTACTGTTTTCCAAGACTGTACCCCTGTTAAAAACAGGAGCATAAGCTATACCTTGCCTTGGTATGCCTGTACTCATGGGTGTGTATAGTTCTCGAAATACATATTCAGGAATGTATATCCCGATTAGCTAGAGCACCTCTAGTTAGAGAGCTATGTCAGCCAACTTCACTGTGGTCAGCCTGGTTAGCTTTGCAGGGAGACATAGCCTGATGCTATTCCTCAACTAATGTGCCAATGTCGCTATACTGTTTGTCACTGAACCTAACATGGCTTGTACTGTGCCATGTGGATCTATCAGCCACCTCAAAGCCAAATAAGGACTCTGAACTTCACTCCAAAGAGTGGATACACCCATGTGTTTGCACAGAACTCCTGTTTGCAGACTGATGAGAGCAGAGTACATGCAGGTAGTTAAATTCTCTACAGAAAGGCTTCGGAATCTGTCAAGCATTTCCACTGGGGTTATCTTATTAAATATCCTCTACAATTTATAAGTGAAATAAAATGAAATCGCATGATTGAGGAAAAAATATATCTTTGACCTCATACAGCTTAGTGTGCATTAAATCTTAATCTGCAATGGCTTAAGGCAGGGTCCTTGTTTGTACATACACACGTACCACCACCCCTACCACCCCTTATTCAAATCCATTTCCCACCGTTCAGAAGTACACTGGTCAGAAGTACAACAATAGATAAGACTGTGTTTTGGCTTTGTTAAAGTAGCTTTGATGCCACTACGAAAATAAAAAGGTAGAAAAAAGAATAAGCAAAAACCAACGTTGGTGGCATCTAAGGCCAAAACGTGATCTAGGTTTGCAAAAAAAAAGTTCTGGGAAGTGAATTTTCTGTTTGAAGAATCTTTAACCAAGCATTCCTCTTTGGTTTTGACACATCACAGGGTTGAGCCTTGAATTACTCCTTCTCTATTTATTGCACCAACAGAAATTTGTACTCTTACTCTAGGGCTTCTAGTGCCCTACTAGGAATGACAAACCAGGTTACCACCCATGACTAAAAACAGCACAGAGGATGCTAGATATAATACTTCAATTTATGGCAAATTCCAGCCAGGGCTGTAATAGACAAATGCAACTGGGCACATGCCAACATTTAACAAAGGTGTTGCTTCAACAGTGGAAAGTACAAAGCTAAACTAAGACAACTTTCTAACAACAAGCAAAGCCATGTACTGCAGAGACTACCTAAAGCACTCTAGCTCATACGACATGGGTAAAGTTCACATGAACTTTTACAGTGGTCTCATCCATTCCACACTGGAGTAATTCACTTTGAAGGCAGGTTAATTATAGCAGGATGTGACAAGATAAAAAAAAGGACAGAAAAGACAACTATGTGAGCATAAAGCAATTTAAGCTAAACACCACCCACTAACCCACTTGTGTTGCCAAGACCTGTGTACACGAGAACTCATGGAGCCAGACCTCAGACTGAAGTCCAGGAACATATGCCAGTTTAGAACAAATCTGACTCCACGCATTTACTTTAGGTCCAAACTAATAGTCGTCACTACATTGCAGGTGACCTGTTAGTTCCTGCATGCCGTTTATAGTTTACCATTTTTCAGAATTAATGTGAAATGGGAAGATTCTCCCACAGGCCCAGTAGCCATCTGGTGCTATTGCTGTGCCTCATGAAAAATTCATTGCCATTTTATCATAGTAGGTTATTTCAGAGATTGAAATGATTTATGTTTTATAAGCAGAGTATTTTCCTCACTTTGGATGTTTGCAAATCTGCTTCAGCATCACAGTTCAACAGATTATGTTCTTTCTGGCTTCATCCTATGGATTTCTAGCAGCCTTAAAGGCAGCAGCAGCTGAAAAAAAATAAATCATAGTTTTAGTAATAGCTTTATAAAACGGACATCAGAGTAGTCTGCTTTCCCAAGCTAAATAAAGCAAAAATCATCAGTGCCAGTGAAACATGTCCAGACATTAAGAGCCACATTACAGCTCCAGACACTCATTCAGCCATTCAACTCCAACAGAGCTATCTGTCAAGTAACACGCGGCTTAGTTTGAAGTTCATTCTAGCTCAGAGAAATTTTACGTTTCTGTCATGTTCTACTTGCATGTTCTACTTGCAGGAGATTCTGCACCCAGAAGAGTTTCAGCAAGCTGTACAGAGGCCGAAATGAAGTTAGTGGGTTAAGGAGTACACAGGCTAAACCCCTCCTCATGAGTGCTGGGGGGAAGCATCAGCAGTGCAGTAGGTGACTGGACTCATAACTAGTCATCAGAAGCTTGGCTATAACACCTACCCTGATGCTGTCCTATACCACACCGGTATGAGCTGCCTGTGCTATGGCTTTTGACTTAGAGCACTTAAATATGTGCTTTTTCTTTCCCCCCCTTCAGGTTAATATGAATAAGGCCAAAAGAATGCAAGTAGTATAGCCAGGCAATTCCTTTAATCAGAACAAGACTGCCTGTGAGAGTTGGCAACACCTGAAGAGTGGGAGTAGAATATGTCCCCAACAATTCAATACACAACAAGCTGCAATAAGAAGCAGCTACTAAAATTGAGAAGGAAGCGAGTGAATATTCATAAGTTCTCATCAAAACTAAGATCACCTTTAGCAGTTCTTTTTCATATCTGCAAGTACTTTATCAACCCACACAAGGTTTCAGTCTCAAGCTCTGCAAGTTACCTCAGCCATGGATATTCATATATGCTAGTAGGGTACTTTCTTTTGGTCTTAAAAAATATTGCCTCTACCCAAGCAAAATCCCAAGGCAGGTATGTTACTTTGTTACTGAAAAAAATCCACACCACACAACCAACACACACAACCCCACAGATCATATGACAGTCCTGGATGAGCTGGTGAGATCTCAGAAGCATGCAGAAAGTAGAAGGCTGAAGGGAAACAGGAATATTGCCTGGGTATATAGGGATGGTCCTAAGGAGGCTGAAGCTCCCCTGGAGACAAAATTAGTTAAAGAAGCAAGAGGCAACAACAAGGGCTTCTCCTAGTACAGAGTCAGCAACAGCAATTTAAAAAAAAAAAAACCACCCACAAACAAAACTTGTCCTTGTTGCTGAATGGGCTGGGGGACTTGGTGGTAACAGAAGCAGAAGAGGCCTTTACTGGTAAAGTTTGCCCTCAGGCCTTTTTTGTTCCTCTGCCTAATAGAAGAGTCCAGGAGAACAGACTCTGGTGCTGTGGGCTCACGTGACAAGTGAGGACATCGAGATTGCTGGCCAGCACTATTGAGAGGCCACTCTCAAGCACCTTTAAAAGGTCATGGTAATTTTGGGAGTAGCCCCAGAAACTATAAAAAGGCAAAAATGTCACATTCCTCTTCAAGAAGGATGATCTTGGGAAACCACAAACTTAATCATAGTCCCTAGAAAAACTGTGGAGCAAGTCTTCAAAGCCATTTCTAAGCACACTAAGGATGAGAATGTCATGGGGAACTGGCAACAGAGAGTTACCAAAAGGAAATACTGCTCGACTGACCTGATCTCCTTCTACGAAGAGAAGTGTTACTTTGAACAAAGGAAGAGCAATGGATATCATTTACCTTGACTCTAGCAAAGCTTTCGACAGTCTCCCTCAGTATTCAGATTAGTCAAGTCAGAGATATGGACTGGATGGGTGGCATATAAGAGAAGCGGAGAACTGTCTGGACCATTATGCTGAAAGGGTCAGTCAAAAGCCCTTGGCTCTCTCGGGGGATGGAGGAGGGGGGTCAAAATAAGGATGGCCGAACACTAGATCAGGCTGCCCATGGAGGTTGTAGAATCTCAGTCCTTTGAGATATTCACAACTTGACTGAGCAAGGCTCTGCGCAACTGTACCCAACTTCAGAGCTGGCTCTGCTTTGAGCAGGGAGTTGGACCAGGCATCCTGCAAGAATTTGATTCAGTGATCTTGAGTGCCAAGACCCAGGCTGTTCTTGTCCAAGGAACAAGACACTCAAGTACAACCTCACATGAAGTTTCTTTCACCTAAAGGAGGGAAGAAATAACTTGCAGTAGTATTTTCAGAGGCACTCAGTTACCCCTATTTTCCATTTATTTTTAAGATGGAAAATTCCAGTCTCTTGGAGATTCTGAGCAGAATCCACAAACAGGCATAAGAGATTATAAACTGCCAAGTTTAAAAGAGTAAACTACGCAAAGTGCAGAACAGCTTGAACTTTTAGCTTTCCTGCATTACAGATGTCTGCATGGTCAGGGTCTAGTTGCTCTGTTGAGCCAGCTTTGCAGGAAATACCTACACACCTAAGCAAACAATGATAGCAAGAGAGGCAAGAGCCCCCCTACCCTATCATTTCAATAAGATCACCTCAAGATGGTCTCAGAACCATTTATGCGCAAGCCAGTCAGTCAAATAAATCCTTAACTTAAAAAAAAAAAGTGTTTCAAGGAGCAGGGAAGAGACTTTCTGCTTTCAGAACAGTTCTCTCCAGCTTAGGACAGAAAGAGACTATGGCCTCTCTTCACCTATAGCAATCTTCACACAGTAATGTTATTACCAACTGCTGTGGCATAAGGCAGGTGGCTGTTTTAGTTAGTTATTGCTTTAAGCTGCTGAAAATCATTTCCCAGGGGAGAGAGTGGAGCCATTTCACCTTCATGAATTCTCACAGACTACTAACACCTCTTTCCAAAGTCAGCAGCATTAGCCTACAGCTAACAGAAGTGAGAATAATCCCCTACTTTATTCCAGTATGTCCTCTGGAACTGTCTTACCCATTCCAGTCTCCAAGGGACAAAGACTATGAATAAAGAGGCTTCAGCATGGTTTTCTAAGGCATTTTAAGTTTACAGTTTGAAAAAATTCATTATAATATTCAAAACACAGTATGCCATATCACAGTATATGGTGATCTTATTGGAATGCGTCTAATTTAGATGGACTAGGAAGCCTCAGAAGCCAGAAGTGACCGCATATTTTGGTTCGTTACTGGTAAGCTGTGGTTGCATCCCAGTTCTGAAGGATGCTGGTCTTACACGAGGCCACATAGCACACCAGCATCTGGTCACTATACTCTTAGGTTCCTCCTACTTTCCATCATCCTGTATTCATCTCCTTCCTATTCATCTCGTTTAAATTACAAGGCTGAGTATTGACATTTCAGTCTGTGTTTGCATAGCCCTTTGCACAATGATGTGCAGGTGCATAAGTGGGTCCTAAGCACAATGTTCATACAAGTTAGACTTGTCAGTAGATGCAACTGGGAGCGCACTGCTCCCATTACAAGAGTTCAACATACTTTCTTCAGTGACTCTAATTTATTGTCTAGCAAGAGTAATCCAACTGCTGTCCCAATTCTAAGAAAGAAGTTACCAGCAATATATCATGAATTTGCAGGGAAATAGTATTCCCACACTCCATAACTGAACTCCTCTCTCTCAAAAAAAAAAAAAGGAAACAGGCTGGCTTGGAAAAATTAAGCAATTCAGTCAGTGGCCAACCAAGGACAAGGGATTTCAGAGTCAGAAATCCCTTCCAAGGAAAGCTAATCTTAGCCTTCACTGACCTGAGAGTCCTTCTGTTTAACTGTCTCCATCAGTGTCAACCATGATTGCTCATTAGGAGTCACAGCGCTCAACAAGTTTGGTTAATAGCCTAAAGCTCCATCTGTGATAGGCAGCATTTACTTAACAAGGAGATGCCTACAGGCTTCAGTGGGATTGCTTATTTCTGCTCATGCTGTAGCAGGCCCCAGACACTTTGTACTGATGGAAAGGAAGGAGATAGGATCTGGTCTTCCTTAGCTTCCATGAGAGAGTCTTTCTGCTAAGAGGGAATGGAACAAGAATCTGAGTCAACACCCACTGAAATCAGTGAAAAGTCTCCCATCCTTTTCTACCCACTTCCCCCCCCCCCCCTTTCAGATTCAAGACTTGATCCAAATATATGCAAATAAGTAAAAGATGTGTTTTACCTTTGGCTGCATACATTGAGTCAGACCCAGAACTTGAGTTTTGCTTCAGTTTAGTTCATTTTGTCTTCCGAACCAGAGCAAGATTACAATAGCTTTTATTTCTTGGCTCTATGTAGATATTTCAGACACCTAGCTCATTTAAAAAAAAACCACACACAAAAACAATGACAACACATTCTTCAAACAACACCTCCTCTACACACACACAATTTGTTCATAACATGTTTCCAAGTTTGTTGCAAGAAAGCATCTTCCAGTGCAATAAACTTTCACTTTTAAAGGGTCTTAACTAAATTGAGGCTGCTCACAAGAAGATAAATATAGTTTAAGATAAATACATTCTTACTAAAACATGCAATTACAGTGTTACTGTAGTAACAGTAGTACATACTTGTACATCATCACAGCTAAGAAAAAAAAAATAAGAGAGTTGACTGTCAGGCAAGTGTTGAAGCAACGTTCTCAGATCACATCCAAAAAGAAGTGGTCACATCAGCTGAGGTGGCATCAGGCAGCGTGACTGATATTTCAGTAACTCACTTTGGTTTTCATTAAGCAAGGAATGCTGATTCGTATATCCAGCTGTCAGGTTTAGCCAGCTAAGCTGCTGCAGAATCATTTCCTCAACTTCAAACTGCCTGTGCACGCAGTGCTGGACACCATTAGTAGTCATCTGCATCAGGCAGAGCAACTAGGAGTCCAAGGCATCAGCCTAGAGCCTATTGCACACGTGGAGATGTACAGAAAAGAAAACTGACATCTGAGGCAATCTGAAGTTCAGCAGCAAAAAGACAATATACTTAAAATCCAGCTGCATTACCTAGTTTCTTTCAGGCTCCTTACTGGCCCCCTTCGCCTTTGAAACACACAGTGCTTGGCCTTTCTAGAGAAGACCTGGGCTATTACAGCTGCCTGAGCCAATCCTATGATATTGCTGAAAGGACTTCGCCTGCGCCCTGGCATGTGCCATAAAGTATATGGTATGGGGAGGAGGTGGCCACCCTTTCCTCCCAGGTGTGCCAGAGCCACCCTGAGAGCATTCCAGTGGGTGATAATAGAGTTGGTCAACAAATGAGGCTTAGAGACAAGCCCCAAGTCCACTGTACACAGCCAGGGAGGCAAGCAGTAACATCAAGACAGTAACAGCTCAAGGGACCAAATCTTTGTAGTCAACATGGCAGATGACAGGTTAAGGATGTTGGAAAGGAAAGAGCTAACTTAGGTAGTGATAAAGAATTCTCCATACGTGCAAGCGGCTATAGCCGCGCTAACAGATATGCCAGTATTGGTCCCATACGCCTTCACAAACTGTAGAAGGAAAGAGAATTCCAAATAAGCATTTTGTTTTAAGCAGAAGTGACAATCTTTCCTTTGAAATTAATCTTTTCTAACTGTTTATCACCATTAGTTTATATGATCAGATTCAGATTAGGTAGAATGAGAAAGACCCACTAAGATGACAGACATACCCAAGATAGACTAGTAAAACTGGAAGGTCCCTCCTTATCTGCAGCTTCACGTTATGAGCAAAAGCATTTGTTGTGGTATAATGCTTTAACTTCACTTACCTCACCAGCATAATTATACCAGCACAAGCACTTATTCTGTTGTGATCAAGTCTACAACACCAGTACATGTAACAACATTGCCAAGGTATCATCCTGCATCAATGCTTTGCCAGGTAAGGTTTCAGAGATGGAAGCACAAAGCCCATCACATAAGGGAAAAACACAATAGATACAGAGATGCAGCTACATCCTTGTTGGATCTCCCTTTTTAATACCCCCTACCCCCCACCAAAGAACGGTTGCTGCAGAAAAGGTTACAAAAAGAATGGGTGTATGAAATACTAACAGTGCAACTGTAAGACTAACAGCTGGGGACAGCAAGCAGAGAAGTCTCCCACGAGAAGGAGTGAGGGAAATTCCCAAAGGCAGTACTGATCTCTTACATTTGATCTTATCCCCTCATCACATTCTACACATTGTTTTTTGGCAAGGTGACAGGTAGATGGAGAACAAGTTAACTTCTCTATCAGTGGGATGGTTTGGCATGGTACAAGCACCACGTATCCTTACAACTACAAAGTCAGAAAGCTTAGCAGAACCACCCTGTTTACTTAACGAAGCGACGTAAGCCACACAACCATGCAAGTGTAGCCTTTGTTCTTTCCTCCAGCTATCCCTGTTTTTCTCAATGCCCTCCCACTAATTTGAAGCCTAGCAGTGTAGTCTGTAAACCCTAAAGCGAGTACTGCATCTTTTTAATGTCCAAGCGTGGTCTGAGTAGGTACCAAGAGAGTACCTAATCATGATAAACATGAATATAATTGTTGGCAACTGGAACGTTCCTAGAAATTCTGTTTATATATATGTTTTACCATTAATAAATTTTGCTTTAGGAAATTGAATGCTTTGAAGACATGGCCATGCTTCACAAAGTATATATGAACATCTCTTTATACTAAGGAGTTACCAAACAATTAACAGATGGTGTTATACTGTCAAAAGTTCAATTCTTTATAGTGATGTACATAAAGATGGTGAAGCCTTCTATTGATGTTCTTAAGACATGCTACTCGTGTAAGAAGATTATGGCATCTATTAATCAATTCTATTGAGGATAAATTTCTGATTTATAAGTCTGACAGAAGAAAATTACCTAATACAGTAGCAGACTAAGCGGAACATAGCTCAACTGAACTGTAAGATATTTGCCTGTACATCACAAGGCAGGCAATTAGGATAATAGAGAATCATACTAGTTTTTATTATTATATTTTAAGTCTCAGCAGGCTTGTTTTCAGTCATTTCAAGATCTTTTGTCATTTCACTACCCAGAGACACAAAAATCACAATGAAGTTGGCCAGATTTAAAGGCAAGTCACACCCCTCAGCTAAGACTCTTTTCATTTTAGATAATTGTCATGGTTTAACCCCAGTTGGCAACTAAGCACCACACAGCCACTCGCTCACCCCCCCGTGGTGGGATGGGGGAGAGAATCAGAAGGGTAACAGTGAGAAAACTCGTGGGTTGAGATAAAGACAGTTTAATAGGTAAAGCAAAAGCTGTGCACGCAAGCAAAGCAAAACAAGGAATTCATTCACTGCTTCCCATCATGGGCAGGCAGGTGTTCAGCCATCTCCAGGAAAGCAGGGCTCCATCACATGTAACGGTTGCTTGGAAAGACAAAACATCATCACTCCAGATGTCCCCCACTCCCTTCTTCTTCCCCCAGCTTTATATGCTGAGCATGACATCATATGGTATGGAATATCCCTTTGGTCAGTTGGGGTCAGCTGTCCCAGCTGTGTCCCCTCCCAACTCCTTGTGCCCCCCCAGCCTACTCGCTGGTGGGGTGGGGTGAGAAGCAGAAGAGGCCTTGACTCTGTGTCAGCACTGCTCAGCAGTAACAGAAACATCCCTGTGTTATCAACACTGTTGTCAGCAGAAATCCAAAACATAGCCCCATACTAGCTGCTATAAAGAAAATTAACTCTACCCCAGCCAAAGCCAGCACAATAATGCAGCAGAGAAATCATAATCTATCTATTTTTGTCTAAATAAATATACGAAAAGCAAGCCTGGACAAAAGGCTATGAGGGATCAAATATGAGTTGTGATTGTTTGTATTTATTAAACAATGAATACATTGTTACTATTTTCCACATATAAGCCCAGGTTTCCAGCCTGATGCAAGCAGCACCACAGGAGGCAAGGGAGTGACCCCCAAGTCGGGGTCTGGCTGAGCAGGGGAAAGAGGGTTGCTGTGGGCTGCAGGCAGTTCCCCTGGCTGGCAGCACTGCCAGGGAGGCTGGGGAACCTGTGGCATCCAACAGGGACAGCCCAAGCTTCTAGTGCTGTTGCAACAAGGTGTTAATTTAGAAGGGAGTAAAGAAGAGGCTGAAACTTCAAGTACACACACCCCCCTTTAAACCCTAATAAATCCACACACAGGAAATGAGAAGATGGTTTACCATGAAAGAGGGAGCTCAGCTGCCTACGTTCCAGTTTATGTAGTCACCAGAGTTGGAGATGCCTCAGCAGCGAGTCATCAGTTCCCATGGGTCAGAGGTGACCAGCAAGACAGACAGCTGCTCTCGGCCAGAGCACCTCCTCACAGCCTAGGGAGGACACCCAAACTGTTCAAGGCACCTTGCAGAAAGTGGCACCTGACAGGCACCTATTTGACCTGTCCAGAAGCCAAGATGCAGTAGCCTTCCAGTACACGGGTATTTCCCAGCCCCAGGAGCAGCCGCTGCTGCCCCTTGCCTTGCGGGCTGCCGGGCCGGCAGGGGAAGGGAGGGAATGGCAAGGCTGTTGTGCCAGGAGAGATCAATTACATCCTCCTCCCCAGTGTTATTAGGTAATTTAATTACTAATCTAAGAATTTGACAGCAGCCAACTCTGCCATTATGGCGTCTTTTAAAAAGAGTTATTTATATCTATCTCAAAAGAAGCTACAGCTCACCTCCTCCTGAAAGGAAAATAAACACCGTCTGAGCCAACCAAATAATGTTTCACTTCAAGCATTCAATTCAAAAACATAATGAAACTGGAAGTAAAAGTGATATTTACTTCATCGTCATCACAAGCTTTCATACATGTCTAAAATTCTCTAGCCAAGAACTGAGTTGACCAAGACGATTTCAGAAGCTGTCAGCAGACAACAGCACTTGAAAAGTTGAATATGAAACTTGAAGACAGAGAATTTCACATCATAATTTAAGATGCAGTATTGCTTAATACTCAAGTCAGGTATTGCATATGTTGAACAACCCCACACTAACTGAGGAAACAAAGGTTAAAGATAAGGTACCTAGGAATTACTTAAGCAAGCATGACATTTCTAAAGTATCATGTTTATTTCACAAACATTGGTAGGAGGAACAAGGAGAGGGAAAGGAAGAAGCATAGGTACCATCAAGATCAAGGCCTGCCTTTCTTATGCACCACATCAAGAAACAGTCAAGCAGGCTGACATACTGTAGTATGACCCTCAGAAGAGACAGTTCCTTGTCCTCAGCCACCATGAGATCTCCAGGCTTTATTTGCCAACTTTCAGAGGAAGATCAAGTTCTCATGCTTCTGTCCTTGCAAGTTAGGAAAAAAAAACCACAACCCCACACAAAAACAAAAAAAACATTTTCCAACTCTTCACAGTCATCACGTCTTGTAATTGACCTCACACACTTCCTGGTATCCTAGAAATTATCAAATGTAATAAGGGTTTTCACCCTCCGATTTCACTTTTTGCTTCCCAGATAGTTGTTTTGAAGCTTAAAATAGGCTTATAACATTACAGCCTACAAAATTTCCCTGTTCTGCAGAAACAAGCCTGTATTCCGATCAATGAATCAGAGAGTGAGTCACCATAAATAAGTATAGCAATTGCATACTTACAAAATATTCAGAAACATAGAATCCTTGCTTTGAGACTGAAAAAAATGCCATCAGTACACTGTACAGTGATGTAACTGATGTGTGTTAGAAAAATATCAAAATAGCAATCATAAGAAACCTTTGTAGATAAGGCAGACGCTGTTAAGAACTGAGGTTCATCTCTTACTTTTGCTTAAAGCAATTTCAGCTCTCTATTTTGGTGATGGCAGCCAGTGAGACCAATGACAACTATCTAGGAAACCTTTGGAGTCTGTAATATTTTTTTTTCAGCTTTTCGAAACAAACAAAAAAGTACCATTTTACTGAATTCTGTTTTGTGCACGTTGTTGTTACTTAGCAAACATCAATGTTCTGACTTCACAATCCAGAATTCTTCAGCAGCAACAGCACTAGTTTAAGGTATTGCCACCATTCAGCCCCATCTTTTCAATGTCTGCACAGCCCCTCCAGTTGAGCTGGCATGCAAGTCCAGCCAGCTGCAGCCTGAACTGATAAACTGGAAGATAACCCAGAAATTTTACTGAAGCCAGATCAGCTCACTGTAAGGACCATAATACAGCTGCACAGGCAACTGTGCCAGCACAATTACAGGATGCAAGGCAACAATTTTACTGAACACTTCATACCATAAAGATACAGCCAAAGAATCTAGCCATTTTATTTATTTAAGTCTTCTGCCTCATCCTATGAATGTAAGAGTCAGAGATACACAAGAGTCAGATTCCACTTTTAAAAAAAACTCCAGCCTTAATATTGGAAGAGAGCTTGATAAATAAATAGATAGACCATAACCCAAAATGTTGAATAAAAACCCCAAGATACTTTTAAGAATCATTAAAAAAACCGATAAGAAAATGCTAATACTGGAAATAACATTCTTAAAAGACTGCAAACTGGCTACAGGAAAGCCTTTAGCCAGACAACATTCCCCTGGGAGAAGCAGCACTCCACCAGATTATATCCGTTTTGCTTAATCACAGTGAAGAAATTTAGAAGTTGTTAATACCTGGAAGCCACAGACAAGTTTCTAAGAGGAGACACTGAAGGAGCTTGCCATAACAAGACCAGGCATACACTACAAGCCACAGAAATAGCACTGTGTTTTGTTAAAGCACTAGGAGAAGTGTCAGGTGCATGCTGCCTGGACAAGCCCCCCCCGACCCCCACATCTTGGACAGGTGGTGGGGAACAGCAGACCCATCTCCCCCTCTCTTCCAGAGGATCCTGAGGCAACATCACACCAGCTATGATGTCCAGGGCTTGCAGAATAGGAGGCAGCAGCCCCCCATGGGGCCACACCATGGAATTGTTATGCAGCCATGAGCTGCAATGGGACCCACTGTTCATGGCAAGGCTCAGGCTTGGCCCATCTCTGCATTTCCACCAAAGGAAGTGGTTTACTCACTATTATCAGAAGAAGAAAGGGGGGGGGGGGGGAAAGAAGGTTGGGCCCTGCCTGGTGTCTCCATCTGAACAATTCCCAAAGCAAGAACAGTTTATTCTAGTTTGCAAACACCCCCAGAGCAAGACCTGCATGGAGCTGGTCTCCAGCCATGCCTACCAAGGCTGGGCAGAAGCATTAAACACGACATCTGCCCTGTCCCCAGCTTGTTGCAGCCCCTCACACTAGTCAGGCTCTCGAGATAAGACTGCCAAGGGCTAAGTACACAGGCTAGCCTCTCCCACCCCTCTCAAGGCATGACTGCTCTACAGGAGCAGAGGACACTGAACCACAAGGCCGCCTCCTCAGGCTGCAGCTGCATGTGACTGCATACCGAGGCTGCACTCCAGGTACATTGGCACAGGACTGCCAGGAGACTCGAAGCCTTGCTGAAGAGAGGAGGAAGGCAGGAGAGCCTGCTGACACTGGCATCACTGGGATATACCCTGGGACAGGGCTGCACCAGTCACTCAGAGGCAGGGGCTTCCTGAGGGTCCCCGCTCCCCCTGCTTTGCACTCCTTTTCCCTGGAGGAGAGCATGCCCACCTGTAGCCAAGAGCCTCTCCAAACACCTAGCAGCCCAAGAGTGACCAGTGAAAGTATCCAGATAGAAGACATGAGAGACATTCACTGTTTTTTCCATGCCAACTTCAGCAAAAGATAGATCATTTCACCAAACCAGCACAAACTGAAACAGAGCACCACGGTGCACAGAAGGTAAGCATCGGCACCTACTGCTGGCAGCGATAACCACCCCACCACCAGTCTTTCGGAAAGACAGAAACATTACGCTGTTCAACTCATCATTATGCAATAGCCTATGTCAAAGTCACTTTAATTGCTTTCCCCAGGAGAGATTTTACAAGTAGTGCAGCACATTTCAGAGCCCACAGAGGTCAGACAAAGCCTCAGGCTGGTCACGCAGAGGAGGGCAACGTGGATGGCATTGATCTGCAGGCCCAGAGACACCAATGCTGACAGTTTCTAGCTCTAGATGCCACTGACAACTGACCAAAGAAATGCAGCAAAGGGCTCTTCAAACACAGTAACAACAAATTAGTCATTAGTCTCCCTATCAAAATATTTCTCAAGAGATCTTATCCTGTTTTTACATTCCTTATGGAAGAGTAGCAAGGTTATTGCAATACCCTCAGTATTCTCTTTGAGCTCTTTTAAAGGCGAGAGAGAGGGAGAAAAAAATTCAGCATCTGCTTGGATACAGGATTATTTGATCCGCATCAGGATTTAAAGCAAGCTTTTCAGAATCACAGTACAGGATGCAGGTGGAAACATGCTAGAGTCCAACACCATCGCCGCAGGGACAGGAGTCTGGGGTATGGAGGTGGGGGGAGAAATACACAAATTGGATCCCCATTCGCATTGAACTGCTATTGGCACTGTAAGAGCTTTCTAGTGCTTAGAAAACACACTGTTTTGGGGATTCCCACCACTGAGCTGGGTAAGGCAGACTGAGCCCAAGTGAGCCTAGAGCTGGTAGAGCTTGTTGAAAGGTTTCTCAGCTGCTAGCACACAAACCCTGGCTTTGTGACAAAAGTAACCTAGTACCTATATCAATAGAAGGAGCACCAGTGTAGTTCACTTCGCACCACAAAAAAAACCACCCTCAAACACTAAAAACCACACACACAACACCCTGTGAAGTATTACTATTACTAAGCAAAACCTGGAGTCACTTGTTTACTGAAGTTCATTTATTGGAAGGCAGTTATTAGGGCCAAATAAACAGATACAAGAAAAGTTTCTATAATTAAGTTTAACTTGTCACCTACCAACTAGTGTTTACAGCCATATTCAATAGTTTTTGTTTTTTAAATAGCTTCCAAACATTGCTGTATTTTCTTGCAGACTGCATTTTGGGGTTTTTTGTTTGTTTGTTTTAAGTCTTTGTTCATACATCTCTACATTTCAATGTGTAATAATAATCACAGCAGGCTCAAGAAAAAAAAATTCAATGGCCCAACAAACAACATTACTACACATATTAAAAAGGAGATGAACACGTGCCAGTTTCCCATCCCAGGAACATGGAAACTCCTAACCACTTGGCCCCAAACATCCAAATGTAGCCCCTGTTGGTCCTCTAGTCCTCCACAGGATCATACCCCTGCATCACTCCCCTCTTCCTCAGGACTGAAAACTCTCTGAATCCCAGCAAATTCAGCACTAATAAGTGGCTGCACTATGTTATGCATTATTAATTCACTGCCACAGGCCTGAGAAGCAATAGGTAAAGCTTTCGACACACATCTGCGGTGGAAAAGAGAAAGCAAGCTAACAGACACAATGCAGCTTTTCAGCAGCAGTCTCAGTTCCAGCTTAGATGTCTTCACAACCCTGGTTTAATCCTCACAATACACAGAGCAAACAGGATGTTTACAGAAACAGATAATATCTGCTTTGGAGTCTATGTACAGTTATTTTCTCACTAGAGATAACTGATAGGACGTCATAGCACCTGGTCTCACATCAGAGATAAGAAGCCTTCAGGAGGTACACCCTTACTGTGCTTTCACATGATGATATGGTGATATAGGGGATGCAGATCTCTCACAAAGTCTGCACACTAGCTTTCTTTTAAGATCAAACAATACCTCAACAAAACAAAGTCTCACACTTTTCCCCAAGACTACAGAAGTGCACAATATGCTCAGTTTAGTCATTCACTAAACACCAAAACTCATAGCACCATACCCTAAGATCTGTACACTCTAGGTCTCTTCCTTCCTCTACTACACCTCCCAGCATTTCAGTTTGGCTTCCTAAAGAAATAAGTTACACGTAATTTCACAGCATTGGCTGTCACAGCTTTTGAACCCTTTAACCAACAAGAAGTTTAACCATAATACAGACTTTAAAAAG
This sequence comes from Aptenodytes patagonicus, assembly GCF_965638725.1. Classification (NCBI taxonomy): domain Eukaryota; kingdom Metazoa; phylum Chordata; class Aves; order Sphenisciformes; family Spheniscidae; genus Aptenodytes; species Aptenodytes patagonicus. The sequence continues at coordinate 140,768,964 of NC_134950.1, forward strand.
TTTTAAATTACTACAATTTTCACAACACAGGGACAAGGGAGACCCCTTTTCATACCCCCTCCTAAGTTAGGGTTTATCTCATCAGAAAGACTCATACCTTGTTAGACAGAAGGAAACCTGAAGACACCAGAGCAGTTCATAATTTCCTCTGCTCGCAGAGGCCCTTACCCACATCTTGATTGTCAGGTCACCCCTAAATACCTGCTAGCAAACCTTCTTTTAACAAATCTCTTTCATCCTCTAACAATTTCAGCCTGATTGCTGGCAGCCTTTCTACAGTCACAGGAGAGTGATTGCAACTCCCAACACATGCAGAAGCCGGCACAGGTGTTGCTAGACTCAATTACAGTATCAACGAGTAGGTGGGGATTTACTTACATTTTCAAAAAAGAAACATAAAAGTTTACTATCTAAAAGCTTTTATAGATGGCAGTTTTGTTGCACAATTCTACAGCCTTATCTCGCTCCCACTGAATTCAATGAAAAAGCTACCTTTGCATACATAGTTTGACTGAGCCATAAAACACTATAAGAGGAAGTAATTTGGTTTACTGATTTCTCTAGCGAGACTATCTGGATTGTGGAATGTAGTGTTCACTCTAAATAAAAGCTTTCACTTCACTTTTTCTTACTATATATTATTTAATATACCGGTCTTTATTTTCCTTCTACGAACAGTGTGGTCATTGACCAGCACCCAGAAGCGCTGGGGTGGCTTTGCAAAGGAAAAGCACTGGAAGAGTGCTTTTCTCTCAGCTGCTGTAGATTGACACAGATTTCAAATGGCGGACACCTGCATTTTCCAGCAGAGTAGCTGGCGCAGATTTGGTGCTATCATTTAGGATATAAATATAGACAGTTGGTATAAAAGGCAGGTGTCTATATTTTAGTTAATCAGCTTATGCTTTCTGTAGAGCAGAGAGAGAAAAACAAGCCACACCACAGGGTGATTTATCCGATCTGCCTTAGATATCACTCCTGAACTAAGATGAATCATACCCTAGACAAACACATTTATTTTCATGAACTGTAAAAAGATCTAGTGATGCCTAAATCAGACAAGAATGCCTAATTTTTAGAGGTCTAATATTAGGTAAAATGAATCCTGGCTGTTGTACCTGTATTATACTGAAAACCCACAGCACTGCTCCTGGGAGGGCATTATAGACATGGTAAACTTTCCTTACGGAGGTAAATAAGAAAAGGAAATCAGGTTGACTCAAAGTGCTTGAAGTGAGTAAGGATTTTCCAACACAGAATAGAAAATTACGGCCATCCCATTGAAAGTGGGAGTAGCTATTTGAAAGGAAGGAAGGAGGAAAAAAAAGTGCCTTTTTTTTTTTCTGGACTACATAGGGTTTGTGCTCTCTATGAAATTGGCTGGGCAAAGTAAGAGTGAAGAGTGTGTCTAGTCTTCTGAGCAGATCAGCGCTCCTTGGTAAGGATGTGCAAGGGCAGCTTTTGTGCAGGCATGTACACGCAGCTAAAATGAATGCAAAGGGAGGATAAAATATTGCAGATTCAAACAGCCAGATTCTACACCCCCTGTGCAGAGGCTTAAGTGAATCCATAAGGAAAAAGCCAGAAGTGATTTAGGTCAGACTAAAGCCATCATTAATACAGGATCCTTCTGTTAGTTCCACCTTTAAGAAAAAATGCTCTTCTATGCAAGAAGATACTATATGCCCAGGCAAGCTATGCCCTTAGTATCCCTCAGGATAACCTCAGGGTTATCTGGATGAGGTGAGCAAACACCAAAAGATTCAGCACTTCTACTGAGACTAGAGCCTTCTCCAATTTTTTTTTTTTTTTGATGGTTTAGAAAACAGTCTGGAAATTTTACAAGCACTGGCATTTCCATGAGACAGAGAAAACCCTGCATTTGATTTACTTTTACACATCACCACTGCTAAAAAAATGTACTTAGCGAATGAGAGGATTTGAAATTCTATATTAAAGAAACTAAGGAAAGACATGTCCATATTTCTGTCCTCTGTATATGTCCAATCCTACAACTGCATAGGAAAAGCTCTACTGACACTGATGAGTGAACTTCACTCGCCGTGAATGAGCTCTGCAAGTTTGTGTGATGTACGTGCAGCTAAAATGAATGCAAAGGGAGGATAAAATATAGCAGATTCAAACAGCCGAATTCTACCCCCCCTGTGCAGAGGCTTAAGCGGATCCATAAGGAAAAAGCCAGAAGTGATTTAGGTAGGTGATTTTGTGTAGGTCTGATTTGCAAAGAGTAGTGATTGCAACTTTTAACTTAAGACGAAATTTTCAAAGATTTCCATTTAGAACTGTGAGTTCACGCCATTTCATTTCAACAAACAAAATTAACTTCGAGCTAGAAAAGGCAGCAAAACACAATAAGCTTATTTTTCTTTTATTTACATTCCCCTCTAATTATATTTTTATTTAATGTGGTAAAAGGCGAAGTTAATACTCTGTGCCAAGTTTCAGACAAGTGTGAAATTTCAAGGCTTATTAGGTTATTAAGCTTCTGAAATAAGGACTTATATTTATGAAAGAAGTGCTGACACAACCTGAACTCTGAGCCGTGGTAATGCCACCACAACAGCATGGTTCATATGCAGTGTGAACAGCCCAGATTACCCTATCCTAATAAAACGAAAGATTTAAAACAGAGGAAATTATTTCAAAGAATCATATTTCTAGTGCTGTTATGCTTGCAGTCACATTTGGGTTTAAATGGTGGGAAAACATGAATCTATCTATAGATTCTCAAGTTACACCCACAAAACAGGATCCCAGACAAATTCTCGCAAACAGGGTTTGCAAGAATACAACAGAAGCGTGTGTAGGTAGGTGTGCGCGCCTAGATGGATTATGTATGTAATCAACATGTAAAGCTCCATAATGCTGAAAATAATAAATTGTGAATGTGTAAGGGTGGAAAGTGCATTTTACATGGATTATCTGCCCTAGTTCCTGTTCTTATTTTTGGAAAGCAATCAGCTCTTCGTGAGAACTCAGCACCATGCTGAGCCACCCTGGGGCTTTTCACGGCCCAGCCCTTCACTTTGCATTATCATCTGTTAGCAGCCACATCCTGTGCAGACCGATTCATTGCAGCCAAGAAAGGCAGGGAGAACAGGAGACCCTCTGAATCCTGAGGTCTGAAATCACTCTAACGTACTTCTCTCACCATACTATATAAAATAAAGCTATCTTTTCAAAGGAATTTCCAGCCATTTTTGTTAGTGACTATTCCAAATAAAAGGTTATTTTAAGATAATGTGTTATTTTAACTCAAGATCTTTGCAAATCACCTTTACTTGAAAACTTTCATATGCCTGATTTGGAGGACCATATATTCATCCCGATTTAATTCAAACATAAAACAAAGTAATTTTGAGTACTTTTGCTTAATAGCTGTAGTCAAATGCAAACAAAAACCAGGTACAGATGGTCTGGTTTATGTATATTTATTCACTGATGAATATGAAATACATTATTATTTTCAACTATGGTAATATTTTTGTTTTCTGTGAAGCTGAAGCTCATGTGGTCAGAGATAATACAGTATGTTGAACTTGTATTTTTAAACTCTCAAATGCATTACTTTTGAAATGGTACGATTCCCTGATACCTGACTATTGAACACAAATATGTTACAAGTCAATTGAAAAATCCAAATTACTGTTACAGTCTTTCTATTACTTTCCATTACACTGTATTTCTGTAATATCTTAATATCTCACAGCACTTTTAAGCATGAATTTAAACGTAAGAGCAACTATGAGATTCTTGCTTTACACATAGATGAAGAGACTTCAGGGATAAAATGACCAGCGCTCAGTGGCTGGGCTGGATGTACCAATCTTTAGTGTTAAACTTCCAGCTTTCAGCATTAACTCCAGTACTTTGAAACTAAATTACATAGTTTGATGTATTTGTTTTAAAGTTGCAGTGTACAGCTGAGTCTTTGTACAGAATTTTTTTCAAACAGTCCCCTATCATGATTACAGCAATAGCAGGACATAAGCAAACATTGTATATTACCAAGTTATATGACAGAGTGGCAGAAATCGAGTTGCTGAACCATATAGAAATATAGTTTGCTGGTACCAGTGCCACCATAGCACACAGTGGGGGATGTGTATTGATGTGGCAATAGGAGTTCTGTCAAAAAGAATCAGTGTGGGCTCAGTCCATGAATCCCATTTGTCTCCAGTGTAACATGACTGATTACAGCTGAATTACAGTGACTTTAAACATACAAGTCAATTTTCTAAGCTAATTAAAATCAGGGAGACTAGTATTTCTAAGGTTCAGCTCCTGTACGAAATACAGTATAATCAAGAAAAATGGAATATATATCTCTGATTCAAATAGAAACTCAATAGCTGGAGTTCAAGGGAAACAGTGCTACTAATAATCCATAGATTGCCATTTACTGTATCACTTATAACACAACCCAAATCAGAATAAACTGTGTTTTCAGAGACATTGATACAATAATCACAAAGAATCAAAAATTTCTTTGAGAAACCAGGTTGACCCACAGAAGCACCTCAGATGGACAGCTAAAAACATACATCATGGATATATAAGTTCAGTATTACCATTTAAAACTGTAGAGACCTTATGCTGATGGTCTGCAAGCTGTTGAAGGCATCTTAGAGATCATCATGCAACTGGTGTCAAAAAAAGAGCAGGAGCACGTGCCTACAACAGCATCCAATAATTATAAGACCAGCGGAGTTCAGCTAGTGTTAGAAACAAGAAGATATTTTTAGAAAATTTCCCTCTTACAGGTCATCTTTGTCCATGTTAAGCCAGCTTTACAAAAAGACTGGTTTTAGCTAACCAAGTCACTGCAGCAAAGGTGAACACTCTTTCCTGACCCTCTTTAGTCACGAACTCATCTTCGTGATACCCACCTCAATGATGTTCCAATATCAAAACCTGTTAAAGCTTTCAGGGCAAATGACATTGGAATGGGAAAGGAATGAAAATCTTATGCTCCAAAGGAAATTATTCTTATTTATCATTCATAAAGTGGCAACAGAAGATAAGCAGTTACAGGGTTGGTGATACTTCTGGACCATGTGTGGTATCTGAGGTATCAGCCTTCACACCTTTACCTCGCCTGACCTAAATTCTACCACTCTGCTATATTTAGAAAAGACCTTGAAATACAGCAGCCTGTGTGCCAGCCAGGAGCCCTCGGCTCGTTTAACAAGGCTCAACAGCCCTGCTAACCTTCTCCTTTGTCAGTGGACTAGGAGATTAATGTGGTGATTAGGTGGCTTTCTTAAATGAGGTATTGTTTCATTTCAGCAATAGGAAAACTACAGTGCATAAAACAATAAAGATTTTAAACCAATTAAGTAGCCTAAAAGCATATCTATTTCCCTTAGGGCTCAATGGGTCTTGAAAAGCTAGGAAAACCCAACGGTTTCAAATCCTGTCTCCCTCCACACACCCCACAGCCAACAACTGTACTCGACCTTCTCCTTTCTAACTATTCTGTCATCTTTAGCTCTTAATTCTGGTGGAGCAGCTGTGTAAATACAGCTGGAACTAAGAAATCATAATCTTCACAGCTCAGGGGTTATCATCTCTTACCTTCCTGAGCTGTTTGCAAGCAGGTATTTAGTCTGGAAGCACCGTCTGGCCTCCCTGCCTGCTTTTTCTCCTTAGATTTTGGGTTTGCCTTTGAATAAAATCAGTATGTGAATACTCAGTGACTGTGTCATTTGCCAGGCCCCGTGGCAAGCAGGGAGGCTGCCGGCAGCATCGCCCAGCCACAGCACAGGTGCCTCAGACCACTCACAGCCAGCACCAATAAAACAGGACACCAACAGGGAGGAACCCTAAGTCCTTAATTTGCTGCTTGGGATTTTTTTCAGCTAGGACTTTGAAACTGCATTTTTTGCTTCTTTACAGCTGGTTTAAGATGACTGACTAAGGCTTTAAAGAAGGGCAAGGTACCAGTTACGTGTCACCCCTTTATTTTGTTCTCAGATAGGTAGGATGGCTGTAGGAGCCCATATGACAACCCCAGGCATCACCCTGCCGTGAAGTCAGGCTGTGTGCTTCCCTTCAGTTTAAAAACACATACAAGTTTATCCATGCGGCTCTGCAGTCTCGTACTGCTCCTAAAAATAATCACAGCCTGCAGAGCAGCGTGAGAGGGGCAGGCCTTCACATACCTGTGTCAGTCAGGATTAAAAAATAAATAAATAATAAAATGCTTTCCTCATCCCCCAGACTAAACCAAACAGGAGACGACACCCGTTCACAGCTCCCTACACATCCCTTCCAGCAGCAACAAGAGTTGTTTTGGCTCAGGGACACCAGGCTATCGGCTGTCAGAGCAGGGCTATAAGCTGTGACTCTGTCAAAAGACGAGTCACCCAACAGTAAAGTGAAAACACTGATCCAAAAAGCACTGATTCATGCCTAGATTTCTCTCTCAAAAGAAGTTAAAGGAAGATAGCATTATGAACACATTTGCTAGCCTTCATGCATTGCAATCTGCACAGCTGAATCAAGACTGCATGGTAAGGTTGGTGCCCTATATATAGTGTATGCAGACTGCCTACATTTTCCACACTCTGCCTTACCAAGTCCTTCTTTGTAGTATCAATTCAGTATCTAAATCCTCCTCCGATGCCAGAAATGACACTCTCCTCTCAACAAAAAGTTTCAGCCAGGCACTAATTAACACCCTGCTATCTGCAAACAAATGATCCAAGGTGCAGATAAACCCCCACAAGAAGGCAGAGGTGCCTTCACACAGGCCTGCTGGGGTCCAGAAGGGCTCGCTAGCCCCGACCAGACTGCCTTCACCTCCTCGCTGCTCTGTGACAGCTGCGTCCCAGGTAATAAACTCCTGCAGGACCGAAGTGCTGTGTAAGGTGGTGCAGAAGCACCTCTCTAAGTCAGGCTGGGAACCGTGGACTGGCTGTGGGTACTGCTTTCCACACATGAAGGATCAACCAGGATAGGATAAAACATTAAAATTTGAAGAGAGATAGGTGATAGGTTTCACCTATCACCTGGCTGAAAAACAGTATTTATATTTTTTTCAAATGTAATGTAAATGCACATTCAGTGCAACACAACTTAAAAGTGACGTCAAGAACTTGAAGGAGTCTCACCATCCTACAGTACTTTTTCTAGCTGAAAGTCATAAGCTAATACGCAGCCACGCAGCTAGAAAACAGAGACCAGATCCTGAAGGCTGGTTAACTTTAAAAGATTGCATGCGCATAAACAGCTGAGGCAATGCCATACCAACTTTTGTAAGCTAAGACAACAGTTATAAGGTTACGAGACCTTGTGGTTTGTTCGTTTTTAACAGTGCTGCACCGATTTAAATGCAATTCCATACCTCCTTAAAGTAGCAGCAGTTTAAGATATTTAACTTGTCTAGTGCCTTGAAGAACAGTGTCATTTGTAGCCCATTTCAGCAAAAATTATTTTAAAATTTAAGTTGTGTAATTCCAGCATTGTAACAAAATTACACCTGCTTATTCAGCTCCTCTAAAGACTTTCTTACACATACCAGTATTTAGGCCAGAACTGTCAATTCATCGTATGGAAGAGAGTGATCCCAGGCTGACAGAACTATGCCAGCAGAAACTCAGTCAGCTAAGATACCAAATGCTCTACTGCAATCACCACTTTGTTCATAGTTGAAGACTTTGTCATAGTAATACAAAACACAGTTTTGGAGGTACAGCTACATTTGTGTATTTTACTCTGAACAGTTACTGTAATATTCCAGCAAAACAGTTCTAGTACAGATAAAGGTATAGCTTGGACGTAAAACTCATCCCCCACTCAGTTTTCTACTTGCAAGTCAGTATTAAATATCACAAGATAACAAACATGACATTTTAGAAACAGTACTCTCCACCTTCTCTTGCTTCTTCCTCCAGAGTGCTACAGTACAGATCAGTCACATCTTTGTATTTAAAATCATTCACTGAAGTTTTTATACACAGAAGAATTTAGGGAGACTGTCACCAGATAAACACTAGCATGTTTAATATGCAGAGCAAGATATGATTGACTTTTTCAAGCAGGATGCCTTTTCAACTATTCCCAATAGAAGCCTCATGAATACTCAAAATGAAGCCATTATTACTTGGTATTGTACAGTTTGTTTACTGGGTACAAAGAGCCAGCCTGTCATCTCACCTTCCTCACCCTAGTAGTACTGTGCACCTGATAGGAAGGAAAATGTTAGCCAGATTATACCAATTACACCCCAAATTCATAGCGCTCAGCATCACTAATACAGCTTTTTCTCAAGACTGACTGTTAGTAACCTACATTTTGGTATGCCATCAGTTACATAAACAGAAATGAAAATACCAGGTTTTTGAGATAGGTTTGGATATTCTTGTTCGAACTTAGCAATTTTGATTCGCAGGCTAAATGTCTTGTCTATGTTCAGGTCCTGAAACTAGTTAGAAGCTTCCGTATCTCTTGCCACATTCTACTCACTGCTGTAAAATCCGAGGAGGAAATTCACCCAAGGCTTAACTACATGTGAATCCCTCAGACAGCTTCAGATAGATGAGCCTGAAGATACTAAATTAAGTACCACCTGTGAGTACGTGATAAATGCCCAACATCGCCTATTAAACATTGCACGTAACACAAAATAGGTTCAGCTATAGAAAAGATTTTTCAAATTATGCAAGATCCATCACTTCAGAAAGGAGTTGCTGCAGTTAATATTTCTTCTGTGAATATACAGACATGCCATTGATTTAAAGTTTTTAATGAGATACCTGCAATTTATAACACCATGACATTTATGAGCCTCACCATATTTGTAAGACTTTGGTTTTCAACAGAAATAGCTCTACTGTTATTAGAATCAATACGTGCACAGAGGTTGATGAGAACGTACTGCTGCAGTACAAGAAGTCAGACACCTTCTCTCTGCAGGCTTGTTTTGAATTGTTTATTAAGGTTTAAGAAGTCATCCACATTTCTATAAATATAGACATTACTTGAGTAAGTGACTTACAATGTCACCAGTGCAGGTACATATATAACCAACATACAAAAGCTCCACTGGAAGCTACTTCAGTTTATTCAAAAAGGACCAAGATGTCATTAAAAAAACCAGCTGTCCCTTTCAGTTATTGAAGACACTAAAGTGCATTTTTGGTTACCTCCTGGACGAACAGCTGCTGGTTAAAAAGTTTGATTATTTTTTTAAACATATCTAAGTTACATTGACTGACATTCAGGTTTGTAGCTGTCATCCTCCTGATACATGGCAGCAGGTAAGAAAAAATGTATTACTTCGCTGGTTGAGTAAAAGGAGGAAATAGATTTTGCTTTTTGTTTTGGTTTTTTTTTTTTTTTTCCCACTTTTTTTAATCTGGTATTTCCAACAAAAGTTTAAAGAGAATCTAACATTCTGATGAATTTTTACAGCACCACTAAAGTTAGTCTTAAAAATCCAGGCTCTGTTTTAGCCCTTTAAATTGCTAGCCAAGTATCTAAAGAGTCACTTGAAGCTCTGTACCAATAAGAAAAACTACCCTCCTTTTTCCGTCAAGCATTATCCTGCCCAGTTAACACTGTTTGCACACTCTGTAAACAAGAACAGCTTAAAGCATAATTAAAGCAGAACACAGGCCCACCTTGAAAATCTTCTTCCCCCAATCCCCTCCCTCCCCCGCCCCCGGTAGTGTCATATGTTTTGAGTGCATAAAGCATTATTACATTCCTAACCACAAAATACTTTAAGAGTCACGATAAAAAAAAGCATACGTTGAAAGTGACATAGCAATACCACTTTAATAAAATGGGGTATTTTGGGGACATACAAGATGTGCTCTGCTAATTTTAACTCCATCTTTACTTCATTATAATTTTGTTTTATTGCCAGAAAAGTCACCAGTAGAGCGAAGAACGCTGCACTGGTTAGAACCACAACAGCCAGAGTTGTTCTTTACAGCTCCTTTGCTGCAATTAATTTACTTTTCACTTGATAGTAGGAGGACATAATACTCATCATTCAGAAATAAATTACTAATTTTGAGTAATAGTTTAAACCTGATTAGCACTGTGTAATGATGAATGGCTACTTCTAAAAAATAAAAACCTTACATACCAAAAACATGCTATATGTTGGGAAACCACCACTTTTCCATGCTCCAGCGTGTTGTTTACATTTTTACTTGTCAAAAAGTCTTTCTTTTATCAGTTGAAGAATCCACAGCACTTGAATTCCAAGTATTTGAACTGAACGTGATTCAATTTCAAAAAGTGCCAAATTAAAGAAAAAAACCCTACATATGTAGCCAAGCTTTCATAGAAATCCCCAAACAAGATAAAAACCAGCCTCTCAAAATAATGGGTTACTAGCTTCATACATGTTTTTAAAGCTGTATAATGTTCACCAGAACACTCCACTTACAAGCATTAGAAGTTTAAAAAACACAGAACACCTTCAATGCAGATTGCTTGCAGAGGGCACCCTCAAACATATGAATACAACACTAAGCAGAAACCCCTCATTTTATTTGGCTATTTAGACATCCATGTCACATATACCCACCCATCCATTTCCTGATAGAATTACATCATCTATTAGGGCTTCTGAAATAATGCAGAGCCATAAAACTCAGAAGAGACTAGTTAAAAAAAAAAAAAAATTCCATAACTGCACAGCCTTCCACACAGCAAGGTTGTGCAACTGATTGTTTAACATAACTAAGCTTAACACCATCCAAACAAGCAGGCCTGGGTTTGGAAGCTGTCTTACGTCAAATTTTGACCATGTAACTACTCTAAAATAGAAAGGTCAAAATAGAACTCATCTCTTCTTTTTCTGCTGCCTCAACATTTTCCTTCGCTTAATTATCATATCATGTAGTTTCTCCAGTCCCTCTTTGAGTCCATCTCCAATGATTGCACAGGTAGGCTGCAAATGCCAGGGAGTCGAAGAACTCAGCTCACTCATTGCTAACATTTTCTCGATTTCAGAAAGGGAGAGAGAGTTCCTCAAGTCCTGCTTGTTAGCAACGATTAGGACAGGCACTCCTTGATTTTCAGATATCCTAGTAATTTTATGAAGTTCTGTTTTGGCCTCCTCCATTCTCTCAACATCGACAGAGTCCACCACAAACACAATGCCATCGGTGCACCTTGTGTACGACTTCCACAGCGGCCTTAGCTTCTCCTGGCCGCCCACATCCCAGAAGTGGAAAGTGACCGTTTTCGAGTTGCCCAGCGTCACTTTGATTTTCTCCGTATTAAATCCTTTAGTGGGGACAGTGTTGACGAACTCATTGAACTGCAGCCTGTAGAGCACGGTCGTCTTTCCAGCGGAGTCCAGTCCCAAGATGACAATGTGGAAACTCTGGAAAGAAGGCAGGCTGGAGAGGATCGGCGTCTGGTCCGAGAGTCCATTCCCCATTGCCAGAAGGGAAGGTGACAGCAGGCTGCCACGAGCAGAGGCCGGCTCCCACGGCTACGCTCGCCGCCGCGCTAGGCTCGGATCCTGCCAACGACACAAGCGGCATTAGCCCACGGCTGACCCCCCCTCCGCCTCGCCCGGGGCTTCGCGGCCACAACGCGCCGGCCAGCGCCGCCGCCCCGACTGCGGAAGCAGCCGCGGGCAGCGCGACGCGGAACGCCACACGTCCCCCGCCCGGCCCAGCGGGCTCTGCCGCCCCGCAACGCGGCGGCGGCCGCGACCGACACTGCAGCTCGCCGGGCACCTGCGCCCCTCACCGCCACCAGCAGCACCGCCACCAGCAGCACCGGCACCGGCACCGCCACCGCCGCCCCGCCAACCGCCGCCCCTCGCCTACCGCTTGGCCCCGCCGGCGGGCACGTCCCTCAGCGCGGGGAGGCGAGAGCAGCCCGCGCCCCCATGCCCGCGCGCCGCGTCCGCCGCACGCGTCACCGCTGCTACAACCGCTACCGCCGCCGCCGCGACTCTCCCGCATCTGGCGGTGAGGCCCCTCCCAGCCCGCGCCTAGCCCCGCGCGCCCCGCCCCGCGCCCCCCATTGGCCCCGCCGCGCGGCGGGGGCGGGGAGGAGGACGCGGTCCTCCTCGCCTATTGGCCGGCGGCACCGGCCACTCATCTGAGAACCCGATTTTTACCGTCTTCAACCGAACGCTAGGGCCAAGCGCGGCCGGGGGAGAGGCCGCGGCCTCCGCCCACGCCCTGCCTGAGCGACCCCACTCCGCCCCCCGCGGAGCGGAGTCACTGCCTCACACGGCTCGCTCGGGGAGAGCTGCCGCGCCCTCCGCCCACGGCGCGCGGGCCCTTGCCCCAACGGGCGGGCGGCGCCAGCAGCCTCCCACCCCCTGCGGCGGGTGGGCGGGCGGCAGCGCCCCGCCGGCCTTAGCGTCCCGCCCCGTCGCCGGAGGCGCGTGCGCTCATTGGATGTGGGTGCTGTCACTCTAGCCCCGCCCCCTAGCGGCTGGGAGAGGGCTCGGCGGCGTCTCACAGCGCACCTGCGCCACTGCCGGGGGCGCGCAGCCCGCAGGGCGGCCGGCGGCAGCGCCCTTCTCCGGCCGCACTTTCCCGCCGAGAGCCCCCCAGGAAAGCCTCCCGGCGCGGGGCAGACGCCGCCTCCCCGGGGCGGCAAGGGGGCGCCGCTGAGGCTGCTCCGCTCGCCCCGCCGTTGCGTCATCCCTCCCCTACCACCGGCCGCTCCCGTAGGCGCCGCGCGCCCTCCCGTCGCCTAGCAACGCGCTTCAAGGCGGCAGCGGCGGCCCTGCCCACGTGACCCGCCGCGGCCTGCGCTCGCGGGGCTCCGCCCGCCCCCCGCCCCGCCGGTCCGCGGCGCTGAGGAGATGCTGCCATGGCGGGGCTGGTTTTTTCCTCTCGCGGCCCCCTCGGGGTGGTTCTGGGGCGGCCCGGGTGAAGAGCACTGCCCAGGGAGGCCGGGGTGCTGCAGTCAGAGCCTCAACAGCCTTACAGCTCCTGAGCTGTGGAGTGACGCAGCAAGTATCCCAGGCTCTAGGCCACCGTCGTGCCTCAGCGGCTGTGGAAAACCCCGTTGGCTGCCTTGCCCCCACCACCTGGGACCTCTGCAGACGCTGATACGGGCGAAGTTAGAGGGGAGGGAAGCGCTGTGAGCGGGGTTTCTTGCTGCTGTTGCATAAACCGCGAGTGGTCCAAGGCCTCAGGGCCGGCTGCGTGTTCTTACCGTAGTCTCCTTGCCTTTCGATCGTCCCCGTGAAATAGGAGACAGTCCGGGAGGAGCCGAGAAAAACTGAGTGGATGAAATCGTCCTGTTAGACGCCTGGCATGTAGAGAGCAGCAGTGCTCAGGCCTGAATGAACATAAATGTCACCTAGCTTAGTTACAAGGAAGGTTTCCCACAGCACAAGGATATGTTAAGTAATTCTACATTTTAATATCTTAAGCCTAATTTGAGCAGTGAAGTCTTTCAAAGTCAAAACTAATTACTGACGTCTAATAAGATTTTTGTATGTTACTGTTTCCAGAGCGCAGAGGTTTTAGAGGAGGCCTGGAGGAGTACTTTGACTCAGATACTCTTGCTGTCTCTCCATCATTCTGTTCCTTCCCACTGCTCTCCTCGCTTACTACATTTGCCACTGTAGTTTTTATACAGCTGTGGCAATGTAGATGGCTACTTCTGCCTGTGTTGGATGTACACCAGCTCAGTGTAAAATACCAATAGCACACAAAAGGATCAGATGTGCTGACTTCAGAGCATACTAGAAAAGTCTTCCTCTATAACCCTTAGTTAGATAAAAATTAATCTTTTTTGATAAAAGCATATGTTTAACTGCTAAGTAAAGCTATTGTGCTACTGAAGTCTGCTGTTCCAAGTAGGCAAGTCTTTGACCAGCTGGGCTCCAGTAAAAGAGAAAAGGGGGCATTTTCAATATTAACCTTGTATTTTTTCTAGAGGACTTTTGATGCGGCTGCTGAAAAGGGATTTTTTAAGAATATTCTGGCAGTCATATTTCTTTTTTTTTTCCTTTGAAAGCATTGTACTTTATATTTTAAATCACAAAGAATTATGATGTATAAAAGAGAAGTAATTTAATAGTAAAAGGACATTGTATAGCAACAAAAATTCCCTAGTATACTATAGGCAAGGTTTCATGTTATTAAAGTGTTAAAATATCCATTATAGTCCTACTAAAAATAGCAAAATTGTCATTTGCTTACATGAGATTAATGTTTCACTGCTTTTATCTTAGTTATTTACATTCTGATCTTGCAGATGACTCTCTTTGGAGGAAGTGGCCTACATCTATGGAAAAATAGGGGTAAGTTACTACCCCTAAGGCCAACTAGTAGGGTTTCTGATTTGGCAGTGTTTTACGCTACTTTTGCATAGTATAAAGAACTGCACAGCATACAATGTAATAGAAAAGCATTTGTAGTGACAGTAAAAGTGGGCCTTAATTATTTCATGGATGGTTTTCAGTAATTTAAAATTGGTGGAAACCAGATAGAAATACCTTGTTAAGGAATATTACTAGAGATAATAGATTTATTCATAAAACTTGACAAGCTGAAATAAATCAAATTGACCTTTATCTCCACCTACAAAATTATGTATTCCCTATTTTTAATGGAAAAATAAGCCTATTAGATATTACAGTCGTCTAAATTTTAATGTCTGATTGTTACCAAGATGTGTTCACACTTTAACACAGCTTTATAATAACATATTTTACAATTAATTCCACAAAGAGGGATATGGGCCAGCTCCTACTTTTATTGGAGGTATTTTAATTTTAAACATAAAATGCAGAAAAATTGCCTCTATCTCTTGCTCTTAATAACAGATTTCAGTGCCCTTGAAAAGGGAGGGATACAGAACTGATGATTTTGTAGAGTATAGCATATCCAACACACCAGGTGGAGAAGGAATCTCATAGATTATGTGTTTCTTTGGAAGAAGAGTTTTATGACATCAGGAAGATCATTTTAAGATTAGAGAGAAATGAACATCTTCAGCAAGATGAGCATATCTGTATTTGTAAATATATACATTAAAATGATCCACACTGTCCAGAAAATGCTTGAAGTCGATTGTTCTATTTCTCATTCCCTCCCTACAGTTAATTTATGTCATCCACCTGTTGTAACTTGCTATAAAGTGAATTATGAACTCTCTGGGCCAGGGACTATTTTTCATTGCAAGTCATCTTAGTGTTTAGCACCTTGATGTTAATTAACGCCTGTAGGCATTTCTGCAAAACAGCTATTAAATACCAATCCAAGTTGATCAACTCCTCCCATGCACTTCATGCTACTTTAGAAGTCAAACGTGCACACCGGGCAGGTGTTCCAGGTGTTACAAAGGGAGTAAGGGTACCTAAATTAGTGGGAGTGTAAGGAAGCTGACATATTCAACCTCTGATAATTGAAGGTAAGGGCGAAGCAAGGCTTTGATTATCCTGTAGAAGCCTTGAATGAAGGAGGTGTACAGCAAGAAGTATACTCACTTTCTTTGTAAGTATGTAGCTAAATGGGGGGGGGGGGCTGTTATTAGATGACAGGTGACAATAACTGCAAGATGCACGTATGAGGAACATGAATGGGAAAAGGCTCGAGCCACGTGCAGACTTTGTAATACAAAATAAGGAGGTGCCTAATCTCTGTGTTGGGTCATTTCACCTACTGCTACTTTTCTCACTTCCTATCTAACTTGTCTACATTTCTGAGTTCTTTCTGGCTCAGCATTCCTTACCTCATGAAAACAACTGCAACTTCAGCTTTTCTGGGCTAAAAACATTTTCCCCTTTCTTTGATAACAATTTACCAGGGTAAATGGTAATGTATTGTTTTCTCCATATGTTTCATACATATGGTCTACATATATTTTCCACACAGAAAAGGTAGCCAAGGATGAACCTTTGTGTTTCAAGAAAAAGAAGCAGCACCTGCATAACGTGTGGCTGCTTCATCATGGTAAAATAGGATTTTTTTTTTAATTATTCCTAAATGGTCCAGGAATAATTTTGGTTCAGGGCAGGTTAAAGCTGCAGCCATTAACTACCTCTATGAAACATAGATAGCCCTTATTAGGGATATGGGCCGTGAAACTGGTCGTGGCGAGAGAGGTGGTAAATGTTGCCAAGAAAGAATCGTCATAGAGTGGAAAGAGAAGACTCTTGGAAATTTTAATATTATTACCCAACAAAGACTTAGGTTACCTTTTAATGCATACTACCTCATGTGCTGCAGGAGCTCTCTCATAGTGCCCAGATTAACAACAAAGATGCAAAAGATCATCAAATGTCCACTTGCAAGGCTGCACTGTACTTCACAGGAAAGCATCTTTCATATGGAAACAGCAATTTATGGAAATTAAAAGCTAGCAGTTCATGAGAGTTTCGCTGTAGCAAGACATTAAATGAGAGCTTCCACTCAGTGCTGCTCATTTTAAAGGTAGATTCCATTCAAGTAGATAGGACTGTTGTTATACAAGCACATCTAGTGACACAGCAGATGACAAATTCTTTCCAAAGCGACGCCAGTGGGCTTCAATTTCCTTGGCCAGATAAGCACAATATTCCTTTTATTTTGGCTAAATACCATCATCCTGTAGAACAGGCTAATGACATTTATTATCCAGCTCAATAGCTAATCACCTTAGCAGTTCTTTTTTTAATAACACCAGGTGTTGTGAGTAGCATGCAAATCAAATGAAAAGTGAAACATAAGACAAATGAACCAAATCCCGTATACTGCAGGTGCAGAGGGATACAGCCAGAACTGTAGAACAGTAAAGGACAGAAGCAAATACGAGCAAATGCAGAAGGAGGGAGAGGAAGAAACCAGCTGCATCATGGAGCTGAATTAGTTGTAAAACACAAAGGAATGAAGTCATGAGGAGAATGAAATTATCGCAAGGACAATGCACTGCCAGCTACAGGTAGCTGGCATATAGTGATGGGATACCAACACCTCTGTCTTCGTGAAAGAGACGTGTTAGCCACTGCACACCACCAATTCTTGCTGCTCCGTGCGGAAACCGAGCAGGTTTCTCAATGTATATGAAAGAGAAAACCAGTTGCATTTCGGTATGATGACGTGGCAGACCTAGGCTAGGGTAAAATGTATTGATGTATGTGTAGTAATAATAATAATGTTTATTATTACAGCAACCAACTGTAGCTTGGTTGTACATTTAAAAATTGAAGTTACTCCTCTTCAACTATAGCCTAGATCTAAGATTAGAGCTAAAAAAAGCATTGCTTTTAGATGACGTTACATTGTTCTAAAAGAAGATCAAGTTCCTACATAAAATACTACAGCAGTTTCACCATGGATTTTGAGAACCCCCTTGAAAATAAGCAGTAACAATGAAATCGCTGACAAATCGCAACATGTGAAGTTTTGCTCTTAAGACCGTCTCTTAAATTGACATACAGAATGTTTTGCACAAAGAAGCCTTTTATCATCTTTGCTACGTCTGCTGAATTCTTTTATGATAACTTACATGCTGCATGAATTATTTTGCTTTGATTATTAAAAAGTAGTCGGTGGTAGAAAATTTAATTTATTTCCTCACAATAAATAACAAAGCTTAGAGTGGTAGGAGATGGAGTCACTGTGTGTTACAATTTAAGATACCATTCTGATTAGACCAGTTAATTAAACCTATTCTCATTTCATATGTACCTTCACATGAAGTCTAACATTTACATTTTACTGCTTTCATTTTCATAAATAAACATTATGCCATATAGCAGGCTAACAAACAGAAAGCCTGTTCTTTGATACTGACAGTCACACTGAGTTGCGTCTTGAATGCTGTTAGGTGTGTTAGCTGGAAAAAAGTGGTACTAGCTCATAAATTATCCTAGTCATACTGAGCAAGTGTTGTCTCAGGGTGACTAAAATGATAATCTCCCCCTTTCAAGTTCTGTGAATTCTAGTTGCTTCACCCTCTGATAGGATGGTTGTATCGGCAGTGACTCCAGGCTTGCAGAGCACAGGGAACAGGCTGACCGCTTTCTGTACCTGGGGCGGTGTGAGTAGCACGCCTTCTTCCTGAGGCCGGGTGGAACAGCAGGACGGCCGATGTCCCCAACAGCATCTATGTATTAAGGACTTGTATCGCAGAACTCTCTACAGTACTAATTGTTCGTTTAATAGCAGCATGTAATTAATGCAGGTTAAGCATGGATCCTGTCTTTATATGATACAAAGTTTATAGTCACAAAATCCAAACCCAGACGTACAACTAGTTATGGGGCAGTTTTAAAGAGTAGAAGAAAGCATTATTGTTGCAAGTACCCCTGGTCTCCAGTCTCCTTACCCCTACTTCACTAAGCAGCTGGCGCTAAAAAAACCAGCAAAGATGTTTAATAAATGGAAAAATACCCCCTGCCTTAGTCCTTCGGTATGTGAGGTAAGACTTCTGCACCATGAGAAATTCAGAAGTGTTCAAGGTGTGATACTGCATGAGCTTTACAGCCTTGGCTTGTGTATTTTCTTCAGTGGTTTTATACTGATCAAAGACATCTGTACTTATATTCACCACAGCAACAGGTTTCCCGCCCCCACCCCGAGTCTGTGACACCATTTTCGTTTTTTTCTAGAACCACTCACTTGAGTCAAACATGCTCTTTTGCTGAGAATGCTGGGCTACTCAATGCTACTGTTCGAAAATCTTGCCAGTTACAGCACTGGTTCCAAGAGCTTTATTTTTTCCTCAATATTTTCTTCCCCAGAAAAGCCATGGGCACTTCAGAGCCTTTTTGTATGCCAGAGTTATTCTAAATAGTTTAAAAGCCTATCAAGTTGAGATTTCAATATCAGCTACCATCCCCTCACAATGCTTCCTTTGAAGGGGGTTGCGCAATTTTTAAATATATCACTTTTCTTTAATATAATGGAAGCAGTTTGCAAGCAGATTAAAAGTACTACAATTTCAAATACAAGGCAGTATCTGTTGTATTTTGTTCCTGCATAGCTAGATTTAATATGTGAAGGTATTTTCCCCACTCCAGAATAATAATGGAAATAGTAGTAGTAAATCAGATACTGCTGTTTGCTTTGCAATATTGCTAGCAGAGTAACGATGAAGAGAAAAATATAATTAATTTTTTGCTTTTCTAGAGAACTTGCTAAATATTGTATAAGTATTTAACATTTATAACGGTGCTGAGATTTGCTGGAATTATAAAAGATTGAATAAACAAACAGACCTTGAACGTCAGAACTAAGAAGGCTTATTTTTTGATGAATTTGTATCTCAGTTGATTGACTGCAGTGGAAAAGGAGATGCAAGTTCTGACTGAGAGTTCTGACTAAGTGTTTGTGGGATAAAACATGAATAAGCCAGTAATTTCATAACCATCCACTTGCAACAGTTACGTATTTAAAAGCTATGCTTTGTCCTTCAGGTACTGCATATATCCAAAAGGAAGTGCAAGGACAGGAAGAAGTGTGTAGCACTTAGTTCACTGAGCAGGACTGACTTAGCGTACAGTTAATTAAACGCTTAAATGGCAAGTACAGTGCGCTGAAACCTGCTATGTGAGAATTTCAAAGATGGCCACAAAAGACAAAGCGCTGCAGCTCCACTAATTTGCAGGGATCGGCCTGTCCCTGCGGCTTGCAGGGGCAGGGAGCACGTGCCTGGACGGTGTGTGCACAGCTAGGTCTTGGATGTGTTCTGACCCTTTTGGCAATGGATGAGTGAAGATGCCCATCCAATATACAGGGTCCACTGTAAAAACGAGCAGGCTGTTGATCTGTAATAACTTTGTGTAAATCAAGTTAAGTGCACACCTTGAAGAGGAAATTCAGTTGCTCATCTCTCCTAAAAAAGGCGTAGCAGCAATAGAAAAAGATTTCACAGAGATCACAGTGTATGGAAATAAAATTTTATGGGCGATATGCCTAAACTCCCAGGAGGGCTGTGAAAAATCTGAAGTCTCTGCTTCAGTGTATAATGTTGTAGGTAGTCTAGTGATAATGTCACAGCTCCTTGAACTTGGTGTTCAGAGGCAACAGCTAATATCAGTTCCTACTGAGACAATGAAATAGAGCACGAAGGATTTCTCTGATGTTCTCCAACCACTGCTCTGTGATTTATCAGTGCTCCTAGTAATGGGAGCTTGCGAGTGCTCCTTACAACTCCTGGTCACCTACAGAACAAATATGTATGGAATATAGCTACCCTCTGGCTTTCCGAAAGCATCTCTTTCTTAGATGAGTAAAAAGAAAGACCTGCTGGCTCCCTAGATACGGGTGGTGGGAGGGGGGGAGGTTATTTTTATTTTTTAAAGAAGGCAACAATTAATTATGGATTTTAGTCAGGTAACTGAGCTCAGGTGTAGTTGTAATTTCTTTAATGAGGTAATTAATAGATTAACAATGTTCCTGAAGATAAACAACACAATATATACTTTAACAGATAAATTAACTTGGTGTTTTGTAAACCATAGAAAACCGGTAAAATTCACTGAGCATCTGTGCAGTCCACTAGTCTCATCCTCCATAGCTTCACTTCCTACCAGAAGTCTTTCCCAGTCACGTCATTTTAGTGCTATAGTTGTGAGGCATTTGTGAGGAGTTTTCAAAACCCATGTCACTGGACAGATCTTCTAGTCTGTCTTTTGGTCAACAGGCATCTGAAGTGCCCAGGGGAAAATACTTAATCTGGCCCAGCGAAAAAAACCATGAATTTGCACTCAGAATGATATATGGCCCAATTCATCGCTTGCAAGGAAGGACAGACTTCTGACTGGCTTTTCATTTACAGATTTACTGGGGACTAGGAGTTTTGAGCTAAGACTTACTTGCATTTTCCCCTCTTCCAAGCCAACAGCACTCCAAGGTGTAGCACACGCAAACCATGATGTAGTAGCAGCTGTGCAGGTCTACAGCTTTTCCAGGTGTGCGGCAGTTGCATCCAGCCCCTGAACATCTTTGGATTTTGACCAATACATTAAATTCTGCTTTGGATCAGAAGGGTGTTAAAAAAAGTCAGCTTTACAGGAGGGAGTGGAAAGAGCAAATACTCCCCTGCTTTGATTTCTAGCGTTAAAAGTAGACTTCAGTCAGCAGAATATGAACCAGAGCTAAGCATTCCAGATTGGATTTTTTTCAAGCCTAAACAGAGTTGTTTGGCTGCAGGTGATAAGAACTGCAAAGTTTCAGTGCAACCAGAGGAGTTCTTTCCCCCAGGGTCATGGACAGTTTCAGCAGCTAGCCTAACTGCTGCATGAAGGTTTCAGTCTCTTACGTGGACACACAATGGGCATCTGATACGTGTGTAGTACTGGGTATTTGTTGCAGTTTCTAAAACTTAAGCAAAAAAATGTAATTATTCTTCTCAGTCACAACACTTGAAAGTTTCAGTGAGAAATCCGAGCCTATTATTGTGTGCTACATGAACGCAGCAAAAGGAAAACCAACCCTTATCCTAGGGAATTCACAAGCTTGTGTTATGGTTAGGTGAAAAAAGGAAGAAACAAACCAAAGAAAAGAGGAGGATGAAAGAACGAGGTTTCAGGGAAGGCAAACACTGTGTGGGTGGGGAGCAGTAATTTCAGCTCATTGCTCAGCTATACTCTAGAATTTTTAGGTCTTACCAGCTCACCATGTCTTCTTTTTAAGTTAACAGTAAATCTCAAAATTATTTCAATGAATGCAAGACTGGGCCTACTGTTTGCTAAAGTTTAAAAGCGAAGTCAATTGAAAATTGATTTGAAAGCTGATCACAAATGTGCTAGGCAGAAAGCTTTCTTTCGCGCTCCTAGGTTTCAATTCTTGGATGGAAACAACAGTAAACTCACTTTGAAGACCTTATAAAAGCTGTCTCTGCAAAATCATTTTTGCTTTCATCTCACAGAGAATGTGATTCAAACAAACCACTTTATACATTCCAGTTTCATAATATTGAAAAAGAGTAGCAGTCTTTCAGAGAATCTGACACCTAACAGCTGTTGCCACTAGAGTTGTAAACTCTACTTATGTAAAAACCTGCCAAAATATTAATTTTTAAATACATACATTTTTAAGCCTTATGTTGACATCACAGCTTTTTATCAGAATATAGGTTTCCTCTGTTCTGCCTCTCATGGCCACGCCACACTACTTAGCAGGTTTTAAACAAAGTAAGGAAGGCAGATAAACAAACTTAGGGAGGAACAGATTGTTTAGCTGAGATTTTAATCGCATCCCTTAACTCCAGTGGATGGAGACAATGCCACAAGAGCCAGTAATTCTGCAAGGGTAAACTCTGCAGTTTTCATCTCGTCTTTGAAGGCCTTCCTCTACACCTCTATCGGGACAGGACATAAAGAAGACTAAAGAGGAGTCCAGGCAGGACTCTAGGAAGCAGAAGAAGCAGTGGGATACTATAAACATAATCTTTTTTTTTTCCAATTTACTTACTCCATTCAAGGCCTCTCTACTACTGGGATATAAAAAGAAAATAAAACAATACCTCTTTATGTAAGGAAAAAATAAGCATGGACATACTATAAGCAGAAAGGGACTGTTTAGGGAATCCTTCATGTTTTGAAGTCTTTAGATTTCCAATGGCGAGTAATATGATAGATATATGATGCATACAACCCCAATCTGAATCTTCGAAGGAAGCAGCAGCAATCTTTAAAGAGGACAAACGGTTGCATCCCTTCCTCCTATTTTAATGCTGGAAGGCCTCTGAAACCGTAGGTCATTCTGCGAAAGCCTGTTACTAAGTCTTGGAGATCCTCCCTGCTGAGTCTCACTTCAGAGCCCAGCACTTTTGTTTAGGGACACTGGCATCTGCACAGTCTTTTGTCTCAGCACCACTCCAGATAGAGGGTTTTTTAGGTGAGCAGCACTGCACTCCCTTTAAATCACTGATCTTTGAGTCCTTGCTGAGGATTGATTGAAGGCCCAGCAGTCTGGCACATAAAGCATATACATATATATATGTATCTATACATATATATCTTTCTGTGTTTTTCGGACCTGTGATAATTCAGAGTTGAGATAAAACTATAGCCATTAGCAGTCACCACGGAGTCCCTAACTCCAGCTGTTATAGAACTATGAAATTCTTCCTTTTATGTGAAACCAATAGCAGCAGACCGCAGACATTTCAAGAGTGGAGATACCATTAAAATGCAAAACCAAAGCCTCAAAATGAACGAGGTATTTGGCAGTTATCTTCATCCTTCCATCTGTAGTTAGCAGGCACTTTTTGGTCCTCTCAGTTCATATACTTTACTGCGGAGAGGACACCTCACGCTCAGCCTCTGGATTGAAGCCATGTCAGCGGATGTCTGTTACCCAGTATAATTCAGTAACGAAGGAAGAAAGATCCAATAAATTATCAACAGCCACCGTCCTTGAGTCACCCAGAAAATACCACATGCCAGAAACAAAATCAGCTGTACTGCAGAGAGGCCTTGTGTCTTTAACGACAGCAGCAGAAAAAATTAAGGACATAGGAGATCAGACAAGTTGACATACCTTTTAAAAGCAAATGTTCTCACTCTCCAGGCCAAAGTGAAGAAGCACCTGAGGATTTTGCTATTCCTTTGTAAACACAGCAGAGCCTTGCCCTCCCCTCACACTTACTATCCCCAGAGCAGCTGCTACTGATCTGGAGGGGAGTTTGTATGGACCTGATGCAGATACACCTGTAGTTTTAGCTTACGGAGTGCCCTGACAAAACAACCCTGACCTGTACTGCTGGAGGGGGGTATTTTTGCTCATACTGTGTTACATCGTAAAAGCTTTACTTCTCAGCTGAGCTGGCTCCTGCCCTTTCTCTGCTGCCCCAATGCCACCGTTGGTGGAGCTGCACCCATGCTTCAGCAAGTCTCCAAGACATCGCACTTGTCTCGTTGTCTAATCTTGCTCTGAGCAAGTCTGTGCAGCTTGGCACTAATAACCCTGGCAGCTGTCTAGATCATGAGCAGTACCTACAAGATGGCAGTGTTGAGAATTGACTTCACTAGGTCAAGTATTGTACAAACACACAATAAAAGACAGTGCAAGCTTAAATAAACAGGGAAAGGATGGAAGAAATCCTCTTTTAACAGGTGGAGAATAGAAGCACTGAAATTCGGTGATTTACTTCAGGTTACACAAGGATGCACAGACCACAGGAAACGCAGGTTGCCAGAATCATTCTTTGCTGCTTTAAATACAGGACAAATTTCCATCACCTTTCCTCACACAATCTTAAAAAAGATCACGTGGAGCTTTGGGAATTTACATGTGGGATATTCAGTTAGTGGATGCTGGAGTGCATCTGCAAATGCTCGGATGGGACAGAGTCTGGCAGCAGCAGGTGTGCGAGATACCTGCTGTTGACTGGGACTATCTAGCAAGAAAGTAGGGGATTGTTAGAGTGGGCTTCTTGCCTGTTGTCCTTGCTGATGAGACATTCACTGCCACTCCTGTCTCTTCTCCCTGCTACAACAACTAACTTCTCACCCAAGTGCAGTAGGAGAGCAGCTGCTTAGTGGTGGGAAGGACAGCAATCCTTGGCACCAACAAAGGTAACTACAGCCCCACTCAGCTGGTTAAACAGGGACTCGGCTGTGCTGCCATGCCTGTTACAGGAAACCTGTGACCTTTCTGAGCCACCTCTGTAAATATCTAAGCCCGGAGGGAAATTTGTCTTAGGTTCCTCCTAGAAATGTTCTGTTTTAATCAGGATTGTTGCTGGTTTTTCTGTAGGAAGGGCATCAGACAACACGAAGCACGGTGAACTGTCAGGTAAATGATGTTAAAATCACCTGATTGCATTCAGCCTTGATGTTAATATTGCCAGCTGCTGTGAAATCACCCTGAGTCACCTCTGTCAAATCTGTTAAAGACCAGCAGGAAGAGCTGTGCTCCTCTAGCACTGGTCAAGAGGCTTTGTTGGAATAATCAAAGCATTATTGCTGCTAAAGCAAACATACATATCTCTGGGCCTTGCGGTGGGTTACCGTTCAGATTGTCCCAGCCTCACTGCTTGGTCTCCCCGTACATTCCCAAAGAAACATTGTATGTACCTTCACTGGCCCTGCTTGCCCCCGTTCAGGTAATTTTCTGAGCAAATGATCTGTATTTTGCCAAACAATAAAAATTAATGTTTTCACTTGATGCTTTCATTTCATTTGTGGGGAGGCCCACGTTTCACTGCTGACTGGTTAAATGTGGTGGTAAAAGGTACCATCTTGTGGATCTCGGTACACTCATAGCATCCTTTTGAGGAGAGAGTACTTGCAGGGTGGAAGCATGGGTGCATTTAGGAAGAAGCTTGGTACAGGCTGATTCCCCTTCTATCTGCTCCCCTGGAATAACTCGGTTTGCTATTATTTAGAAGAAAAATAAAAATCAGCTTACGTGTTCTGTTCTGTAGGGACAGATTTTTTTTTCTTTCCTGGAATGCAAGTATGCTTTAATGTCAAGAGGAAAATGACATGCAGGGGGAGAAGGGCCAGAACAGTCATCGACTAATTTTATGGCATGGTGGGCCTGCCAATTCCCATTGGTCTGCCCTTCTCTCTCTTGCACCTTGGAAGCTTTAATTGAAGTGAGTGTAGTTTATTGATTTTTAGCATAAGGTAATGTGTTAATAGTCAGAGGAGGTCAAAGTAACTTTAGGCCAGTCTAGAGAGGATGTAATGAGACATTAAGGACATGTAGTGGATTAAAGATCTGATCGTGTTTTCAATGAAATCAGAAGTTCCTTTAATTTTAGCAGCAAAAGTCCAAGCCATAAGAAGGGAAAAGTTTACTATTTCTTTATCTAAAGACAAAATTATTGTCTTGAAGAAAGAAAAAGCAAGGATTTGGAAAGTGAGCACATTAAAGTATTATCTAACTCTGGTTTTAAGAGATTTTTTTTTCTTACATACTTACATTTGGCTCAATTAAGCCATAAAGGCACAACTTCAGTGGGATGTTGAGGAAGCAATTGTATTCTAAAGCAAAGTTTGAAGGTTTTTTTCAAGCTTTCCTATGGAGAAGTGGACTGTGAAGAGCAACTTCAGTCCATGGAAAATAATAGGCTTGTTTTGGCTTTTTTTTTTTAGCCTTTTTAGATCCAGTAAAAATGAAGACTACAAGGAGATCGCAAAGTTTGTAACAAGAAGTGTTCCTGTAGCTTATAGAGATGTCTGAGAGCACCTCCTGCTGTA
Organism: Aptenodytes patagonicus; assembly: GCF_965638725.1. Lineage (NCBI taxonomy): Eukaryota > Metazoa > Chordata > Aves > Sphenisciformes > Spheniscidae > Aptenodytes > Aptenodytes patagonicus. The sequence continues at coordinate 140,795,077 of NC_134950.1, forward strand.
GTCCAGTGAGCAAAGTATTTTCTGTATGATTCCTTCGTTCTCCTGTGAGGAATAGTACCACAGTGCCACTGTCTACCATCTTCATAATTTTCTTGTTGTTGCGGGTGAAGCCTATGTGAGTCTGAACTGGCAAGAGATCAAACTGTTCAAATGAATTTAGCGGCATTTAACAAGATCATTTACAGCAGATCTCATGCTCTATAGCACTATGTGCTATGGTCAAAATGGATGTTTAGAGCAGTGATTCCAGAGGCTGGCTCCTCTCCTGTGTCCAATCTGTAGTTATATTCTAAGATTATGCTATTTTATGTAAACTACCAATACTATATAGTAGTATGATGTCCTCTTGGCTCTAAGGATTCCTAACATCTTTCTGCTGCAATGAAATTCTATAAAACAAAGATGAAAAATTATGCTGTATTTACAACCAATAGAACATATGAATGCTTGCTGTTTGGTAGCATAATGAAACTGCTAACTCAGGGTCTAATTTTGCCATTACAAATAGAGTGAATGTACTATTAGTGTGTGATAATAATGCAAGATATAGCTTATTTTTTACTAAACTTGACTGTACTGTATACGTCTGCACAATTTTTTGTATTCTGAAAGCAAGGCAGATAGGTTTGCTATGTGTATTCATAAAGTTATGTGCTTAAATATTTTCTTGAAAACAGCTTAATCATTAATATTTACCAAGCACTCATAGTCTATCCTGTCTGTCCTCCCTCCCTCTCTCTCCTTGAGAGAGAAAGAAATACGTCTTTGTGTGTACTGCACATATATGTATGAAAAATAAACTTCCTCGCTGGCAAGTAAACCCAAGAACAATGTTGCTAGCAGCTGTTGTGCTTAAAGCCCAGTTGAGAACACTGTTCCGTTATGAGCTCTCAATGCTCTTCTCAACATCAGTAATCAACGTGCCAGGACAATGTATTGTAAACCCAAACGCCCAGGCCAGGAGACCACAAAAGCTCCTCTGTCTTGTGCGAGGGAACTGAAAAGAGGCTTTCACAGCGCTGCAGAATATGCTGGCAGACTGTACCAGTTCAGAGCCCTCAGTGTTCCGGAAGATGTTTATCTACAAGAAGGGCAAATCTTGTCTAATCCTTGGTTAAGAAGCTACTATAACTGTTATTTTTTAAAAATGAGAAGAATCATATGTATGTGTCGAAGACAACCATCAGATAATTACAGGCTGCTCAGTGGCTGCATGAAGTGCAGGAACTGAAAAGGTCTCTGTGCTCCTTCCAGCAGGAGAAGGACATCTCCATATCTACTCTCACAAACAAAAAGCAAGACCTAGCCTTTAAAAACAAAAATACAGCTATTTCCTCCTATTTTATAAAATAGTCATTTCTATAGTCAACCATTTTTGCAAGCAGAAAGTTACAAAGCCAAAGAGTTTGATAACAACAGTGGTAGTTTTTCTTAAAGATGAAATCACGAGCTAATAAGCACCCAGTTCTTTGATTTTCACTTAGGTTTGTAACTTTCAAGTTGTTGGGAACAGTCAACCTCCATTGGGTAAAATGGCACCAAAGTAAAACCAAAAAACTTCTCATTGCATTGTCCATCTAAAAAGGAAGGTACCTACTGGGTTTTTTAGGAAGTTTTGCTAGACATCAGTGGAAGCACTGAGCAACAATATTTCAGGGAGAGAAAGATCAACTTGGCATACAGAATACTGGTTTTTGTAATTTTATTTTAAATGAAATTACATTCAGATACAGCCCAGTTATATTAGCAGAGATTTAAGCAAATGTTTAAAGCTAACAAACTCCTATAATTATTATCTTAGCTTCACAATTCTTTTGTCATTGATACTGATTATGAGCTCAGGGTAAATTCACTCTTTTGCATTACCCAGATTCAAAATCACAATCATGTTAAAAAAATACAAAAATGTCTAAAATTTCACTTTCCAACCTAACTTAGAAGAATAATAAAACTGTTGAAATGCCTCATTAAAAAGCCACATTGACATGATTTACAGCTGTACAAACTGTTGTTTAAGACAAGCATTATAGGATAAGTGATCAAAGCAGTGCCGAAGATTTGAAGCAGAATTTTTCCCACTACGCTTACGCAGACTTTTCTGGCTAAATTACAAATAAAAAAGACTTTGAAAATGTACTCTTAAATTCACCAGAATAAAAAAAGCCCAAATAACTGTGCCTGAGAGAAAAGAGGCGGCCATATTCTACAGTGCGTACTCACACTCCAAATTCCCAGGATGTGGAATGCTACTGAAACAAGGCGTTTCCTTGCGCCTGATGTACTTGATATTTGGCTAAGATCTGCACAGAAAACGAGGAGAAACACATCCTGCACCTGACAAGGTGAGCAGTCTGCATGCTGGAAAAGAACTGAGTACTGCTGAGTAAGGCAACCGAGACAAAGTATGGCTTAAGTGCAATCTGGTTAAGGCAGAGTACATATTTTTGAAGCTGTCACTTCTTCTGCTTCCACTTAAGAGCACTAGTGCACTAGAATGTGTTTAAGAGCTTTGGTTAAAGAGACCTGGTGGAGTGGAGGTGGTTCACAGAGATAAATCTAAAGAAATTCATTACAATAAGCTAGACAGTCCCTCAAAAAAACCTTTGGCGACTTCATATTCTTACAGCCATTCAGTCCGAAGCTCCAAATATATGTACTAACAAGACAAACGTGAAGCACAGCTTTCTCAAAATACCCATCCCTTATTTGCCTCCTGCAAGACACAGCTCCCACTCTGGATCAGGCATCATCTGAAATTTTACGTGAGTGAGTGTGGCAATATTTTGGCCTAGTAAGTAAATCATGTCCAGTCCTACCCTTGCAACAGATGTAGAATTAGTCCTTTATCAGGCCAAATTCTGCACAATATTATGCTGACCTTAATCTAAAGGAATTTTTGTGGCATTAATTTGGATTTTTCAGTGAAGGCAGAATTTGGCCCATTTTAGCACATTAAACTAAACTGATCCACAGCTTCTGTTTGAAGAATCAACAGATTATACAAAGTATTGGTAGCACTTTCCATATTTACTACATGAAAAGCCCCAGTCACCCCATTTGACCAGTTTACAATTATCATTTATACTTTCCAGTGCTAAGAATTTCTAGGTTATTCACAGAAAGACATCAAAGCTCGGGAAAGTGTAACAGATGCATCATATTGTTGCATAAGCTTATGCTTAAAAATACTAGAAAGTAGCTGGGCTCTGATCATTCTTTGGCTTGAAGCTGAAGCCTCCTCGGATAGATCAGTTCTTCCATTTGTTGGAGTCCCAAGCCAGGAACCAGCCTGTGAATGTTGGGGGTTCGTGCCCCTGCTTCACGATTACAATGGGGGTCCCCTTATCTCTGCCAGAAGGATCTGTTTCAATATAGCGTTTGGCTAAAAACAGAGATGAAATAAAACGTGTAATATATTAGCTCATTCCTTCAGTATAAAAAAATACATTAAAAACCCTAGTGAAAGAACCCAGGGTTACTATAATACAGTATTCAATTAAATTATTTCAAAGGCAATGAAATGATCAGGTAATTGCTGATTTCTCCCAGCTGCCAGTGAAGGCATTTTCCAGGAGGTTAAAACAGAGGGATTGTTGCTCTGATCAGTTCATTGCCATACAGCTGGGTTTTGGCTCTTGAACAGGAAAAAGAATTTGCTGGTGCTGTGCAGATGCACAAGCTTCATTCCTGTTCTTCCTATGTAAAAGCCAGTATAGGTTCCCTTGACATCGCAACGTGACATCAGTACATATCGGAAACACAGCTAGGTGACCCTAGCTGCTCCAGGGAAATATCTGCAAGCGTTGTTAGCACGAACTTTGTCAGAACAGCTCAGCTATGTGAAATCACACCAGAGATGACACGTGATTTTTCAAGGAGGTGCACTCCATGTCAGTTGTCTTGATTTGTTCTGCAATTGGAATTTCCTCCTCCAAGTTTAACTCAGTGAAAGGTGGCAGTGTAAGGACTTGAGGATTTGTTGGCATTCCTTTGACTAAATACATTAGTGTAGGGTGCAGCTCAGTAGGTATCTCCTTTTAAATTCTCTTTTCAGTGCAGTTTCTTTTCATGGAGCTCTCCTATACATTCTTTAAAAAGCTCTGCAGCCTAGCAGTGCTATCTTGATTAATTTTACCCTTCATAAACTTACAGATAAGAAAGATACAATGAGTTTTAAAGCACATTTAAAGGAGAAAATAATCTTCTCCAGGATTAAATCCTAATAAGCTCAGTAACCCTTTTAAACACTGTAAACATAACTAGATTTCCTCTACAGCATCTTTTTCACTTCTTTAAGTAATGTTGATGCTACTTCACTCAGAATTCTGCCAAATTGATTTGATTTACCAGATTTAACGGATTCCTGTCGCTCAGTTTCATTAGCATCCTTCCCAATCCAGACGAAAATCTGCAACAGAGGAGAGAAAGCTATAGCTCCCGTGTTGTTATAAGGATGTTGTGTACAGCAGGTAGGAGTACAAAATAGTTGATTCCACTAAGAGAAAGAACATACAATATGAAAAGACTGCAGAGATACACAGCTCTCACAAACCACAATTGATATTTTTTCCCTTGCGAGAGACTGTAGTTCTATCCTCTGAAATCTCACCGCTCTCTTGACACTGGAAGGCCAGATCTTTATGCACTCTGATGAAAGGAACTCTAATTACCTTTTCCATGGATATCTTTTACAATTTGCTGAGGAAATTGCTCTTTAGGTGCAGGTAAAAACACTGACCAGGAGCTGTCTCTGGTTTGAGCTCTGCACGCGCATCAACGCTTGTGCCCTGTGATCAGTGCTACCCAGGGTAACCACGAGATAACCCACTGAATAACCCAACAACCAGAGCCTCTTTCTGCAGTCCCCACATTTTTTTTTTTCTGTCAAGGATCCTTTTGGAAACCAGGTACATGTCCCGGACTTCCTTCCTTCTTACCTAAGTCAGTATGTCACAACTACTTTCCATCCAGCTCTTCCACCCACCTTCCCCCATCACTCCTTCCCACGTGGACCTTGGACATTCCTTCTCATTTCCAAAAACCTCAGCCTTTTTTTCCTTAAGGGTTAGGCTGAAGAAGACAAATAAAGCATGGGATCTGTGGCCTGCTCCCCCTTTCCCTCCAAGGGGAGAGGAAGGGTAGAAAGAATATACTGTGAGAAACAGACGTGCCCTCCGCACCCGCAGAGAGTTTGCCTGTCATCCAAAAAGCTCTCAACATTTTCAGTTTTCAGTGAACCTGGCAAAATGATGGAGATTGTTTCTGTCACCCTCCACCCAGTTCTTCTGAAGAAATCTGTGTAAGGTTCTAGTGTTTGTCCCCTTCTCTAGTAAGACTTTTTGTAGGTCCTGCTGCTACATGGATTTTGTGGCTTCTGAATACCTTCTATGCAATAACTTTCTTTTTTAAAATGAATAAATTTTAGTGACAAAGTCAAGAACATTATTGAGAGCCTTTCAGAACACTGCCGGGGCTTACACTCTTGCAGCCTCCATTGGTTTTAATAGGAAGTGCTTGCCGTGGTCTCACATTATGCTTGGAAATTCAATCGTGTATGTTCACACTAGCACATCATATAGCTCACAAAATACAGCTCCCTCTGGTATAATTTAAAGAAAACAAAACCTCTTGCGTTCTCACAAAGATATTTTTCCTCCCATCTTATGATCTAAGTGGTTAAGAATAAATTATCCTTGTTACCACAAAAAGCAGTGGTCAAGTACACAGCTTACCTGCTCCCAAGCATCCAGCAACATGACATCATCTTCAGCCAAATCGTCCTGAGTGAATTCTCCTGGGACCTCCTCAATCTAAAAAGGATATTATGTTTTGGGGTTTTTTGGTTTTTAATCATTTATCAAGATACTCTGATTTTGCAGAGACCAAAGATATTTTTTAAAGGGTAAGTCCAGAAGCTGGTGTGCAATTCTTTTCGCTCCTAAAGGGTCAAGCCCTAAACTGATTTGATGAATGTGTCAAGGGTGTTTCACTGAAAGGAAACAAATCACATAATTGCATGTCCTATAAAATCAGCTCTCAGTTTGTCAGAATTGATAGGATATCCTCAGGAGAGGCAGAGGTTTACACTGTAATTGTGACTATTGTTAAGTTGGGACCGAGGTCTGCCAGAAGAAGGGGAGAGGGAAATTTCCATAGATCACCTTGTACTAAGCAAACTAAATCAATCAGCTGATATCAGCTGATACATTCATGCAGCTTACATTCATTAATAAGGAAAAGCAACTGCTTTGGTTTGCAGTGGGTGAGCTCAGTGATGAAATACACACCCAAGCAAGCTTTGCAGTCACTTGACAATGGGACATTACAGTTGACTAAGCCATCGAGGATTAATCCCCAAAGGAAAGGCAGACTGCTTGCTTCTTCCAAGGATGTGCAGGCAGATAGGAAAGCAGTTTAATGTTATTCTGTATGAGGAGGAGAGATAATAATGTAGCTAGTGGTCAGCCCTCTACTTTTAAAGGACTGTCAAAGGTTTGGCTATGCTTGGTCATGTAGGAGTGCTAAAGGGGCGGTAAGCAGATGGAGCAGAAGACATTCCTTTTCCCCACCCTGTGTTATGGTGGCCAGAAGGTCAGAGTGATCTGACCTACCTCTTCTGGTGAGCTCTAACAGTGGTGATTCTACGACTAGATAAATGCTACAGGAAAGAGGGGATTTCACAGAATTTGGAGGGAATTTAAAACAAAACCCAAAGAAGTGCATAGCTCCCAGCAGGCTATTACAGAGAGGTTGGTTCCTATTACTGTATTTTAGAAGCTTGTTAGAAGAATACACTTTACTACTCTCATAAGATTTTAAAGTCCTTATTAAAGGATCCTGTTTGTTTTATCCCTCTCCAGATGAATGGGCTGTGCCTTAAGGAGACTGCAGAGATGGTAGCCAACTATGTCCCCTACCTAAAAATTAGTGCATCCTTGCCAAACAGTGACACAGTGTTGCCCTCCCAGAACACGGTAAGTAATTAAGTCTGAATCACCAGCTTAATACCCAGCGCACAGCTCTGGGTATTTCTGCTAAGGAAATAGGTCTTCCTACCTCCTTGAGCACATGGAATACCTTAGAGGCATAATTACATGTCTTAAATCTCTATGGAAAATTTCAGATTGCTAGGGATTTTTGGCAAGGGACATTTCTTTTCCTCACCACCACTGTCAAACACGTAAGGGGCAAGGCACCGACCTGCAGTTTCTCAGCGAAATGATAGCAGTCTGGCAATGCTCTGCAAGAACACAGTTGCTTTTGACTGGGCAATCGCCTTATCTTTTTGCATCCGCAAGCCTCTAGTCCCAGGCTGGAGCAGGCTCTGCGTGCAAACATCTGCGGTATTAATTCTTCTGTTCGTCCTTTGCATTTGGATTGATTTAAAGCACCAAACTTCAACTCTCTAATTCTTGCCAAGCACAGCTAATTAATCCAGATCCCCAAATCCATTTAATGTCTGATGATTCCCAAGGCAAAATATACCAGAAAATATGTAATGAAACAGAGAGGAAAGTATCCCTCGTACACTCACAATAAATCTGCCGGTCTTATTAGAACAACCGTACAGGCGAGGGGGATGATCTTCAGCCTTTGTCAAGAGTTGTGATGAAGTCTGATATTTTTTTTTACCTCCAAGTGCTTTCCAGAAGTCCTCTGAAATACACAATATATAATGTATTCAGCAGTGGATTTAACATTTGATGGTTTAGCTTGTTAGATACTGTTTCAAAAATCCCCAAACAACATCTTCTTTTCTGCCTCAAAGATGGGTGCACTTTCTTACAGTTCTTCCTGCAGTTTGTCAAAATAACAATAAAGATATCACTTGCAGACCTAGAAAGAGCAATGCGCTATGTCTTTCTCCCCTCCTAGGTACTTGGGGTAAAGAAAGGACCACATTTCTCTGCAGCTCCTGCTACCGTCCTGCAGACTTCCAGGGCATTGCACTGCTTGTGCATCAGCCAGTTCTGGATAGATCGCCATGGTAAAATATCAGGCTGGATTTTCAAAGGGAGAGAGTGAGCATATGCTTCTGCCTACAAAATATATGATGAATATATGATGAAAATATATGATCGCAAAAACCATTTAGGCTGTATTTCCATGCAGTGCTGTGTATTCCCAGCTGCCTATTAGCAACCACGTGGCCTCATACTAACCTGGTTCCTGGCCTTCATTAATCTTAGCAGTCTGGCATTTAAGAACACTGGCAATGTATTGAGCTCCTTGTTCCTCTTCTTTGTTTGCTCCTTTTCCTACCCAGGTGTAGCCAGAGTTGTTTGGCAGTTTCAGAACAAAGACATCATTAGAGTTTAGTGACATTGCGTCAACATCAACCTAGATCAAGAAAGAAATTGTTACGTTTTTCAGATTTTCAAATAATGTGATCACTATTTTGCATGTTTATATAAAACTTGTAGATAGATGTTAATCAGCTATGCTTTTTTCCTTCAATTTTTCCCTCGATTTATACTGATACAAATTAGAGAAGAACTTAACTCGAGACAGGGAACTGACTTGAAGGGTAAAAGCTAGGTCTATTTGGCAGTAAGAAAGACTGTCTCATAAGGGTTGCTGATTTCTTGTCTATTCTTTGTCAGCTGACTGTTCACTGCATGTTTTCTTACAGTATGCTCTGAAAGATGTAGATTGGTTGCAGCCAGTTACGGCATCTTCTCTGTGATTTATTAGATGGGTTGGTCACATAGAGCAGTGGATTTGATTTGGAGTTCTGCATTCCTACCAGATGTGACTACCCAACAAGATTAGTCGGAGAGGCTCCTGACAGCTATACCATTTCCCATGGGGAATAGTTGGTTTACTTAGCAGGTGACCTTACCTCTGCAATCCTGGTAATGGCTGCCAGGTTCCTGCGGATTTGGAAGAGTTGCGTGGGAGGCGCAGGTTTCTGACCTTCCTTCTTGGATGTCCCATCCTTGTAGACAATAAGCGGTTTGTTTTTGAACAAGCTCAGTAAATGTGCAGGCTCTTTGCCTTGGCTGACTCGGATCTGTACATACGTAAAGAAATGCAATAAAAGAAACGAAAGGACACAAGTAGTTATTTTTGGTCCTTGTTGAATAGAATAGGAGACGTTAGCCAATAATGCTAAGTATGTTAGCAAGAATGAGAAATGGCAAGCTGAGAAGATCTAAAAATATAGTTCCAGACACATTAAAGTTAGAGCATTTGTGAGATTTTTTTTGTCAATCATGCTGACACAAAGACAAGAGTCAAACTTCTAACATAATGTTTAGCTGATTAAAATGGCTGCTATCTACTGTAATAAGAAAATTATCTTTTTCAAAAGAACTGTCATTTCATAGAGTTTTATAGAGTGACTTAATTCCCCTGAAAAACTATCTTGGAAGTTTAGGTGCCCCGTATTTAAGCAGAAGAGAATGGTTATTCATCCTGTTCGTTATTTCTATGTGTATTTTACCTGCAAGAGGATGAAAAAGATGAGCATGAATCTACCTTGCAGAGGATAACATGGATGACAAAAATGAACTTCCATTACAGATGCAAAAGATGTTATTGCAATCTCAGAAAAACACTGAGCTATATGAAGAATGACTATTTGTAGGTCAATGTACGATAAAAGTTATTTGTATACAACCCTTTGTGCTTCCTTTATAACAGTACCACCCGCCAAGGTGGAGGGCTGCGACTTTCACTCCCGGAAAGCAAGGGGAAGAAAGGGAACGAGGCCTGCTGTGTAGCCAGCAGAGGAGGAGAAGCGGAGAGCCCCAGCCCCATAGCCCTGCCTGGTGAGGCCCGGGGCAGCTGGCAGCCGAGGCGCCGAGGAGGGGCGGCTGCAGCCGGGCAGCCCCGGGTGCGGGGCAGAGCGTGGGGCGGCTGGGGAGGCGGGGGTCGTGCTGGGCAGCAGGAGCGGGTGCTTTGGCTTATCTCACAGCTGGAGAGACTAGTATAGTTGCCTGATAAGGATACCCTAGGACACGGATACTTGGAGGTGCCAAACTGCGGCAGGATTTTACAAATGCCAAAAAAAAAAAAACAAACAAAAAAAACCAGGAAAAAACCAAACTTGCTGAGGGAAACATATTCCTGCAAAACAAACAGGGGAACGACTTTTTAATAGTCATTTGTACTGTAGTGCCATCTAGTGACCACAAAATAGTACATTCAAACTTTTCAAATAATGCTAATACAGACGTTAAGTACAGGTAATATATTCTAGGTAGCCATGTACACGCATACAAATGCATACATATGTGTGTGTGTGTATATACACATACATATACATACACACACATATATATTCCTAAATTCATTGCAGGCTAAAAGTACTTTTAAGTATCATGTCCATTGCAGTGAGATGGATATCCTTCAGCTTTAATAAAATGGCTTTTAAAGCACATTAATATTGCAGCTGTTAGTAGTAATATTATTATTTTTGTAGTATTAGTATTGGCCTTAGTTATGAGGCAGGACCATATTGTGCTGAACTCTGTCCAAATATAGAATATGTGTTAGGAATATTTCAAGGACTAATTACCTAGAAGTGTTCTAATCCTTTGTGCTGGTTTTGGCTGGGATAGAGTTAATTTTCTTCATAGTAGGTAGTATGGGGCTGTGTTTTGGATTTGTGCTGAAAACAGTGTTGATAACACAGGGATGTTTTAGTTATTGCTGAGCAGTGCTTAGACAGGGTCAAGGCCTTTTCTGCTTCTCACCCCACCCCACCACCACACCACCAAGTAACTGTTACATGTGATGGAGCCCTGCTTTCCTGGAGATGGCTGAACACCTGCCTGCCGATGGGAAGCAGTGAATGAATTCCTTGTTTTGCTTTGCTTGCCTGCGCGGCTTTTGCTTTACCTGTTAAACTGTCTTTATCTCAACCCACGAGTGTTCTCACTTTTACTCTTCTGATTCTCTCCCCCATCCCACCGGGGGGGAGCAAGCGAGCAGCTGTGTGGGGCTTAGTTGCCAACTGGGGTTAAACCACGACATCCTCCCTTAATATAATTTCAATCATAAATTGTAGCTGATTAACAGCTAAAAGTATGGTCTGCCATCTAAATTAACTGCATCTTGGTGGGTGGGGAAAGCCCTTTACATTGGTAATTAAGAAATGGGAAGCACAGAACTATCTCCTACTGCCTAGAAAATCTCTGCCTGTCCCTAGTCATCTTCCAGCTCTAGCCTTTCTGTGAAAAGAGAAGTCCGCTCCCCTCTCCACCTACCCACCACTCCTCACTAGTGATGAAAGGAGAGCACACATTCTAGTCATGCTAGGACTAGCTCATCTCGTCCCACCTTTTAGCTGCCAATGTCCTGCACCTTACCTTGCACACCCCATTTCTGCAAGTGAGGATGTGTATCCTGCTTTCATGGAGCTGCAAGCACTACAGGATAGGAAAACCCAAGTTATGTTCCTCGCTACGGCAGGGACAAGTCAGACCCTGCAGCACAGTTCCTGCAGGCTCTCCCCTTCTGGCTGTCACGTGGCTTTCATGTCTCCCAGTTTTGGCCCTCTAAAAGTCACGCATCTTGTCTGGGCTAAATATCACAGCTTCCTACATAAACAAAAGGAGACAGGGGAGCTCACACAGGGCTATTGCCCTGTCAGACACCTGATTCAGAGTGAGTTGCCCTGGTAGGATCTTATCCGTCGGTCTCCACTGACCATGTACAGAGTTTGTAAGGCTAGGCAGGACTAAAACCTAATCTTTAGACAGTGAAAGTTGAAGGAAAGAAAAGGCAGGTTGTGTTATATCTGTGTTCTACGTTCAGAAAGGATGATTCAAATGGGAAATCTCCAGCGACTTTAAAGGGAGCCCATGGTGCTTGGGTCGATACAGACCATGAGCAGTTGATATTCCCAGTCTTCAAATGCTACCTCCTCCTTTCAGTTCTCATTGACATTTGCATATATTGCACTCTCTGTTGAATTTTATCCAAAAGACACTAACCTGCACAGCCTGACCATTCAATAACCGATCCAGCTGAACAGTCAGAAATGCAGACGCAGTCAGTTCATCTTTTGTAGCGTGGGCTCCTTGCCTGAGGAAGACAAGGAGAAAGATGATGATTAAGTCCAGTTTCAAAATAATCCAGAGCTTATACTGCATGACAAATGCACAGTAAACAACCTTGCATTTACACGCGGTTCTACTCAAAAGGACATAAAGTCAGCATAAAATAATATCCACATGCTGGAGGTCTGTGCAAAGCCGACCAAACACACCATGTGTAGATGATCTGCCCTTTAGGGTAAGTGTAGAGGATAATGTAGCAGTCACCACCGTAGAACTGTCCGTACGTCTCGGGTCCCACAGGAACTCTGCCGCTGCTTTCCACACGCCAGATCTGGGGAAACAGAGAAATCACTGGAGAATGCTGAACTTCACCCTGAGACTCTTCAAGAAGCAATTTATTGTGTCATCCCTTGAGTGACCTTTGTTTCTGTTCCCAAGTGTTACGGACTAAAACCAGGAAGGATTCTTCATGAAGTGGATAGATACACCCTGCGCCCACGGAATGAATGAATAATGACCATCAACAAGCCATTGCAGTACACTTTTCTTTGTCTTGATGCTTTAATGCCACATGATGACCTCATAATCCTGTGTTGAACTCACTTTCTTAACATCTTAAGATGATAATATGATATGAATGGCACAACATTATGATTCATCACAGAACTATCGTATCATTTGGGAGAGGCACACTGTAGTCAGGTAACATGCTGTTAGGCAGATTTCTTCCTATTTGATTCACTACAGCCCAGTTCAGTTAACAACTGCTCTCCAAAAACATACTGCTGAAATTATACAGCAAAAAATACTTCAGATCTAAGCTGCTTTGGCTCAAGCCTACAGACCATCCCAAGTATGAGGTTAGACACCTAGAAAATATACCAATGAGACTGCAGGTATTTATCTTTTTCTTCCAGAATCCCAACATGCAGACCTGTATTCAACAGGCTGTGTTGGTACAATGCCAAACCAGCCCTGTGTAGTCCAAAGGTATTCCTGCAGTGGGATATGGATAGATCTAGAAAGACTGTACAGTCATCTTTTTCTCTCTAAATCCAGGCTACCTGAGAGACATACTAGGGACAAAGAATGTTCCCCTAGAAAGCAGACTGGATACATACATAAAGACACGGAATAAATTTCTGACTCCAAGGGCAAGTTTTCCCATTCCAGATTTCAAGCTGATGTGAGCTAGAAGTTTTTCTTTAGCCTAAGGATCATATTTAAAGTATCTCTTTAAGAAGTATTGTGTAGAAGGGGAAATGTTTCTGCTGTTTGATTTCTATTGATGACTGGTACAACATCTTTCATAAGCACCAAAAAAACATGACCCAGCATACAGCTGACAAAGAGATTCACTTTCTACTTCAAAGTACCTTTTCTGATGGTAGAAGTAACACTGCCACTAATGTAGTGTTACTCTACACAACAGTGTAAATGACAAAACATAGAGTAGCAGCTTATCCTGTAATAGAATAAGCTAGGTAGGTAGAATACAATTTAATACAACACAAAAATTACCTCTACTTTTCCTGAACCGTCGTCTACCATGTTATGCTGGGCAGCCATTTGTGGACACTCATGTAACTTGGTAGCATCAAATTCAATCTGCTCAATTTTAGCCACTCTCTCTGTGACATATACTTTGCCAAAGCCATCAGTTTGATCTTTATCCTTCCAGTCTTTGAAAAATTGTTTGAAAATTGGTGTTTCACCTCCTTCAGGAAGGACTTGAATCTGAAATGAAGCAAGACACATGAAATGGAAGGAAAACAAAACTGACACAGTTACTCGAACAGAAATTTTTCTGAATTATCTGTTAGTGAAACATTGCCCTTATGTCTTATAAGCCCTTAAAAGTATTTTTTTGCTGATTTAAAAACAAAGTCTTTAACAGACCTCATGCTCTCCTGGTATCATCTCATAAATAGATCGCACCTGTGTGTTGACAGGATAATTCATCTGCTGTATGAATTGTTCAGCATTCTTCATGGCAGCTTTTCTCTCTTGTGGGTTAGCATCTTTGCCTGGTTAAAACAGAAGGATAACAATACATGGGAAAGGGCAGTGAGCTCACAGATCCTGCAAAAACAAGATGCCCTTGAGCCAGGTTCTCTTCGACACTGCTCTTGCCTCAGTCTTGAACAAACACAAATGCTGGACATAGCATGAGCAATAAGATTCACACAAAGTTGAATGGCCAAAACAGTACCTCAGTGGCTTTCAAAACAGTTAAAATAGAATAAAATTAAAAAAAAAAAAAAAAAAGGAAAAAAGGAGCATTGTTTTTTGCTTAGTGTGTGTGTTTCTATCAAAAAATGCTGTTTATAATATCTGCTTGGTTCAAGGTACAAGAACACCCTGGCTCTTTTCTCTGAATCTTCCCTTGCTGGGCTGCAATGTGGTAAGTAAAGCTGCTGTCCAGAACTGCCTTCACTTCTGCAGGCGGTGCCACAGTCTGAGCAAGAGAACTGCCATTTCATCTGGCTGGGCTGTGCAATTTACCACCACCCTTCCCCATTCGTTGCTCCTTGTTCAGCCTTGCTCAGTGTTAGACATCTCTGAAAGTCTCTGTGGGATGATACTGTGTACCAGGTCTGTGTCCCAGCTGGCTGTCAGTGACTATACTCCAAAGACCTCTTAGTCTAATAAGATGCTCTGATAAGCTATTCATTGTATTCCATTTTGAATGAGACTATTAGCGAAGTAATTCACACTCCTCAGCTTAGTGGTCTGAAGATTTCCAGCAGAGATGATAACTGCAGCCTCCCAGTGCAAGGGTGAGACTCACAGACTAATGGGTTTTTCCACACGTTATTGTTCCCAACGGTAGCAAAGTGAGGATGCACATAGGGCCACATTCAAAAAGGCCTAAATTGTATTTTATTTATTTTATGCACTATCCTATTGGCTTGGTTCTTCTAGGAGCTGCCAGGTAGAGAGTGAAAACCAGGAATGAGGGGGTCAGGTAGACCTTAGACCATCTGAGCACAACGCTCCCAAAATGCTCTCTTTTAAAGGATGTTCCCCTAACTGCAAATGAAGTTTTCAAGCAAAATGCTTCCTGGACTGATTTCAGCAGTTTGACAACTGCATTGATCAATTATTTGCTATTGCACATGGTAAAAAGAAATGCAAATGCCACAGAATAATTAATACACTGCATCAGACAAAAAAGGGGAGATACTCAGCACTGGATGCAATAGCAGCATCACAACAATCCAGCTACAAGGTGTCCAGACCTAATTCCCCAGTAGTATTCTTCTCCAGGGAAATGTTCAGTCAAAGCAATTGCAGACACTCCTACAAGCATTGATGATACCACAGAGAAATATTCACAAGAAAAAAAGAAGCATCAAAGTATTTGCAAGCTTATGCTTTTAGTTGATGCCTGGGACACTCACCTTTCAGTTTCACACCTCTGTGGAGCGATGTATGGAAATATAATATCCACCTATTGTCAAACCTTCAGTGTCCAGATTTTGTCCCAGAAGATAGGGATTTGATGACAATATACGGAACTTGTAAAATTCTTTATGTTTGCTTTGTAATTGCCACTTAGATAAGAATTTAAGCACCCAAGCTTACAGATACCTCAAAAACAGCCAGGATCCTTAGACAAGACTCTGTCTTGAGGCCCTTACCAAGTGAGCAATCCTTGTCCTCTGACCACACCAAGGAAGAACTGTGTGCAGGGTACTGTGTCCAGCCAGTATTAAATTCTTGCTAGTGTCCTGAGGGTGTTGTGTCAACTCCTTAGATATGTCTGTGTAGCTTCTGCATTTGCAAGAGAAGTGATCTCTTACCTTTCCACACAAAGATCTTCCTTGCAGCACCATTGTCCAAAATGAAGCACTCTTGAGACAAAAGCATAGCCATGGAGAAGGGGTTTTCCTCTGCTACCACGGACACCTTCATGGATCCACTTGCATCTGACACCTAAGAAAGCAATCATTTCAAATTTAGATCAACTCTGGCTTTTATAACCGAATTAATTTCTGCTCCCAAAATTACTATAGAAATCAGTCGCCATTTCTATATAAATGGCTGTATGAAATTTGTGTGCTGCTGGAAAGTAAGGTAGGCTAATGATTTTGTTTGTTTGTTTCATTTCATTTTACATCCAATAGAGGGAGACGTAGTGTTAATTTTAGTGAGTTTGTTGTATCCCTATCTTGCAACTTCTTAAAATAAATCCGTTTCTCTTCCACTTTCAATTCAGTGGAAGATTCAGTTCAACTGCTCATTCAGTGAACACCTCACAGTTAAAAATCCGTATTTTCTTCAGCCCCTCCTATATGCTCAGCTGAATCGGTGGAGTCCCATCTTCTGCTACCAAGCAACCCGCACTGAAGCCAAAGGTACACATACGTGCTGAACAAGAGCATTTGAAATTATAATAAAATAGTCCTACGCCGATGTTAACAAGTGAAATACCTACATTTGTAACCTACAGTTCTTTAATTGGAAACTGTGATATAAGACCTGTTGCAGAATCTGCTGTGTGACCTCTACCACCACTGTAAGTTCATGTAGACCTTTAAAACCTTTTACAATTCACTCCTGCGTGGCTGAAAAGACAAGTTATTACTACTGAAAAGAAGTTATTACTTTGTAATAACTTTTCTAGCAGTCTTTATTTCCTTTCATAATTAATTTTAAATACACCATTCAATATTACTTTTAAATACACCATTATATCTTATATTGTATATTATGGAAGCACAAGATGGAAATTACCACTGCATACATCAAATAAAAATCAACTATTACACCTAGTGTGAGGGCTCACCGTAGACCTGTCTCCTGACTTTGACACTCACTGTCACTGTTATACTGCAGCACATTTAAATTTAGCTAACAGAGCTCTGTTAGCAGGACCCGTGTACTTAGAGGAATTTATTAGATAGCCACAGAATTTTCTGAGAGTTCTTAGGATTCCAAAATTCACTGCAAACACTTTTCTCTTCTCTAGTATTGTCTTACTACACTGGTCCTGATCATACATGCAGGCCTTCTTTTTCTTCTTTTTTTTTTTTCTCGGGTTCCACCCCCCCCCCCCCAAAGCCCTGCTATGAAGATAAATATGTGCCAGATTTTTTGGCAAGAATGGAACGATTAATGGGAACTAAACACAGCACATAGACAGCAAGGACTGAAAATGGCCTTGTAACAATGATCACCTCATACAGGCTTCTTGTAAATCCCAGCCACACATATGGGTAGGGGAAGAATCACGTAACAGGCAGGGAGAGAGGTGGCTCCATCCTGCTGTGGTCTGCGGGATGCAGGAGCTGCAGAGGGAGGGACTCACCCTCTCTCACACTTCACAGCAGCTTCAAAGCTACTGTAGATGGCACCTAAAAGGTCACACACATGGGGATCCAGCAGCACTTAGTGCTGTCGGAGTGTTGCCACTTGTTGACCAAACCCTTCTTGTTAAGTGACTATGGGGAAGGGAAGAAAGTGCATTGTATGCCGGTGAAAGATTCTTTTCTGTCACACAAGGCAACCTTATTGCGTGAGCCAGAGCACAGAGTGCTGAGGAGAAAGGTCCAGATCTCAATGCTAATGAGAGCTTGTAAAAAAAACACTCTTCTTGCAGTCTTCAGGAGAAAGTAATTTTTTTTTATTGGGAGGGGGGAGGATAAAGTCTTTTCTAGATTTCATTAGAAACATCCCCCTTTTCCAAATACTTTCTCCCTTCTTTTCTCAAGTGGGAGAATATGAAAGAAAGGGGAACTGTGGAAAAAAAAAAGAGAGAAAATACAGGCCTGGAAATAGTTTGGGTTTTTTTCAGAAAAAGAAAATGAAATAGTTGTGGAGCCTTGTATATAGGTAAGATACTGTATTGTTAGTTTGAAGAATGAATTCCATGCCTCTTCTAGGAAAGAGCGGTATGCCTAGCATGACGTGAGGAAAAATCGTAACTTTACTGAATGTAATCATAAAACTCCTACGGATTTAAATGGAGCAAATATTTAATCCATTTTGTTTATAGGTTATTTTTCTGGCAGTGGCACTGTCCTAGTCAGTGTTAAGCCATTGCAGGTGAGGAAGGAGGAAAAGGGCATTGCAAAAGAAAGGAGTTATGCATTCAAATTCCTTTGGATTTATATATAAAATATAACGTAACTGTCCATCTCTCAAACTCAGTTAAGAATAACTAAATCATATATGACTACTAAAACTCTCACTGTTAAAATCAAGAAGACAGGAAATATAGCTTGATTTAAGATCAGTTCATTCTTCTTTGACCCACACTGAGTGGTTCATAGGCCATGCTTAACTTGTTTCCTGAGTAAAAAGGACTGTAATCCATTTTTTTTTCCCCCTCAAATTAACCAGGCTGTCTTGATTGACATCCTTTGAGAAACTTTTCCATTGGCTGCAAATCAGCTAACACAACTGCAGTTCTGTAACTGAAGCCAGAACTCCATATATGAGGGATGAATGAATGCATGAATACTGCTGAGTGTACCTAACTAGAATAAATAAATAAATAAATAAATAAATTACCATATATAGTTTAGCGCTTCTCCTGTTTGTAATATCGGCCAGCTCATCATCGTCATCATCACACTCGGGAAGCGCTGGCTTGCTCCCTAAAACCTGTACAAGAGAATAACACATTCAATGCAGAGAGAGAGTAGGTGCTGTAGTATAAATACCTAAACACTGTAACGTGTTGTCCCAGTAATTGATTAATCGGGATCATCTTTACATATAATCCAATCTAAATCCAAACTCATGGGTGACTTGTTCACAAACGTATGGATAATTTTAAATAACTGTGTCAGATCTCCAGCAGCTTTAGATCTCCTGCAGGCCAACTTGCTCGTCGTCTAAAGACTAGGATAGGAAATGATATATAGAGAAAAGCTTCAAAGGATACACACACACACAAATACACAGAATAGAAAGGTTTATGTGATCCTGTTCTATGCATGTGTTTATATGTCTGTCTTCCCCTTTTCCTCCCAGTAACTTCTGAACTGTCGGCAAGCATGTCTTACAATTTTTGAAATGACATTACTCTTAAAATGTTTAACAATACTAAAATTAAAGCAGACAAAGTGAAATATATGAGTTGAAATTATCTTTTAAAATATTTCAATTGACAATATAAAATACCAGATTATGAGTTCAAAAATCGTAAAAATTACAGATTCTTAATCCCATTTTAAGGGGGAAAAGTTAGCTAAAGTCTTGAAAAAAATTATGGGGTGAGAAAAACATTTTCTTGCTCCACCACCAGAATATCAATTTTAACACCATGGTTGTTTTACATCATAGTAGTTTTACACCAGGGGTAATGTTGTAACAATTATCACTACAAGAAATTTACAGAGGTTCATCAAGAATATGTTATGGTCAAGTAGTCATTATTAGATCCTAGTTACCCCTTCTTAATGATCTTTCCTTAATGATTCATATATGACCAGATCCAAATGTTACATACAGAATATTATGGATTTCTATGAAATTATGTCCCAGAGTAAAGGTAGTAGTAATTGATATGTCTGAGTAACTAAATATTAACATCAAGTACAAGGGCAGTGCCAGCCTTCCTATTGATGCAGTGCATTTGCGACATGGAGTCACATGCAAAAACACTGTAAATATTTGATAACAGGGAAGCCTGACAAAGCATACAGCTGCAAAGAATTTGGAAAAAAAACAATTTAGCCTAAATATTTAATATAAATCTGCCATCTATGGAGTTTCCTGACCTGGTAAAGCCAGTAAAATAGTAAAAAAAACCCCAGCCTTGTTAAGTGTGATTGCTGCAGTTTAAGCTAAAATATTTTACCTGTGACTCATTGAAGACAAGAAAGTAATGCCCTGAGTGTTTAAGAAAGATATTACCAGTAGCTCTTCAGTAGCTATCAGTCAGCGTTTCCTGAATTTATGCTACACGGCTTCAGATTTACTAATGTATAGGTCAAGTAGGGCTACGTGTTCATAGCAGAGTGCCACCATGCTGCTGAATGGCTAAAAACAGTGGGCATATGTGGCACATTGGCACAAGGTTTCTGAAAATGTTTCCCTTCCTAGATTTTCACACTAACCAGCAGCCTACAAACAAGTCGCAGAGCACCAAGAATAATGTTGTCTTTGTAATGGAAGGGTCAGAAAATTGCCAAATAACAGGCAGGCATCTTTACCTGAACAGACACTGAATAGGTTTGAGGGTTTTATAACATTTGGCTTTCAGTAACAATTAAGAGGGTAAAAGAGTCCTGTTACTAAAACTTCCAGAAGTCCATACTCACTAGTTCTCTGCTTCATTAGGTATTTCCAGCAAAAAAATACACCAAAAAACTACACAAAAATTGTGATTCCTGATACAGTTAAAGTCAGCGTTTTCCTTTGCCACGCACATAGAATACCTGTGGCACCACAATTATTTTGCAGCTTTGTTGTAAGTCGCTTAAAGTGATCTAAAATAAACTGCTCTTAAAATTTTCCGCTTGCCCAGGGGTCTTCGAAAACTGTGCGAGTGCCACTCTGAATATTTTTAAACAAGGCTAAATGGTGCCTGTTGGTGTTTGTGAAAGCATCTTGACAGAAGCAGCCTCTCTATTCACAGCACAGTCTAGGTGCTCCACTCTGGTGGCAATTAAACTAAGCAGCCTCTATGATTTAAAAATTGGGCTTTAAAATTGGCCCCAGCACAGTTTAGATTGCTGGCCTGACCTGTTGGTGTTTTAAAACTTAAAGCAGAAATGTTTTTCTGAACTAGATAGAGAATTATTGTCAGACTCCCTAAGCCTTATCTTAGGAAATCTCAGTTCATCAGTACTGGCACAGAGAGAGGGGTCAAAACCTCCTTTGCGCAGGTGTAGTTACAGGTACGAGATGAACTGCCCTGGAAGGGGCAGAGACATTCTGGTTCTGGGGAAATCCATTCACCATTCACTACACAGCAGCTTGCACAGTAGCTTCTCTGGCCAAAGCCAGCCCTGTGCTTCAGCGCAGGCGAGCAGAAAAATACTCATTTTTGTAATTCTTCTCCAGTTTCTCAGAGCAGCCCAAAAATGAATGGAGAAGGGTCTTGAGGGTGCTCCCTTCTCCTGCATTTGAAGTCACAGTTGCTTGTAGATCCTGGCATTTTGATGACCCTTGTTAAGAAGGGACAAGACATGCTTCTCCTCCCACCAGGTAAGAACATCCAGGACTTAAGAGGAGGGCTGTGCAGCCAACACAGCCATTAGAATAAGCCTCGAGCTGAATCACTAATGGGTATGTATACCTGTGTGTTCTGGTATCAAAACCAGAAGATGATACAAGGTTAAAATGACCTAACGCATGTGAAGACACCAATTGTGAAGAGATGCAGCGTGTACCATATATACTCAATATACAAAGTGATACAGTATGAAATACATATAGTCAGTACACTTTTCTATTGCTAGGGACAACTTATGTCATTCCCAACGTGCATTAATTTCAGCCGGTTTGTCTTATAGACTGGAGGACGAGACAGATCACGGAAGGAAAAATTCTGTGCTTAAATAGAAAGCAATTTATCCTGAAAAAAATGTTAAGTTCTGTCCCAAAGAAATGCCTTCCAGATAAGTTGTCTTTCCTCCTTCTAAGGCAAACTCCCGTCCTACGGCTGAGTCCACATGCAGCCACACATATGCCTGGATGTTAAGACAACTGATAATTTTATCAATAAGATTACAAAGTGTGTATTGAACAACAGCTAACTGCTATGCTGGAATTGGGTTGTATCATTACCTAAGCATATGGCTGGCTGAGTTGCAGCTCTCCAGGACACCTCACCTTTATACAGATAATTCTCATGTGATGCATCATAAAGAAAACAAATCATGCCAGCTGAGACTATAGTCAAAGGCTCCCAAAGCTTTTCAGCAAGGTTCCCCAATAAAATGACTTAAACCAACAGACAGTTTAAAGGACATTGAGTCTTCTGATTCTTACCTACATATACTCTTAATTTCACACAAATGCTGTGGTAGCTCTATACACAGGACCTTGCTCATATAATTCTCCCTAAACAGACGGTCAGGCTGCTCCACTGGGTCTTTACGTCTCACGACCCAGTGTACTGACAGCCCTAGGCTGGCTCTTCTGGGCTGCTCTGAGGTTTGAGACCCTGACTCGCAAACCAGCCAAGAATTCAGACCCACAAATCCACCCTACACACCTGAAAATAGCAATGCTCTCTTCGGGATGCAAAACAGCCTAGCCACACTTTTCCCTGGACATCCAACCATACTGGCAACTTCAAACTATACCTCTCATAAATACACAGGTGCGCACAAGTTTTGAAACCACTTTTTAAATCATTATTATTATTATTATTATTATTATTATTCTTTACTGCAGTAGAAATAATCTAAAGAATAATTAGGGGCCCTGAAAGCACACCCATGCCCCAGCTTCTTCATTCTTTGGGCTTAGCGTCTTTCTTTGCAGCTGCTGACTTCCAAACCACAGAGACTACTCATATCACTTCACCTTATCTGCTGTTGACAGACTAACATGTCAAACCACCCCTCGCTCTCTGTTGCTCCACCACAGTACGACGCTTATCCTCTCCCCACCATTGCTTCCTGCATGCAGGTTTATCAGAGTCCTGGAGAAAAGCATGAGCAACTCTGGCCTCAGCGAAGGTGCACACAGACGTAGTGCCGCTATTCTGCAGAGACCGTGGTGTTCGCACCCTAACCTCACGGTATATGTGAGGTTGTTTAACCACTCGAGGCTTAATCTGCTTCACAGCTATTTCGGAGTAAGATATGCCCATAGCTGGCTGCAGCAGAGCCTACCTTGCTTTACATGGCCATAGCCTAATGCCAGCTTACCTCTCAATGAGAGCATCAGACTGCCGAGTTAGCGTTGTTTTAGCAAAAGTATTCTCCACACCTTTAGACCTTGTCTATGGGGGGTATAACAGGAAGTCAATCTGCATTAATTTTAAAAGTTTTGGCTTTTTAAGTTCTGTTAAACCTTTGTGTTGACGCTATTAGGTTAGCGCAAGAATTTAGTAGTGGAAACCAACAGAACATCGGTTCCTCTACAACTGCCCAAGTTCACTCTTACCTTGTGGTAAACGCAATGTAGCTTATCCTGACTGCAAAACCATAACCCCCTTTCATATCCTCATGTGCAAGAGCTCTTCTCTGTAAATTTCTACACCCCCTCAGAGAAGAGCAAAAACTTTTACTGACAAGTGAAATTGCACTCCATTGCCCTTAAAAAAGAATCGAAGAAATCACAGACAAAAGGTTTCTGATCTGTAGGAATGTGGCAGGTAAATAATTTAAAATAAACTCATCAAAAGAAGAAATTTAGCAAACATTGTCTTCATAACTGGAGAAGCCAGCTTTGCATCAGAAAATAGTTGATATTGATTTAATGGGAGCAAGAAGTTTAAAGAGTTCAGTTGAGGCTGAAAATCCAACTAGGAAAACAATACTTGAAGAACACATCAGGTGAAGGTTAATTAAGAGAGAAAACCAGTTTTGTACAGTTTAAGTTGTGTACACTAGCACTGTGTTTGTGTTTCTTC
Source organism: Aptenodytes patagonicus (assembly GCF_965638725.1). Taxonomy (NCBI): domain Eukaryota; kingdom Metazoa; phylum Chordata; class Aves; order Sphenisciformes; family Spheniscidae; genus Aptenodytes; species Aptenodytes patagonicus. The sequence goes on from NC_134950.1 coordinate 140,818,630, forward strand.
TTACTATACACAGTTTGGGTTAGGTTTCTGGGTCTGAAACGGAACTATTTGTTGTGGCTGTGATCCCAAGTGTCAGATCTCAAAAATACTCAAATTCCCCTCAATATATGCTAAGAGCAATAGAAAGAAAAGCTTTCTATTTACATAGCTTAAAGCTGTCTTGTGGGCCTGATATTTTATTACTTAATACTTTTGGAAAACAATCAGGATTAGTAACTCATCATTTAGTTTCTTGCACGTTCTGACATAAGCAAGTAGATCCTGCTCCTACAAATTCACAGTACACGTGTAGGCAGCGACAGAGAATAAATCCTCCGTGCAGGACAATAGGTCTGAACTATAGGCACAGCATGAACTCATTAGTAGATAAAGGCTTAGATTTTTATTAACCTTCAAAGCAGAGAAGAATATTACAAGGAATGTCTCTCTGAAATAAATATTGTCTTAAATATCTACACCAATAGCCAGTAAAAGGAAAAAACCCAGCAGAGAGAGGAAGGGATGAACATGATGCAGGCTAGTAACCACCTGGATGACCCTGGGTACCAGCACAGACATACGCCCAGAGGATCATCAGGCAAAGGTGGCTTTAGGGCTTCGCTGCTGAAGTAACTGGCCACAGTTTCATTTCTAATTATTTTAGTACTGGTTCTCCTGCCAGAGCACAACCACTGCAGAGGATATTCTGGTCCAGACAGAAACGACTTTTGACATTGGTCAGATTACGAATAGCCGAATATGCTTATTACACTGGTTATTGTAACTGGGAACCTGTTCCATCAATCTGAGCAAACATTCATAGACTTACAAAAACTTATACTCCCAACAGGAGAAAAAAAAAAAAAAGGTTTCACTAAACTGCTCCCAGGTAGCTAGCAGGATTTCTGCCTGAAATTGCCTCTCACTAGCAATTCCAGCAACAACAGATGTCGTTACATGCTCACCTTGAGCAGAAGACCTCCCACCTGCCTGAACAGACACTGAAAATAAGATGGAAACAGCCATAATGTACTGAGAAGCAGACACAAGGATGTTTTATGCGAACAAACAGTTCTGGCACGTTGTTAACTTTTTTTTGGTTTTACCACGTAATTTATCAAAAGGGCTTCCTGGTACTAAGGTCTAAACCTGATCTGTATGCATTCGGCTTGCTATAAAACAGCAAAACGCATCAGTTGCTCATGGCACTTTTGACACATAAATTATGGCCTACAATTTTAGCCGGTTTCTGTTGTCTCAGGAATTTCAAATGCAAATCATAATTTTATTCATAGCTCTATGCTTAACTTCCTAAAAACAGGGCATTAGGCTTTGGCAGTTTTTCATACAATATTTGCAGCTTTGCATATCTGCCTGGGATAATTTGAATATAAAGCCTTTACTGGTATGATAACAATATTCTAACATTAATTTTCCACTCTGTGAAACAGGCCACTGATAACATGTTCAAAAAAAAAAAGTATCTAGATCAGTCCTGAGAGTACAAATTCGATGTTTTTCAATAGTTTGCCTCCGAGGTAAAACAAGCTACCTTCTGCCCTGCTGGGACTGCACAGCTGGCAGTATCTAAGCTAGCTATTTACACTGAGATCAGGTATGCATGAAATGAGTTGAGGAAACCCCCAGCCTACGTTATCTTCAAATGTCTGGCTTTTAGGATGCCTCCAAGATGAACAGTGATCCCACACTAAAGAAACTGGGAGGGTGAATGGTAGTAACTATGCAAACACAGCAGACTTTTTGTAACCATTACTGCTGCTGAATGTTGAGAATTGAGCTGTTCAGCGACCTGCCTACCTGCAGCATAATTAAAAATACAATAAATAATCACCCCTACATCTTTTTTGCATTTATACTAATCCTTTCTACCTCATTTTTTAAATCTTACTCCTTTGTTACATCCTCCTCTGATACCAGCAGAAGTATTAGAAGTGAGACCTAAATCCTGCAGACTTGCACGTGTGCTTGAGGTGCCTTTTTTTTCTGCTTTATTGGGACATACAGTTAGGCACACACTGAAGTCTTTGTAGCTTTGCAGATCTTGGTTTGGAAGCCTTGTGGATAAAAGAACTTACGTGCTGCATGACAGCGCATGCTTAAGTGCTGGAAAATAATGGAAATAAATCAGTAACTAATGCCAACAGGGAGCCTCAGACACAAAGAATATTTATTTGCTAAAATCCACAAAACTCCCAGCTTTTCGCTTCTTAAGTGCCTCCACTTTTGCAGCAGGGCATTTGCAGTGGCACCATGCAGGCTGGTCCCAAGGCTGTGGCAGGCTGGACCATATCGATATTGGGGTAAAAAGAGGAGTATGGCAAATACTCTGTGAAGCTTGAAGCAGCAGAGGATGAGCTGGAGGCAGCAGCAGGTGATGGGCCGCTAGTGACCCTTCTAGAAAACCAGTGTTCCCAGGGGGATCTATAGTGGCTGGAGGGAGAGGCAGGCAGCTGTGATACATAGCAGCATTAGGGCGAGCAAAGGGACCTGCAGCAAGGTGTTTCAGCACTCATGAGAGTCCATGAGATGGGAAGGTGGAAAAAGCAACTCAGGGCACTGAAATATTTTCCCAGTGCACCACCACCTGTATTCACAAGCTCAGAATTTCCAGTCCCATACAGCCCAATAGATCAGGTGTGCCAGGAGATCCTCTCTGGTTTGACACCCAAACTCTTGCATCTAAGGCACAGCACAGACTTGGTCTCTAATGTTTAAGAAAGCAAATCGGAGAGTATTTTGATAGATCTTCTCTAATGCCTCCTGCTGAATCTTGAAGTAAATTAAATATTTATTAGGACAGAAAAAGAGAGAGAGCAAGAATGTTTCTTTCACCTGGTTGTATAGGAGATAAATCCTGCTTAGCTCTTTGAAAATAATTTCCTCCTGCTAGTTTAGGTGCCCTCTGCTAACTGATTTCTGTTTTTAAGTTCCTACATCTCCTCAAATTTTGTGTAAAGGAGCCAAAATGTTTGACAAAGGGGCTATGATTTACAGCTCTTAAAAATTAGAAGTTGCAGCACTAATTACTGCAATATTTAAATCCATCAGGTAATTTTATCTACCTCTTATTTTTACAGGCAAAGCCAGGTAGAATCAAAGTCATACGCAGTTATGTAAGCAAAAGACCTGGCCCTAATAACCTGCTTTGCAGTAAATACAATAATTATATTTACGTATTTCTTCAGCGTTAGACACTTGGTGGTGGTGGAAATACTGAACTGATCCCACAACACGTGGAACAGTTTCTTCTATACAGCTGTTCTTCACCCTTGCCCAGATGTGAGAGGACTTTTACCCCAGTGTTACATGGCCTGGATTGGGAACAGCAATCTGTGCATATGCAGACTCCTCTGAAAAAACCCTACAAAGTTTCCCTCCCTGAGCCCTTCCTGCACTGCAGAACTTTCACTAAAGAAAATTCAAAGGCAACCTTGAGCAGAGATCCTTTGAGAGTTGCTCTGCACAGAGGTTGGGATGAGGCAGACCTCGTGGGGAAAAAAAAAAAAGAAAAAAAAATTTCCTTTCAAGGTGTATTTGTCTTGGGGAGATGCAGGATTCCAGGAACAGCATATCTCTGAGATTTTTATACAGCAAGGAAGCTCTGCCCTTTCAGTTCTTCTCCATGAACCCCCCCCCGTTGCTAGAAAGTACATGGAAATAACTGCTAACAACTCCACGTGGAGATAACTGCTAACAACTCTTTTCTTTGGCCTTCTCTTCTTAATTATGCTCATTTAATAACTGAAATTTATAGTGGTTTTTCATCAGTAGATTTCTTGATAGTCTAGCACAGAAAGGAAAAAAGCCATTACAAACTCCATTAATATTCTAACATGTAATTATAACATTATAATTGACTAACGTGGTAACCCTGCAAGCGCTACAGCTGAAGCAGAAAATATAACAAAGATGAGTGGTTTTCTCACCCATAAGCATGCTAACGAGACATGTTATAATTTCATTGCAAGCACTTCCAGAAATTTATTATGATTTTAGAAATTCACTAAAATACCTAGTACAGAAGCATCTTTCCTAGCATAAGAAATTAGGTTTTCAACTGTCTATTATTAGAGCTGTTCATAAATGATTTCATTCATGCCACGCAGTACGATATGCCTGAACATTTTCCAAAGTAAATTTCTAATGCAGGCATTGAAATTCGTATTTAGAGACTTAATTAAAAGCCTGACTTTCAGATGACTTGCCACCTGCAGCTCCTATTCAGTTCACTGTCATTTAAGTACCTGGCTTCAGGCAGCCGAGATTGAAAACTGCAGCTTGAAGAACATTATGGGTAACTCACAACGTTGCTGGAGAGTCCTCCTACTACCCTCTGCCCTTCTCGGGCAAAACCCCTGCTGATTTTCTACCTGGGCCTGGGGAAAACACTGGGCCAAATGCTCAGCTGGTGCAAAGCAGCTAAGCTATGCTGAAATCCAAGCCATGCGTGTTTTGTCTGAGTACAGGTTGCATAATTAAGTCCTTTAAATGGAAATGTGCGTCAAGAAAAAGGACTGTCCTTAACGAAGGAGATACACTCAGTAATTAGAAAGAAAACAGGACACCAGGTTTTGACAGCTTGAAACTGGCTCCCTGCAGAGCAAGGGGTTTGTATTTTGTATCCACATTCATAGCCCATCAAAAATTTTAATTAAGCAGTGTAATGATTAATAAACTTCCACTCCTCAGATTGGACAGATGTTGCTGTGACAGGCACACGAGCATGTGTAGTATTTTTCCTCCTGGACTATTTTGAGTTTGTATCCTACAAACTCTTACTGTGCAAAATGTGAAGACCTAAATTGTGTTCTTGCTGACACCTGCATATATTCAAAACCATTCCAGTGAAGAAGTGTATTTGTTTCCCTGAGGGGTAAATCTGACCCATAGTTTCAAAGCAGCCTGAGAAAGTTGTCTGTTCATCCGTGTAGCTTATGCAACTACAGCTAGTAACTACAGCTAGTAGTTTTGCTATTTTCTGCCCATTAGCTTTCTTAAGTCTTTGCATTCTCATGAAAATGTAGTTAACTTCCCCGTGTGTGTCTAACTGCATAGCTGAGTCTTTGTGTTGGGAACTGGTACAATTTCCATTGTCCTCACCCCTCTCTCAATGCAGTCATTTTATTTTGTACGTGGCTGTTTAATACTGCCTCTGCTCTGGGACTGAAATTAATTTCTAGTATTTATTTCACAAAACTCCCTGGAAGCTTGTCCATTTTTTTCCAACTGTCTCTATTTAGATAATAAAAGATACTACTTTGGCTTACGTTTTCCCAAACCCATGCATATTTTGGCCTAATGTGACTTCATAGTGTATTTTCATATTGGGCATTTTCTTGCTAGTGAACAGGTCACACTGGACCATAGTAGTTAGAGGCAATTCACAGCATATGAATTCATAGCATTTGAGTAAAACTGTGTACAAGCTACACAATTAAACAATTGTTTAATCCCTAACAAATGCCTGGAATTTGATTACCCCTCCTCCTCTTTCTCCTGTCGCCCTCACCCCCACTGTTTCTCCACTCCTCTGTATACAAGCCAAATAAACCTCTCCTTAGCATGACTTGACATCCTAATACAACCAAAAGCAAAGGAACAAGAAGAAATACAAATATTATGAGAGCAGCAATAGCAATTTTTGTTTTAACAGAGTTGTGATGGCAGATCCTACTCTTGCTGGCTCTGGGAAAGGACCAAGTACCAAAGCAGTGGGGCACGCGCCGCTCTTTGAGCCTTTTGCAATGATCCGTGTGACAGGACCAGAAACCACAGGAACCTGCCTAGCTCCTTCAGAGAAGAATGCCCTTGCACTGTCAAACCCATTTATGCTAGTCACAAGTCACAGAAGCCTTAGTTTTTCCCAGGTACCTCACTGTGCTCTGTGCTGCCCTTGGAAATTATCTTTGTTCTGTAGCAAATAATTTTTAGGGGCTTGAATTTAACAAGAAAGGAGGGGGTGGTCCTGCTCTTCTGTCCATATGCCCAGACACTTAGCCAGCTAATTTAAGGTTTAGTGGAGCTTGATGTTGTGGTGATGTTTGCGTTATTTGGGTCTCTAGAGAAGCAGCCTCTGTAACTTGCATTTGCGATGGGCTCTTACGTTCTGTGCTCTTGAGATTTTATCCACATGACTGAGTTAGCACTGTGTAGTGCTACCAGTCCCTTTCCAGTTACAGAGATAGAAAGGTATGACTGGCTGTAATATGATCAAACCATTCCTGTACCTCCGTGCATAGAATTTATTCACACCACAGGCAAAAACAATCATCTCTGAACACGGCATTCAAGAATTCTCAGGACTAAGCATTTCTTAGGAGTTTGAAAGAAAAAGGAGGGAGGAGAAAGGCTGCGTTATCAGAAAGGAGGACGAGGTTCCCTCTGTTGCTCAGTATTTAAACTAGCTGAATATATGCACAAATATTTTTGAGAAGTGAGTTTGCACTCACCTGTTGTAAGGCCACTAGAACTCTAACAAAACCAGGCACATGACAACTGCAAATGCTGAGGAAACAAAAGTCGTGGCATTTTTTGCTTAAAGGCAAAAGAATAATTTCAAAGGTGCGTACTAACATGATCCTTCATTTGCCTGTGGTTTTAGACCTCAGCAGTCACGTTTCTCAGGTTTCATTGTTTCAGCCATGACATCAAAAACCTTTACAAAAAGGTTTTGAAACAAAAGCCAAAAGCCTCAGCAGTAAAACCTGCAGCAATCACAGGCTACCAGGAGCTGCAGTTTTAAGGGAGTCATTTGTGGGAAGACAATTAAAACAGACAGTTTTGACTACATAGAAAACAAGAACCACCCTGAAAAGTGTTAGCTGAACACTTCATGATCAAGTAGAAGGGACAGATGCAGGCTCAATACTTAGTTTAGTTAAAACTCAGTTTATCTTACTTTTTCATTGGCTCTTATACCCTGCAGACAGACTGTCACAGCTGCCTGAGATACTTAAAATCTATCATGGGGAGATGAGTCTATGTAGTCAGAACAGTACTGTCAATCTAAAAATCTTTTAGGGTATCTAATATTTCAAATTACACAAATATAGTAAAACAAATATACTAAGACTTTCTCTTCCCCTCCTACTTCATCTCTAGAGGTGTGATACCAGATCAAGGTGTTGGTGCGCTATGCATGGAGGCTTGGATGCTTTGCATCATTCCCTTGAGTGACTCAGAACTGAATTTCTGTTTTCTGCATTACTGCAATCAGCTTCATCTTGCTGAACAACTAGAAAACTTCACAAACACAGACATTTCTGATTCCTTGTTTCTCCAATTTGCCATTACTCTGAAAGCAGAGGAACAGCTTACACATTCACTTGCCAAACAGTGGACAATAACTTCACTGGAGAAAGGAAACAGGGTGCCTCAGTCATTCATTCATCCCACTCACCATTTCCCACAATGCCGAATAATGAGATCATGGAAAATTATTTTAAAAATTTAGCTTCCCCGGTTTGGTCCTTTCTTCAGAATTAGAGCAGAGATTCCAACTACAATTAGAAATCATCCGTCCTGAGCACGGCTACCTGTTACTGTGGCTGTTCTCTCAGACCTCGGTGATGTCTTGGGTATACAAACACGATGCTGTGAGATCTCTGCTTACCATTGCAAGCAGTCAGAAGGACGAGCATCAGTGTTGGTGCAGGCGGCCCAAGGGGGTTTCCGACAGGGCTCACAACTGACCCTAGAAGATTTTGGTCCTAGGTTAGCTTTGAAACCATATATTTAGTGTTCCTTTTGGTTAAAGGAAAAGAAGTGTAGTCTTTTGTAGTCTAATGTGGTCACTCTAGAGCAACCAAACTGACCGAAGCATTACTAAGACCTATTTTTGGATTGGTCCCATGCAGATGAAAAACTTCCTGTAACACAATTTGAACATTCAGGCCTAAGATTAAGCAGAATGAGTAACTCTATTCAGCTGTAGAGTGTGAAAATCAGAGCAGAGTTGGCATCTGGTGAATTTTACTATGGGCAGCTGCCACTGTGGAGACCAGTCACAGTTACTGAGCAGCAACAGCAGCAATTTGTCCACAGTGGTCAGTTTATTTTTTAAATTTCCAAGGCAGCAACCCTATACAGCACTGCTTATTTAAACCTGCCAGTCAGTACCTCACCTAAAGTGTAAACACGGAGGTGAAACTAGGTAGATTAAATACCTTTGACGTGCTTGCACTGAAAGTTTCTGCCTCATCTTCACAGTCGAAGAGTTCTAGTGATTCCTGCAGCATCTTATGAGACCTTCTGTGCACCCACTGCAGGTCTGAGCTTTCCAGACACGCTGCGTTTCCAGAGTACGACCACAGGAGAGTCACTCTGTGTTCCCAAGTGGCCCCTGATCACTACAGCAGATGAAAAAAGGGCTTGCTGCTGTCAAAACTACTCATGTACCCAGCTTCTAGCCACTGTCCTTTCCTAGGGCGAGTGAGCTGTATCATGCTGGCCAGCCACAGCAATTCATCCAGCCCTACAGCATGCCCAGACAGCTCTCTCCCATGAGCAAATTGTTCAAGCAGTGCCATCCTGTTCCCACATCCTTGCTAAAAATGGTAGTTGGGAGCAGACAATCACCCTTGTCAGACTAGTTCACCTCACCCACAGCTCCCCAGCTCCCAACGGGAAAGCGGGCTGGCCAGGAAACACCAGCCTAGCACGGCCACTGCAGCCTCTGCTAATCCCGTACCGGGAGGGGAGAAGTCTGGCAGGGTTTGTTGAATCGGCCTGTGCGTCTTGCCTCAGCAGTGGGGTGTAGGCACAGCAGTCTTGCTTTACTGGCTCGGAGTCACAACTATGTGTTTACGGAGCAGGGATAAGATCACTATCAGCTCTTTACGTTGGTACTCGTGGTGGGTATGTCAGCCCCTGCCTGGTGAACGCTTTTCTAGCGGCACTGCACAAGCAAATTAAGCCACTGATACGGAAGCAGATGTCTTTCTAGCTCACGGGAGGGGAATTCATTCCTGACATTTGTCAGAGGAGATAATTACAGGAAATCTCATTCTGATTTCAGTGACATACCAGGTGACAAAATGAATATTAAAAGTACATAATTCTTTTTGCTAGAAAATAAATCAACCTTTTTCTAAGAAAGCTGGAGACGGCAAAAATCCATCCATCCTTCCTGATGCAGAGGGAAGAAACAAGCACAATGCTAGTTTCAGAGCAGTCAGCCTGGGCAAGTGCTACAGCAAGTTAGAGACAATTTTGTGGCAGCAAGGAGATATCAAAATGAAGAACACCGGGACTGGACACAATTTGAGCAGGAATAGGGATTAATATTTTTTATGTGTTTGTGAGTTAACTACCCTCCTGGCTTATAAGCAGCACATTTCAGAGCTTGGACTGGGACAGCCACGGCTGAGCTGCAGACCCCATGATGTGAGCAGCACTTCCAAAAGCAAGGCTACCCAGCACGACGCAGGCTAGAAGGTAAGCCCTGGCTGCTGACAAACTCACTCAAACCAGGCTCATTACAGTGGTGGCAATAAAAGCCATGAACCTACTTGCATTGAACTACCCATTTTTCTTCTCTCTATATTCACAATCCAAAAGGAAAAGCAGAAACTTCACACACTGCTGAGCAAGTGAAGAAAAGATTTATTCCCTGATACAATAACAATGCACTGCAGGATCAAAATGCAGCCTTGGCATTTTTCCTGCTCTTAATCATGTGTCAAGGTTGCTACAAAACAACAGTTGCACACAGCTGAAACCGTCTGGCAAACATGCAGGGGCGAGGCCAGCATATCCCTGCCGCTCAGAGCGGCTCAGGGGGAGGAGGCAGCTGGCCTCCTGATGGCCGCCCCTGCGGCGGGCCCGTGTCTTTGCTGCAGCAGCACAGAAGTCTGACTTCGCATCTGCATCTGTACCTTACTCGGATAAGAGGTGCAAAGTGCAGCTGTTTTGATCAATGCTCCCAACTCACACGTGAGCTTATCAGAAACCCCGTGCAGAGCCTTGAGCGGTAACCCCGGGATGGGCTTGGCAGTAGGAGGCTGCTGCCAGGGGACCGTGCCAGCAGGTTCCCACCGTGCCACCCAGCCGCGGCCCGCAGCGGGCTGCAATCCAATACCGTGATTCAAATAGGGAGCAGGAGGTTGGGCTGTAATTGTCAACCTGTGCTCTTTTCATAAAAGTTATAGGTGTAAAATACGTGCCACATCAGAGCTGGTGTGAGAAGTCTGTACAAGGAAGTAAAAAGCCAGATAGAGGATTGGGTTTTTTTTTTCCTTCAAAAATGCCCGGTGCGCTGGGTGCCACCTCCCCCACTTCTGAGCACAGCCACATCTGTACTCACACCCACAGGCAAAAAAGTCTTTGCAAGCAGATGGACAGATTGTCCAAAGGCGTCACCACAGCTAGCATGGCCAAGGACTGGTGGCTCAGCACCTGACATGTTCTGCTGCTTAGGCAATAACTAGTTATACTCCATGTGACAAAACCAAATGTAAGCACCATCAAAAATAATGGCATACCTGCATGCACCATTAGCATTACTTCCTGAAGTTAATCTGAAGTACAAGTTAATATTCTAATTGTACCTTTTCCATTTTATTGAAGCACTGCTTTATAACCCTGCTTCCCTCTTCCTTCTTTTTAGAGAATGAACAGAAAAAGCTTAATTTAGCACGCAAATACCAAGTGACAATGCTTTTATTAGTATGTGGCCTCCAACAACTCAGTGCTCGATAATTTTTTCAAGATCTGAAAACTCCATAAATTGGGAAATTTTTTTTTTGCACTCTACTTTGATCAGCTCAGTTCTGAAATCTGAATTCTGTTTTTTGAATAAATGGTTAAACTTTCTAAACATATGAGGAAGGGCTCACTAGGGTTACTAGAGGCTAGGTGCATAAGAGTTTGTAGCAGAAGCGGTGATGCAAAGCAGCGTGCTTGGCTCCATGCATCTCCATGCAATTTGCTACATTTGTTGACATCCTAGACACAGTAATTCTACGGACTTCCTCTTGTTTGGTGCTGTCCCACCTTGATGCCGCTCTTCCCTCATACAGAGCAGCAGAGAGCGCGGTTCAGGTATGAGCTCTGCTGTTAATTCAGTCACCCTGCAGCTAATTCAAAAAAGCAAACATTTAGTTCTTAAAAAAGTATTCTCAGATGATTGATTATCTCAGACTTTACTTCCCAATAAACTTAATACTGCTTGCATAAAGAGGGAAAAGAAGTATAAACTGGCCTACCATAACCTAAATCTGAGTTCCTGGAGTCATTGAAGAACATAAAGTTTGAGCCCAATCCTATTTAGTTCCTGAGATGTAAATGCATCTTATCCACAGCTCTGTCAGTAACCGGTACGCATATTACAATACCTCTATGAGCTGGTCTGGTTCACTCCCTTCTTCCACGGTAATTAATTTAGACCTTCCATTTCGTTCATTGTCCCGAATGCCAACAGCAACTTGAGTAGCCTTCAGCCGCTCGTATTTATTGCATGATGAGCCACACCACTGATAGATTTCCTAAAATAATTAAAAGCCCACACATTAGCAATAAGATTCAACACTGAACAAAATTATGAAATTAATATTTTATTAATAATTATCTTACTGGATCTAAACCACCAGATCATCAGTGAAGCTACATCTTTCAGAAATACTTTCCAGAAGAGATTTGTTAAGTCACCTAGATCTTTGTAATATGCAAGGTATTTATGTAATGTAATTTAGCACCCACATATTAGGAGGAGATCGCTCGATCTCAGAAGAGTCAGAGTTTTGGTTTGACTGAGTTTTGCCCCAAATACAGATGTATCTTCAGCTATCTAAAGAACCTGAAACTCCTAAATTTGCTTATATCTGGCAGTTCCTCTTCTATGCTACTTCAACGGTGCTGGTTCTCATCTGTGGCAAGAAACAAAGAAATTTCAAAATCTCAAGGAAAACCCTGACTGTATCTGCTCCTCAAAGGTAAAGTTAGATCTTTCAATCCAGTTTTTATTCTGGTGACTTTTTGCTGTATAATGGTATTTGTAACACACTCTGCTGCATCAAACCACAAAACCAGCTCAAGTGCGAATGGATGACATCGGTGTTTTCAGTAAAAAGTCTTCTTCACCAGAAGATTTTTCCTCAGTGTACAGCTGATCCAGTGCTCATGAAAGTTTATTAAACTCAGATTAATGCAAGCCCTTCCAACTGTAGTTACCACAAATGTCTTTATAAATTACTTCTAAAGATTTACAGATCAGGAATACACAGTATTTCTGGTCAGTTAAACCACCAAGTTTCTCCCCAGCAGAAGATGGACATATACCTGGTCCCCCTTCCTGCCTCGGGAACTGACTAAAATAAAGACAAGAGACACATCTGTAAAAGATGCCTCCATTCAGGAAACACAGCAGCTAGGAGTAAGCTGCTGCCACAGGGGCAATCCACCCCATCGTGGTTGCCACCTTTACAAGGAGCTCCTCAGACACCGCAGCAGCGTCTCTTCATGTTGATGAGCGAGCGCTCTGATGGCAGTAGCTTACTCCTAGATATCATCTTATGGGCCTTCAAGGCCTTCCTCTCATCTGGCTGAATAGGTAGTGAATGGGTATGCCCTGCACATGACGGGGAAAGTGCAATTCAACCAGAATGGAGCATGTTCCCAAGGCACCTCTCTGGAAGGAGCGCCACCAGAACCGGCCTAAGACAGGTCACCTAATCCAGTCACACCACAGACCAAGGACCCCCAGTTTTGGCAAGTCCTGTTATTCATCCTGAATGCAAAGCATTTCAGAATAAAGAATTTAGATTTCAGTCTTGATGAAAATTACTAAGAGGCAGAACATAAGCTGCAGAGCTGCTAGAGGCTGAGCTGGAAGGAGATAGTCAAAGGAAATTACTCAGCTTGGCTGGTTGCTTTTTTTCTCCCCTCCCTTCTTCTGGAAGAAAGTAATTTGATTCTTCTTCACATGATTCTATCAAATAGCCCAAATAGTACAGCAATAAAGGTACACAGTCATTTTCAACTTTAAAAAAGGTTGAACTGGTTTGTGTTCATCTACAACGCAAATAACAAGGATTTAATCAGAGCCCCCACTGAGTAAATTACTGGGGTCTTAGTTTTACGATGTATATACAACTATATAAAACTTAGATTTTGGATGAAAACCTGTGTCATTCAAAAAAAGTTTTTTAAGCCATTGCTGCTGACCACTATTGTTATTTAATAGCACTTGAAATGGTGGCTAGAGACAAGTGAGAGATGAAGTACAGCTTCTCAGTACTAGCAGATGCAAACTTTTAGAAGATGTTGATGCCATCTGCGTGCAAAAACAGTGCTAGTAACTTCTTTTCACCAGCTTGGACAAAATTAAAAACCCCAAACTCAGTGATCTCACAGCCAAGTTCCCTTCCCTTTAGAAGCATCCTTCAAAGACAAAGTTTTAAGCTTACATCAGGATTACACAGATTCCCAGAACTGGATCACTTTCAACTTGCAGATGTTATGCAATGAAATCTGTGAGGTTTTCAGCTTGCCTTTGCCAACTTGACTGTAAGCTTAAGACAAGGAAGAAAAAAAAAAATCTGCTTCCAAGTTCTGGTTTAAATACTGCCACCTTACTAAGTATCCAGAATCTGGAGACATACTTGGCTTCAGGTCTGAACCTTATCTTAAATCTGACTTCCGACATTTCCACAGGAAAAGAAAATATCTGTGCATACTCAGGGAAAGAAAATTTTCTAAAGAATTAACAAAAGACTGCCTTGAGTGTGTAGAAAGTAAAAAGTTTCAATTTGAGCAGATTTTTTAATATAGTTGTTACAGCCATGCACTGCTTCAGCCATCTTCTCCCAAATTTGGGGAGACTTCCCAAAACACACACTCCTTTAGTTTCTGACAATTTCAGCACTCAAACTTTCTCATTCTCATCTTGGCCTACCTCCTACTAATTGAGCTTATTTGAAATTATGTGAGAAAGCAGGAGTCACTAGAGATATAGCAGCAATAAATAGGAATTCTTTATTTCCCACAGTCTATAGAAGCAATAAGAGGAAGATGACATATATAGAGAATTAGCTGAAGAGGTTAGGCAGCTATTGCCTTATCTCTGCTGTTGTCATTTAACCCAGCAGGCAGCTAAACATCACACGGCCGTTAGCTCACTCCCCCCAGTGGGATGGGGGAGAGAACTGGACAAAAGGTAAAACTCATGGGTTGAGATAAAGACAATTTAATAGGACAGAAGAGGAAGGGAAAATAATAACGATAAAAGAATATACAAAACAAGTGAAGCACAATGCAATTACTCACCACCTGCCGACCAATGCCCAGCCAGTCCCTAAGCAGTGGCCCCACCCCCCCACCAACCTCCCCAGTTTTTTGTTCAGCATGACATCACATGGTATGGAATGTCCCTTTGGCCAGTTTGGGTCAGCTGTCCTGGCTGTGCCCCTTCCCAGCTTCTTGTGCACCTGGCAGAGCATGGGAAGCTGAAGAGTCCTTGACTAGTGTAAGCACTGCTTGGCAACAACTAAAACATGGGTGTGTTATCAACATTATTCTCATACTAAATCCAGAACACAGCACTGTACCAGCTACTAGGAAGAAAATTAACTCTATCCCAGCCGAAACCAGGACAGTATCCACCCCTTATTCTATACCATCTACGTCATGCCCAGGTCCCCACACTTTCCAATACATTCCAATTAATCACCACCCCTTTTCCTATTTTTTGATATATATACGCACAGATATCATTCCCTTAGTCTATGGGCCGTCCCTATAAAGTGTTTGTTGAGTTCCATCTAGTCCATGACTTTGGGCTCCATCTGTCATAACAGTCCTTCAGGGCAGGAGAGATGGTGTGTGGTGTTGGATTGTTGCATGCTGAAGCCAGTTCTGGTTCCATCACCACTGCACTTCGCTCAGTTTCATCAAAATTCATTCTTCATTAGTCTGGGTGATTCTTACTGTGATACTGTTGATATGGCATATAGCCACCATAGAAGTGATGACATACAGTATTATATAGCAATTAACATCATATAATTCAAATCATTAGCTATTCTCACCCAAAATCAAATCCCCTTGAAGTACACATCGGACTTCCCCATCCTTCCGCATTGTCCACCAAGTGCACCCAGGTCCTTGAGCAAAAGCAATCCCACGGATGGGTTTGCTTTTGCCCAAGGCAGGAATAACCCAGACTGTCTTCCCCAGCATATTTTTATGTGCACTACAGGGACTTTATCCCCTTCTACAGTATGTAAAGTTTTGACTGGGCAGGGCCAGCTCAATTGGGGTTGTTTAGCCTGGAGAAAAGGAGGCTGAGGGGAGACCTTATCACTCTCTACAACTCCCTGAAAGGAGGTTGTAGCGAGGTGGGTGTCGGTCTCTTCTCCCAAGTGACAAGCGATAGGACGAGAGGAAATGGCCTCAAGTTGCGCCAGGGGAGGTTTAGATTGGACATGAAGAACAATTTCTTTACTGAAAGAGTGGTTAAACATTGGAACAGGCTGCCCAGGGAAGTGGCTGAGTCCCCATCCCTGGACATATTTAAAAGACGTGTAGATGAGGCGCTTAGGGACATGGTTTAGTGGGCATGGTGGTGTTGGGTTGACAGTTGGACTTGATGATCGTAGAGGTCTTTTCCAACCTTAATGATTCTATGATTGGCAGATCCCCTGGTGTAGACTAACCAGGTGGCTTTTGCTAAATGTGTATGCCAATTTCTGAATGTCCCAGCACCCATTGCTCTCAGTGTAGTCTTTAACAGTCCATTATGTCGTTCAATTTTCCCAGAGGCTGGTGCATGATAGGGGATGTGATACACCCACTCAATGCCGTGCTCTTTGGCCCAGGTGTCTATGAGGTTGTTTCGAAAATGAGTCCCGTTGTCTGACTCAATTCTTTCTGGGGTGCCATGTCACCGTAAGACCTGTTTTTCAAGGCCCAGGATAGTGTTCCGGGCGGTGGCATTGGGCACGGGATATGTTTCCAGCCATCCGGTGGTTGCCTCCACCGTTGTAAGCTCATGGCACTTGCCTTGGCGGGTTTGTGGGAGTGTGATATAATCGATCTGCCAGGCCTCCCCATAGTTATATTTCAGCCATCGTCCTCCATACCAGAGAGGCTTTAACCGCTTGGCTTGCTTGATTGCAGCGCATGTTTCACATTCATGGATAACCTGCGCAATAGTGTCCATGGCCAAGTCCACCCCTCGATCACGAGCCCATCTGTATGTTGCATCTCTTCCTTGATGGCCTGAGGTGCCAGGGGCCCACCAAGCTATAAATATTTCACCCTTATGTTGCCAGTCCAGATCCACCTGAGCCACTTCAGTCTTAGCAGCCTGATCCACCTGCTGGTTGTTTTGATGTTCTTCAGTGCCCTGACTCTTGGGTACGTGAGCATCTACGTGACGGACTTTTACAACCAGATTTTCTATTCAGGCAGCAATATCTTGCCACAACATGGCAGCCTAGATGGGTTTGCCTCTGCACTGCTTCTGCCTCTCCATTGCTGTAACCACCCCCACAGGGCATTTGCCACCATCCATGAGTCAGCGTAGAGATAAAGTACTGGACACTTTTCTCATTCAGCAATATCCAAAGCCAGCTGAATGGCTTTCACCTCTGCCAACTGACTCGATTCACCTTCCCCTTCAGCAGTTTCTGCAACTTGTTGTATAGGACTCCATACAGCAGCTTTCCACCTCCGATGCTCTCCTACAATATGACAGGACCCATCAGTGAACAGGGCATATTGCTTCTCATTTTCTGGTAGTTTCTTATACAGTGGGGCCTCTTCAGCACGCATCACCTCCTCCTCTGGCGATATTCCAAAATCTGTGCCTTCTGGCCAATCCATGATCACTTCCAGGATTCCTGGGTGACTGGGGTTTCCTATTCGAGCCTGTTGTGCGATCAGTGTGACCCACTTACTCCACGTAGCATCAGTTACATGATGTGTACAGGGGATCCTCCCTTTGAACACCAGCCCAGCACCGGCAGTCGGGGTGCCAGGAGGAGCTGTGCTTCAGTGCCGACCACTTCCAAAGCAGCTCGAACCCCTTCATATGCTGCCAGTATCTCTCTTTCAGTTGGAGTATAGTGGGCCTCGGATCCTCTGTATCCCCGACTCCAAAACCCTAGGGGTCAACCTCGAGTCTCCCCTAGTGCTTTCTGCCAGAGGCTCCAGGTAGGGCCGTTCTCCCCAGCTGCGGTGTAGAGCACATTTTTTACATCTTGTCCTGCCCAGACTGGCCCAAGGGCTACTGCATGAGCTGTCTCCTCTTTAATTTGTTCAAAGACTTGTCATTGCTCAGGGCCCCATTTAAAATCATTCTTCTCCTGGATCACTTGATAGAGAGGGCTTACAATCAGACTCTAATTTGGAATATGCATTCTCCAAAACCCCACAATGCCTAAGAAAGCTTGTGTTTCCTTTTTGCTAGTTGGTAGAGACATGGCTGTTATTTTGTTGATCACATCCACTGGGATCTGATGACGTCCATCTTGCCATTTTATTCCTAAAAACTGGATCTCCTGTGCAGGTCTCTTGACCTTACTTTGTTTTATGGCAAAACCAGCTTTCAGCAGGATTTGGACTATTTTCTTCCCTTTCTCAAAAACCTCTCCTGCTGTGTTGCCCCATACAATGATATCATCAAGGTACTGCAGGTGTTCCGGAGCCTCACCCTGTTCCAGTCCAGTCTGGATCAGTCCATAGCAAATGGTGGGGCTGTGTTTCCACCCCTGGGGCAGTCGGTTCCAGGTGTACTGGACGCCCCTCCAAGTGAAAGCAAACTGTGGCCTGCACTCTGCTGCCAAAGGGATTGAGAACAACACATTAGCGATATCAAGTGTGGCATACCACTTGGCTGCCTTTGACTCCAGTTCGTGTTGAAGTTCTAGCATGTCCGGCACAGCAGCACTCAGTGGCAGCGTGACTTCATTCAGGCCACGATAGTCTACTGTTAGTCTCCACTCTCCATTAGACTTTTGCACTGGCCATATGGGACTGTTAAAGGGTGAGCGAGTCTTGCTGATCACTCTTGGCATTCCAGTCAAATCAGCTTATGGATGGGAATCAGGGAGTCTCTGTTGGTGCGATATTGCTGCCGGTGCACCATTGTGGTGGCAATCAGCACCTGTTGTTCTTTGACCCTCAGCAACCCCACAACAGAAGGGTCCTCTGAGAGACCGGACAAGGTGGACAGCTGTTTAATTTGCTCCGTCTCCAAGGCAGCTATACCAAAAGCCCACTTGTTAGTCTCACGACCAGTAATTTTACCATATCGTAAGCCAGTGTTACCCAGTACAGCAATATGATAATCTTAATCCAGCCCCGGGAGGTGATAAACAGCACGACAGGGAACATGTACAGCAAGTAAGGTGCTACATAACACAACTCGGAGAACAAGCACAACTCTGAGAGCACATAAATCAACATTGCGACCAGCGACTATTAACCTAATAATGAATGCTTACAACAAATTTGTTTTAACACACTCTGGTCAGATCTGTTGTTACCTCAACCCTTCGAGCCCTACATTGGGCACCAAAAGGACTGCTGTGGTTTAACCCAGCAGGCAGCAAAACACCACCCAGCCGTTCGCTCACTCCCCCGCCCCAGTGGGATGGGGGAGAGAATTGGACAAAAGGTAAAACTCATGGGTTGAGATAAAGACAATTTAATAGGACAGAAGAGGAAGGGAAAATAATAACGATAAAAGAATATACAAAACAAGTGAAGCACAATGCAATTGCTCACCACCCGCTGACCGATGCCCAGCCAGTTCCTGAGCAGCAGCCCCGCCCCTCCAGCCAACCTCCCCAGAGGGAGTTCAGTTTCGGTTGTACATGTCAGCCTTCTCTTGGTCTTTTGGTAACATGCAACCTCAAACAAGTATTCTCGTCTACAAAATGAATGGTATTTACTGTACTGACCACAAAGAATATTGTGAGACTTAAATTGTCACTGCAAATTACAAAGACCTTTACTTCTCAGACAATAAATTCACATTTTCTTTTCTTAGCATCTCCTAAAGGTCCCACTGCACAGTGCACCCTAGCTACCCCGCATTCACAGCATAGTCTCCCAGTTTGCCTTCAGTCAGCAAGTGACTAAACTGAGCTCTCCTACAGTCCACTGGCTCTAGGCTTCAAATCAGCCTGAGGAAGGAGAAAGACCTTTAAAAATCTACAGTAATGGATTTTAGATTTTTTGATTTGCAGACTTTGTTATTTTCCTTATGGAATCCACATTCCTAAACTACAGAAAGAGTCTCACAAAATAATGTGTCCTAAACTAAAATAAATAACTATGAAATTTTGTTAGCTGTAACCTTGAGAAACCTTGTGTGGTAAGGTTTTCTCCTGCCGCATAAAAACACTTGAATCAACAAGCAGTGTCTGAAAACATCCTTGATCTGGAGTTCACATGGATGAGCCATACCATTCCTATAAGCTCCATCTTCCTTGGTTATTTAAAAAATACTGATTCTAAAAGCTAGAGAAACAAGCTTAATAGACAATTAAGCTTGTCTCTAGACAATACTGTCTTAGAGAATAAAGACAGTATTCTTTATTAAAACCCTGAAAGCTAAAATTCAGGTACTGTATAATCTAATAGAAAGAAGTGAGCAGCCACAAGTCATGAAAATGTCCCAAAGTATGTAATATTTTACCATATTTACTATGAGCACTAAACAAATATCTTAAGCATTCAGTGCTACAAGCTTTCAGGAGCTTAGATTTTGTTAATTTTCTCTTCTGAAGTAAAATCATCTTCTCAATTATTTTTAAATGTATCTAATTTTGAGGCCTCATGGTAGAAGTTCAGCTGGATATTTACAAGTTTGTCTTCCTGATACTCACCATTTCAATCTCTAGGCAGACTGAGTTTTTAACAATTTAAAGCCAGAAAAAGATTTTTAAAAGTTAAAGCCACTTCTTGACAAGGCTAATATTTAGATCTGGATTTACCTGAAATACAGTCAGCTAGTTATCTAACCATGTCCAACAGACAACTGAGCTTTTGGCTTGTGTTTTATTATTCATGTATTTATTTTTAGACATATATACATATACAGAAAGTGCTCAACTAGGGCCATAATATGGTAGTTAGCTTTAGCTCACTCAGTGCTTTCACAATTTCTTAGCTGTACTACACCTTCACTATTTTTAGGCTTGTTTTGCTAACCTTATTTTGAATTGGCGGGCTGACAAAAAATGTTTCCATTAAAATGAAAATAGACTTCAAGTGTTCACTCCCCTCAAAAAAAAAGGAACTTCATTCATCAGTAATTCCTGTGCCAAGCCCAGTTTATTTTCAGAAGTTTGTACTAGCAATATTTATTTATTTATTTTAATCTCTTTAACAGAATTTGAGAGATGCTAGGGAAAAGAGCTATTCTGCTACCTGATATTAATGGTTGTTGGTATCAATATACTTGTTGGATCACAGTGGGACAATTAGCAGCTGAGGGTGAGAAAATGTTATCATTAATAATCACAATGACCACCCTACAGCTCCTGAGGGAGGTCAAGAAGGCAAACCAGGTCTGTTGCATGCACACTGCGGTCATAGCAAGGTCTCTCCTCGTCTGCATGTTTTGGGGACATGGTTTGGTCTTCCAGTCATAGAGTAGCAGGATTCACTGCTTTTATTCCTGGTAGCTTCTGGCCTGTGAGTGACCTTGAGCAAGTCACATGAGATTTCTACAGCACATTAAAAATGACCCAACATTTAGCTTCTGTACAGAAGCGTGCGGCAGGATGATTATGCATGGTTCATGTAGCTCTGAGTAAGAGTACCTTGGCACTTTTCCCTGTATGGAGGGGGATTGTGAAAGTACACCTCCTGCCTTCCTGCTCCAGCCCCAAATGGCATGTAAAGCAGGAGAAGGAAAAGCAAACAAAAATTTGCTTATTTCAGAAGTGACATAAAAACAAATTTTCCCTTCTAACACATAGCCACCTCTGTATTCAACTGGCAGCCTGCTCAGTTTGGAGGCAAATGAAAATATACTCTGCATCCTGGTATCTTTTCTGTGAATCTTAGCCAGGATAATGAAAGCAAAAGCCAAGAAGCTTAAATCTGTGAAGAACTCAGTTTTGTTCTAGTTACAAACATGTCCTGAACATACAAGTGTTTTAAACCTATATCTTTGTTAAAATACCTAGTAGTTTCCAGGCTCACACTGTAATTGCTGATTTGCATTCTCTTACATGAAGAGACATTAAAAAGCTAAACAAATTAAATACGTTTCAAAACTCTAATTTGAAGCAAATTTGTTGTGAAACTTCAATTTTGGTAGAAAATAACAGTGACATGTTTAAGAGATTAAGTCTCACTAATCTTAAAATACTAAAATAAAAATTTAAGCTTTCATTAAGAAAAGACTTTAAGCCAAGTATGACAAGCTGGTGTGCCTCCATTCTTTCTTGGCAGGCCCTGATGCACCCTAAACCTGTCCACCTTTGCCCGCACCAGAACATGCTCCCAGAATGTAATTGCACCACTTAGTTGAGAGTCAGCTAAATCTATAGTGTGGATCCTGTCGTGTCAACATGACGTAAATTGTGCTGACTTAACGTATGTCAGTCAAGATGTTGTCTTCTGTTCCTATAAACCACAACATTAAGTACAGAGGCACAGCTATGAAGCAGAGGAGCTTAGTGCAAAAAAAAGGCCTTCAGCTAAATCTGCTCACTCACGTGAAAGATCATACTATGTTCTCTTTACCCCCACAACTCATACAAAAGGACTAAAAGCAAGAAAAGAGGGTTTGTAAAGTTACTACTGCCTTAACTCCTCTCTTCTCTTAGGCTTAGCTGCTTCTGTTTATTAGATAGGAGAGATCAGAGCCGGGGCAAATAACCACATCACAGAAAGCCACTGTAGTGGTTTCACAGTGGGTAGGTAGAAGAAAGACTGATGAGGCTTGTAAAGAAAGGTGGGTCAGGAGGAGAGGAGCTGTGATGCAGGAGTGCCCAAAGGAACCTGCACTCCTAACGTTCACATGCGAGCGAACCTAAAATACCACTTCTTGAGGGAAGTAGAAACCCAGCAAAGCTAGAGGCAGATTGAACATGCACAAATATTGGCAAAGCTTTTATGCATATCTTATCATGCTGCTATCAAAACAATTGGCATGCACTCAGCTGAGACTACATTCATTCTCTTCATGGTCATTAATAAACAGCTGTTCTGCTAAGGCAAGAGTTCATTTTAGCTGAAACTGTTCTTTGTTAAAGTCTAGTCTCTTAAATTAAACTTAACAGATTTAAAGGAAAAATGCCAATACAAAATACAAATAGACTTGGAAAAAAATTTTTATATGAACTGCAAACAACAGAAATGCTTCCAATGCCTTCAGTTCTCAGTAAAAGTATTTGTAAAATAAATGCACATTACCTTGGTGTTGTAATTCAAACACCAAGTTTTTGGCAATAAAACAGAGAGCCCTAAAGCAAGAGTGTGGAGCTTTTCTTTTTGAAATAAAAAAAGAGTGCTAAATCAAGAAAACAAAGTCCAAATGGTGGGGAAAATAACTGAACAGTAAAACTGAATAAAAGTGACTAGGATACAGCACTTTTTGCCAGTTCACTGACATTCAGGTTTTTTAGGACCTGACATATATATTAAGAAGAATGTTTGAATTAAACCAGGTTAATATAGGCTTCTGGACATTTTTCTCCTTAAATTATTCAATGTTTTTTTCTGTCTTGACTGTTGACTTCTTGATACAGGCAGTGAAAAGAAAAAAAAAATCATTTCACATATTCATCAAATCTGCCTTTTACATTTGTTAAAACTGTAATACAGTGAACCATTGAAAGTTGTGGAGTTTTGATAATCCAAAACAAACTCTGAATTCATTCAGCCAGAATGCTGCTGAGGCCACCATGAGCCTGGCCCTGGTATAATTACAATAGTGTCTTTGTAACCAGTCTTGGAGTCTCCCATTTGATTCATCTGGAACAAACTGTCAGAATCAACATAAGTCAGATGTACCACAGTCATACACTTACTATATTCATTTTTCCTCTCACACCTGTTTTGCTAGTATATTCTAGGAATAGCTGTTGCTATACCACAGTGCATTAAAGGGTGAGTACCAGGAGGATATTCATTCTAAGTAACAGCAGCTCAAGCAGCAAAACATCTGAATTTCCTACAGCATCAGTAAGAAAAGTAACCTAACTGAATCCTTGTGCATACATGTATGTCCTGTTCACCTGAAGCTTAATGGTGGTCTCTGTTTCAGCCACCTTTCTGCGTACAA
The DNA here is from genome assembly GCF_965638725.1 of Aptenodytes patagonicus. Classification (NCBI taxonomy): domain Eukaryota; kingdom Metazoa; phylum Chordata; class Aves; order Sphenisciformes; family Spheniscidae; genus Aptenodytes; species Aptenodytes patagonicus. The sequence continues at coordinate 140,841,875 of NC_134950.1, forward strand.
GTGGGGGTGAGGGGAAGCTTTCCAGTCCATAGAGTATGAAGGAAAACTACATACCCCGAACACTCTAACTGAAGTGGGGGAAAGAAAAAAAAAGGATTAATATTTATTTTTCTCCATCTGATGACTTTGGGACTATAACAATTTCCAGAAAGCTGGAGTTTACACTACTGGAGCTGTAAAAATAATTGGTTCACAGATTTACAGAAAAATGAGATGCTTGCTTACTAAGATACGTTGTGCATAGACATAACCACATTTTTAAGCTGTTAATAAGTCCATAAAGTTAATAAAGAACTAAAGCAGTTTAGTTCTTCAAGCTCTGCTACTTGTTTGGCAACTCCCTGCTACAGCACAAGCAATAGTTTAACTCTCAGCTGGGGGAAACTGGGGAAGAGGTTAGTTGTAAGAGAAACACGTGAATGAAAAACATGGAAAAAAGGACATGACTAGTCAGTTCTTAGTGCCAGGGAAAGCAACTAGAAAGAGGAACTTGCATTGATGAACTCCAACATGCAAGAATCTATTCTTCCAGTCCTGTTTATATCCAAACAGTGACTTTATTAAAGCAATTAATATGCTGATTGTGAACTGGTTTCTCTAAAGGAAGAGAAGCAAAGCCACCTATAAGAGAGTGCAGGCAAGAAGGCAGGGCGATTACAGAAGCAAGCAAAACTACAACTGTGCTTAAGGTTGCAATGTGATGCTGAATCATACCCCATAGTCATAATCATAAAGCAAGTATCTGTCCTCTTGGTCTTCTACTGTTAAAAAGCAGAAGTTAATTTTCTTTTTGTATCCATAATTTAATCTATAGCAAGCTAACAGTTTTTATGAAAAGCAGCTGTCAAAAAAGCCAGCCTTTTTGTTTGATGTATTTTTTTCTAGTGTCTTTGTGTAAGGCAGTAATCTTTCCTTTTGACATACCTGTTATGTCAGGAATTCAAGTAGGAGCATACTGACAGATACATGATCACAACAGCTTTATTCAGTCTCATACTTTTGAGTTCTAACATTGTAATTTTCACTTGTGATTCATGGAGCCCCTGAGAAGTACGTATACATTGATTGCTGGATGGCACAACAAGTTGTTTTTAAGCACACCGCAGGCTCTTAAATTTCAAACCAGCAACCTCTTGGCTGTTTATAAATCAGTTTATAAGCACCACTATAGGAATGGGTAGGATGGACAACTGAGTGCAGTTTACCTTCAGTCTTCACTTTGAGATATAGTTATCACCTCACCGCCTGCATTCTTCCTTTGGGAAGAAGGGTAACGTTTTGTTAGCAGAACTTTGATTGTACTGACAAAACCTTCCAGCCTCAGTCAGGCCCAAGCTCAGAACTGCTTGGTACTTATCACACATCCGCCCCCCACACTTATTTTAACAACTGTCTCCTAATTTATTCCAGGAGGCTGAGTGGTACACAGCACTCTCCCTGCCCTCTGCAGTCACTTGACTCATAGCACTGCTGCTGCCTCCCATCATGAGGGAAGTCAGCCAGGGAGAACCAAGTCTTACATTTTACAAAGCTCTACCTAAACAATTGTGTAGAGAATATTTTTGCTGGTCACTAAGGATATAACTTTAGACAGCCTTCATACAGCAGAGCTTCCCAAACTGAGTCGAGAAGCTTTCAATAAAATCAGCTGATCACTTCGTGTTGTTTTATTGTATTGCTACTCCCATTACTTCTGCTCCATGTTTTGATAACTACCCAAATTATCAACACATCTCAACATTCACATTTTGTACATCACCA